>NC_090440.1:1961175131-1961775131 GCF_031143425.1 Pleurodeles waltl | reverse complement strand
TGCACATGTGTTTCAGCAGGGCAGACAACACTCTGGACAACACGTTAGAGAACATTGTCTGGAACATCCCTGATACAATGGCCACTGTTGTTTGAAAGGAACCACTTGCCAGGAAATGGAGTACTGACAGGACCTGCACTAGAGGGGGTATCCCTGTGGGATGGCGGATAGCTGACATTAGGTCTGGCTCCAACTGGGCACACAGTTCCTGGATTGTTGCACGATCAAGTCTGTATGTGACTATTATGTGTCTCTCTTCCATTGTAGACAGGTCCACCAGCGGTCTGTACACCGGAGGATGCCGACATCTCATCACCTGCCCCAGCAGACGTGCCCTATGGAGAAGAACAGCGGGCAGAGAGTCAGCCAACACTGAGGTATCCCAAAATGTCATTTGCACACATTTATTAATCCGCAATGTGCCTGTAACTGTGTGTATTCCAGGCCTACATAGGTGTGACGCAGTTATTATTAATGCCATGTGACCCCCTGAAATGGCGGCTGCCTGACCTGTAAGGTGGGACAAGGGGATATGTGGTAACTGTGCTGGCGTTGTAGACCGTTGCGGTGGACGGTCGAAGACCACAGCGCAATTCTGCATTGGTTAACATTGGGCCCTATGGGTCTGAGGAACCAATGACGGTGTACGCCGGCGGTGACGGTACGCGCCGCCGCGGACGTGACCGCCATTTTCTGTCTGTTCACTCACTTGATACCTGACCTTCAACAGGAGAGGACCTACACTGCAAGTGCTGCTGTGACCTCAGTCTGGAAGCGACGATGGCTCATGTGTCTGGGGAAAGGTCCCCTGCCTTCACTTCGGAGGAGTTGGAGAAACTAGTGGATGGGGTCCTCCCCCAGTACACACAACTGTACGGTCCTCCAGACAAACAGGTGAGTACACTGAGCATGCTGCATGGGCAATACCTGTTTTGAGTGGTATGGATGGAAGATACATGTGGGGGGCTGAGGCCTGCATGTGTGGATGGTGAGTGTATGTGCGTCAGGGCAAGGGTGGGAACGGGGAGCAATGAGTACGACGGTCCGGACGAGTAAGTAATTTCCTTTCCCCCTGTACCATTCCTCTAGGTCAGCGCCCACCAGAAGAAGGGTATTTGGCGTGCCATCGCCAAGGACGTCCGGACCCTGGGGGTCCAACACAGACGGAGCACCCACTGCGCCGCTGGAGCAAGAAGACGGCGGTGGCCCAGCTGGGGATGGCCTCCCAACGTGGGAGGGGTGCCCTTTGCATCATGACCCCCCTGATTTTCCGTATCCTGGCGGTGGCGTATCCGGAGTTGGATGGGCGCTTGAGAGCATCACAGCAGCCACAAGGCGGTGAGTACACTCTCATTTAGCTGTTTGTGCGCGCATTACGAGGTGTCTGGGTGGGGGAGGTGTCCAGTGGGTTCTCCTAGGCCAGGGCGATCTTGGTAGGCAAGGTCCCTTGTGAGGCAGGTTATGTGGCACCCCATCCCCACTAGTGGTTAGAGCCATCTACACCTAGTCAGGCTCCTGTGACTTCCAGGTGTGCAGCAATTGGGCTTAGGCCTCGTATCCCATGGGCATGTGATTAATCTAGGAACTATAAGTGCATAGCGTAGCGCAGAGGGCTGCTCACTGTCTGTTGTGTCCGCCAACGGTAGTGGTGTTGCATGCACTGAACATGTCTTTCTTCTGTCTTCCCCCCACCCCCCTTTTTGTGGTCTCCCTGTTCTTGTGTGCAATAGCATCATCGGGCAGAGGAGCATTGGCACCAGAGCACGAGGGAGCTGCATCCCACTTGGCCCTGGAGGGTGAAGCTACGGAGTCTGAAGCCACCAGTGGGACAGAGGGCGAGGGAAGCTCCAAGGTGGGGACACCAGCAGGGACCAGCAACAGCGACTCCTCCTCTGATGGGAGCTCCCTTGCGGTGGCGGCCCCTCTGTGCCCACCGCATCAACAGGTACAGCCGCCATCCCCCCTACCAGCACCGCCCTCCCAGCAGCCCCTCAGCGTGTGTCCCGTGCCCGCTCACCCAGGAGGGTGGGCATGTCCTTCGCCCCAGGCACCTCAAGCCCTGCCCCAGTCAGCCCTGATGCCCTCAGTGAGGAGGCTATGGACCTCGTGAGATCCCTCACTGCTGGGCAGTCTACCATTCTGAATGCCATCCAGGGTGTTGAGAGGCATTTGCAACAAACAAATGCATACCTGGAGGGCATTCATTCTGGCCAGGCAGCCCAACAGAGAGCATTTCAGGCTCTGGCCTCAGCACTAATGGCAGCCATTGTCCCTGTGTCCAGCCTCCCCCCTCCAACCTCCTCCACCCAGACCCAATCCCCTGTACCTCAGCCTATCCCAAGCACATCATCAGACCAGCATGCACACACATCAACACACAAGAGTGGCTCAGGCAAACATAAGCACCACACATCTCACAGGCACTCACACAAGCACCATACCCATGCCAACTGTACAGCGGCGAACACCGCCACCTGCACCGCCACCTGCACCACCTCCGGCTTGTCTACAGCCGCTGCGACTGTCCCCAGCCTCTTTTCCCAGTGGGCAGCCGTCCGAGGATGCAGGAGACACCCTGCTTTCTCCCTCAGCAGGTGCTGACACATGCCCTGCCGCCACAGACCCCGCCACCAGCACCGCCGCCACAGACCCTGCCGCCAGCACTGCCACCACAGACCGCGCTGCCAGCACCACCTCCACAGACCCCGCAGCCAGCACTGCCACGACAGACACTGCAGCAAGCACTGCCAGCGGCCCCGCGACGTCCTCCGACAGTGGCACCACTGCAGACATGCCTACCATCCCCAGTAGTCAGTCGTCCGAGGCTGGTGGTGAGTTCCAGGAGCCTGGGCAGCTTCCATGAAGCATTACTGTCATCACTGTTGTCACCTGCAGGTGGAATGCGAAGCCGCAGCAGTGTGGGGTATGTCGCTGCCTCCATGGCGTATCATGCTACCTGTACCTCAGCAATCTCGTGACACACACACGCAGGTGAGGGAATTGTACCTGCCACACTGCACGTGGAGCACTCTGGGCACCAGCCCCCTCCAGAACCAGTGGAGAAAGGTATCTACTGCCTCAGTCCTTGGCAGGATGAAGCACTCTGGGCACAAAGTCCCCTCCAGAACCAGTTGAGAAAGGCATCCACTACCTCAGTCCTTGGCAGCATGAAGCACTCTGGGCACCAAGCCCCCTCCAGAACCAGTGGAGAAAGGCATCCACTACCTCAGACCTTGGCAGGATGAAGCACTCTGGGCACAAAGCCCCCTCCAGAACCAGTGGAGAAAGGCATCCACTTGAGAGACTGTGGCTTTTCACTCCCCAGGATAAAGCAGTGGGCAACCCACCCACTGGAGAGACTTGAGAGACTGTGGCTTTGCACTCCCCAGGATAAAGCAGTGGGCAAACCACCCACTGGAGAGACTTGAGAGACTGTGGCTTTGCACTCCCCATGATAAAGCAGTGGGCAACCCACCCACTGGAGAGACTTGAGAGACTGTGGCTTTGCACTCCCCAGGATACATGAATGGGCATGGAGCCCCCTCGTGCAGCAGTGGCGTCGTGCGTTCATCTGGCTGAGGTGCCGCCTCTCCCCCTCCCCCTGAGGTGCCTGTTTCATTTCGATCTGATGACCCTCCAGTGTTCTCTCCATTTCCAGTCAGGTATCTAGTGTGGGATTTGCCCAGGCCTTTTGGGCCCAGTGGTCCACGGACAATGATTGGTGCACTATCCGGACTTGTGTAGTTGGTGTACATAATTGCATTTACTGGATTTTGAACTTTGATAATGAGATTTCACATGATTACATTCGTTCAAATCAATTCCTTTTGTCCTTGCGTTCTTCCAGGGGGTGGGGGGGCGTATGTGTACTGTTGCTGCATGTATTTGTGTGTATGGTGTTGTGGGTGGGTGTGGGGGTGTTGCGTGTTGCATGTGTGTGTTACTCTTTTCTCCCTCCCCCCTCCCCTGTGTTGTAGGTGCAGTACTCACTGTGGTCGTCGCCTCCGCCGTTGGTGCTCCTGATAGAAGAGAAGGAAGACCAGCATCGGCAGTATTTGCAATTCGGGCTCCATGGTGTCCTGGTTCCTCGTGGGGTGTGGAGAGGTGAGTGTTTTCCATTCTGTGTACTGTTTCCGGCGTGTTTTTGTTCGCATTGGTTCCGCCCCAGAAAAGGTGGCGGATAGGCATCTTGTGATAGGGTGGGCGGTACACTGTCTTCCGCCTGTCTGTTGGCGGTTACCGCAGCGCTGCTTGTTTGTACCGCCATGGAGGTCGGAGTGTTAAAGTAGCTGTCCATGTTGGCGGTTTCAGCCACGGTCGCAATCCCATTTTTTTTTCCGCCAGCCTGTTTGCTGTATTACCGCCACTTTAACACTGACCACCAGGGTTGTAATGAGGGCCACAGTCAGCTGTGGCTTACTGGTAAAGCTCTTGGACTGTCACTCAGTAGGTTGATGATTCAAATCCTGCTATCGCATGGCAGCGTGTCTTTTTTATTTAAACATGTTTTGAATGCTAAACATTCCTAGTGATGGAACATTCATGTCTTTTTTTCCCATCATCATCTTTGGAATAGATGTCATAGAGATATCTGGACAGTTTGTAACAAGGAGTCACCTGTGGCCTAGTGGTTAAGTTCTTAGACCCTTACATAGAGGGTTAAGGGTTCCAGTCTAGGTGTATCAGCTGTCATTTCTGAGCTTTAAATTATTTTCAACTTCAAATATTTAAGGTACATATAGAAAGGTTACCTCACTCTTTGTACTTGTCAAATACACATTTTTCAAATTGTCAAAACATTTCTCATTCTAAATGGCAAGGGGGTGGGTGGTGATAGCAGGTTTGCAGCAGGGCCTGATCCCTTAGCTCTGGTGCTGGGGTCCCAGAAGGACCACCCCCGAGGAATAAAGGATTAAAAATAAATTGTCAGGAGACAAAGCAGATCAGCAGATCCACTGAAAATTAAAAAAAGAACAAGCGCAGGCTCCTGTGCTTCTTTAAATGCAGGCCTCCAGGTGGGCCAGCGTTAGGGACATTTAAATTTGGAATGCGGGGGACCGCCCAGCCCCCGACAGCCCTGGGGACCCCCACCTTCACCAGGGCAGAAAATGTTTAAAGAAATGCAGGGGGCCGAGTTCCCCCACGCAGCCCTAGAGACCGCCTCCTCCCTGGCCCCTCTCGCAGCCCCAGGGACCGCCACCTTGGGGCTACATTTAAATTAGACACAGGGCCCATTTTGGACCTCTGGCCCCATGGACCACCACCTGCCAGGGCTATTCGAAACATTATATTCGAGGGTGGGTTGTGCAGCCCCCCTTGTGAAGCCAGTAATGGCCCTGGGGACCACCACCCCCCCAGGGCTGGCTCCTGCTGTGTGCCAGGGTGCCCAACTCTGGGACATAGCTCCCACAAAGTCAGGGTAAACATTCCTCTCACACTAAGTGGGAGCTGTCAAATAGCTCTCACTTGATGCAAGTGGAGGTGTCCTCTGTTTCCCTGCCTGCAAAAATGCAGGCAGGGAAACAGGAAACAATTGCTCTCACAGACAGGGAGCTGCATGTTTAGCAGCTTCCTGTCTGTGACAGCAATGCTGGATCCAACAGGAAGTGGTGATCCGGCTGGGACTGCAGCTCCCCAACATTGTGACTGGGTGTCTTGGGGAGGCATTCAGGTGACATGGTCGGGCCCCAGAGGATGGGGTCTCCGGGGCAGAGATTGGCCTGGGGAGGGAGCCTGCACAACCACCCTCCACAAAAAACAAAATCAAATGTTTAGGCCGGGCCCTGGGGGATGGTATCCCCGGGGCTGGGATCGGCCCAGGGAGGGGGGCTGCCCAGAAAAAAATGTATTACTTAATGCTGGGCCCCAGGGGATGGGGTACTGGGCTGAAATCACCAGGGGAAGGGGCCACATGCCCCACCTCTCCCCTCCCCCCAAAAAATGTTAGAAGGATTTGGAATGTGGTCCCTGGAGCCCAGATCGTCCCTGGGAGTGGGCAATGTGGCTCCCTTTCCCCCAAAAAATACATATTTTAACACTGGGCATCAAGGGATGGGGTCTCCAGGGTCGAAATTGGCTGGGAGAGTGGGGTCAGGTGGCCCTCCTCCCCCCAAAAAATAAATTTAGAAGGCGTGGTCCTGGGGCAGAAATCAGCCAGGGAAGAGGGGCCACATGGACCTGCAGCCAACTCATGCTGTGCATGGCCAAAGCCCTGTGCAGCTTGGGGTTAGGTGGTTAGGGGCATTGGACGCAGGGCCTGGCTACAGGCAGGCCCTGCAGCCAACCCCCACTGCACACAGCCAAAGGCTGTGCATGGCACAGGGTTGGGTGGTTATAGGGGGTGGCTGCAGGGCCTGGCTGCCGTCGCGCATGGCTGGATTAATATATAGTAATGGAAACTAATTTACATTAAAGAAACCCTAGAAATTCACTGAAAAAACAAATGTTACAGGGACATTATTGTTAGGAAATAGAATTAAAAAAACATAGACAAAAAACAAAGGTTACAATGGCCATGCAAAGCAGGGGTTGGCTGCAGTGGGAGTTGGACATGGCGTGTTTCTCAGGGTGTGAGAATAGATGTGAGAGGGTGTATCTGGGTGTGAGAGTGGTGGTGAAAGTGTCTATCCTGGTATGAGAGTGGTTGTGTCAGTGTCTTTGTGGTCTGTGAGCAGGTGCATCAGTGTCTGTGTGGGTCTGTGAGTGGCTGCATGAGGGTTTTAGTGGGTCTCTGGTGGGTGTGTGAGAGTCTGTGTGGGTCTGTGAGGGTCTAAGTGGGGCTGTGTGTGGGTGCACAAGGGTCTGAGTGGGTGCGTAAGGGTCTGAGTGGGCCTGTGAGTGTGTGCGTAAGGGTCTGAGTGGGTGTGTGAGTGGCTGAGTGCATCTTTGAGTGGGTGTGTGAGTGGTTTTGTGGGTGTGTGAGTAGCTGTATGAGTGGGTGTGTGAGTGGTTGTGTGGTGTGTGGGCATGTGGATGGCTCTATGAGTGACTGTGTTGGTCTATGAGTGGATGTGTGAGTGATTTTGTGGGTCTCTGAGTGGGTGTGTGAGTGGCCGTATGGGTGAGTGAGATTGTGTGTGTGTGTAAGTAGGTGTGTAAGTGGGTGTGTTGCTTATATAAATATATAGAAAACATATCAAATGTAAAATAATGATTTTAAGTAACAGTGTGAACCAAACATCTGCTCTCTGCTCTGTCTTTCCTGGACCCCCTCTCCACGGTTCCCCTTCCCCAGAAATCTGCCCCCTTACCTCTTCTCAATGCCATATTGCACAAAAGTGAGTCAGTCAGGGAATTTGTGCTGCCTGGAGATGGGACCCTTTGAGCATCGAGCCACTCCTGATTATTGTTATTAGTCAGTCTGATACTATAACTTGCACCCCCATCATATACTGCTTATAATCTCATTTATCACATCATTATTGACATGATATATGATGTAATTGGTGGCATCACTGAATATATTTAAATAACAGCATTGTTGAAATTACTAATAAGATCAACCAGTGATTCTGTCAGTGTGCTGTAGGTTTTGTGGACGGAGAGTAATGCAATCTAAATCAGTGGTTGAACTCTTATAGGCATGACTGTAAGCTTTGGAAATATGTCAAAGAAATTTGATATTTCAGATGGATGTCATTGTCTTTATACTTGTAATCACCCAAAGTGTGGGTGCAGTGGGGGTAATTATCTTAAAGAGAGCTAGTTGCTGAACATCTTTATACAATAGACCCTTTGGTCAGCCTTTGCTGTGAAGGGCTGAAGGCTGAGCAAGTAGAGTGTTGGCGAATCATGGAGGGGGGTCAACCCCCTACATGCGGAAGGTTGGGGGCATGGTGTGGACATAGGGCAAGCCTACTTCTTATTTTTCCTTAAATTTCAGGACATTTCTACTGAGGTTTTGAAGAAAAAACATATAACAATATAGAGTCTGATACACATACCTACATAGGATAAGATAAATTAGCATAACAATGCATATTACTACTGTAGCTATTGAGGAACGTGTTGTGTTTAATGAAGCATGAAGAAAAGATTAGAGAGAGAGAGACAGCAAAAATAAAGATAGAAGGGGAAGAGAAAAAGATAAGTAGAGAAAATAGTGTAAGAGAGATGCCCACTTAGGTATATAGACTGCGTATGGAGGTCTATACTAAATAATTTGCCAAAATATATTGTCTAAGTAGAACATTATTTACCAGATTTATCAAGCTCGAGTTTACTCCACAGTAATCTAGAGGCGGTAGCACTGAAATTGTTTAATTGTATGATATTATTGCACTTCTGCTACAGCAGACCCACACCCACCATGTATAATGCAAGACGTTATTGACATCCCAAAAGAATAGTTTTGATACCTATGGTGAGTAGCCAATCAAGTAATTGGTAATCCCATCTGTTACGTATAAGGTTAGGTGTAATTGCTAATTGGCCTGAAGTGACATATACAGAGGATTGGGAGCGGGGTTCGGACATGGGGCAAATCTACAGCTCAACTCTTAATGTATGTTGGAGGCATGGTCTGTGAGTAAATAGATGTGTGAAAGGGATAGTGTGCTTATGCAGATGTCTCTTTCTTTAACTATTTTTAAAATATTATGCCTCAAATGACTAAAGACCCATACCTCCCTTCACATTGTTAACCCAGTGGCTGCACTCCTACATTAACATCTCAATGCTGGTTTAATTCAGCCTGGTGCTTAGGAAAGGCTTGAAATTCAACAGCTCACACTCCAGCAAAAGGGTGTTCAGGGGGCATCACTTTTCTCTTAAATACAAAATATTAGTATTCTAATTGTTCATTAGAACTCTGTGGTGGTGCTGCAGTTGATTACTAGGAGAGTGCTGCTGATATTGAAAGTGCACACAGTTCAGAATGTTCTACTGACATGGATTAGGAAGCTATTTGAAAACTCAAAGAAAATGTGTCCTCATTTTAGATTTTGGATGTCTTAGGGCACTAACTATAATTTCTATGACAAAAAGAACCCCCTCATTTTGTTCCTTTCCCACAGTGTCCTGTGTTAGACATATATTCAGTTTTACAGCTTTGATTCCCTCAAGGTGACATTCTGTAGTACCATACTTTTGCCATCAATTCAGAATGTTAGCACTCTCGTTGCGTATTAGAACTCTTTTGTGAAGAATGCCGTAGGGAATCTAGAGGACTAACCATAGTTTATGTGACAAAATAACCTTCTCGTTGTGTTAATTTCTAAAAGAAATGTTTTCCATGTTCGAAGTATGATTCCATCAAGATGGACCCAATTTTATCATAAATACATAAAGTTAAAGCTCTAGTTGTGTAGCGCCATGTTCATTAGAAGACTAGGATGGTCCTCTGAGACCCAACACATGCATCTGGGATTCAGGGTGTGTTAATCCTGTCCCCATATTTTTAGTTTTAATTCATTGTTTGGACACAAGGACCATGTAATGACTGATACACATATTGTTCATGTTGTGGCGAGCTAATCACAATTGACTATTTCCCTTTAAATTAGCCAGTCATCACCAGTCCGGATATGATGAACTTTTTAACCCCTTTATGCCCAAACCGAGCCCCTCTTTAAATGCTAATTTCTCAAAACTGTATAAACAGATTTACACCAATCACAAAAACACACTTTCTGAGTAAAGTTCGAGCATTCTGACAAATTTGATGTATTTTTGTTCAGCCATTTTTTTCTACAGAGGTGAGCTAAGTTTCCTATAGGAATTAACATGAGAAATCACACTTTTGAGATCCCCCCTTTTTTTTACACCCGCTTGATGAATCAGCACAAAACGTTTCATGAAGGGCCGAGGTGCATGAACATTTTTTTTTGGAGAGAGTTGTGCAGATTTGTCAAATTGCACCAAAGATCCAGCTAAGGTTTGGCATCTCAAGTTTCATACAGATCTGTCCAAGGTGTAAATTTTAAATATGTGAATATTGGGTGGAGGCTGGGTCATTTTCCATTTTAGCTTCCAGAGGAATCTTTACTTTCCACTGCAGCAATAACTACTGTTTGGAATTACACCTGACATGGCAGCAAAGTAGAACATTACTCAAAAAGTGTTTTTTTTGTTGTAAAACTTTTCAGCAGTTTTTGAATAATTAGGGTTACAAAAAAAAGGTGGACCGGATTTAATGGGTCTCACTTTTGATGGATATTTGATACATCAGAATTTTGTATATCTTATGATTTGACTTTGCAAGCATGCAAATTCCATAAATCAAATTTGAATGTTTAAGAAAAAGTGCTGATTGACAAAAATCTTGCATATATTTAGCTTACGGCGTTTGAGTGCTGAGTGGATTTGATGCAAGGGTTTTTGGACACATGCTCACTGACCACCTTTGGTGTGCATATCCGAAGGACATATCACTGGATGTAAGATGTATGAATAGTTGGCATAGGCTCTAACCATAGCAAGAAAAACCCTTGGTAAAAAAAATGTAAAACCACAAAAGCAATAACGGATGATGATTCCAGTCATGTTCCGCCACTACAACATCACAGCAAAAGCTCAAAGTCTAAGTTCAACTCATTCTCTTACCACACAACATACAAGTGGTACCAGTATTGCAGTACTGTGGGTTGTGGTCTGCTTGTGCCTGTGCTGTGTCAGACAGAGAGACATTGGCAGGAGGTGCCAAGCATGACACTAGAAGCATTTCTTGTGGGGTAGGGAATCATTGGAATTTCCTTCCAGTGGTTCTGTGATTCTCCGTGGTGGTAATTGGGAAATAATATTCTCAAGGAATTCAAGGAAGGGGATGAGTGAGTCGTGGCCAACACCCAGAAAAGGCAGACTCTTGTCGGATAGCTCTCATACTTGGGTCCCGTAATCTGGCCAAAATCTCACTCTGACTGTGCCATTGGTAGCCTAGCCAGGAGGACAGCACCAGGTAATTTCACTCCCTGCATCAGCATACCTGCAGGGAGGTGAGGAGAGTAGCTGCGGCTTCACCAGCTAGTGGATCGGCGACTGCGCCACACAAACAAAATGGTGGGCAGCAGCTGGCCCTGAGCGAGTGAACTGGCAGAATCCCCAGGTGACATCAGTGAAACCCCATATCAGCGCCACTACCGCGGGAAGTAACCTGCCATGCAGGAGGGCCGTCGTAAACTCCTGGTGGCCTGGGGCCGTGGGAGGGCCGATCGCACACACACACACATTGTAGAATGGGATGTGTTCAAGGTGGTGAGCCAGGACACTGCCATCAATACATTGGTGGGGGCTAGGAAGGTGACTCTCTGAGATTTAAAGAAAGTAGATGACTTCCTTAGCCCCTTGAACGGGCAGTGTCTGATAACGCAGATATGATGCTGCAGTTGCAGGAAGCTAGGGTGCAGTACGTGGAATTCGTGCTATGCTTCTGTGTGGTGGACTATCATCTCTTCATACAGAGAGTACACATGGAAAGATTGGACACACTCCTGGTGTGCTCAATATGTCCAGACCTCTCCCCCACAGCAATCCTAGCAGTTGACACCCTGGCCCTAGGCACAGTGGTAACTCAGTTCGGATTGAAACTGCATTCCAGGATTATTGCACGGAGTTATACTCCCTTCAACCCCCTCCTGACCCAGGGGCGGTAGTGACGTTCTTCAAGATACACCACTTCCTAAGGTGCAGGCTGCTAATAGGGAGAACCTCTCTGCTCCTATTATGGTGAAGGAAATCAGAGGGGCCCTGAAGGAACTGGTACGTAATAAAATGCCCAGGTCCGCTTCCACCAGAGAAGCATTAGTGACATCCCTACTGAAACAGGAGTAGTCCTCGTATTGCCCACTATCGATACTAAACACAGAGTGCCCCCATTGCTCCCAAAGCTGATACATAGAGACTAATGTGGGTTGGTGCCTCGCCGAAATACTTCACCGAGTATTCAGCGCTTGTTCAAAATAATGGATGCCTTTGCCACCATGCTAGTTGCATCTCAGTTGACGTTTGACAGGCTTTCAATTCTTTAAATTGGGACTTTTTGGTCGCAGCCCTGACTCGCTTCTGCATACCTCAGGCCTACATTAAATGGGTCAAACTGCTCTATACCGCTCCCACGGCTCAGGCCCGAACAGGTCCATACATGTCACAATCCCACCCGGTAAGGTAAAGTACGAGGCGGGGTTGCCCCCTCTCCCCTTCTGGGTAGAACCCATAGCACAAAGAATTCAGCAGGAGGCGGGTCACGGGGAGATTCCCGTGGGCAATGCAGTCCATACTATATCTCTCTATGCAGATGACATGATTATGTATTTAAAGATATTCGGGAGCCACAAACAGAGGTAGCCCAATAGTTATCCACCTTCTTGAATCTTTTGAGCATCTACATAAATTCAGACAAATCCTATGCATACTCCTTTGCTGGCACATATGCAAAGTCCAGTCAAACAGTTAGTGGAGCACACATATATATGAATCCTTTCTGTCCAAAGTGATGAATTCAATAATCAGTATAAGTCAGTAATGATATGTAAAGATAGAATAGAAAACGAAATGTAGTCAAAAGTTGTAGTTACTAAAAATGTAAACAGGTATGTGGCAAGTTACTGGGGGGAGGAGCCAAGATGGCGACCGGGATGGACGGCTAGTGCGAGCGCTCCATCCCGGACCCACCGTAAATATCCTGTAGGGCGCCCCCGTGGTGACGGAGGTGTGGAGTCGGCCCTCGGCGAACCGGCGAGAATCGACGGAGCCCGGCGCCACCGAGCCTGGAACCGCCAACCCGTGTCCTCCCCCTCTGTCCGGGAGCCGGCGCACGGGGCATCCACCGTTTTGGGGCCGGGAGAAGATACGGAAGGTGTCTGGAACCCCGGGACGCGAGTGCTTGGCTCGCAGGGCCGGGGAGCCTCCTCGGTGCTGTTAATGACCACGAACCACTGTAAAGCGCGATGGGCCGGGATCGGGTGGCGATCCCCGCCCGGACCCCCGCTGGGCGGTCGCTAGAGTGTAGGCGGCCGGCGAGGGTCCCAGAGTGCCTCGGGAGGAGTAAAGTCAAGGCAGGCAGATCCGGGCGCCTCTCGGCCCCCCACAGCACCGGAGTGGAGACACACAGAATTGTCTACCTGCAGCACGGCATGGAGGCGGATGCCCCGGGACCTGCTCTCTCCCCGACTGCTGGACCGCACCGCAACGCAGCACATGGCGGTAAGTTGGGGCCTGATGTGACTACCACGGCCCGCTAGTCACGGAAGAAACAGTGACGCCGAGCCCGCGCTTCCTCCTCCCCCCTCCCCCCCGCTTTTGGCCCTCACCTGCGGATCATCTGCCCCAGCGCCGGCCTCGGCCCGGTGCTGGAATCGGGGCCCCACAGGGAATGGACTTGCTCACAGGGGGAACAAGCGCCTACATCGACCACCCTCAGCCAAACTAGACTAGACATTCTTCTCCTGAATTGAGGGCCTCTGGACTTTGCATGCCCCTCCCCACTGAAGCCCACAGATATTCCAACTCGGACCCACGGGCGCTCCCACCCTCACCGGATACGCAGCCGGGATCGCTATCATCCTGGAAGGGCGGCGGCGCCGCTAGGTGATAATTAATTAGGGGAATTGGTGAAGCGCATGTGGTAATTCCGGGGAAAAATCAACTGGGATCGCTTGTCTGATTTGCGGGCTCCCCACAACACCCCGTGAACAAGCTGGGATAAGGCTAAAGATACCAAGTACGTAAACCCATCAACAGGGGCCCACACACTGGATCAGTATAGAGGGGCAGCTCATAAGGCCCCCCCCCCCCGAAAGAACATAATGGCGGGCAGGCTTAAATCAGCCAAGAATCAAGACCGATCTACGCATTGGCCCGGCGCTCACCGATCAACAGACAAACCCGACCCTACAAACACTGGAGAGTACACTCGCGTCACAATCCGCGCAACTGGAGAAAGTACTACAGGCAATAATGGACACTAAAACCTCCCTGGAAAATAGAATAGATGCGGTATCGCAAGACTTGAACCTACTCCGTGTGGATCACCGCAAGTTATCAGAAAGAGTCAAAACGGCAGAGGATGGGCTAGCCGAGCTGTCTCCCATGACCCAGGACAACCAAAAACAGATCCAACGTATCAACGTGGAATTGAAGGGGTTATGGAAACGTGCGGAAGAGGCCGAGAGCAGATCGCGCCGTAAACATATACGTTTCCTGGAGTTCCCCGAAAATACGCAACAACAAAGCATGGAAATATCTCTAGAACAATGGCTAATCAAAGAGGTGCTAGGCGGGGCCCCCTCCAAGCTTTTCACAGTGGAAAGAGTGCATAGAATTCCGGGTAGGCCTCCGCTTCCTGGACAACCACCTCGACCATTGATTGGCAGATTCTTAAATTTCCGGGATCGAGATGCAATTCTACAACAGTTTCGCAACAAAGGTCCTTTCAACTACGAGGAATCAATCATCAACGCATAACCAGACTTCACTCAAGAGGTGCAAAGAAAACGTAATTCATATGTTAAGGTCAAACAACGCCTACGTGAACTCAACATTAAATATGCATTACTGTTCCCCGCCAAACTGAGAGTAATGTCAGAAGACTGCACTCATATATTTAACTCCCCGGAAGATGCCTGGGCATGCTAAAGGCCTTGCGCGAATGTCCGACGACGCGGAAGGAGAAGAGGAGTGAACGACCACGGCGTCAAGGAAACGCTCCAGGAGGTGCACTAGGGTCCAACCGTCTGCTCAACAGGTAGCTGAAGAAAGAGCAAAAGTGCTGAAAGAAACCCCCCTGCTAACACAAAACAACTTTGAAGTAATTAGGGAACTACCCGAGATTAACTCGGACTCGGACACGACCAGCTCTGTCTCTACTATAACGGATGAATCAAAAGGCCCAAGGGTCACCCCTAGAGCAGCGGACGATCTCTGACTATGAGGCACAACACCATCCTTGCTTCGTCACTCAGAGGAGAGTTGGCTGGACGACCCAGGGAGCGCCGGAACGATGTGGGTCCCTGGAGAAAGAACATCCTGCAAAAAACATGTATCTTTTACATAAACTCATTTTTGACTTGTGGGGACACGAGGTGGGGAATGGTGGGGCGCAGGGGGGGGCTCGTGGGGTGTATACGCCCCGGGGGCGCCCACCAGCATTTGCAGACGTAGTCTGCGGTCTGATGTGAGCCCCACAAACGAGCCACATTAGACTGTCATGATAATATCACCATAGATATCCAGAAGGATAAAGGTTTTTTTACATATATACGTGTTAAGTATTTTTACATTAGTAGATATGAGTGAAAGGGGATTAGTTGGGGGGGAGGGTTGTAGTAAATTAGTAAAAATACACACTATAGTTCCATTACAAATATGCAACCACTACTATGTTAAGCAACCACACTCAAAAGGATCATTAGGGGGGCTGCACACTAGAAGACCAGTGAGCAAAACTGAGGCATACAAACAGGCCCACCCCATACTTTCCCATGGCGCCACAAACTATACGTAACAGTAATCAGTACGACATAGTGACATGGAACGTGAGGGGCATGGGCACAATAAGTAAAAGAGCTCGTATCTATGCACGCCTCAAGCGACTGGGAACACACATTGCTATCCTCCAAGAGACGCACCTACTGGAACCAGATTTGCGGGAGCTACGCGCAAAATGGGGAGGACAATTATTAGGCACAACATACTCAGCGTTCGCAAGGGGAGTATTGATTTGGATTGCAGGAGGAGTCCCATTTCTCCAAACAGCACAAAGAATTGACCCAGGGGGTAGATTCGTTGTGATGGAAGGCCAGCTGGATGGTAGACAACTGTCTGTAGTAGGTATATACGCTCCAAATAGCGGCACAGCAGGATTCCTGGGCACTCTCACACCGGCATTGCTAGCAAACCCAGCAGCTCTGGCTGTTTGGGGTGGGGATTTTAATAGCATACCAGACGTCACCTTAGATAGATCCAGAGCTCAAGTGAGCTCAATAGCGAGAAGGAACACCACATCTCCACTGCAAAACTGAGCGGGCGACTTGAGGCTCTACGACATATGGCGCATCAGACACCCCCTTCAAAGGGAATACTCATTTTACTCAGCCCCAAATAGAATACACACTAGAATAGATATGATATGGGGTACCCAGGATATAGCCGCTTTGGTAAATAGAACGGAATACCTAGCGAAGACAATATCAGATCACTCGCCGTTGAGAGTAACACTAGGTTGGGGCAGGACCCGACAGGAGATCCCAACCTGACGCCTACAAGTAGTCGCGCTTCAGGACCTGGCATTTGTGGACACTTTGAACACCACACTACGTCAATACTGGGAAACAAATGATTTAAATGCAAATTCACGTGCCGCGGAATGGGATACCCACAAAGCGGTAGTCAGAGGGCAGTGTATCACTACAAGCTGGGGAGTAAGGCGCACCCTACATGCTGAAATTGTTAAAATGGAAAAGGAACTAAGAACAGCTGAAATAGCAGTCGCACGGGGGAAACCCCTTACACAACACTAAAAGCAGCCCGTGTAAAATATAACGAAGCAGACAGTAGACTTCGGTGCCACAATCATAACTATCACTTAACACGGTTGCAAATGGAAGGCGACAGGTCGGGTAAAATGCTGGCTTGATTATTGCGTGAGGACAGACAGCACTCTCCCATAGGTGCCATCCGGGTTGATACTCATACCACGGTCACCACAAAGGTAGAGATAAATGAAACGTTCAGAGACTATTATAAGAGTTTATACACCAAGTGCACCTCGTGCACGCCCACACAATTTGAGTCTTTCCTAGGGGGCTCCTCCCTACCGAAACTATCCCAGGCAGACAGGGACACACTTGAAGCCCCTCTCACGGCAGAGGAAATAGAGCTAGCTTTAACACAGATGCCCAGGAATAAATCGCCGGGCATAGATGGCCTCCCAATAGAGTATTATTCCGCATTCTTGCCCCGGTTGAAGCCCCAACTACTGAAGGTATTTGAGGAGGCCTGGACCGCTGAACTGCTGCCCCCATCTCAAACAGAGGCCATGATAGTGGTACTCCTCAAACCGGGACGCGACCCCACGGATGTCAAATCTTATAGACCACTCTCACTTTTAAATTTAGACTGTAAAATACTGGGCAAAATACTGGCCAACAGACTTGCTCCCATCATCCATACCATAATCCACGAAGATCAAAACGGCTTCATTCCGAAGCGTAACACTTTTTTAAATATCCGCAGGCTACTGAGCATGATAGGGGACAGCCCCCGACGCATATGACGAAATGGTGCTGTCACTAGACATTGAAAAGGCGTTCGATACGCTGGAGTGGGATTTTCTCTTGATTACAATTCAGCAGATGGGAATAGGTCCTAACTATGTGCGTTGGGTCCGCACACTATTTTCAAATCCATGAGCCAGAGTGAAAACGGGCAGAGTGATATCTGACAGCCTCCCGGTATTGAGGGGTACGAGACAGGGCTGTCCCCTCTCCCCATTATTGTTTGCTATGGCAATGGAGCCACTAGCAGCTAAAGTGCGCTCCATGGCAGATAATTGGGGAATATCCAGGAACGGAGCATACCACGCGATCTCGCTGTACGCAGATGACGCTCTTATATACACTCGGAAAGGCACGGAGTCGCTACCCTCCATAATGGCACTCTTAACTGAGTTCGGAAGGATATCTGGCCTAGCTGTAAACTGGGATAAATCGTGTGTGTTCCCACTAACTAAATGGCCACCAGGAAGGCAGGAAGAGGCACCACGTGGGCGCCTGAAATGGTGCTTTGAAATATTTAAATACTTGGGGGTTCACATATATCACAGCGCAGAAGACCTCAGAGACAGTTATCTGGGGAGAGCACTAGCCTCCATGAAGGGTTCTTTACGCTTCTGGAACAAACTGCCACTTTCCCCACTGGGCAGGGTAGCGATTGCAAATATGCTGATTCTGCCCAGGCTATTATATTACTTTGCGGCTTTGCCAATTATCCTCCCACGCAGCTTTTTCAGCAACCTAAACACAACACTGCTACAGCTTATATGGGGGGGTGGCAGAGCGCGGGTGGCATTATCCACACTGCAGCGACCAGTAGACTCGGGTGGACTGGGAGCCCCCAACTTTGAGCTTTACTATGCAGCAGCACAACTACAGTGGCTGCAGCTCTGGTTTCACACACCGACGTCAGCTGAAGCTGTATGGATGCAGACTCAGATAAGAGGAATCCAACTGTTAACATGGCTGACAAACAAACACTCCAAAAGTGAATTTATGAACCCATTACTAGCTGTGGCGCATGCATGTTGGGGGAAGTATGTCCAGAAGGGACACAGAGCTGTCCCATACACCCCGTATGTTCCGCTGGAGTATCTCCTGGGGCAGCAGACGATTGCGCCACACTCATCCTTAGTGTGGTCAGAAGCGGGAATACGACTGGTGGGCGACTGTTTTGAAGATGGCAAACTAATGCCATTTGAAGCCATCCAGGCCCTCACTGCTGTGAACCCAGGACAATTCTTATTGTATCATACTATGTGCCACGCAAATAAAAAAGCATGGGGAGCAGGGACCCTAGAACCAGAGACCTCCCCCATAATACATCACATACTACAGAACGACGCGCAAACTAAAGCTATCTCTAGCCTATACAAAATACTTAGCAAAACTCCAGAATCTTATCTAGAGAAAGCTAGGAAGAGGTGGAACACTGTCCTCCCCGCCCCGATTCCCCAGGGAGACTGGATGAGAGCACTGTCCTACGCCCGAGGGGTATCAAGGAACCCCAGATTCTGCTATACTCAGTTCAACTTTATACACCAAACATACCTATCACCGGCCAGGTTAAAACGTATGTTCTCCGACACAACACCGACATGCCCCAGATGCGCGGAACCAGCGGCCCACTTTTACCATATGGTTTGGGAATGCCCCCAGGTGCAAATAGAATGGAACAAGGTGCTGAAGGAGCTATCAGACTGGACGGGGCTAGAGTTGACAGCAGACACCAGATCCTGCTTATTGGGAATGAGGACAAGGGCAAAAAAACAGAGACACTTACACAAATTTGTAGACCTAGCCTACGTGATGTACAAAAGGTTGATAGCAATGCACTGGAAAGCACCAAACGCCCCGGACCTGAAATCCTGGCATACCCTCACATTTAGGTGGGCCCGCACAGAACATCAGGTGCTCGTAAAATTGGCACGAGACGGCCAAACGCACACGGGATGCGACACCCGGAAACACTGGTATCCAAGCTAGAAACAAAAAATGACGACAAACCCCCATGAAGGGGGCTATATATTAAGTAAATTGCATTAACCAGTAACCCACCCAGACACAACACCGCAGGGTATCATCAGGATAAGAAAACTGCTGAAGGGGCACACACCTCCATACCCCTCAAAGAGGGCCCAACTCGTGTAAACACACTACCATAGGAGTATTAGTAAGGGCACTGGGCAAATCAGGCGCACCCATTACTTACCTTTTCCGAATGCGAGAGAGAACACCTTAAGCCCCCACAGGGGCGAGATCACAATAGGCAGAAGTCCTTTAGCTACTATAAGTGCGGCCTCCCTGATATGCAGCGTAAAAGCAACATTTTTGTGTAAGGTAGTGGAAGCAAAAAATAAATAAATAAATAAATAATACTGAATGTAATAAATGGCTAGTTAAGTGTGTAAAAAGGGGGGGTTTGGTTGTTTCAACGTAATATTAATCAGATAAACGTGATCCTGTAGTATTTCTGATTTACGCCTGTACTGTGTATCTGCCATATAAAACCAATAAAAAATATTTTTAAAAAACAAAGTGGCAAGTTACTATAAATAACTCTATTTATTCAACACAAATATATCCATTACAAAATACAATTCCTGATAATCATAATCATAATCAAATACATTAAAAAGATATTAAGTATTAATGTATAATCCAGCCTGATTTCTAAACAATTCAAGAAAAGTCTATCTGCAGATAATCTCGCAAATGTTGACAGGATTCAGCCGACACGTGTTTTGTCCTGTTGTAGGACTTTTTCAAGGCTGATTGAATAACAGCATATAAGCACAATATTACATATACTATATTTACAATAGTCTGTCAAAATTCAAGATATTACAAGAATTGAAAAATTCCACATAGCATACCACCATATATTTAAAACAAATAGCAATTTAATAATCATTAAAACATAGTCAGAAAGATAGACCACATACCCTAAAAACACCAAGTGATAACCCAAATCTGTTTTAAAACACACACCACTATCCAAGTGTCCAAGTACCAAGAGAAATGAAAAAGAATGGAAAATAGAGAAAAGACCTTGTGATCCCATAACTCAAAGATAGAATAGAATTGATGATTTATAAATAGATAATATCCCATAAAATAAAGATTGTGCCACTAATTATACCTCCTTGCAAATGAAGAGATACATTTTAGTCCAAGAGACCACTAAGGATATAGAAAAGAATCTGTTGACATATAGCCACAAATTGTACTGAGTTATGTCACTCAAATATGTCCAACTCAGTTTGTCAACCAACCTTGTACTTATTATTTAGTGAGCAGGTATGTTTCCTACGTGGTACATCAGTTTCATAATTTCAAAATGAGATTCGTATATTTGACAAAGCCATTTTGTTTCTCAGATACCTCACATATATGTATCTAAAGTAAACAGAAAAAAACCCCAAACAAAACAAATTAATATCCTACAACAGAATTACAAAATCCTTAAACATATCTAATTATATATATAATAAAATAACCTTCCAGAAACAATAAGCACCAGATATATGGAACAACTGCATAGTTCCACTACTTAGTTGTCCTAAACATATTTGTTTATAATTCAGAATGCACTAAAAGGGTCATCACCCAAGCTTATACTATGCGATGACTCAAATAGCCATATATTGTTGTCTCTGTCTTAAGACTATAACCCATTTAAAGCACTATAATTCATCGCCCAAATGAGTAAGTCATATCAACAATATTCTGTATTGTTGAGTTCCTTTATAGTCCATATCGATACTAGTGCTATCGTTTGAATTGAATTGAATTGAATTGAATTGAATTGAATTATTTGTAGAGCGCATTCCAGCTGGAGCATCGAAGCACTATGCGGACCTAAATGCAAAAAAAAGTGAAAACAGAGGAAACTACTAATTAGTTTGCGAAGAGCCAGGTTTTCAGGCCCTTCCTGAAGGTCAAATGATTCCGTATTTGTCGTAGTGGAAGCGGCAAGTCATTCCAGAGTCTGGATGCTTGCACCGAAAAAGCACGTTCTCCCCATCTCGCTTTTTTGCAGTGTGGGACTTTAATAAAAAATCTGGAAGCTGATCTCAGAAGTCTCGAGGATTGATAAAACGAGAAAATAGATTTTAAATCATCACAACCTGATGACTGAAGTGCTTTATGCGTGAGGCAAAGTGTCTTAAACATTATTCTCTTCTGGATTGGGAGCCAGTGGAGGGATGCCACGCACCTAGAAGCAGAGGCAGAATTGGGCATATTTAAAATTAAGCGGGCCGCCGCATTCTGAATAGACTGTAATTTATCCAGCGAGGACTTATTTGCGTTAAGCAGTAGAGAATTGCAGTAGTCAAGCCTAGAGGAGACCAAAGCCAATGCCACCGCGTGTCTAAGGTCTTCCTCTAGTAGATGGAGAATTTTCTTGAGGGTTTTTAGGGTCCAAAAACATTATAATCTAAACTTTTAATTATAGAAGAAAAATGGAAATTTTTCTCTATATCACTATTTACCTTCGTAGTTTCCATTCGACCACAAAGACGAGCCGTATCCATTTTAGCACTGATCAACCCGAAGTGCAACAAACCATCTCCTCATATAGTACGGGAGACTCAAATCAGACGCATCCTCAGGCGTCATCAAAACATTTCTAAGAACATACTAACAATAGCAGTAGCCATATTTAAATGGCGTATACCGCAAATGTAGCGTCATTAATATGTTGTTCAAAAACACGTCAGGGGAAAATTCAAATCTGCATTCGCCAATTGTTGAAGTTAACATTTTAATCGGATACCTGAATCTACCCTCGAACTCTAAATTCACCAAAAATGGTCAACTCAGATACAGTGGCCATTTTGGAATGGGCTAATGTCCATTTACAAAAACAAAATGACATTGACTCCAATGTAACAGCCCATTGTTACATTGATCAGTCCCATATTGTAAAAATAAAATAGAACAATGAAAACAAATGTGGGGCAATATTAATGTTAACTACTTTGAGGCAAATACATATATAGTATGCAAGGCACCTCTATATGGTCAATGTTTATTTCTCCATATGAAACACATGCCATAATTTTGACGTGCTGATCAAATGGTTAGATGAAAATATATAACATAATTATGGCCTGCTTTTTAGTGTCACAATCTTTAGAGTGTGAGAAATTAAGAAAAAGTAAGAATAAAAAAAAGAGAAAAGTATAGAAACCGTATGAAGATTGAAATGTACCAATATACACGTGAAACTTAAAAAAATGTCATCATCATTCACAATTTATGAAAAAAATTGTTCCCAGTGATCTTA
The DNA here is from genome assembly GCF_031143425.1 of Pleurodeles waltl. Lineage (NCBI taxonomy): Eukaryota > Metazoa > Chordata > Amphibia > Caudata > Salamandridae > Pleurodeles > Pleurodeles waltl. The sequence continues at coordinate 1,961,752,634 of NC_090440.1, read as the reverse complement.
TCAAAAATAAGTATTAAATGACATTGAATAGTCATCTAAATCAATAAGGTATCCATATAGTATTGACTTCGTATGATTACAGAAAGTGGTGCATCTCATGATCCAATTCATACCCAGTTCTACACTCCTAAGTCTAATTATCCACCTGGCCTCATTTCTTCTGAGTTCAGTCTCTCGATTGCCACCTCTAGGGGAATAGGGGTCTGGCTGATACTCATGTATTTAATCTGGGGAACCTCTGATGTTGAATGTTCCTTGTTTATATGTCAGGCAATGGGTGATGAGGGATCATTATTCCTCAAGGAACGCATGTGTTCTTGAATCCTCTCTTTTAGGGACCTGATGGTACTCCCTACATAAATTCAGCCACAATCACATAACAGTATGTAAACAACATTTTTAGTATTGCAATTAATTAAAGTCTGAATCTTATATGTGTTACTACCATTAAAGTTAAAAGTAAGAGTTTTGTGCAGAGCTATATTACACATATTGCATTTACTGCATTTGTAGAACCCAGTCAGCTTCACAGGTAACAATGTTTCCAAATGTTCCTTAATTGGTGGTAAGAAGTTCTTAAAGACTAAATTTCTAATGGTTGTACCTCTCTTATGAATCATTTTAAGCTTAGATGGTAAAATGTGTTTTAAAGTACAATCAGTATGTAGGGCATTCCAATGTTTAGATAAGATTTTATAAATGTCCTGACTATTCTGGCTAAACGGTGCACAAAACCATACAGACTTCTGAGATATTGGATTTGGTCTTACTTCAGTTTCTCAAAAGAGATGATCTCGGCAAGCTATTGATCTTATTTCTAGCTGTCTTTTTAATCTGCTTCAGGTAACTCCTTTTAAGAATCTATTTTCTAGAAAATCCAATTCCAATTCACATAGGTCTGATTTACTGCAATTCCTTTTTAGCCAAGTCATTTCTCCAATTGGTATGGCATTTATTTGAGTACTAGGGTGTGTACTGTCAGCATGAAGTAGTGCATTACAGGCTGTAGGTTTACGATATATTTTAGAATGGACTATGCTGTTCTCAGTAAATATTTCCAGATCAAAAAATTGTATATGATCCTTACTATATTCACGTGTCATTTTTATATTAATATCATTTGTATTGATGTAGTTAACAAATTCTAACAGCAATGACTCTATTTCTGTCCAAATCATTAGTATATCGTCAATGTATCGCCCCCAAAAGAAGATGTATTCAGTTAGATGTGGGGGTCTATTTTGCCAAATATGTGTCTTTTCAAATAAACCCATATATAAATTGGCATAAGATGGTGAAAATCGTGCCACTTCTTGGGCCTGTCTGAACCATTCTCCCTCATGAATGAACACATTATTCTCCAATATAAAATCAATCATTTCCAACAGCATGTCTATGTGTTCCAAATATGAGGCTGATCGGTTTGAGAGAAAATGTTGTACTGCTTCTAAGCCCTTAATTTTAGGTATGCATGTATATAAAGAGCTAACATCCATGGTTACCCAAATCATCTATGGAGACCATGTAATGCCCTCCAATTTCATTAGAACATCTCTTGTGTCCTGCAGATACAACAGTACATTTTTTTACAATGGGTTGCAAATAGCTGTCAATATATTCTGAAAGTCCCTCAGTAGGTGAACCTATGCCTGATATAATAGGACTTCCAGGAGGTGAAGTCTTGTGCTTATCTATCTTGGGTAATACATACATACAGGGTGCCTTTGGGTGCATATTAAGTATATATCTACATTCCAAATCTGAAATTAGACATTGTTCTTGCCACATATGTCATAGTGCATCCAATTTTCAAACAATCTGAATTTTATGGATTATCCCTCAATTTAATGCATGATGTTTCATCAACCAATTGTCGATTGATTTCATTCACATAGTTCGATCTATTGAGAATGACTATGTTGCCTCCCTTGTCTGCCTCTTTGAAGACCAACGTCTGATTATCACACAGATTTTGTAAAGCCAATCTTTCCTTTCGAGTTGTGTTATATGAAGTATAGAACAGAGGAGTTCCAATTGTTATCCACCTTCTTAAATCTTTTGAGCATCTACATAAATGCAGACAAATCCTATACATACTCCTTTGCTGGCACATATGCAAAGTCCACCCTGCACTTCGGGGATTATAAAATTGCGGTCGCCCTTTCCACCTCCCGTACGTCGGGGTCCAAATCTACAGAAATGGCCCTGATCTACTGGAAGACAATCTTGATCCATGATTATGGCACTCAATCACAGTTAGCCTTTTGGGTTACTTTCTCCCTGTCCGTGGCTGGATGGATAGTCCCAGCCAAAATGGTGATGTCACCACGTCTCTTATAACACTTTGTGAATTTACCGCTCGTAGTACCTGCAGGGATTTTCTGACAACTGAAGACCATACTGATTGATCTGGTATGGGGATAGGGGTGCCACAGAGTGTGATTAGTGAAACTGATAAAGGTGGAATGGGGGCTCCGACTTCAAGGCGTACTGTAAAGCCGGGCAACTGCAATAGTTGGCGTACTGGTTTGCGGGTCACAACTTCTCTGAAAGAGACTATATTGCACCTCAACTAGAGCGTAGCCAGCTACACCGCCTGCTGTGCCCTGCTGCCCGACACTGCCTACACAAATGTTGCTACTGCACACTGCACAGACGTATTGGAAACTAGCAATGAAATGCACATCGTCTGGGTGCCTCACGCACCCAATATACCCTTATCAGGCCACCCTACGACCTTGGGCACCTTAACGAGGAGTAGACTTGAACCATGGGAACGAGAAGGGCTTACTACAGTGGGGGATCTATTTGCTCTCTCATGACACACAAGGGCTTCATACACACACATAACCTCCCGGACTCCCTATTCCTCCCTCATGCCAATATCCTTCAATATGTGCATTAACATTGGGCAGTGGACAGTCGTGAACATCCAGCACATGAGCAACTCTAGGTGTTGCGCACAATGGGGCATGGTCAGCACTTAGTGCATTGGCTATATAGTGGCCTTCGGGACCACCTTATAATGCCACTAAGGTCCTTAAGAGAGAGATGGGAGACAGACTTGGCCAGAGCACTTTTGGACAAAGAATGGGCTTTTATACTGGAATACCCCAGCAAAGTGTCTCGCAACTCGAGATTCAAATTTATCCCATTTACCACCCTACACATGGCATACTTAACACCTCACAAAATCAATCAGATATACCCCACTGCGTCCTCGATTTGCTCCCGGTGCTGAGTGGAGGGGGCAAACTTGCTTCACAAGCTGTGGACCTATCCACAACTTCCAGACTATTGGGCGGGAATAGCAAGAGCACTAGGTGAAATCATGGACAGGCCCACTGGGATCACATTGAACACTGTTTACTAGGACTACCCATGAGAACTAGAGGATCCAAAGAGGGAGTGTGATTCATGACATTGGCTATACTGCTAGCAAAACACCTTCTCACCAAATGCTGGAACTCGCCATTGGCCCCAAAGCTAGAAGACTGGCTGGAGGAGGTTCAACGTTGGGGTCTTGCAGAACGTTTGGCCCTCAGACAAGAGGAATATAGGGGGCTCCACAAATCACCCATCTCCATGGAATGGGATATGCTGTTAGACGGCTGTAAGGCACAAGCTCCCACTCCCTGAGAAGACACTGACTCATAGCGAGATTGTCCACATTGGTTCAGCACAGATTTCACCTGGGGGGATCAATGTTCTATAGAAGCTTTGCTACCACCGGTTTAACTGGGTCCATATCTGGTCTGCACCACACTTACATGTACACCTCCCCCTTCCTGTTCTGAGTGGCAGCTCCTGGGTGACACATCAAGGAAGTTTTTGCTATGGTTGGGGATCCGGGAGTGTGGGGAATTGACTATAGTGCTGAATCATTGTTTTCCTTCATACTCTGGCTTAACCAAGAATGGACTCGGATCCCACACTCAAGGCACTTGCTACATACCATTGACTCCAACCATTTGTACTTATCCTCTACTTGAAAGTCACTCTCCTGTAATGTTTGCTATTTGAAAATGCAATACAGTTTGTGTCAAAAAAGGAAGGGGTAGAGGAGGTAATGATCTAGCCTGGCCAAGATGGTATCTCTATTGAGTGGAATTGTATTAATATTCACATGAAAGGCAATCCTTCCCTTCACAAAATGCTAAGCCCCAGAACTCCAATGTGTGAGATGGCATAATGAGGGAAAGCCCAGCGACATGAATTGATAACATTGAATAAGACTAGCCGTGTGGAGGAGTGCCAACTCACTGAAGTAGGTTGTCATAGTAGCATTTAGAGGAACTGTGGTAGGCACAGTGAGCAGAGCTGGGTAGTTTAGCACTTCAGTGAAGACTTCCCTATCAATGGACTGTAGGACCTGTCATGGAGAGCGGAAACAAATAAATGTGTTTTATAACCAAGCGGGCAGCCTGCATACAAATATGGTTGTGTTGGTGTGGATAACCCTGAAGTTTCATGAAGAGGAAAGTGAGTTAGGAAGGTACAACAGACCTTGAAATTGTGGATTGTGGGTGCAGATACCTAAATGGCATGGCACAAGTTAACGCAGGATCCTGCCTCGAATTTCTTTGTGTTTTAGAAGTGTCTTGGATCCACATAGTACACTGTACCTCCTTGTACTACAGATAGATAAGAAAAAGGCAGGAGGTTGTGCTTTTAGTCAGGTCTCTTGTATAATTGTTCCCTCCCTTTATGCCATGGGAGCCAAATCGAGGATACAATGGAGTTTCCATTATACCAGACAGAGTTTATAACACAGACCCTGTTAGAAATGGGGTCTCTAGTTGGCAGTCAGTTTACACCCTGGCAAAGTAGGGACCCTCAATCTAGTCAGGGGAAGGGAGTTACACTTCTAAGATAATGCCTGCTCACTCCCTTGGTAGCTTGGCACAAGCAGTCAGGCTTATCTCAGAGGCAATGCGTTAATTATTTGTACCCACACACTGTAACACAGTGAAAGCACTACAAATGGACGCTACACCTGTTTAGAAAACTAGCTAATATTTATCTGAGTAAAAGAAGATCAAAACAACACAAATCCAACATACACAAGTAAAGATATGAATTTTAAAAAATTGAAATCCCAATAAAGCGCTTAGAAACCCACTAGTTCCAACTGGTGCTATCATGGCGTTATGACGGAGTCATTCCCAATAGTCTGACTCCACTCGTGAGGGAGTGCGGAGCCGCTCACGGAATCGCACAGACCCCAGGTACAGTACCTTAGAAACGATGTAGAGTCAAAGATGTGCCACAGAGTCAGGAGGTGAGGGGACGCTTGAGCCGGTGCAGCGTCGGTTCCGTACTGCTATTCTAGAAGACATTGGTTCCTTACTGTTACAAAGAGGAGGTGATGCGTTGTTTCCTTATGAAGGCAGCGGAGGTGAGGCATCAGTTATTTACGATCTGCCAGGGTCGATGAGTCCAGTGGGTCAAGACTCAATGGGGTGACCTCTCGGTCACAACATGGGACCAGAGTTGCAGCGGTGGAGTCATGTGTCATGTACGCCAGTGGCATGGCTCTCGGGACTCACTATGTTGCAGGATTCAGAGGCGCTGTGGCAGCATTGGGCCTGCGGTGTCAGTCGTGGTCATCACACTTCAGTGGGTACCACGGCTTCAGGTGCAGGCAGAGGTGCAGGGTCAGGCAGCGGTGCCAGTTCTGGAGGCGTCTGGATTCGATGTGCCTGTCTCTTCTTGTTTTATGCCTTATTCCACTCCCAAAGGCCAGGAACTGGAGTCGGCACCTCTTGGCAATCCAAAGTCCTCAGCAAGAGAACCCAGGGGCTGGCAGGTGAAGTCTTTGATGTCCCTGAGACGTCGTAACAGGAGGCAGGCTCAGTCCAAGCCCATGGAGAAACTTCACAAGCAGGATACACAGCAAAGTCCGGTCTTTGTCCTTTCCAAAGCAAAAGCAACAGCTGCAGCCAACCCAGCAAAGCACACACAACAAAGTGGCAGTACTACTCTTCACAGCTCTTCAGCTGTTCTCCTTGGCAGAGTCTCCTCTTGATCCAGAATTTTCTGGAGTTTTGGGCCCAATACTTATACCCATCTCTGCCTTTGAAGTAGGCAAACTTTAAATGAAAGTGTTTGTATTGCACAAGACCCTGCTTTTTCTGTCGTGGTCCCAGACACACACTAGGGGGTTGGAGACAGCATTGTGTAAGGATAGGCACAGCCCTATGCGAGTGTCAGCTCCTCCCACCACTCTAGCCCAGGAAGACCCATCAGGATATGGAGGGCACACCTCAGCTCTCTTTGTGTGACTGTCTAACTTGAATTCACAACCAGCCAAACTGTCATCCTGACCCAGACATCTATTCCACAGCCAGGTAGAGGCACAGAATGGTTAAGCAAGAGAATGCCCACTTTCTAAAAGTGGCATTTTCAAACACAGAAGTTAAAACACCTTTACTAAAGGATGCATTTTTAAATTGTGAAATCAGAGACCCCAAATTCCATATCTCTCCCTGCTCCCAATGGGAAATTAGGCATAATAGATATTTCAAGTCAATTCCCATGTTAACCTATGGGAGAGATAGGCCTTGCAATGTGAAAACCAAATGGGGCAGTATTTCAATATCAGAGCATGTAAAACACACCAGTACATGTCCTACCTTTTAAATACACTGCACCCTGCCAATGGGGCTAACAGGGGTCTACCTTAGAGGTGCCTTAGATGTACTTCAAAGGACGGTTTGGGCCTGGCAAGTGGGTGCACTTGCCAGGCCGACATGGCAGTTTAAAACTGCACACAAAGACACTGCAATAGCAGGTCTGAGACATGTTTACAGGGCTACTCATTTGGGTGACGCAATCAATGCTGCAGGCCCACTAAAAGCATTTGATTTACAAGCCCTGGGTCCACATGGTGCACAACACTAGGGACTTACTAGTAAATCAAATATGCCAGTCATGGATAAACAATCATAATCACAATTTACACAGGGTGCACTTGCACTTTAGCACTGATCAGCAGTGGTAAAGTGCCCAGAGTACCAAAACAAGCACAAATGAAATCCAGCATACAGTCAAAAATACAAGAGGCAGAGACAAAAAGGCAGGGTAAACCATGCCAAGGATGCCAGGATTAACAGACCCTGTAGCTGAAGACACAATTGTTAACCCCATCACCGTCCTTGCAAAATTCCATAATCGTAGGATTAAGCAAAAAATACTTGCTGTGGGAAGAAAACAAAAATAATTGCTCTTTTTTTCAAGGCACATCCTCATTCCCACTCCAAAAAAGTGAATCATTTACTGGGAAATTGAAGCTGAGACATTGGACTTGTCCCTTTGGGATACCATCCCCATACAACAATAAACTTTGTCATACTATGATGAAGGCACAGGCTTTGGTCATCTTGAAAATGGGAGTAGAACAAACACAGGGCCTGCGGTTGACCAAAAATGAAGTAACAGTGACAAGCAAAAACAGGACAGACGATCATTGACCTGGAAAAGAAATCAGCAAAAGAAACAGAAAGTTAGTGCATCTCATCAGGTATAAGTACTAAAAACAATGCTATCAGTGTACTTTCAGAACAGTTAATTTCAGGGCATCGAGCGATGACCTCGCTTCACAACAGTATCCTTTGATTTCTACATCAGAGATGCGATCTTACATCAAAGCTGAACTAGATGGAGGCAGAAAGGCAATAAGGTGGCAGGACGTTTGTTGGCCACAAAAGGACAAGTGAGTATAAGCTCGAAGCACCCTGGAGGCACCAATAGCGGATGTAATGGTCTGAAGAGCTCAGATAACTAAATATGTCTCTACGGGTGGTTGGAACTTGTGGTGTTTCACTCCAGAAAATTCCATGGAGGTACAGGAAAACTCTATGAGATTCCATGAAATTCTACCAATTGGCAGATTTGCTTCTTGTGCTGCAATTTAGTGCCAGTAGCCTGAGCACAACTGAAAATCAGGGCAAATGGCTTTTGCATTGAGCAAGAGAGCACAACCATTCGAGTTGATTTTGCTCCAGCTCCAGTAGAAATTCAACTTGAGCGGGAGCAAATATACTCGACCGGCAGCCCTCTCTGACCGTTGACCACTGACATTCGCTGGTGTTATAAAATAGCGTCAGGAGGCTCAGCGGTGACTGGAAGCCATGCCAGGGACCCGCAAATCTCATTCACACTCGCAAGCACATGTTGTGGAGCCTTGCATTGTTCCTTTGAGGCACGAATGGCAGAATAATTCCACCAGGTGCTGATTGGTGGAATTTGGCAGGAACTCTGCATTATGTTACCAAAATTCCGCAAATTCCATGAGCGGAATTATATTCTGCCTGGGTCAAGTTGTCTCATGTCTGCACTGACATTGACTTATGGAGGAGATATGGTGGTCTCTTATGGTGGGTGCAAAGAGTGACTTTGAAGAAAAGTAGTTATTATGCAAAATAGGTATTATGCTTTGGAGGGATTTTGTAGTCAAATGACTGATATCGATCTCCCAGTTGTATAAATGCTACATACATTATTCGGATTCTAATAGTAAAATGTTTCTTTTAGTGTTAGGGGCCTGAATTGCACAAAGCTTTACGTACTCTTTACTTATGTTCTATACGATTCTAACTATAAACAAACACATCGTCGTAAAAAGATCGTTTCCCTTCGAAACCCCCTAAATTACCTGACATCATTCTATGAAAAACAGAGGTCACTGGCAACAGTGGACATAGCATCCTCGAGAATCTAGAGGGTGTCATTGGCGTTATAAAACTGTTAAGTCCCTGAAGTCATTGGGCCAAAACCAGATCTACAGCGTAAAGACATAATAACGCCATAATCCCACTAATTTTGGATAGGGAGAATTTGTCAACCACAACACACTTATTAGGCGTGTGCAGATCGATGCAAAAAGGAATTTTAAACCCTAGTCTTTTAGCTGTTACAAATTGGTCCAATCACTCATTTGATTCTCCTTGCTATATTTTATATTTTTCACAAAGTTTCTTCAATTCTTTCTCTACAGCTTCTGTCGCATTTCCTGTATCAAAAGTGACTTCAGTTTGAACCTATGCGCTTTGGGCCAGATGTAGGAAGCCTTTTGCGCCTCGCAAACGGCGAAAAACGCAGTTTGCGAGGCGCAAAAGGCTAAACGCGATGCAGAGTCACATTTTGCGAGTCGGTACCGACTCGCAAAATGTGGTTACGACTCGCAAATAGGAAGGGGTGTTCCCTTCCTATTTGCGACCGCATCGCAATGCTGAGTTGCTTTGTGACCGCGAAAGCGGTCGCAAACCAACTTGCAGTTACCATCCACTTAGAGTGGATGGTAACTCATTTGCAAAAGGGGACCCCTTCCCCTTTGTGAATGCCCACAAAAATATTTTTTCAGAGTAGGCAGTGGTCCTATGGACCACTGCCTACTCTGAAAAAAACGAAACCAAATGGTTTCGAAATTTTTTCTTTTTGCAGCTCGTTTTCCTTTATGGAAAACGTGCTGCAAAAAGAAAAAAAAAACTGCTTTATTAAAAAAGCAGTCACGGACATGGTGGTCTGCTGTCTCCAGCAGGCCACCATCCCTGTGAGTGCCTAGACTCGCTATAGGGTCGCAAACTGCGACCCACCTCATTAATATTCATGAGGTGGGTCTTTGCGACCCCATAGCGAGTCGCAGAAGGTGTCTGAGACACCTTTCTGCATCTCGGATTGCGAGTTGCAATTTGCGAGTCGCTATGACTCGCAAATTGCAAGTAGCAATTGAATACCTACCTATATCTGGCCCATAGTTCTTCAAACAAACCAATTATTTTCTACAAGTTCTACACTGTTTTCTTCTGTTGTTCACTAAAACGTGTGGAGAGGAATTAGGATTTATATTTAAACCCAGTTCTTCTTGATGGTGTCTTCATTGACTGATACATGTTTTTCACTGTATATCTCCATCTAAATTCAATAAATTACATGAAGTAACCTCTCGTTTTGATAGTTCAACCCTATCAAAACGAGATTTTACAAGTTTGGTTATTTCTGTCAAGGAAACAATAATAAGGTTTATTTTAACATCGATTAGTTTTATATTATTGGACGGATTTTCTTTCATATCCTCCATAACTTGCAATACAATCTCACTGCTATCTCTCACAGATTTGTTATTACTACTGCTTCAGCAACTCTTAGCAAGGTGCACCTCGCATTGCCAATAGCAGGTTGTTCTTCACTGGAGCTCTGTGCACCTCTGCTTCCATCAAAAAATGGCGAGAAGGTAGGCAGTGAGATAGCATCTGAGACTTCACTCCACAGGAGAGGATAGGCATGCAAGTACTCGTCCTGTGGGGATCTGCACAAACTCTTCTTTTTGCTGTTGCTCACACTTTGTTTTATCAGTAAGGACAGGCATGGGTACAGCAGCCTGAGTGGTTACTTGGGCTGTCTGGGCATTCATTTAATCAGTCAATCAATCAATGTGTCAGTTCTTATAGAGCACGGCTTATCACCCATGATGGTATATGATCCAGGCCCTGTGATGCTGGGTTAGTCAAATAGCCAAGTCTTGAGTTTCTTCCTAAAATCTGCCAGGAAGGGAGATGTTGGAATGGGAAGGGCGTTCTAGGCCTTAGTGGTGAGGTGGGAAAAGGAGTGCCCTCCACTGTAGCTGGGTCAGATGCAAAGAATCTGTGCTAGGGTGAGCGAGGTGGAGCAAACGTTTCTGGACGGTTGGTGGAAATTTAGGGGGTGGTTCAAGTATGCTGGTCCTTGGTCATGGAGGGCTTTGTAGGCATGTGTCAGTAGTTTGAATTGGCATCTTTTCTGGATAGAGAACCAGTGGAGATCTCTCAGGTGCTGGGTGATGTGGGTCCTTTTGGGAAGGTTTAGAATCAGTCTTATCACTGTGCTCTGTATCGTCTAGAGACTTCTCATGAGTTCACTGTTGGTTCCTGCTTACAGTGCTATTCCATAGTCCAGATGGGTGGTGAAAAGGGCTTGCGTGACTGTTTTCCTTGTCCTTGTGGGGACCCACTTGAAGATTCTTCAGAGCATGCAGAGAGTGTGGAAGCATGCCAAGGAGACTGTGTTGATCTGCCATTTCATGGTGAGTTTGCTGTCCAGGAGGATGCTGAGGTCGCCGGCATGATCATTGGGAGTAGGGGTGGGTCCAAGTTCCACGGGCAACATGTGTCATTCCAGAGGGAGGTATGGTTGCCAAAGATCAGCACTTCAGTCTTGTCCATGTTGAGCTTCAGGCAGTTATCCTTCATCGAGGAGGCAACGTTCTTCTGCAGTTGTGGAAGTTGTGGTGGGGTCTGCTGAGAGCGAGAGGACAACTTGGGTGCTGGAGTAGGATATGATGCTGATGTCGTTGGTTCTGACCATGTTGGCTAGTGGAGTCATGTAGATGTTGAAGAGGGTGGGGTTGAGGGATGAACCTTGAGGGATGCTGCAGATGGTGCTCTTAGGTTGCGAGGTGAAGGGGGTGGACAGATTCTTTGTGTGTGACCTGTGAGGAATGATGCCATCCATCTGAGTTTGTCTTTTTTAAATTCTGATCTGGTGCAGTCCCTTGATGAGAGTGTAGTGGGAGTCGGTGTTGAATGCAGCAGAGAGGTCGAGAAGGATCAGGGCAGTCATTTCACCTCTGTCGAGTAGGATGCAGATGTTATTTGTGGCAGTGATCAAGGTGGTATTGGTTCTGTAGTTGGCTCTGAACCTAGATTAGGAGTTGTCTAGCAGGTTGTTTCTTTCCAGGTGTTTGAAGAGCTGATGGTTGATGGCATTCTCCATGAATTTGGTGGGAAACGGGAGCATAGTGATCGGGTGGTGATTCTGTTGGTTGCTGGGGTCTGCAGAGGGTTTCTGGAGGTGCTGTCGGACCTCGTCATGTTTTCAAGTGTCGGGAAATGTGGCTGTGGCGATGGATGTATTGAGGATGGTGGTGAGGTGGTGGCTGGTCTCGTCTTTTCCGAGGTTGAAGCGGAGGTGGGGCAAGGATCAGTGGTTGTTCCTGAGTGGATTGAGTGGATAAAGTTCATTATGGCTGTGGTGTCCTGGGTGCTGAGCTGTTCCCATGCAGTGAGTTGGTGGTCGAGGGTGGTTTCGGTAGGAATTGGGAGGCTGAGGAGGTTGGTGGGTGGGGGGGTGGACGTTCCTGTAGTGGGTGGATAGCTCATCATGGAAGAGCGTCACAGGGTTCCTGTGAGGGAGGGATCAAGTTTTCTGTGGCCGCTGGGCAGGTGAACTCTCTGACAATGGTGAAAAGTTCCTTGGTGTGTTTGATGCTAGCCTTGATGTGGTCTGCGAGGGCCTTCTTTTTTACGTCTTTGAGTTGATGGAGGTAGTTGTTGAGGGCTGACTTGAAGGTGGCTCATGCTGAGCAGTCTATGCTAGTACGCCATCTTCTTTCTAGTTGTTTGCAGCTGCATTTCATTGTGCTGAGCTTCGGGGTGTACCAGTTGGCTTGTTTGTTGGATCTCTGGGTTTTGGATGGTTTGATGGGGGCAACTACGTTGGTGGTGTTGGTGATCCAGGTGTTGAAGTTCTCGACTGCCTGATTCAGGTTGGGGGCATCAGTCCACTGGTTCTGTGTCACTTCGCATCTGCCATGGAAGTGGGATGCAATAAGGGTTTGGGGGTGCGTGGTAGTGCTGCGATGGTGACATGGACAATAGCATGATCTGTCCAGGTGAGTTCCGTGGTATTGCTGTATTTGACATTGTTGCTGGACATGTTCCGCTCTGTGTTTAGGGTCTGTGACCAGCTGGGCGAGGCCGATGTTGTCCATTTGTCCCAGGAGGTCAGCAGAGTTCGTATCTGTGGGGTCTTCCAAGTGGAAGTTGAGGTCTCTGAGGAAGATGTAGTGTTTGGATTTGATGGTGAATGAGGTGATAAAATCTGTGATGGTGTCACAGAGGCCGGTTCGTGGTCTAGGGGGTGGGTAGGCAAGGGTGTCTTTGATGGTTGTTTTGTCATCTGCGTGGAGTTGAAAGTTCAGGTGTTCCATGACCAGTGTGGTTTGGTTTTCTCTGATGGTGCAGTGGATTGATTCCTTGTGTATGATGGTGATGCCACCTCCCTGTTTGTTGGTGCGGTCCTGGGGTTTCATCTTGTAGCCTGGTGGGTGCTGCAATGGCGATGTCAGGGGCTGACCCAAGTGTGAGCCACGTCTCTGTGATGAAAGTCATATTGGGGGCGAGGGTGGAGATGGTGACCCAGACATTAATGGTGGGTTTGCAGAGTGATTTGGCATTGATCAGGAGTCATTGAAGTGTTTCAGGGGTGTTATAAGCTGGTGGGGTGGGAGTGGAGCAGGTTTCAGCGAGGGCGGGTGATCCTAAGTTGCAGGTGAACAGGCATTGGCGGCAGGTGAACGGTCCTGCTGTGAAGCGAGGCGATGCAAGGCAGCAGTTGCTGCGGAGTCCGTGGTCTAGGGCTCGGAGATCTGCGGTGGAGTACCTGTGGGTGTCCGAAGGGCCAGAGTCCCTGGAGCTGGGTGCGGTCCGGGCACAGATGTACACCAATGGGCTTGCCTTTGGCATGCCTTCATCATGCCGGCAGCGCACCCAGTGCGCATAGCCGGTGCACAGCTTTGCTGCGGCCTCAATTAAGTAGGTTCGGGAGAGGGGAAGTGGAGGGGTGATGTGGAGCAGGGAGGCAGGAAGTGGGAAAAATGAGGAAACAGCAGGAAAACTGCTCAGGAACCATAGAACTTCTATTTGCACTAGGTTGCGCTAGGTCCTGGAGTTGGGCACAGGATCCTTGGGCTGAGCCTAGGGCACAAGAACCTAGGTGAGGAGCAGGCAGACTATGGTGAGGCTGGCTGTCAGGAGCAGCCTGTCAGCAGTGGTAGGGGGGAGGCAAATGGTAGCAAGGGCATCTGGTTGGGACCTTCCTGTTCCAAGCACTTATTTTTGGCTTTGGTCATGTTTTTAGATTTAGCTTACTTGAATTTTCATGTTTTCCTATGTCCCTGTCGCTTTCCATGTCTCCTCTAACATACTGACTGGTTTACTGGTCTGCTGACTGATCTGTTTTCTGTTTCCCAGTCTTGTGTGTCATGTCAGGGTCATTGTGCTCTGTTTTCTGGACAATTCTCTGTGGTGGAAACCCATGTAGTTTAGACTGAATGAAAAGGCATATTATAAGGAGTTCAGGATCACCTGCGCCGTATCCCCCTTGCTTGCCAGAGATATTGAATAGAATAAGGGGCTTCCAGCCCACCCATTGCTGAACATTTGTTGGCTTTCTTGTCACTCTTATTTGCTGTCTTCTAATTGGCCAGCACCTGATGGCTTCACTTCCTCTTCTTTCAGCTAGAGCATGGACCAACTACTGATTGCTACAGCTTGATTGCTGACCTTCCAATGATCGCGATGTGATTGAGGTCTACTTTTATTTTTTCTTCTTCCCTGTCGTCCTTTTTTAACCTCTTTCCATTTGTTGCGATGTTTTACTATGCCATGCACACTTCAAATAAGCCATTTTCTCCTTTGAAATGCATGTTTATTGTGACAACAGATGTCTGCATTTATTGTGACAGAAGATGTGAAAGTGTGACATACCCTTTTTCACTCTGTCACACAGACATTAAACTGTTCACATCCCGATATTTTCATTTTCAAGAAAATATAGGCAAATTGTGTCACAGCCCCGTCCTACTGCCTGTGGTACCTGGAATACATTGGTTGACTATGTAGTGCCTGCCAATTTCACCACAGCTCCTTCATAAGACCTTCAGCAACACTCTTGCCAAACAACTAATTGTAGGAGAAACTATCTGACCAAGCAGTTGTAATGGTGGTATTTTTCATTAACTCTCTCTCCTGCATCCTTTTGTCCCACCCTCCCTTCCTCTGCTTCATCCCCAACTCATTCAAACACAAAACCACTGTGTCTATGAACTAATATATCAGAGATATATACTCCACATCTCACTTTTGTATACACCTTTCTCACACAAAATGCATTACACAAACACAGATCACACTCAGGAAAATGCATCACAGAACACACAAATACATGATCCATTAACACTTGCATCATAATGAAAACACAGCTCAACAACGCACACACCACAGCAACGAAAGCACATGTAGTAGAGGTAGTCACTCATACTACAACACACACATTGTCCTGGACATACAGCCCCCAGCCACACTCACAAAATACAAATATGTCAGACGCCGCCATTTATACATGTACAGCTTGAACGTGAATAGAAAATACCTAAACCTTGCATACAAAACACACAGTGCACAAAAACTCACACCCACCACACCGTGCACTTACAGTACTTTACAATCAAACATTGGAAAAGACAACATCTTGTCACTAACATTATAAAGGAGAGACATATTGGCTTTTCCAATGCTTGTTTCAATTGTGTTGAGGACAGGGAAGACATCTTTTGCTGCGCTGCCATGCAGAATGTGCGGCAGAGTGCAGGACTGTAGTGTGTCGGGCCTCCTTACAGGCCATCCTTAAATTCAGCAAACTCCCTATTCATCCGTCATTGATCAAATGTATTATTCTGAAACATCAAAGCAGCCGGATTTCTCCTCTTTCTTGTCCCCTTGTGATTTGTCCCATCAATCTTCTCTGGAAGTCATATCTAACGGACAGTGTAGACATAGATAGGTGTTGCCTTTCAACATCCTTAGTGGCCGTGGGGGGCAGCACAGGCTGCTCCTCCCTACATTATGGACCGTGATGGATACAGGAAGCGTGACAGTGGCGGCTCCTCTGCTATGGCGGAGGAGCGGCGCCCCACCAGCAGCAGCAGATGCAAACCTTTTACTACAAAACAATATTAAACTACATTTATTATCGCTTTGTAGTAAAAAGGGTGGGGCTTTGGAGATGACAGCCATGGAGAGGGGTTGCACAGAGCACTGTAGCCGGCCGGCCAAACACACATGTGCACTGTGCTCTCTCCAGCCTGGCACTGTGTTGCCGGGCTAGAGAGTGCATGCACAGGCTCCCAGTCTGCCTGGGAGCACCCTGGCTGCTCTGAGCAGCATCAGGATTGGCCCCAGGGCAGGCTGGGAGCCTGTGCCTGCCTGTTGATGAGACAGAGGAGCGACTGCACAGAACGGAGGTAAGGTTTTTTTTTTAAAAAAGTTTATTAATATTCCCCCTGCCCCCACCCCTCTGCGCAGCCCCACCCCTGAAACCCCAGCAAGTCATGACTGAAGCGTGACATATGCGTATATACAGTAGGAGCTCTCCTTCACATGGGCCAACTTTCCCTCCCAATTGCCACTGAGACCTGAGTGTAAAGACCTGATGCTCGTTTCCCATACAGAGAGTTTCTATCTTTCCTGGAATGGCTCGCTTGGAAGTAAGTCCCAGAGTCTAGTAGGCAGTTCAGCCTCCGTGTGTCGATAGTTACCGATTGTGTTGTGTGTAACCAAGCTCTTGAAAAGAAACATTTAGCGCAAATATAAATCTAGTGTGCTGCTTGAATAAAATTTGGCAGCAGTTCACAAGGTGAGAACAATAAATAACAAACGATGTATCTACCTACAAACTTGCAAGAGGAGGCTACATATTTATAACTTCGGTAACAAACTCCTCTAGTGTTTCTTCATGTCAGACCTCGCATCTTCAGCAATCAACTCAGGTACATTTTCGAAACTTTTTTGACCCTCAGTACCAGGGCAGTGCACCAACAATGAGGTTTTCATCTAATACTAGAGTTTGGGAAGTAGTGCTGATTTCTACACAACCAACAATACATTTCTAGTATGAAGAGGCCTTTACTCATCAATGATTGACAAGTCAAAGTCTTATACACAAAAAAATCAGATTGATATTCATTAAAATTAACATTGAATAATGGCGTCAATTAGTTATCAAAGTGCAAAATTCCATCTGTCTCTTCGGGCAGCATTGCTAGTTAAGTCCATTATTCACAGAAAATAGAGTAAATTAAGGCAAACAGCACATGAACAGCCAACACGTGTTTTGTGGTAACACCACTTCTTCTTCAGGGCTTTGCATAACATAACCACTTGAGTTGCACACCTCTATTGTTCTCAGTTAATATAACAACACATCAGGCTAATAAATCATAATAGTAAAATTCAAGAAGCCAAAATAGTCCAGATAATATATTTACATGAATGTTAATGTCATTTTGTGTAATGCTTTTAAAAATGTATTTTTTCATGTCAGGTTTACAGTTCAAACCTATGGTGTTGGCTCACCGAGCGCACTGGCCCAACTTACTCCCAGAAGAGGTTTCTTCCTTAATCTCCAAGTAGACGTTTGATGTCAAGTAAGGCCTTCTTATTTAAAATTCCAAGGTTTAAATGTCAAAGAAGGGGAGGAAGGTCTTTCTCTTACCTAGCAGCTAAAGCTTGTAATGAACTCCCTCTAATATTCGTTTCATCAAGTTGGAGAATCATGTTAGGAAGCTCCTGAAGGCTTGGTTGTACACTACAGAGTCATTCTGTGCTCCTACAGTGATGTGAACTATTTAGTTAGCACTGTTGCGGGCTTTGGGGCAGTTGCGTGTGCTTAAGAAAATCAGCTAATTCCTTCCTTCATTTATTCATTCATGTAAAACATACAGGTTTTAAGTAGTTGACCTAACCAGCTTTCTAATCAGTGTACTGTTTTCACCAAGTGCCACATCACTATATGAAATTACCGAGATTTGGTGATCATTCGCTTCTTTCTGTCAGTGTTACCCCTAGATGAATATAGCAGGTGTGCTAGTGCAATGAGTCTTCACAATAAAGCATTTTACACTGTTTGAACCAGGATTCAAGTAAAATGCTCATGTGTTATCTGCATGCACCGCATTATCTCTTCAATCAGTGTTCTACAGTGCTCACCTCTCTACCTCTCTAGTATTGTGTGACTCGCAGCAGAATGCAGTGTGGTTCAAGGTTCCTCTGAAGTCAATATGGCCTACATAATGACTTTGGCAGTAAGTACCGCCTACCGCAGCGGCGACGGCCACCAAAAGACCATCGCCGCGGCTAACATCCATCTGCCAATTATGACCACAGCCGGACTTCCGCCACAAGAGGGGCCGAAATCCAGCTGTGGTCATGCTGGAGGATGGCGTTAAGGTGGGGCTGCTACCACCAGCAGCGCCACGCCAGTAGACCACCACCAGCCGTATTAAGAAAAATAATACGGCCAGGCGGTCTTCTGCTGGCGGGCGCTGCTGGCGGTAGCAGCGCCCCATCCCGTCCCCTGCCGGAAGACCCCCTGGATCTAGGTAAGTTGGGTTTCTGAGAGAGGAGGGGGGTGGGGGGTGTTGTGTGTGTGTGTGGGGGGGTGTGTGCATGAATTTGTGAATGTGTGTGTGAATGCGAATGTATGTGTAGTGTTGTTTGCGTGCATGTATGCATGTGTGAGAATGCGTGTAAGTATGGATATGTGAAGGCGTGTCTGCGTGTCAGTGTGAATGGGGTGCGGATGTGTGCATGAATGAATGGATGCATGCATGTATGTATGAATGCGTGTAAGCCTGTGTGAGTAGGTGTGTGTATGCGTGGTGCGTGTCTGCGTGTGTGTGTGTACGGGGAATGGGAAGGGGGAGCGTGGATGGAGGGGGGGTGTCTGGGGAGTTGTTGGGGGAGGTGGCCTCCTATCAGTGACAGGGAAGGAATTCCCTGCCACTGATAGGGTCTATCGCCATGGTTTGGCGGTAGGCAGGGTCAAAATGCCTGAGGCGGTACAATAGCGGCCTCCGGGCTGGAGATTCTTGTCTCCAGCCCGGCAGCTGCTACCGCCACGGCAGTCAGAGTGGTACATTAGCGGGTTGGCTTCGGCCAACCCGCCAATGTCATAATGTGGCGGTATGTACTGCCAGCGTGTTGGCTGTACCACCGCCACATTACCACCGACCGCCAGGGTCAAAATGGCATACATACATACATACCGAGACCACGCCTTCAGTCATGACACTGCTCACAATGCAATTCCATCCTTTCCAATGAGTCTAACACTTCTCAGGAATGTCAGAGGCCTCTGAAGATAAGGTTTTTTCATTCTCCACTCAGCAGATATCTTCTCAATCCTTGTTATGTGTGTGTGAAGATTTGACTTGAATGAAACATTTTCTTACACAGTTAAGGTGCTTACAATCATATGCTTGTCATCAGAAGACACATTAAGTAAGAAGCCTTTATTGGGGAGGCGTGACCAAGATGGCAGCGTAGCCGACGTGCGCCTTGGCGCTCTGGAGATAGGCCCGGAGAAATCCTTCATCATCCTTGTCCCTCACTCCTCAAGCTCCTCCTCATCAGTTATCGGCAAAGTGGGGCTGCCTGACTGGGCTCGGTCTGGTCCCTGGAGAAGTGTCTGATTCCAAAGTTGGGGGGAATTGCCGGCACCACATGTAGTGCAAGTGGGACCTGTGACCCTGATTAGGCCGGGTGTGTAGAGTGGCAATCAGCAGCCTTTGTGAGGGCTACGTCTGCTCAGTGTGGATTATTTGACACCTAAGCCAGCGTACAAGTACCAAACTTGGCATTTGCTGTTAGGGGCTGGCTGCGCAGATGACATGCAGCCCCAGGCCCTCCAGTTAAACTGAACTGTGCACCTGGGACTACACTGGTAGTTGCTTGTGGGAGGCCCGCAGCACCCTCCCCCTCCTATTTTTTGCAAGCACTGCTGGCACCAGCATGCTACGAGGCTGCCCCTCCCTCAGCAGACATCCGGGCCACTGCAGGCATCGGCCCAGGAAATGCGACAACTGTTCTCGGCACCACCACTCCTTATTTAACAGCAGGCCCAGCGTGGGATGGTGAGGGGATACCTCACTTGCACCCTCTGTGGTGACTCTTGACATTACCCTGCTTCTATCACCCTTCTGAGGAGAACGCGGCCCTCTCACTGCTTAGATTCTGGGGGGAACCATTGCTGAGTCTACGCATCTTGCTGCCCCTGGTGCACACCGTGCTGGAGTTGTGTCTGGGCTCTGAAAGTTACTGTGGGATACCTACCATCGCCTTTTCAGGATGTCTACCTTGTGAATGGATATACAGATGGCCCTATGACCATACATACCCAGGCCAGGATGGTAAATCCCATGACAGCCAGGCTGACACTCACCATCCCCCATGTCCTGTAGGGACTCCACGTGCACCAAGTGTCGAGTAGGGACACTCTAAGTCAACTGGAAATGACTCTGGAAAAACATTCCAGCTGATTTGAACTGATCCTGTAGCCATCAAGAACACAAATAACTGCACTGGAAGCAAAGGTGAATACTGTCACTCTGGAAATACCCCTCCTATGCGTGTATCATAAAAAGTTATCTGAGAGGTTAGAGGATGCTGAGTCAACCCTCAGGGCACTCTGACCAATAGTATTTGAAGCACAGGATCAGGTGTGCCAGCTCCAGAGGGACATGTGCTTCCTGCCAGAACGTGTTGAAGATGCAGAGGGACACTCCAGGTGTAATAACATCTGACTACTAGGGATCCCAGAGCATGCAGAGGGCCAGAGTGTGGAACTTTTCTTGGAGAATTGGCAATGGAAACAGTACTGGCTGGCAAAACCACTCGATTCTTCTCCATTGAACATGCTTGCATGTCCCTGAGCCCCTGCCACAACCGAGTGCAGCCCCATGCCCGATCATCGCATGTCTGTTGAACTATAGGGATAGGGACATGATCCTGTGGTTATTTCCCTTCTTGGTCCCTTGAATGGTGGACAGTTCTACTGTCACAGCCTACCTGGACTACACAATAATGACCCAGGAACAGTGCTGTTCTTATGCAAAGTTGAAATGCCAGCTACAAAATATGGGCCTGAAATATGCTTTATTGTTTCAGGCTAAACGCTGGGTGGAGGAGAGTGATTCCACCAACTTTTTCTGCCCCCCCCCGAGGAAACCTGATATAGGCTTTCCTCTAAATGAATCAACATATCTCAGGAGGCCAACCCATTGGATGGCAGCTTGGATCATAAAAAAAGAAGAAAACGGCAGATGTGGCTGGCCCAAAACCACCCCTCAGAGGAACAGGTGGCCTGGGCCAGAGTACAGGTGGTGACTGAGGTGTCGCACTACCATGAAAACCACTTTGGCCTGCTGGCATCGGAACAAGATTCCGATTCTGAAGGAAGCACCAGGATGGGGGTGATCTCAAATGGACTACAACAGTGCAGGACTCCGATACCTTGCCTAGCAGACAACCTCTGAGACGAACAGTCCGGGCACTCCTCATCCCTACAAGGACAGTACTGGGGGTCACAGGGAGGGAATGGGACAAAATAGACTGGCACTCCAGAGCGGATATTGCAGAGCAGCAGACTTGGTTCTGGATGATATTGAACCTGACCTTCATAGCACAAGGAGACGGGCCTCCATTGCATTGGCCCACAGTAGTACCTGTCCCTAGTTGCAACATATAAACATTTGTACTTTGTTTGGACAGAGTGTGCCTGACTTCTCAGTCCTGTTTTCTTGTTGTCCTGAGTTAGAGTGGGTAGAGCCCATGATATTACTCCTGAGTAGGTCAGCTGAATCGCAGAATCATTGAGCTACCACTGCCCGCTAAACACCACTACATTTGGAGTCTGAGCACGTGCAAGGCTCTTGACCCCTTTTGTTTGCTCTGCTCCTGCCCACGTTGCTCACCTCGCTCACCTCGCTCTCCAGTGCCGGTATTGCCAGCACCCCCCCTCACGCTCTTCCATCCCGTCCTCTGGTGGAGACAAGAGAGACTGTGGGGAGACCACAGGGAAGCAGACAGCTGTGACAGCTGCCTGGCAGTGCACGAGGTGGCTGTCATTAGGCTGGTGCGGCTTGTGCCTGCCACGGCACCCACCACTTTTCCCCCATGCCCTGCACCTCCCCTGCAAGAACAACATCAACATCACCATTAATACCCAGCAGCATCAACATCCAGTAGTAACAGCACCAACTAGGCAAAGAAGAGAGTCAATTAATCAATTAGCAAGCTTACCAGAGAACAAAAAAGGCGACAAAAATAAAAGGCAACTCTCAACTAGGAAAAGCAAACTCTCAACTAAAATAGTGGTCTGTGCTCCTACAGAGTCATTGCCACATGACACTGCAATTAGCCATTTTCTAACCATTTTCTAACCTCACACAGTTTAGTCCCTTTCCAGCACCACCTCAGTAAAGCTGGCCACTAGATGTATATTAGCATGCCCATGCCTCTCCCAGACCTTCCCACTGTCAGGAATCCCCAAGGTGCCTCCTGCGTTATCTGTCAGCATCCCCAGGGATTAGGGTTAAATCATATCTCTGTTCTTGGTTAAACCTACATGTTTCTAAGTAAACATAATGTGCTGTGTTACACAATTGTTTTTATCAAGGCTTGTTTTACCAATGCTTTTTTGCTAATGTGAGCAGGTGTAGACATGTGTTTCTAATTGGGTGTGATGTAAACATATGCTTCTAATTAGGTGTGGTGACTCATCCACATGTGGAAACTCAACTGCTTTCCTGATAAATAGCAGAGTGAAGCATGCCTCCCTGCTTGGCTTTGTTTTGCTTCCTGATCTCAGCATCTGATTTGGCAGTCCAGCTCCTGCTGTCATCCTCGTATTCAGGACTTTTGAGGTAATTCTTTTCTTCGTTCCTGTACCAGCTGATGCCAGGCATTCCTCCAGCACTCCGGAAAAGACTGCAGCTAAGTGACTAGTATTCTCCAGGGAGTTTGTTCTTTGAGCGCCGCACTTTCCTAGAACAGCTGGTGTATTTCAGACCGTGTATTTTCGCAGAGTGCTTATCTTCAAGAGACAAATGCATTTCTGAACATTCTACATTATTACTGTAGTTACTTGCCTAAATGTGCTTCAGGAAATCTGCTTGAGCTTAAGTACTACAAAAAGTGACAGTGCAATTTAAAAGAACATTTTTGTGACTTTTCTTTCTCTAATAGCATAACTCTTGGATTTAAATTGTGTCATTCATGCCTGTGTTTCAGGTTTGAGGAATTTGCTTTTGAAGGGTTTTTCATACACACAGTGAAACCAAACCAAACTGTGCCACCCTAACTGTTTAAACCCAGAGTGGACATTTGTATTTCTTGGATTGTTTTTGTTCCTTTTAGTTTAACCCTATGCATGCAGGAAAGTTATACGTGATATAATTAATCCCCCTGTTTGTCTTTCTTGTGCATAAGTGCAACCACAGTTCTAATTGTAGTGTGCAACAGTGAATCTCTGTGAAGCCAGCCCTAGTGTCAAGGTACTTATTGTTATGGTACTCAGTTTGGGTTTTTGATAATGCAGTGTTAGTAATTGTGCCAACAGTTATTATTATCCAAGAAAGGTGCTGGAGCATCCCGGTGTTCTTCTGCCGCTCCTTTGCCCATATCAGAAAGAGAGATTCAGTTTCAAGGAAGTTGAGTGCACTAACTCTACTATCAATCTGTCAACAACGACCTGTCCCGAAGATACAGGGTGCCTGGCTGGACCGGCAAGACATGACAGTGTTTTGTCTCTTTCTCTTCCACTACCCCTTTCCTTTTGGGACACCTGACAGGGTTTCTGTGTCCACCAGGAAGTGCTGAGAGGTGTTCCAGGAGGTCAGGAGCATACCATCGCCCCTGCAGACATCCTGCTTTTCAGGTGGGTGGCCCCGTCTCAACACCCACCAGACGCCCTGTTAGCTTCTAGCAAGCGGGCCCCAAGCAGGGTGTTAAGGGGTTAGAGGCGAAGCTTCAGGAGAACAACAGTAAAACCCTACAATCCTACAATTTTTGACCAATCATACAATCCCTGCAACTTCACCACAGTACCAGCACCAGTGGACAATTCGCCACCTTGTAGGAAACCAAGACAACCAGGATATTGCTGAAAAGAAAGGCTTGCACTAAGAACAAAGCCAACAACATTGCAGCGGATTTACCTGTGGAATCACCTGCATTAATGGAAACTCTAGATATGGAGTCTGTGAGGAGTTTGACTCAGAAATCTGCAACTCCACCCCATGCAGTGGGCCAACCACAGCGGGAGGCTCATGCTTCAACAACAGCCCCCCCCCTTTAAATCAAAAAGGCAAGCCCCAAAGGATCTTGACATCGGGGGCACTCACAACTCTCAAGGCACGTTCGATCTATCAGTGCTACCATTGACTCTAACAATGCAGCATATAGGCCCAATGAGCTCCAAGCCTAAACAGCACATGGCTCTAAGTCAAACACAAGGGCTGATCCCTAAGTGCTTTCTTAAAACCCCCATCAAAAGGCCTCACCTGACAAACCTGAAGGGTGCCCGGCTGGTGAAGGTGCAAGCCACAATCACCGTGAGTCCAGTGAGCAAACATCAGGCCAGCGTACCAGAACATCATGGTCCAAACTCCCCATTGAGTTCCCTAGAGGAGAACCAGTACCGAGGGGATGCCCCTCCAGCCAACTCTCCAGCCGACTCATCACCAGATTCATAGGTTACATTCCATGCAACGAAAGCACCGAAGGTGGAACCCCCACCCCATGGAGCAGCAGGCATCTGACAACCAGAGCCAAGAAGTAGCAACTCTCCCAAGTATCTCGCAGGCACGAACTCTGAAGGTGAAGGCACCAATTCATGACACAATGATAGCTCCCGGTCCTCCCCAAGGGATATTACAGTCTGAGCAAATAGACAAAGAGATGGGGTGGGTCTCATTGAAGCTTTCGCACACACACCAGAGCCAATAACAAAGCCCAGGAAGGAAGGTATATCAAACTAAGAGCTAGGAAACAACTCAGACCATTTCCTTGCATCATTATAACTCAGATCAAAGCCCAACTCGAGGCCTACAAGGCATGCACCCCTGTCCCTGAGCATGACCAGAACCACAGATTTACCAGCTTGATACACATGGACGAATATGAATACCCTTCAACCAGACAATCGAGTCCCTTCCAGGCCTCTCAAGCTTCTCTTGTCTCCAGTACAAAGCAAGACACAATAGCAAGTGCACTTATATGACAAGCGCAAAAAATGGAGCTTCAGATAGATCTTATTTTATCCATTGCTTCAACCTTGGCTGACATTGGCCACAAACTGAGCCATCTAACAAGAGCATCCAGGTGGGCCAAGGTTGACCAGCCCTGTGCATGCTCGCCACTGATTGATAAATTAAGCACTTTGCCTGAGATACTATGGACCCTCATCGAAAGTGTTACAAATTTACCTAGGGACCCCAGAGCTGACCTGAACAGGGCGATCGCCGACAGAGCTCAGACAATAAACACAATGAATACTCCTATTAGAGTTCCCTCCGCAACAAGCCCCTTAGTCCAAACAGGGTCCACACTGGGGGGATAGCAGGAGTCCAGGACAGTAACAACAGATTCCTTGTGCACGCCCCTGACAAACAAGGCAGTTTCCCCTCCCAGAAAGAGAAATGGGGGCATGGCTACCAACATATCGAGCATCAAAGAACCACCCAATATACCAAACCCACCCAAAAAGAGCAAAAAAGAGACTGAGAAAACACTCAAAAAAAGCAGTGCCTCACCTCACACAGGTCTAAAATCACAGGTACCAGGACTACTGCACTCCCAAACCGAGGTGAAGGCCCCTCCAATCTCTTCCCCATATTTAGTGCTGCCACTATACCAATTAAACCTACTAAGGGATCCATTGAAATGCACAAGGACGACACCATCAGATCACGCCCCTGGAAGCAGGAGAGAACCCACAGATTATGAGGCAATGGGATTCAGAGAATATGCCAGCCTGGTGGCCACCAACAATACACAAGGGACTCCAAATAAAATAACAGCGTTAGGACCACCCCCCATATTGGACGCAGGGACCAACAGCTTCTCAGAAGGACTGACTAGGACAGCTACAACATGTGGCATGATCACATCCGCTTACCAGGGAGGCACTACCTCATTCCATATTCATGAAGTTTCCCCTGAAAAGATGCAAGCTAGATCACAAGAACAAGATGATCCCCACCACACATGTGCCCAACCAGCCCCACCCACAGCTACAGCAGAGGGGATTAACAAGGCCCAGTCACTGGTTTCATCCACCCAATCGCATATGGTGATTCCATCAGGCACAAGCGGACAAAGGGCATAAACAGCCGACATGAGCACCAATACACCACCCCTTAAGGGCTACCAAATCCCAGGGGCATTTAAAGGCCACCCTGCTTACACAAGCAGCTCTTACCGCTCAAATCGCCAAGCCAAAGTCTTACCCAGTACTTCCCCCTCTGAATCAACCACCCAGGAGCCCGTCACTCTTTAGAACACTCCCCCTGGATGGAATGGAACCCAGCTCATCACAGACAAGTGCCCAACATGAACCGAGCGGCAGCCCCCCTATATGCCCCTGTCACTTTCTGGGACAAAATGTGACTTGCCTGAAGCAACATCATGACTGGGGGGCGTGGAGGAAAGGCAGTGCAACAAACTAAGCCCAACAAATATGCCATACCAAAGGGGACAAATATGCCATACCAAAGTGGACTGCAGATGCGGAGGAACCTTCAGACCGGAGTATTGCGCAGCCGGCCCAGGCAGTGATGGAGGCAGGGACTCCCAAACTCCATGATGTAATGTAGGCCATGAAAGGAGTTCGTACCTCCCTAGAGTCCAGAATCAACTTAGTGACAACAGAGGTGGACATCCTGCGAGCTGACCTCCACAATATGGGCACAAGAGTGAAAGAAATAGAGGATTCCACCACCACCCTCAGAGAAGACACTAACGGTCTGAAGACACAAGTTAGCAAACTGCAGGTACTAACTACCAACATGCAGGCCACACTGGAGGATTATGAAGGTAGATCCAGAAGGAGCAATATTCAGATAGTGGGGGTGCTGGAAAAATCCGAAGGACCTGCAGTTGATATGTTTGTTGAAGATCTTACCCTTAAGGAACTACAACCTAAAGGGCTCTCCAAGTTCTTCTCTGTAGAACATGCACACAGGGTGCCTGGAAGAGCACTCTGACCGGGAGCACCGCCTCACCCCATCATTACTAGAATCTTTAATTTTTGAGATAGGGATTTGATCTTGCAGACAGCGAAAGCTGCCCCCCGGCCCTCTATGAAAATGCAAAGATAACCTTTTCCCCAGACTTTACGATGCAGGTGCAGCGACAGAGGCATAGTTGTTTGGAGATTAAAAAGGCACTGCGAGAACGAGAAATTAAATATTCAACGATCTTTCCAGACAAATTGTGAATAGTCACAGAGGGGAAAATATGGCTCTTTGAGACTCCGACAGATGCTTGGTCATGGCTTGAGGGCTGGCGCACGGCAGGGAAACTGCAGAGGAGGGGAAGAGTAGGACGGCAAAGCCAGCGAAGTGACGAAAAGCTGCGGAGACGCAGGGATGGCCCACAGGAAGACCAGAGCGCTACATCAGACTTAGAAGCAAGTTACAGTCCGTCCTAGAGACCCAAAACTGAACAGATTACTTTGACAAATGGGGTGATCTTTGAACCACTCTGTTCTCTGCCTACACAGGGAGGTTGGGTAGGGGAGTCTCCAGACCACTGGGCCCCTCAGCCTTATAAATGATGTGGAGTGCGACGGAAATAAGATGGTGTTGCCATGCACCAGGACCCAATAGAAACCTAGCAATTTTTTTAGAATAAGGATAAAACCTAGGGGAGGTACGTTTTCGGGCGACAGCCACCCCAAACTTTAACATGTTGGGTAGGAACAACAGGTGCTCTGCAGAGTTGGGGACTCACCATGCAGGAAGGCAAGGAGGGGGGTATGCTTTGGTTACATTGTTAATTGGTTATTTGAACAACTGTTCTATATGACGTGCAGCAATTGGATACCAGCAAGACCCAGACCGCCACTGTTGACCCATTATAAAATACAACACACAGACAATCTGGTCCGTGATCCCTTCTCCCTGGGATAATTACATCTATGTTCATGGACATTGAATTGCAATCCTGGAATGTAAACGGGCTGGGGTTAAAATAAAGAGGGGAGTACGGCTGCAATATCTAAAACGGCATGCCCCGAATATTGCTCTCCTACAGGACACGCATCTATGCAGAAAAAACATATCGAGCTCTCAGGGAGTTGGTATCCTTTTGCGCACGTCCTGGCCCTTTACGATCAAAGGCACATGGGAGGATAGGCATGGCAGATATGCAACGCTCACCGTGACATGGAATGGAGCCTCGCTAAATATTGTCTCTGTGTATATTCTGCCGCGCCTGCACGCGGACGCATACACGGAACTTAGTGCTTTGCTCCTAAAACTACCAGACGGAGAACTCCTGATGGGGGGAGAATTTAATGGGACACATTGCGAGCTGCAAGACAGATAGCCGCATCTGCAAGTGGTCCAATCCTACTACTCACTTGCAGATTTTTTGATGGCCATAGGGCTTATTGATGTGTGGCGCGCCTGCAACCCACATGAGCGACAATACACATTTCTATCAGGGGCCCATGGTAGCCTCTCAAGAATTGATTACATCCTTACTCTCCCTCACCAGCTAGGCTACTTTAAAGAAATCAAGCACTTGGCACGAGGAATATCAGACCACTCATCGATCTGGGCGGTGTATGGTAATCAGGCCCACCTGAACAGCGAAGGTTAGTGATCAGTCCCTGGTATCTAAAGATACCTCAGATCTGCATTAGTTTGAGCAAGGCAACCCAATGCTACTTTGCTGAAAATTTATGATCCGTTGAGTCTCCACAGACATTATGGGAGGCCTATAAAGTGGCAATAAAGGGACAGGGTATCTCGGCGATAGTGGGGCATTAGAAGAATGCAAGAGCGCATGTGGAGGTTCGAGAGGGAGAAATTAGACACCTGGAGGTTGGACTAGTGAGTTCAGACCAGGTAAACAGATCACATGAGCTAGTACTAAAACAAAAAGAATATAGAGACACAGAGATGAAAGCAGCTCGCATACACTATATGGCTAAACAGCGTCAGTTATACGAAGTGGGTGACAGGGCAGGTAAGTTGCCAGCCTGGCTGGAGAGAAAAGAGAGAACCAATAGATGGGTGCCCGAGATAGAAACTAATAGTGGGGTCCTGGTGCATGATGAACAGTTGATAGCTGGGGCTTTTGCTGACTACTATGCCGCCTTGTTCTCCAAGACCCCAGCAGCCTCCGATATTGACACCCTTGAATTGCTATTACATATCAACCTACCGAGTCTCAGCTGCCAAGATAAAGATCTATTAGAACACAGAATAACGCAGAACAAAATACTGCAAGCAATACAAGACTTGGCCTCGAGTAAAGCCAAGGGGCCTAACGGGCTACCCATGGAATTATATAAACTTACTGCATCTAACATGGCTCCCCACTTGCTGGCTATGTATCTGGAGAGTAGGGAGAAACGCCTTTTGCCTAAGGACCAGAGGCTTGCTAGCATAGTGGTCATAACCAAGGAAGGCAGGCCACCATGAGAAATGTGCCTCATATAGGCCCATCTTGCTTCATAACGCGGAAGTAAAAATTCGAGCTAAACGTTTGGCTTCTAGACTGGTAAAGGTGATCCAATCCTTGATACATCCAGACCAATCCGGTTTTATGCCGGGTCGATGAACCTGAGACGCCTACATCGGGTCATGGGTCGGATACCCAGAATAAGGGAGGCCACACTCGTGTTTTCACTGGACGCCCGTATGCCCTTAGATACCATAGACTGGATCTATCTCTTTGAAGTCCTCAAGAAGTTTGGGTTCAGACCAAGATTTATAGCCTGGGTGCGTCTCCTGTATGCTGAGCCTCTTACTCAGGTGATCGTCAACCAATGTACATCCTCAGTTTTCCGACTCCAGCATGGTACACCTCAGGGGTGCCCATTATCCCCCTTAATTTTTGCTATGGCACTAGAGCCACTGGCTGAACGGATACATGGTGATCCACTGATCAGAGGGAAACATCCTGAACAACTAGGTCTAAACCACTACTTGCCTGAACCATTACTGCTAAACAACTAAAAAGTCTCTACAACTAAGTACTGAACAACTACTGTCTAAACAACAATTGTGCCTGTATAACAATTGCCTGAACAACTAATTTTAAGTTAAGGTTTTCTTTTTGGTTTTTATGGTTTATTAGTTGTTTAGAATATATATTAAAATTAGTTGTTCAGGCGATTGTTATTCAGGCACAATTGTTGTTTCAACAGTAGTTGTTCAGTACTTAGTTGTAGAGACTTTTTAGTTGTTTAGCAGTAGTGGTTTAGGCTATAGTTGTTTAGGACCTAGTTGTTCTGTCACATATTCCTGATCAGAGGTTTGCGATGGTCGGAGGGATGGGAACACAGAATATTGCTTTGTGCCAACGATATCATGCTCTACATCTCGGAGCCAAATTCCTCCCTTGATAGGGTAATGCATATTCTTACACTCTTCCGTCACTACTCTGGCTATACTATTACCTGGGACAAGTCAGTGATTTATATACTATATGGCCCAGCCCCACGTCTCCCGACTGGCTGATGCGCCCACATCGCTACGGAAGTGTGCCGATATTTGGATATCTATATATCAGGAGCACCCCCTAGCTTCTATGCCCGGAATTTAGAGCCTCCTTTGCGATGCCTTAGGGGAGACATTGAGCACTGGAGAGCCCTTCCACTGTCACTCCTGGGTAGGGCTGCACTGTTTAAAATGATGACATTGCACCGTTTCCTTTACATACTTCATAATACCCCGTATCCAATTCCTACCTAGTGTTTCAGAGACAATGATCAGGAGATACGTACACTCTTGTGGGATGGGGGTTATGCACGGATAGCTGTAGCCAAGCTAACAAGAAGTTGGTATGATGGAGGCATTTCACTTCCAGATGTGCGTAACTATTATCGTGCAGCCCAGCTAACAACTATTAACCAGTGAACCTTTCTAACGGTGAAAGAGCCAGCCTATCGAATGGACAGAGATGCCATGCAGCCGAGAGGAGTACTCTGGGCCTTGTATGGTGGGCAAAAGCCTCAGACCTTCCATGATCCTACAGCAATTACCCTAACTCTCTGGCATGAAACACCGGGTGTGCTAGGGTTGAAAATGTCATCCCGCAGAGCACCCCTCTGTGGGAAACGGCATCACTGGACACACTGGCAACTCATCCTGGATTTAAAAAGGGACCTCAACAGTCTCACAAAAGTGGGAGACCTGTGGGCGCGAGGGGCCGTTCTTGCCTTCGCAGATCTCCAGGTAGAGTTCCAGCTAGCCCTGACAGAGACGTACCGCTACCTCCAAATCAGACATGTACTCTATAAAGTATTATCCAGAGGGAAGGACCCTCCTGAGTCTTCTCCACTTGAAGACCGAGTACTAGCCGAACACATACCTAAAAAGGTAACATATCTCACATATCGCAAAATAACCAACAATCTACCGAATGTATGTAAGGACCTGAAAGCGCGCTTAGATGATGACGAGTGGCGGGAGGCCTTAGCATCCCCTAGGGAAGTAGGAATGCGAGCAAGGTTCCAATTAGTGCAACTAATAATTCTCCACAGGAGCTATTATGCCTGCACTACCCTGGCCAAGATGGGCAGGGGAGCTTCACCCTTGTGTCCCCGAAATTGTGGCCAGCTCGGGTCATTCTGTCATATGCTATGGAAATGTCCAAAGATACAGCGATACTGGACTGCAGTGGTATCCTGTTTGAATACAGTTTGTGGAAACACTGTAGAGCCTCCACTCAAGTGGTGTGTACTAAATATATAGGGAATAACTGATCTTACCTGTATGGATCAGATATGGATGACATTGGGATTGATAGTGGCAAAGTGCAATGTAGCACAGGCTTGGAAAGCCACTAGTCCACCCGGGTTGGAGGAACGGAACCGTGACGTAGACTGGTGCATGCTGGCAGAGAAAGTCTTTTATGAGGGTAGGGGATGCCCCACAAAATGGCCCAAGGTTTGGGGAAGTGGAACTCCTACAGGGGAGGATTGTGTGCATTGGTGACAGAGGCGGAACCAGAGGAGTAAGGTGCAACATGAGAAACTGAATGTGAGAAGACGTGGGTCAGGGAGAGGAGAGAAATAGAGGGGGAATCTATGGGATTGGGATGATGGGAAATGGTGATGATTAATGGTATTCTGACTAATATGACTGCAGAGGCTGCAATATGCACTTGTTTAGTTTTTCTCTTGCTGTCTTCTAATAAAATGATTTGTTTTAAAGGAAAGAAAATAATACTGTCAGAGGATGTGCTGCATAATTTGCAATTTTGGTGCGTGATATAGATGACCTTGCTGCACATTTGGTCCTTTATACTGCATAATTCTAGAAGAATTGGCAATGTTAAAGCATAGAGTAGCTTGGAGGCTGTCATTATGATGCTGATATCCATACTGTCAAGGTACTATGACATTTTTCATATTTCACTGTTCACAGTGAAATATAGGATTTTATACCATGCATTTGTCCAAAAAACGTATAGACTCACCTGTGAGGACAATACCAGTTAATCTAGATTTTGTTTCAGAATATTTACTTCTGAAATTACATAAAAGTATTCTAGTCAACCTGAAAAAACGCATTTGAAATACCAGGGACCCCATGGCAGGGCCAACTGCAGAAGACAATTCAATCACTTCAAAGAGATACAGCAGCCTTGGCACTCTGCCTTGGCACTCGATTTGGTGGATCTGCCATCATTGAACAGGGCCATCAACAAACAGGTGCACATTGTATCATTTCAGGAAGACACTGTATTACTGCACGAATCAGATATCTTACGTCCCCTGGACACATATTTGATGAAAAAACCTCAGCCTTACCTCCTTGAGGCTATTAAATCCTGCACATGCAAAATCATCATGTATCTACGCCTTAGAGCCGCTAGGAGGTCATTATTAAAGCTGCCATTTTTATCCAAAGACACCCACACATGCAAGGAGGCTTCTGCAACATGCTTTGCACAAACAGACATAAGAACCCTAGCAAGTTGTGTCAACTAGGTCAGTAATCTCAGAGCCCCCCTTTGCCCACGACTCATAGTAAACAAGCCACTGAACTTCACCCAAAAACGCATTACAGACTATATGCTTCCTACTTAGGCACCTGCTAATTCCCAGGCAACTGGTAATGCCTTGTCAGCGGCTAGGCTGGCTAGTAATACTATTGTTCAAACCTTCCGAGAGCCAAATGGACTACTTGTGCCATTTAAGTGATCCTGTAATGCACTTACTTCATTTCACATGGAAGCTTCCAGCCAAGAAGCAACAACACTTTATGTATTACAAATGCATCTTTTTATTATATCGCTCTTATGATCAAGATCTAATGGGCGTCTAGTACTTTTTAACATTATATTATTCTTTCTTATCATTTTAATCTTTTAAAGGGTTTTAAGTACTATTAATAAAACTGAACTGAACTGAAGTCCCTATTGGGGAGGTTACCTTTCGGGGCCATTTGGCCTTCACAACATATTATCTATGAAAGCCGCAACAAGGAAAGGATGGGCCCTTAACTCTCCCAGCAAACAATACAATGTACAGGCATTCCTTAAACAACAGAAAGTACAAGTGACATTCCTGCAAGAAATTCATATTTCTAAATCAGAGGGACAGGAATAACACAAACGATGGAGAAGTAGGGTGCATTGTATGATATAGTCAGCATATGTAAGAGGTATGATGATCTGAATACAGCCCGGGGTCCTGTTCAGCCCTCATATGGAGGCTATTGATCGGGAAGGTTGATGTGTCTTACAGGCAGGTCAGCTGGATGGGCAGGATGTGGCATTTCTCAACATATGCACCCCTAACATGGATCAATGTGCTTTCTTTCAGATGCTCTGCCCCTTTGTTAGCTAAAGTTAACAATTAGCCCCTTGCGGTGTAGCCGACATGCTCCTGGATAGATAGCACCCTCCAATACCTAGAGCCCCACTCAAAATTGCCAAGGGGGTTAGGAACTAGATGCTGCATTGGGACTTAAGGGACACGTGGGGAATTCAAATACCCATCACAGAGGGCATATTCATATTGCATAGGGGATACATTTGTTATATGTGCATTTGGATAAGGTACTTTGCACCACACCATTGCAGCATATAGTCATAGCTGGGGAATACCTAGCTAGGACACATTCTGACCACAACACCCCGCTGGTGACATTTGATTGGAACGTGACTAGGTCTGCGATCCCAACATGGAAACTTAACTCCCTGTTGCTGGAGGACCCAGTTTTTGGTGACCTGTTGCAGGGACACTGCCTGGCAACAACGAGTGGGGTTTAAACACAATTACATGCTGACATTCAGTTACAGAAAGGTCTCCTCCACCGTATGGAAGCAGCGTTGAGAGGGAACCCCACTGCTGAGACTGGGTTACATGAAGAATTAGAATTCCTACTGACACTGATTGAATGACTGCGAGGGTACGATTATGGATCCTATCTTTTTAAGGCTCATGATGAGCGAGATAAGCCCGGCCATTTACTAGCTTGGCTCATTGACTGCGAAAGGTGGAGGTCACCAATACTGATCATTAGAAAAGAACAAAATGAAGTGGTTCACTCACATACCAGGATTATCCATGTGTTCTTCGAATACTACAAGCAATTGTATGAAGTGGGTGATAAGTGTTACAAGCAATAGCTCCACAATTACATCCTCCAGGCCCAAATGGGCCATCTCCAGGTGCAAGAGTTGGACTATCAGTGTGGGGACATCACAGAGCAGAAGGTCAGAGGGGCAATTAAGGTCAAGGCGCACGGAAAGTGCTGAGGCGGATGAGAACCCAATTGAGTTTTATGCGACTTATTCAGATCGCCTGATCCCTCAACTTACAACACTGTTTAATGGAGGAACGGGGCTTGGGAACTGTCAAGCAGTATGTGCGAAGCGCTGATCATACCACTTCCAAAACCGGGACGTGATGCAGAGAAAAGGGGGGTCATAACAAACTTGTTACTGGCCAATCGACTATTGCCTCAAATCCAGTCCCTTGTTCGCCCAGACTAGGCTGGGTTCATTCCGACGTGCAACACATTTCAAAATACCCAGTGTCTCATTTACGTATTGAACTGCTCTGCAGAACTCCCTCCAGCTGCCATGGATCTTGCCATTGACATAAAAAAAGCCTTTAATTCCCTGCCCTGGGATATTCTGTACATGTTAATGGCAGGTATGGGATTGGCCAACAGATTTATCAGATGGATTAACTGCTTCGCACAGACCTGACAGCCGGTGTAAAAACTGGTGCATTTATTTCAGACAGGTACGAGGTGTGGAGAGGCACCCGGGCAGGTTCCCCCGGCCCTAGAACTGCTTGCAAGAATTATTTATCAAGGCACGCATTTTTAAGGCCTCCACGTGCATGGAAGACCGGTCTATCTTTTAATGTATGCAGATGATATGCTACTGTATATTCGGGGCACTATGGTTGTTATCTGCATAGCTTTTGACACATTGGAACAATTTGGTGACATTCATTGAGGGTGTGACCCCTCCGGTAGCACTGGGAGACAGGCTATGGTGGACGCCCACCACAATCAAATATCTTGGGGTTCGCATTTATCATACTGCTGACCTACTAATTGAGGGCAACATTCGAGCGGCGGTATCAGCAGTTACGTTTTGATTAACGCTCACAGTTTTGGATATGGGAAGAAAAGCCCTGACAATGATGATTGTTCTCCCTATTCTACTCTACTAATTTACTGCCCTTCCCGTGCAGATCCCTATGGAGGTATTCCATAGTATAGATGCTTTAGTTCTACAGTTTATATGAGGACCAGACAGGAACAGAACAGCACTGTCAAAGTTAAAACTCCCTATGTTGGAGGGGACCTGGTGGTCCCAGACTTCGAACTGTATCACCTGGTGTAACAAGTGCAGTGGGCAGCCCTTTGACGTGAGAATTGTTGGGGTGACTGCTATGAAAAGGATCACCACTGCATCTCTGAGACTACACTAATGCAACTTTTACTGGCGCCAACAGGCCCTTCTCATCAGCGAATGAGAACATCCTACTGGGGAAGAAGGACACCTCACAGGACCTTATTGTGTGTAAAAGGCCGCTTTATTGGAAACAGGTGCACTCAAAAATCAGTATAAAACCTTGGCCTCTCGCCTCACAAAACTAATGCCTCACTATACATCAATTTTCCTACCTTCTCTCTTCCCCCTCCCCTCCACTCCCCTGCCCTCCCCCCTCCCTTTCTTTTAACGCCATGCCCTTTTAACACCCATTCTATTGTACTGATTTCTTTCATAATCCGAAAGTCACGCTAATAATCTCCTAATGTCCAACTATCTGTCCTAATTGTCCTGCTGTCGTCCACTCCCTTTCCCACCTGAAGATATGTTGTCGGCTTTGCTGTCCCTCCCTGTTGTCATATTACTGCGAACTGTCCCAGTCCCTGCCACCAGAAAAAGGAAACCCCCTTTTCCTGACCCCGCCCATTCTTGCTCTCATCACCTACCTTATATTAGGACTCTCAAAACAAAGCTTTTAAAGCTTCCTTCAATTGCAGCAGGTATAACTCCATGTCCATAAAGGACAGTTGTACACCATCATCCCTAAAAAAACTCCTGGTCCTCAAATCGCAGGTCCATGTGCTCTAAACACGTTATACCCTGCGTTTCGCAAAACAATTTCATCTCCTTATTGATTTTCCTACGAGCCTTCTCTATAGCTCCTGGTTTCCATGCCCCTCTCCAAATTCTGCGAGGTACAAACGCCATCCAAACCACGTGGCAACCATGCCACTGATGTTTAAGTTCAAGTAAATCCCTTTTCATATCTTTAAGCATGTCCAACCCAGTCCGTTGCACTAAGTCATTCTCACCTAGGTGTATGAGTAATACATCTGGACAAAATCCCTGGCCCTTCATCTCCCTCAAAGTCGCCAAAAGTTATCACCACTTCATCCCCCCCTTGCCTGTCCATCGCACTCTATATCTGTCCCTCTCCAACCCCAAATTATCCCCAATTGCCGTGCGCTGAACTTGCTGATGGGCCCACATAATAAATGAGTGTCCGACGACACATATATACAGGAACTGCACCTCCGGCCCCGGTACCGAACCTGTAGCAAAAAGAAAAAAGACATGTCACTCCACTAGTCCATCAACCCAGAACCCCCTTTCCTGACATACCATCTATAAACTTTTGACTTCCACCTTCCCAAGGTCATTATCTGTCTGTCAGTCCATCCCCTGCACCCCGCCTCCGTCGCCATACCGATCCTAAAAGAATGCGTGCCAAATTGTGCCGCATCCTGACCAACGCACCTCAACCCTGCACGCAGCACCGCTAACAACTGATGTGCTGACATCTTTGTCCCTGTCTGGTGCCAGAAAACACCCTTACCCCTAGCACAAACTCTCTGTTTTAGCTCCCAACCGAATTGGGCACATCGCATACTCCGGGTAGGCTGCCAATATGGCTTGAGATCCTAGTCCTTGTTGATCTCTTTTAGAACTCCCTATACTCACGATCAACTGATCCTGTCGAAACTCTACATCATCCCACGTCACCTTAGTCCGATTCCGCGCCCCAAGGAGCTCCGACACTCTAAAAGCTCCAAAAAACATCCATGCCATCAAGGTACGGAAAAGCAGGCATTCAAATGCATTATAACAAATGCTCTCCAAAGAGTGTGTCACCTTCTTCAACAGGTCTAATGTCGTGGCTGCCTCCCCATCCCCCTTCTGCCTTCTTCTTTCACCCAACCGTCCAGAATGCATTGCCCCAACTCCCCCCAATGGAGAGTATCCCCATAACAACTTGCCCATAAATGCGATGCCTGCTAGCTTGCCAGAGATGGTGATCCTTAACTGTCATCTCTCTACCAGCTCCACAATAAACTGTACCACATCCTCCAACCTACCCCGCTCATCCTTCCTTTGAAGAGCCCCAGACCGCGTAAATTCCCGCAGGGCCTACACATACGCCTGCTGTGTAGATGGCGCCAATGAGTTCAACAGCAATCAAAGCATTCGCTCTCTCCTACGGACCACAACGCCGCCGGCATCCGAGTCCTGCACAAGGTTGCGCCCGCAACCAGCCCATGGAATCTCTCCCACTGTGAACGAGACAGCGCATCCGCAATGTCATTGTCCACTCCCGGCATGTGTCTGGCTGTAAAGTGAATATCGCGGCGCAAGCAATGAAGCACAAAAACTCACAGCAACTGCAGCACCTGAGCTTCCCGCGCCGACTGCCTATTGACAACCTGTACTACTGCTAGGTTGTCCACCCTAAACAATACCTTGTGGTGCTCCAATAAATGCCCCCATACGCATACCGCAACTACCAGTGGAAATAGCTCTAGAAAAGCATTGCTCCGCCCGCCCTTTGTCCACGTCCACGTCTCTGCACAATACTTACCGTCCCAGTACACCCCAAAACCAGACCCGTCGGCTGCCTCTGTGAAAATTTGCACATCCCAATCCAATACCTGCCATGTCTTAAGAGGAATCCCATTGAAATGGTCCAAAAAGAGACCCCACATCCTCAAATCGGCTTTCACACCAAGGCGAAGCCGAACATGATGGTGCGGTAACTGTCGGCCCCCCAATGCCATCCCTAGTCCCCTGCAGAAGGTCCGCCCTGCTCTCACCACTCTACAAGCAAAATTAGGATGACCCAGCATCTTTCTTCTCCATAGACAAACGCGCCACCATCAGGCCAGTATCCAATTCAATGCCTAAAAAAGTCAAGGCCATGCAGGGCCCAACTGTTTTTCGGGGGCCAGGGGCCCACCCAGGTCCCCCATAATGTCCTGAAATTGCCGCAGGACGACTGCACAATGGTCCGACCCTGGCATGCCACAAACAAAAAATCATCCAAGTAATGCGTTACAGCCGTATACCCTGTTGCTGCTGAAAAGATCCCCTGTAGACAAGTACTGAAACACTCAAACAGGGAGCATGAAATGGAACAACCCATAGGGAGAGCTTTATCCACATACCAATGGCCTCGAAATTGAATGCCCAATAACTCAAAGTCCCTAGGATGTACTGGCAGGAGTCGAAAGGCAGACTTAATATCCATCTTGGCCATCAACGCCCCTTTTCCAAAAGCCTGTACCATATCAATAGCTACGTTCACTGACGCATGAGACACCTTTGTCAGTTCCTCCAGTATGAAATCATTAACAGAGGACCCTTCTGGCCAAGACAAATGATGAATGAGTCTAAACTGTCCGGTTCTTTTTTGCGGACCACGCCAATAGGAGAGACTGTGAGATGCTCCAAAGGTCAATCCATGAAAGGATCTTCCATGCGTCCGTCGACCACCTCCTTGTCTAACTTTTGCTGTACAATGTCTTCCTTCCCTCTAATAGATTTCAAATTGTCCGCCCAATGCCGTACTCGTGGGCCCTCATAAGCCAATGGAAACCCCTCAGAAAAACCAAGAAACAAAACTTGTGTTGCCTGCTTCTCTTCATACAGTTTTAACCAAGGGCCCAACTTGTCCAACTTAGCCGCAGTACAAGCTTTTTCCCAGAGGCCCCTGCCCGCTTTTATAGCGTCCGGTATTCTGATTCCCTGAGCTGCCTCCTTCTGACTGCTGCCCTTGCCCTGTTCCCGAGCCCCCTTGTGCCGTAGGGGCATAACAGTGAAGAAGCGCATGTCGTCCCGCACACTGGGAGCACTCGTGGCGAAACGTATAATATTCCTGGGTGCACAAGTCCTTGTTATAGTCCCAGCACACCCCCGTCTTCGCAGAGCCACTCCCTGATCCTGACACTCCTTTTGCGTTACTGCCCGCCCCGGCCTTAGTGGGGCGCTCTCAAAAGGGCCGATATGTAATGGGCAGCCCACTCGCCGTGAAGACTGTCTTACCAAATTTAGCGGGCCCCGTGGTGTGTTGCCAGAGATCCGCGTAAATCTCGCCCCATTTTACCTCCTCGTCGGCTGCCAACCTTGCTCGAAACTCCTCATCCTATTGCACCCGAGCGTAACCCCCGTAATTCAAATATGCTTTTCTGATTACATCTATATATTTCAAGAGCGCTACCGCCCTTTCGGGAAAGCGCTCGCAGTATACGCTGGCATATATTAAGAATGCAGCCGTCCAATTCTCGATATTAACCGCCACCTTCGGTCGTTTAGACAGCTCGTACTCCTCCTCTTTTGACCCCTCCTTAGACCTGATTTCCCAATGCAATAACTTGAGCATTTCCACATATTCACCCTTCCAAATGTTTTCCTTTGTGGCCAGCATTAAGTGAGCCCCCAGAGGTTTAGCCATACCCATATACGGCAATTTTCTGGCCTTGTCCGACCCCAAGGCCAACTTTTCTTTCTCTGAGGCCGCCCAGACGTCCCATTTTTTCTCTCCTCCCTCCTGCGATGAATCCTTGCCTTGATTCGTCATGACGCCTCCCAGACCTCCCCCCCTTCTTCTGGACCAACCCCTACATCCGTGACATAAACCCCTTTATAGAGCCGCTCTTGCGTTGT
This sequence comes from Pleurodeles waltl, assembly GCF_031143425.1. Classification (NCBI taxonomy): domain Eukaryota; kingdom Metazoa; phylum Chordata; class Amphibia; order Caudata; family Salamandridae; genus Pleurodeles; species Pleurodeles waltl. Next base: position 1,961,712,342 of record NC_090440.1, on the reverse strand, counting down.
GCCTACCTTCGCCTCAACCGCCACTGAAATTACCCCAGTGTGCACAGCACTGCACTTCTTACCTGTTGTCAAAGCCGGTGGCCAGTCCTGATTCACCCTCCGTGACTGTCCATGCTGTCTGTTGTCCGGAGCAGGGGTCTGAAACAACGTAATGACATGATTAGACCCCCCCCCCGGCGCACCACCAGTCATCCTCTGTATCCTCTCTCAGCTCCCCCTCCTCCACACTGTCCTCGTCATAGTCTAGGTCATCCAGCATCTCAACCAACTCACCAGGCAGGGCGCCCCCCGAATCCCTTTCCTGCTCCCTCATCTCACCCGTCGTTCCAGTTGCATAATCCTGAAGTGTCGGACTAGGTTGTCGCTCCCACAGGTCTGCCTCGACGGGGGGCGCAACACCCACTCCGCAGCGCGTCCCCGCGGGAACCACCATAGACCTGGAAACACCGGCCGCTACCTCTCTCCTCGCAGTCCGACTGGCAGCACGGGCCCTGCCGTCACTTCTTCCTGGGGTCCTCGGGCCGCTCCTGACCCGCCTAGGTCCCGCCACAACCGTTTACCACCCTGCCAGGAGAAGCCCAGAGTGCAGGTGAAACCTATGTCAATACTGTCCCACTCCCAATCCCTTAACCCCCTGCCTCCTGCCTCTGCCAAACCTTGATCCCCCCCTCCACAAAACCCAAAAGGACCCCTCCCCCTCCTTGTACCTCCATAGACCCAACCCGGGAGTAAGTCCGTCTGGGAGGGCGCACTCTTAAAGTTATGCCATCCTCCTCCACCCTCCACCCACCCCCCCTCCTCATCTTCACTCCAGTCCCACCCAAAATCCCCTTCCCGGCCAAGAAACTCACCTGACTCCCCCGCCGTGGTTGGGGACTCTACATCACTCTCCCCCATTACCTGTGCAGCTAGGTCTTCCTTCCCGCTACTCTCCCTAAATAGCCCCTCGCTACTTTGCTGCCTCCCGAGGGCCCCGGGCTGCCAGGGGCCCTGGCCCCCCGCTGTAGTGCCAACCGCTAATCCTGCCCGGAGCTCACTAGCTACAGTCACCGAGGACATGGCACCTTGCCGACACTGCTGCAAGGCCCTCTTTCTGGCCTGTGTGAAATCCTGCTTTTTCCGTGAGTGGCCTGGCGCACTCACCAATCGTCGCGCATCAGGCCCCAATCCAAACCTACTGCCCACCCCTGAGCAATCAGAGGCTCCGGGCCACTCCCCCGGGCTCGAGGCCCGGCCCTGCGCACCTTCGACGCTGAAGGGAACCCATCTGGGCATGCAGCCAAGCCCCCTCCACGTCCCTCCAACTCACCGAGGCTTTCATCAACACCATGTACGGGGGAGAGCAGGCAAGGACGGCCGCCGCCACCCTGCTGGATGCGGCCGACATCCATCAATAGCCGGAGCGCCGCCTGCACCTTCGACTCGTCAGACATCGCAGGCTGCTAAACTGCTACAAATTCACTGGTAAGCCCACCTCAGCTACCTTGCAGCACAATAAACACTCCTGCACTAGTCAACCTTAACCTCCTCCCACGCTAACCTCTGTCAACCGTCCTACACTACTACCTCGTACAAAAATTGTCCTATTCAACCGGCCACCGTGTCGCAATGACAAAATGGTGGCGTAACCTAAAATGGTGGCAATTTATATTTCCCCCATAGCCCAAAAGTGCCCAAACGGCGCCTGTGGGCTATACCACTTCCCCAAACCTCCCGAGTGGGAGACCTCGTTCCTCGGCGGTCGCCCCCGGGACCTCCTTAGCCACCCTTCAAAATATGTGGCAATGTGTACTACAGCACACTAGAACCCAGGCGCCTAGGCCAGAGAGTGCCCACTACTCATACTCCTTGCTCTTCCCCATGGTGACCACAGGAGAGACCTGAAGGACTGGGCAACATTTGACCTCATCAGGAAGGGCGACTTATACATAAATGACAAGATCACATGATTTGAAGAGCTGCAGGGTCAATATGGGATACGTGCCTGTCAGTTTCTACTACATGGAGCACTGGCAGCAGAGATCCAGCAGTGGTAGCATGCAGGTTTGGCGGACCCAGCAGTTCATTTGGGTTTGCACTACATCTACGAGATCTCAGGATGGCGATGAGCAACCTCACTCCTGAATAAAGTACTGTTTGGGCAAGTGAAAACAAAGCTCCGGCCATTACGGGATAGAATTAGCAGTGAAGATTGGGCAAAATTCTTAAGCACATTGCAAAGGTTTTTCTCGCAACGCACAATTTAAACTCATTCAATATTACTTCCGCTTAGGAGGATAAATCTCCCTATGATTCCCTAGGAGGATAAATCTAATACTGCTAGCTAACACTGCAGTTTGCCCTAGATGCAGGGAGCTTGATACAGCATTCGTCCATGTGGTCTGAGAATGCTCAGTTTTTTCCCCTTATTGAATCACATTGATTGGACCACTGTCAATGGCTACAGAGCGTTCACTAGCCATGATAACTGCAACCTGCTTCTTGGGCTGGTTCCCTAGCACTCATACAGTAGCAATCACAACTCAATTCACAGATGTAGGACTACTCTTAGCTAAATGCCAGTTGACAATGGGCGGAAGTCCCAGAATGGACCCAGGATTTAGAACTGCCTCACAGAACTGTGAAAATGGGCTAGTGGTGAGAGTACTCTACTAAAAAGGGTAGCGGATAGAGGGCTGACCCCGGGGAGTTGGGGGATCTCCTTGGCCCAAACCCTAGATGATTTGCCACAAACAGGAAATGATGGTCAGTTGGTGAGATGTAATCAGGACTAAGCAGGTGTATTTTGTATTGACTTTGCAGTGCTGAGTTACTCTGTTTAGTGCAAGGAATCTGTAGGATTGCAGTGCACTCTATAAATGTTACATACAAGAAAATACAAGTGATTGACAAGAGACTATACTATATGCAATTCAGACAGTATCTGCTGTAGCCAACCTATACAGCATACGTATTGGAGGTAGGAGTGCCAGGGATGCTGCAGCAACCCCAGAAATATCTATGCTGGAGTTCAGAAGATGAATGAGCATTTAAGATGCCTTTAAATGGTGTCTTTATCTTGTCAAACTTGCTGTGTTTTCAAGTTCAGAGGTCAAATGTCAGGATATGTCTTCTGAAAAATAGATGTTTATCAATATAACACATATAGGGGGTCATCATGACCCCGGCGGTCGAGGTAATTTGGAGGAAAGTACTGCCAACAGGCTGGCGGTACTTTCCTCCATATTATGACATTGGTGGTCTGGCTGAAGCCAAACCGCCAATGTACCACACCGACTGGCACGGCGGTAACAGCTGTCGGGCTGGAGACATCAATCTCCAGGCCGGCGGGTGTCACTTGCCCGCCTGCAGGATTATGACCCCGCCTACCGCCATGAATTTCGTGGCTTCCTTACCGCCGCGAAAACCATGGCGGTAGGCACTATCAGTGACAGGGAATCCTTTCCCTGTCACTGATAGGGGTCTCCCCCACCCCTCTCCTCCTCCACAGGTTCCTTCCCCACCCCCCTTCCTCTCTAGACCCCCCTCCATATACACCCCTCCCTTCACACATGCACACACGCATACACACTCCCATTCCCACATTCATCCACGTATGCATACATCGATTCACACAGACACATCCACACACACAAACATACACGCAGACATGTATTCACACTACTCAACATACATGCACTCACACCCCCAAACATGCATTCACATACTGCATGCAACACACACCCGCATACAAGCACACACAGACATACACACCCACACCCACACAACACACCCTACCCCATCCCATGTCGGAGCACACACTTACCTGTGTGCAGGAGGTCCTCCGGCAGGAGACGGGACAGGGCGCTGCTGCTAGCAGCAGCGTCTGCTAGCAGAACATCGCCAGGCTGTATTAATTCTCATAATACGGCTGACAGCGGTCTCCTGGCGTGGCGCTGCTGCTGGCAGCAGCGCCACCTTACCGCCATCTGCCGGCATGGCCACAGCCGGATTTCCGCCATCCTTCTGTGGTCATAATTTGGCAGACGGCTGGTAGCCGCGGCGACGGTCTTTTGGCGGACGTCGCCGCAGCGTTAGGCGGTTTTTACCCCCAATGTTATAATGAGAGCCATAGTGTTTACTTTTCAATCTTTGGCTAAAAAGTGAGAGGGTTTTTATAGTGAACTGTGTGACAATCTTGCTGGTGTACATGAAACATGAAAGGAAATGCTGCATGTAAGATGTCAATGTTATTTCAAATACCACAAAATGTTAATATCTGTAAATAGACTGCTCAAATATTTCAACATATATGAGCAGTTTACAAAGAATACATTAAGCACTTTTTTTGTAATTCTGAAGTGTGATGGGAACATTTTTAATAGGATCAAAACAAATCAAAGCACTTTAATTAGTGATGTGCACATGGTCATTATTCATTGAAACCTGACCTCCACACGTTGTTTGTGCTATTTATAGTTTTATCAGGAAAACTGAATATCTGTGAAAATGTGATTGCCATTTCAATGAAGCGTGATGTTTGTAAATGATAGTGAGATACCACACCATGCTTTAGTACTATTTTTTAAACAATGTGCTGCACAATGCACACCAGCTGGCTACACAGCACAACGTGACCACTCATCCAGAATGGACGTGGCTCATTTGCTATTCTTGTTCTTTGTCTGATGCTTCGATTTTTCACAGTTCCTGTGACTTGAGGGATATGACACTGATGGCAGCACCCCACACTGAAAATTGTTCAAGTACTACATCTTAAATAAAGCAACTTCCAGGCAGCTTCAAGGGAAGATGACGGCAACCTGGGACAACCAATTAGGGACGATAGCTTGGGAATCACTGTATGTCCTGGCACGAAGCGCCCGTAAAGAGGTACTATGAAGAAATACATGATTGGTTTACACTCAGGCAAAATGGAAGTACCCCACCTGTCTTCATTAGTAGAACGCTGGAGATTACTTTGAGAAAGGAGATGTTTTAACAGATACGGTGGTGCTGCCCAAAAGTGTCAGTATTTTCGAAAGAGAAACTTGGGGCCTGATTTATACTTTTTTTGCGCTGGGGCAAACTTACAAAATTCAATTATATTTTGTAACTTTGTGCCCCTTTTGCGTCAAAAAATGACCCAAATGCGGTGCTAAAAAGTATAAATGAGGCCCTTAGTGCCATTTTATACATAATGAGTTAGACATTCCCCACTGACCCGTATTCTACACTACTGAGGGTAAGAAAATGTTCTCTAAAATATGTAATGGGGAAGAATTGAAGTTTATTGTGGCACCTCCCTATGCTGGTAACATTTGTAGTAGCTGCTAAATAAAAGAAATCAGAACTACTTACACAACACAAATGGCACTCATTCAGTACTTGATAGACATGTCATATTTGTATCACCATGGAAACCTGTGGTGGATAGGAAGGCACAAGGAGCTGTGGTGTTGTGTTCCACTCTTAAAAGCACCGAGTTTTTGTCTACAGGCCTCTCTGAAAGGCATTATTGTGTCAAAAACTTACCTCTGTTATCTTGGGGCAAGATGATTAACAAGAAAGGAACGATATGGAAATATGTTATTTTGATGTTTAGACAATTATCCCTATCTTTCTCCACGTGATGACGTTTTGTATCAATTTGGAGGAAAGGAAATGAGTTTCCTTTTACCTGAAACATGATTTAAAGTGTTATTTTTGTTACCTAACTCGAACATTGTATATCTGGGTATTACACAAAAATAGCACTGGGTACAAAAGAGACAATTCGTGGTTATATGTGGCTTTGTAAGGCAGCAGCACGTGACAATCAGCATACACTACAATATGAAGTGCCTTAGACTTTCCACCGTGATTGATTTCATTTGCCCCCTCATAGCACTACAATCTATTCACATTTCCCAAACATTATGATTTATTGATGTTCCTTTGGAGTAATAAAGGTCACATTGTGATACAGCCATACTGCAGCATAAAATAACACACATTATTGTTGTATTCACTAAAAGGATGATGAATGAATTATTCTAGGTAATACATCTGATGTCAAGTTACAGAAGCGTTTTCCTAGGTCTTTTGCAGGAATGCATGGAAGCACAGTGTTATCCACAGATAAACTGAAAATGTTATTTTTTCCATATAGTCATTGCTATTTCAAATCGTTACATTGTTCCAGCTTCTCTCCAATATAGTAACTGCTCCTTCGTGTTCTGTTGTTTCAGATTCTCTCCAGTAAGTCTAACAGAATGATGAGACACATCTGTATGGTGACGGTCAAATGTAATGTCTTGCCTCTTGGATTCAAGCAGTATTTGTGGGGGCTAATTGCTCCACAGATAAGCACTGTATTTGACATCTACATATCACTGATGAATGGTGCAGCGCAATGGTCTACCGACCTTGTTTTCTGAAAGCTGTCATTCACTTTTATTTATACAGTGTCTATTTGTTTATATAGTATTTATTTGTGTTTGTGCAGTACTTTGCATGAAATCGTGGCAATGTTCAGCGAGTTAGTAGTTGCCTTATTGTCTTATGTATTGCCATCACTATTCTGTATGTCTGAATTGGGATTTTTGTTTTTTTGTTGTAGGACTTTCTTTCTTTTACTATGTGCCTTATGGGTGGTATTTTCCATATTTATTGTGTGTGTGTGTGTACTTGCGTGTGTGTCTGTGTAATGAGTTTGCTGTGCTTGTGTGCCTTCCTTTGTTCTTTATGGGTTGTAGGTGACAGGCTTACTTTCATTTGCTGCGGTAAGTTTGTGGTTTTCCTTTTGTGTTTCCAGCTTTTAGTGTCAGCCTTTTTTAGTGTTAATGTATTTTTTAAACTTTTTTTAGTTTTAGTTTCATAACACATATAGACAATGTCAGGTTTGAGCCTTTAATGCTTAGTAACAGGACATTGAAAAACATTGGTGAGTCCTCCTCCATCAGTGCGCTCCATTTATAATTAAACCAATATATTATATTCCTCATTACTCACTTCTTACATAGCTGGAGTTACCCAGTTGACCAGCCTTCGGCTGGATATGCCTCATTATTTATCATCAAACTCACACAGGTTTGCCTCCCACTTGGCCCACAGAGGGCCCAAAACATCTAGGGCATTGAACATAATCTTTTTATATGTTAGGGAGATGGCTTTCTCTGGCATAGAGTCCATTAAGAGCAGCCCCTCAAGCGTGGAAGAGTCCTCCACCTCTGAAGAGAGGTGAGGTCATGTGTCACCTATCAGCCAATTGAAATTCAGCCCATAGGTCCCTGAAGGGTTGGGGTCCCCCATTTAACCAGATATCTCCCAACTGCTCTATATCTGAGCGGTCCCATTTTGCTAGCCCCTCAAGGACTCCCATCTCCGACAGGAGATTACTGACCCAACAGAAGTTTGTTCTGTGATTATTCCTGCCCACACTAGAAATCTCAGGGTCACCCCTCATGTGTCGACCAATGTTTGAGTATGCGTAGGCAGTGTCCCTTATCAACTAGACCTATATAACACAATCAGGATGGTCTCTGGCCAACACCGCTTCCCTGTCCACCCAGGGCGCTGGGTTCTGTCGATCACCATAGACCCGGTCATTGATAACCACCAACTGGGAGGCCCAATAGTATTACAAAATGACTAGGATTACCAGACCTCCATCATAGACCTCTTTTTGGAGCTTGGTCAGTGCTTTTCTAGAAGTTTCCCGTCCCAAGGGAGAAGTCGGACGTCTTGGTCTATCCTGTGAAAAAGGATCTCGCTATAGATAATGGTGTGTTCTGCAAAATGTATAGCAAACGGACAAGGCCATCATTTTGTATAAGACTGCTCTCCTTATCAGGGAGAGTGGCATTGTTCACCAGTGAGTCACATCTCAATGCAGCCAATATGACGTACAGGTTCGTATTCAAGAGCTCCATTGGATCTTAGGTGATATAAATGCCCAAATAAGTTATTTGGTCCACTTTTAGTGATGTCTCGCATAATAAGTAGTCTCAGTGTAAAAATCTGTTCCGCCGGTGGAGTTTGCAGAATTCGGGCCCAGTACTAGTAGTCATCAGTGCATGAAATAAATATTTCAGTGGTATATGCTTTTAAAACTTCATTTAGGGCAGGGATGGCATTGGATTAAATGGAAAATTTGGGCTTTTTTTTGTATTTAAATTGTTTTGTAAAAACTGTATATGATGTGTGGCAAAAAAAATCTGATGGCATAGGTGGATGAGTGTACTGTTGTGGAATTTGTATAGCTTAGTTAATTTTTATACTTTGCATTGCTGAATTCATGTTAGTGTTTTCCTCAGTGTTACCATTATGCCTCCTTATGGCCAGTGTGTGTGTTTGTCATCATCCACCTTTTGTCTTTGTTCTCCATGCTGTGTGGCCAGGGGCCATTTTGTGTAGCGTATGTCCATAGGCTTGTATGTGTTCTTTGTTCTCCATGCCTCCTTGTTCACCAGCCAGTGTGTCTTTGTCATAGGCTTCCATGTGTTCTTCTTTGTTCTCCTTGTTCCTTGTTGTTGCTGTTTGATCATGTGGCTGGCAGCCATTTTGTGCATGCAGCCAGTGTTCCTTTGCCATAGGCTTGCATGTGTTCTTTCTTTGTCCCCAATGCTTCTTTGCTGCTTGCTGTTGTTGTTTGACCATGTGGCTGACAGCCATTTTGTACATGCAGCCAGTGTTCCTTTGCTATAGGCTTGCATGTGTTCTTTCTTTGTTCCCCATTCCTTCTTTCTCCTTATTGTTGTTGTTTGACCATGTGGCTGGCGGCCATTTCGTCCATTCAGCCAGTGTCCCTTTGCCATAGGCTTGGCAGCCATTTTGTGCATGCAGCCAGTGTTGCTTTGCTATAGGCTTGCATGTGTTCTTTCTTTGTTCACCATGACTCCTTGCTCCTTGTTATTGTTGTTTGACCATGTGGATGGCAGCCATTTTGTCCATCCAGCCAGTGTCCCTTTGCCAAAGGCTTGCATCTGTTCTTTGTTTGCCATGACTCCTTGCTCCTTGTTGTTGTTTAACCATGTGGCTGGCAGCCATTTTGTGCATGCAGCTAGTGTTCCTTTGCCATAGGCTTGCTTGTGTTATTTCTTTGTTTCCCATGCCTCCTTGCTTGTTGTTGTTTGACCATGTGGATGGCAGCCATTTTGTGCATTCAGCCAGTGTCCCTTTGCTATAGGCTTGCATGTGTTCTTTCTTTGTTCTCCATTCCTCCTTGTTGTTGTTGTTTGACCATGTGGCTGGTGGCCATTTTGTCCATCCAGCCAGTGTCCTTTTGCCATAGGCTTGCATGTGTTCTCTGTTTGCCATGCCTCCTTGCTCCTTGTTGTTGTTTGACCATGTGGCTGGCAGCCGTTTTGTGCATCCAGCCAGTGTGCCTTTTCCATAGCCTTACATACAAACATCGTTAATTATTGATCATTTGTTTATTTTAAGTTTCTATTTCATTTTTTATTTTAGTTTTTTCTTATTTTTTTATGTTAGTTTATTTTATTGTTTTATTTTTATTTTAATTCTTAATTTTATTTTTTTAATTTCCTATTATTGAATGTAATTTTAATTTTAGTTTTTTAAAATGTTTTTATATTTTTTAATTTTCTATTTTAATTTTATTTAATTCTGAAGTTTACCTTTATCCATCCATCCACATCCATTTCTCTATCCATGCACCAAAGACCCACAGCCACACCACAGTATTCAGTTTCTTTAGGTGTATAATAATTCTATTTCCTGCTGGACACCGTGGCTGTGGAGCACTGCAGACAAATTAGCAGTATAATTCATTTTTAAAATAATTATTCTATTTCCCCTAGCCCTCCTTGCCACCATAGGTTTTTTAAAGGATTATTCCATTTACCCATTCAACTTTCTCTGACTACCCCAAATTTCCCCTTTAAATTAAAACAGATGGTGATAAAGCAAAGAGCTGTATCTGCAGGTTGTGCTGCCTGATTTGAAAATAAATTTTATGATGTGGTGGTGTTGTTTGTCTTTACAATGTTTGATTAAATTGGTATTTATTACACAAGTAACAAACCACACTAAGAGTGCATTTGCTTGTACTATTTCAACCTGCAACAATGCCACGTTTCATTAACTACATGTTTTTCTTGCTTGGTCACTTTTAGGTGCCCAAGGGAAGAGACCTCACATCACCTGCAGTACTGCCAAAGAGAAGTCCTTTCAGTTACTTCGGTCCTCCAAACTCTTCCTCTTATGCATCTTAGTGCCACTGCCAACTTAGAGCTTAAGATAGCCCAAAGAAAGTTGCTCCCAAGAAAATGGTCAGTGAGAGAAAGCAGCTTTCCACCAGTGGCATGCCAACCACAAAATGTTTTGGGAGACGTTTACCTGCCACACTGGCCTCTGGGAGCAGCACTCCCACAACAACAGCACCTCCCCAACCTAAGCCCAAGACCATGTCTGTCAGTGAGGCCGCCACTGCAATCACAGTGACACCAATAAGCAGTATAATTGAATTGGATTTGTCCCTTTTGCAGTGTAGTACCCAATCGGTTTAGGAAATAGAGCAAAGTGGCTGCAGCCAGGAATAATAGATCTTCCCAAAGTTGGAGTAGGACAGGAGGTCGAGTTTCCTGCCCAGCAAGAACCTCCTGTTTTAGAATCAGTGGCTCCCAGATCTTCAACAAGAAAAAGGAAGGGTTCGGCACCACCATCTTTTTCAAGCACCCCTTCTGATGACGATGATAGTGACATGGAGTAGACCCCAGCAGAGTGCGGGAGATGCTAGGAGAGGCAGGGGAAAAGAAAAGTTCCAGAAAGCCGTAGACTCATGGAAGGGGATGACAATGAGGAGGATGATGATGATGAGCCAGTCATTGTTGAAGCTGGCACAGAGGAGTCCGACCTTACTAGCCAGCCTGCTCTGAGGGATGTGGCACAGGAAGCACCGCCAGTTCCCATATTTGTAAGGCCCCAGCAGAGACCTAAACCAAGCAGTACCTCAGTAGAACTATGCACTGCAGAGAGGCCATCAAAACACCCACCTACCTCCAGTTCTTCTTCAGGCACTGGCAATGGCCCAATAAGAAAGTACTTCTCCCCAGTTTGGGACTTTTTTAAAGATTAGCAAACAGGAGGAGATCATTGCGATATGCTCTATTTTCCATACAAGTGTTCATCGAGGTAAGCCTGGTTCACATTGTGGTACTGAAGGCCAGACGACCCATATGAAAAAAACATGCAATCCAGTGGTAGGAGCACCTTAAAAAAATTGCTAAACATGGTTGTGGTGGTGAAGGTGAGGAGAGCCAGGAAACACCAGCTACAACTGGTCAAATCATGGTGGAAGGTGAGGAAGAAAAGGGTGACATCCTCAGGCAAAGTAGCCCTATCCCCAGCAGTGCACAAGAATCACCTGCCTCAGTGGCCTCACAATGGCACAGGAAGACTTGAGTCAGATGAAGACACCGCAACATAGAGGACTGCACCACGACACACATTGAGTCTAATACCACCTATATCTCAAAAGTCACCTGCGTCAGTGGAACCACTGGACTGGTCCATTGAATAAAAGGTGTATTTGAGATCAAGGGGGTTGTGTGCCCTCCATAGGTCAACCAAAACAAATGTCGGCAGTAGAAATCTAGCCGTACCCTTCCTCAGTCTGGAACTGTCAGTTGTGGGATCCATTACTGCATTCCAATCCCCTCCCATAGCCAAGACCCCTGGGGCATTCCCACTATAAAGGAGCTGAGGTCGGGCAGTGTTTGTGCATGCATTTTTAGTGGAATTTATAGCAAGCATAAGCTTAAAGTACACCCCAACCAGACAACGGACTGTGCCACAAATCTTCCAGAGCCGTCATGCCATGTGGAGTGTGGGTTATATCTTTTTGGGGTGACTTTTTTTTATCAGAATGCCAACCCCCAGGGAGTCCGACGTAAAACCTGCATGTGCTGTCAGGTGGTATCCCATCTTGTCAATGGCTCTGCATTTGTTTCCCATCAGATGAATTTTCCTGTAAAAGTACAATGTTGGGGAGTGACGTTTCAATTCTTGCACTACCATTCTTCTCTTTATCTTGCTCCCAAGCCTGTTAACATTCCATGTCATAATTTGTAGTTTGTTCCCCAAAGTGGAGTCATACTCTCGACCCCAGGATGCCCCCGCAGCCCTATGTGACATATTAACTTCATCCGTATGGAGTTCTATTATCCATATCTCTTGGCCGTGTCCCAGTCATCATTAGTGTTATACAACACATTGTCCCGACTCTGTAACTTGTAACAAAAGAACGTTAGTCCAAACATAAAATGAAGCAAACCATTAACCAACTCCTCCTCCAAGCCCCCTGCAAGGAGAGAGCAGAACTGCCCACCACCCCAACATGCAGAGTACCTGTCGCCCCCATAAAAACATCAAAAGATCAGAGTGTTGCCTCTACGCTGATCAGATGTCAATCATTGAACTCTACATCCCAATACAAATAATACCTGGTCAAAATGTGCCCCCTGCCCCCAGAGGATGACTGGCTGCAGTATAGTATCATCTAGTAGCCCTCAGTTGTAATTATTATGCTAGGTCTGTGAGTCTGTATTCATTCTAGGCTCCAGTACTATCTTTCGAGGGGCATTGGTCATCTTTCTTAGCATTCCTGTGTCTTTTCCTCCTAACTCGCCAGCCTTCCAGCCAGTCCCAGGCCTCCTCAGGTGATCTAAAATGCCAGGGCTTAACCTTGGCAATAACTCAGAGCTTTCCAGGGAACAGTATCGTGTATTTCAAGCCCGCTTTGTGGAGTGCAGGAGATGTCCCATGTCACGTTGTTGGTTGCAGACTGTTTGTGTCACTGCATTCCACCAACAAACCTTGGTTCAAGCAAGTACATAGTTTGCATCAAAAAGGAGCTACCTGGACCCAGGAGGGACCTGGGGGTCTCAACTCACACTGAGGAGACAGAGGGGGCTCTCAGCACTTCAGCAAGCCCTCAGAAGACCAGGCAGCACCCACGGGAGTCCGAGAACATGGGGACAAAGAAGATGCAAAGTGCGGTCATTGCAGCACTACACTGAAGGTCCCACACCGCCGAAGAACAACTCAGGGAGCTGTACATTGCAGACTGGAGTGCTGATGACCTGGGCTACGCTGTGCATGAAGAACATTTGGAAGAAGTGCACAGAAGACCAAGGAGCTGCAGAAGACGCGGTGCACAGGGGTACTGTCGCAGCACAGGAAGGCAAGCTCTTACCTCCACCAAATTTGGACAGCTGGACCTTTGGACAGTCTGGGTCACTTTAGTCCACCACCTGTGTTCTAGGGAGCATGCTCATCATCAGGAGAGGAGTCCCAGAGCACCTGTTGTCATCGCAGAAGGGTGCCTGCAGAAGCAGGGAAGTGACCCTGTCACTCCACGGGAGATTCCTTCAGTTCTTCTGGTGCTGGGTGAAGACAGGCAGTCCTCAGAGTGTGCACATCTTGGAAACTGTTGCAAATGCTGGCTGGAACTGAAGTTGTAGGTCCCAGGAGCCGTCCTGGATACTTTGTTGCAGTTACAGTGGTTCCTGGAGCAGTCTGCGGTTGATCCGACGGTCAGAAGCTGAAGCTTAGTGTTGGACCTGGCTTTTTGACAGGGTCATCCCCAAACTTTTTGCCTCCTTCCTCCTATTTTTTCTGACCTGTTGTTGTTGGCTTTTGACCTCTGGGCACTTTACCACGGCTAACCAGTGCTAAAGTGCATATGCTCTCTGTGTAAATGGTACTATTGATTGGTTTATCCATGATTGGCTATTTAAGTTACTTATAAGTCCCTAGTAGAGTGCACTATATGTGCCTAGGGCCTGTAGATTAAATGCTGCTAGTGGGCCTGCAGCACTGGTTGTGCCACCCACTTCAGTAGCCCCTTAACCCTGTCTCAGGCCTGTTATTGCAAGGCCTGTGTGTGCAGTTTCACTGCCACTTCGACTTGGCATTTAAAAGTACTTGCCAAGCCTAGAACTCCCCTTTTTCTACATATAAGTCATCCCTAATGTATGCCCTAGGTAACCCCTAGAGCAGGGTGCTGTGTAGGTAAAAGGCAGGACATGTACCTGTGTAGTTATATGTCCTGGTAGTGTAAAACTCCTAAATTCGTTTTTACACTACTGTGAGGCCTGCTCCCTTCATAGGCTAACATTGGGGCTGCCCTCATACACTGTTGAAGTGGCAGCTGCTGATCTGAAAGGAGCAGGAAGGTCATATTTAGTATGGCCAGAATGGTAATATAAAGTCCTGCTGACTGGTGAAGTCGGATTTAATATTACTATTCTAGAAATGCCACTTTTAGAAAGTGAGCATTTCTTTGCACTAAAATCTTGTTGTGCCCTTCAATCCACGTCTGGCTAGGTTTAGTTGACAGCTCCTTGTGTATTCACTCAGACACACCCCAAACACAGGGTACTCAGCCTCACTTGCATACATCTGCATTTTGAATGGGTCTTCCTGGGCTGGGAGGGTGGAGGGCCTGCCCTCACACAAAGGACTGCCACACCCCCGACTGGGACTCTGGCAGACAGGATTGAACTGAAAGGGGGCTTGGTGCATTTCTTAGACACTCTTTGAAGTCACCCCCACTTCAAAAGCACAACTTAGTATAAAACAGGGCCTCTGCCCTACCTCATCAGACACTTGCTGGAGAAGAAACCTGAACCAGAAACTACATCCTGCCAAGAAGAACTGCCTGGCTGCTCAAAGGACTCACCTGTCTGCTTTTCTACAAAGGACTGCTGCCTTGCTGCTGGCCTGCTGCCTTGCTGAAATCTTGTCTGGCTGTAAAAGTGCTTTCCAAGGGCTTGGATAGAGCTTGCCTCCTGTTCCCTGAAGTCTCAGGACCAAAAAGACTTCTCTCTTCCACTTGGACGCTCCGTGCGCCGAAATTTTCGACGCACAGCTTGTTCCGCGGCAAGAAAAACGCTGCACACCGACGCTGATCGACGCGACGCCTTCGGGACGACCGAAACTTTGACGCACGGCCTCACAAGGACAACGCCGCCCGACTTCCCCGGAGAAATCGACACGACGCCTGCTGTGAGATCAAAAGTTTGACGCACGGCCTCGCAAGGACAACGCCGCCCGACTTCCAAGGAGAAATCGACGCGACGCCTGCCGTGAGATCAAAACTTTGACGCACGGACTCGCAAGGACAACGCCGCCCGACTCCCCAGGAGAAATCGACGCGACGCCTGCCGTGAGATCGAAACTTCGACGCGCAGCCCCGCAGAACGACGCGCAGCCGGAAAACAAGCAGGAAAATCCACGCACAGACCCGGGACATCTGGTACTCCCCGCGATCCACAGAAAGAGACTGTCCGCGCGCCGGAAAACGACGCACGACTCCCCGCGTGGAAAATAACGACGCAAGTCCGTGTGTGCTGAGGAGAAATCGACGCACACACCAGTTTTCCACGTATCTCTTCTCCTGTGGCCCTCTGAGGAGATTTTTCACCAGAAACCAGGTACTTTGTGTTTGAAAGAGACTTTGTTTGCTTTCTAAAGACTTAAGACAATTTATATCACTTTTCAGTGATATCTTTACAAATTCATATTGCAACTTTGATCGTTTTGACCTGAAAATACCCAGATAAATATTATATATTTTTCTAAACACTGTGTGGTGTATTTTTGTGGTGTTATACTATGGTGTTGTATGATTTATTGCACAAATGCTTTACACATTGCCTTCTAAGTTAAGCCTGACTGCTCGTGCCAAGCTACCAGAGGGTGGGCACAGGCTGATTTTGGATTGTGTGTGACTTACCCTGACTAGATTGAGGGTTCTTGCTTGGACAGAGGGCAACCTGACTGCCAACCAAAAACCCCATTTCTAACACTTAGGATGCGGAGGAGTCCTGGAGGAATCTTGCAAACTGAATCTGAGAAAACACCCAGAGGAGAGAGCCTAAGTAGCCCTGAGAGGGGGTTTGGCTACCTACCCAGGTATGTACCTATCAGGAGGGGTCGCTGATGTCACCTGCTGGCACTGGCCACTCAGAGATCTTCAGAGGGTCCCCACACCTTTGAATCCAAGCTGGCTAACACCAGGGACACTCTGGAGGAGCTCTGGGCACCACCCCAGGAGTGGTGATGGACAGGGGAGTCATCAATCCCCTTTCCTTTGTCCAGTTTCATGCCAGAGCAGGGACTGGGGGTCCCTGAACTGGTGTAGACTGGATTATGCAAGGAGGGCACCGTTTGTGCCCTTCAAAGCATTTCAGAGGCTCTGGAAGGCTACCCCTCCCATGCCTGTAACACCTATTTCCAATGCGAGAGGGTGTAACACCCCTCTCCTAAAGGAAATGCATTGTTCTGCCTTCCTGGGATTGAACGGCTCAATCCCCAGGAGGGCAGAAACCTGTCTGTGAGGTGACAGCAGCTGGGGCTGCAGTTGAAACCTCAGAGAGCTGGTTTGGCAGTACTGGGGGTCCATAGTGGAGCCCCCATGGTTCATGGGATTGGCACCCCAATACTAAATTTGGATTGGGAGGACAATTCCATGATCTTAGACACCTCACATGGTCATATTCGGAGTTACCATTGTGAAGCTACGTATATGTATTGACATATAAGTAGTGCAGGCTTATAATGGTATCCCCGCACTCACGAAGTCTGGGGAATTGGCCCTGGACAATGTGGGGGCACCTTTGCTAGTGCAAAGGTGCCCTCACACACAGCAACATTGCACCCAGCCTTCAGTAAATGAAGGATAGACATATAGGTGACTGATAAGTTACTTAGGCGGTCATTCTGACCGCGGCGGTCGGCGCCCGCCAAGCGGTTCCCGCCGAAAGACCGCTCCGCGGTCAAAAGACAGCGGCGGCCATTCCGGCTTTCCCGCTGGGCCGGCGGGCGACCGCCAGAAGACCGCTGGCCGGCCCAGCGGGAAAGCCCCTTCAACAATGAAGCCGGCTCCGAATGGAGCCGGCGGAGTTGAAGGGGTGCGACGGGTGCAGTGGCACCCGTCGCGATTTTCAGTGTCTGCAAAGCAGACACTGAAAATCTTTATGGGGCCCTGTTAGGGGGGGCCTGCACTGCCCATGCCAGTGGCATGGGCAGTGCAGGGGCCCCCAGGGGCCCCACGACACCCGTTCTGGCGGGAAGGGGGTCGGAATCCCCATGGCGGCGCTGCAAGCAGCGCCGCCATGGCGGATTCCCTGGGCCAGCGGAAAACCGGCGGGAAACCGCTGGTTCCCCTTTTCTGACTGCGGCGGTAAGAATCGCCCAGGAAGCACCGCCAGCCTGTTGGCGGTGCTTCCGCTGCCCTCCGCCCTGGCGGTCATGGACCGCCAGGGTCGGAATGACCCCCTTAGTGCAGTGTAAAATGGCTGTGAAATAGTGTGTGCACTATTTCACTCAGGCTACAATGGCAGTCCTGAAGAAGGGTTTGTATGAGCTCCTTATGGTTGGCAAAAGAAATGCTCCAGCCCATAGGGATCTCCTGAAACCCCAATGCCCTGGGTACCTAGGTTAAGGGAAGGATCTGTGGAAGGACCCTCCCCTGGATCTTCAGGACCCTCTCCTGAATCTACCTAGGTGGAATCTCCCTCTACCTTCCCTTCTGATTGTACCTGACCATTAGGACCCCCCTGGTCATCTTGCAAGAGGAAATTCAAGAGAAATTCCTTTTTACGGTTCTTCCCAATCCCTCAGCTTCTTTCCAAGCAGAGAACCCCAGACCTTAGAAATTCATACTTTCACAAGTGGTCTTAACAACCCTGGGGGTCGCCTCTACAACAGACATAGTTAAAGAAAAGTTAGGGAGAAGAGTAAGAAGTTGGCAAAACTATTTCACCTAACGTTTTAGAGGAAAAGAAAAACTTTTCAGAACTTTGTAAAACGTTTAGAAAGTGACAAAATGACTGCTAGGTATAGTTGTATATAGCTCTAAGTATTGGACTACACTTTTCTTGTTGAAAGCACCAGTAACAAAGTGGTAAAGCAATGGCAAGTACTTATCCCACAGCTGCACCACCAATGTAGAGGCTGGCCTGGTTTGTAGTGGGTACCTAAGTTACATACACCTTAAAGCAGGTCCAGTTATCCCTTATTAGTGAAATGGAGACAGTGTTCTAGCAGCTTAGGCTATCTAAAGGTAGCTGTAGCAGAGCAGCTTAGGCTGAACTAGGAGACATGTAAAGCTCCTGCAATACCACTATAGTTACACAGTACTTATACACAATAAAAGACAATACTCAGTGTTACCAAAAATTAAGGTGCATTATTTTAGTGACACAAGGCCAAAAATATCTTAGAGGAAATACTCCTTCTGGAGGTAACTATATACACAAAATATACACTAGCAACCAAAATCAGGCAAGTAAACAGTCACAGAATAGTGCAAACAGTAGAAAATGCAATAGATTGCAGTGGGCCTAGGGACAACACAAACCATATACTAAAATAGTTGAATGCGAATGTCGAATTCCCCCCTAGGCAAGTGTCGTGTGTGGAGGGGCGCTGGGAATGTAGGAAAACACCAAAGGTAAGTAAAGTACCCCACCCAAGTGTGGTTGTTGCAGCACTATACTGGAAGGTCCCACACCGCCGGAGAACAACTCAGGGAGCTGTGCATCACAGGATGGAGTGCTGGGGACCTGGGCTATGCTGGACACAAAGAACTTTTGAAATAAGTGCACAGAAGCCCAAGGAGCTGCAGAAGATGTGGTGCACTGAGGTATTGTCGCAGCACGGGGAGGCAAGCTATTACCTCCACCAAATTTGGTCAACTGAACCTTTGGACAGTCTGGGTCACTTTGGTCTACCACCTGTGTTGCAGAGAGCATGCTCATGGTCAGGAGAGGAGCCCCAGAGTACAGGTTGTTGTCGCAGGAGAGTGCCTGCAGAAGCAGGGAAGTGGCTCCGTCACTCCACGGGAGATTCCTTCGGTTCTTCTGGTGTAAGGTGAAGGCAGGCAGTCCTATGAGCGTGCACACCTTGGAAACTGTTGCAAATGCTGGCTGGAGCTGAAGTTACAGGTCACAGGAGTCGTCCTGGATACTTTGTTGCAGTTACAGCAGTTCCTGGAGCAGTCTGCGGTTGATCCCACAGTCAGAAGCTGAAGCAGATAATGCAGAGGAGACCTGGAGGAATCTTGCAAACTGAATCTGAAGAAACACCCAGAGGAGAGACCCTAAATAACCCTGAGAGGGGGTTTAGCTACCTACCGAGGTATGCACCTATCAGGAGAGGTCTCTGATATCATCTGCTGGCACTGGCCACTCAGAGGTCTCCAGAGGGTCCCCACACCTTTGAATCCAAGCTGGCTAACACCAGGGACACTCTGGAGGAGCTCTGGCCACCACCCCTGGGGTGGCGATGGACAGAGGAGTTGTCACTCCCCTTTCCTTTGTCCAGTTTCACGCCAGGGCAGGGACTGGGGGTCCCTGACCCGGTGTATACTGGATTATGCAAGGAGGGCACCGTTTGTGCCCTTCAAAGCATTTCCAGAGGCTCTTGGAGGCTACCCCTCCCATGCCTGTAACTCCTATTTACAATGGGAGAGGGTGTAACACCCCTCTCCTAAAGGAAATGCACTGTTTTGCCTTCCTGGGGTTGAGCTGCTCAATCCCCAGGAGGGCAGAAACCTGCCTGTGAGGTGGCAGCAGCAGAGGCTGTAGTGGAAGCCTCAGAGAGCTGGTTTGGCAGTACTGGGGGTCCATGGTGGAGCCCCCATGGTGCATGGGATTGCCCCCCCACCCCCAAATACCAGATTTGGATTGGGGGGCAATTCCATGATCTTAAACACCTCACATGGCCATATTCGGAGTTACCATTGTGAAGCTACATACATGTATTGACATATATGTGGTGCACACTTATAATGGTATCCCCGCACTCATGAAGTCCGGGGAATTGGCCCTTGACAACGTGGGGGCTCCTTTGCTAGTGCAAAGGTGCCCTCACACACAGTAACTTTGCACCCATCCTTCAGTAAATGAAGGTTAGACATATAGGTGACTATAAGTTAATTAGTGCAGTGTAAAATGGCTGTGAAATAGTGTGTGCACTATTTCACTCAGGCTGCAATGGCAGTCCTGAAGACGGATTTGTATAAGCTTCTTATAGGTGGCAAAAGAAATGCTGTAGCCCATAAAGATCTAATGGAACCCAAATTCCCGGGGCACCTAGGTACCAAATACTAGGGACATATGAGGGGGGTCCAGTGTGCCAATAAGAATTGGAATATTGAGTCACTAAACTTTAGTGACAAATTTGGTAAGTAGAGAAAGCATAAGCACTGGAGCTCTGGTTAGCCGAACTTCAGTGACACAGTTAAGCATACTGACAACACATATAGGCCACAAACCATAAGCACTGGGGTCTTCGCTAGCAGGATCCCAGTGAGACAGGCAAAACACACAGACAAACGGGTAGAAATTGGGGGTAACATGCCAAGAAAGATGGTACTTTCCTACACTCCTCCAGCACCTGTGTTTCTGCTGCAACATCACAGTGCAGGAGAAATTTCCACGCATCACTGATGTGCGGCCGAAGAAATCAACGCAGCGACTGTGCATGGCACAAAGAACCGCTGCTGCCGGAATTCAGCGCCCCGTGTCTCTGACCCCATGAAATCCCCCACTGACTTCAAGTCAGGATCTGCTGCACGCCTGAAAGAATCAACACATTATTGGACTGCAGCTAACAAAATAGATGCAGCACCTGTTTGCTGCTGTCGCATTGGCCTTCAGTGCGTCCAGGTTTCCACGCATCACACCTGCGCACCCAAGTATTCAATGCAGCGCCCTTGAAAGGAACCACCTCAGAACTTGACGCCTTGTTTCCCCTTACAGTTCAGATTTTACGCAACACTTCTCCTGCATGCAGCAGAACTGAAACATTGCCTCCTCGTGGACTCAGGAACCAACCCATTGCTGTGCTTAGAAACACCCCAATTCTAACAGCTGCCATTATCTATTTAAAGGTGGGTTCATCGTTGGCTGCCACTATGTATTTATCCATCTTCTTGCAGTTAGTAGGGCACCCTCTGTGGCCTCCCACAATTTCAGGGCGGATATACACCAGGTATTCTACCTGGTTTTGGTTAGGTGCATCTGAACCACTCCACTGGATGAGGTCTAAAGAAGTCGAGGTGTTAGTGGAATAGGGTCCTCTCTCTTAGAATGTAGTCATTCTCAGCCCCCTCACCCTCTTGCTGCACAAGTTCTTTCTATCACACAGTCCTACTTTCTAAATCCCCCCAGAATTGGGGTCACAATGCAGCTGTGTCCACAGACCCCCCACTTGGGCTGGCAGCTCTCTGGGTGTCGCTACTTTCCAGTTCCCTGGGAGTTCATGCCTCCAGTGGCGTAGCGTAGGTGGCACAGGGTGGGCCGGCCGCACCGGGCGCAACATCTTGGAAGAGACTCGAGTGCTAAAATCCATGGGTTAGGGGGCGCAAATTACTTGCCTTGCCCCGGGTGCCCAGGGGTTAGGGGGCGCAAATTACTTGCCTTGCCCCGGGTGCTGACAACCCACGCTACGCCACTGCATGCCTCCCAGCTATTCTGCCTCGTGACCACCCCTCCACAATGGTGTATCGTTATTCCTGTTTGGGGGTAATTCTTAGGCCTCTGTGTTTCACAATATCAGGTAACTCCCCACCGGGGGCCCGTGCTGGATTCTTTGGCCTACTCGTTCCAAGTTGTCAATGAGCTCAACGCCATGGCCGGGTGCCGGATTCTCAGGCCTCTATGTTCCACGTTGCCACTACACTCAGCACTAGGGCCCAGTTCTGGATTTCCAGACCTCCGCATTCCTTGTTATTCATTGGCTCGCTGCCTGGGCCATGTTACAGATTCTTAGGCCTCCAAGGTCTGTGCCAGCAGTTTACTCGCCACCGCGGCTAGGCACCATTCCATGCTGTCAAGAGGAGGTGGGCCCGGTGCAGGGTGGCCGGCGCCCACCAGACGACCAGTGCTGCTTCACAGCACTCAGAGGAGCCTCCCTAATCCAGGCCAGGGCAGTCCTCCAAAATGTGCTGTTGCTTCCTCGGGCTGAATGGGCACCCTCTTCGGCTGTGCTTACTCCTGTGCAAGCCACCTGCGTCACACTCACCTCAGACCCGGCGAGTCTTTGCCCTTTCTTCTCCCATGCTTGGTCCCTCCCGGGTGTCACAGGCAGTCTCCAGCCCTCTGGAGTTCAAGAATTCTAGGTGCTGTTCAATTCATGAATGGATTGCAAATGGATGGGGAGTGATTACAGGGTTGGCGGCAGAACGTCAGGCCACGCCCCCAGTGTTGGTGTATTGTTAGATATACATTTGTCTGCATTTTGTGAGCATGCTGTGATTGATGAAACTTATCACCTGAATTTTAATTATGTGCATTGACTATATGTATTTTATATGTATGTTTTACTGAAAGATTTCTTTTTATTTTTTGGTTCTTGACTGTACTGACTGAAATAATGTGCCGTGCTGGATAATTTATTATACACATTTATTTAAGTCCATAATTTACATTAATACTTTAGCTGTTGCTAAAATAAAAATGTTGAGTGCCTAGTTACTGTAAAATGTCAGGTGCTGTAAAATAATTAGATAAAATTACATTTTATGAAATATCATTTTAATGTTAAATATGCAATCAAGTGATTAATATATTATTAGTGGTCATGTTAATAATATTTGTCATATATTTTAATGGTGTTGGATGCAAGAAATAGCAATAATAATAATGAATATTCTTTGATATGTTCTTTATCTAGTTTCATGTCAAAATGTCATTTTTTCCAGGTTCTCAAGTTATCAAAACATATTTGTTTGTGGTGCAATAAATCAAAATGCGTATATCATTTTAGGAAATAATTTGCATTGTTTATTTTAGTTAGTGTAAAGGAGATCTACTATGTATTTCTTGTTTTGTTTTTCTAGATGTTTCTTTAAAAAATAAGAAAACGTACATTATGAAAAAATGAAATAAATCCTGTTTTATTTCGAGGTTGTGAATCTTACTCTCGTGAGAAATCTAAACGTACCTTTTAGACTATTTTCCATGATGGAATCCAACTGATTCCAGGTTCAATTCTGGTTGGTAGTGTTTATATGTGTTAATACAGATGGTGATCACAAATGTATGCAGTGTTACACAAAGACATTACTTTCTAAAGGTTTGTTTGATAGTGCACTTGTCTCTTTATAGGGACAGCAATAAAGAAAACGTGGTGAAAGTTTATAGTGAGCAAGCTTCTCTCACTGATTTCTAAGACGTAAAACTGAAAACTGCCATATTCAACATAGGTGACAAGCTGTTTTTAGTGAGAGATCAACACCGTCAGCAGTGATTGGCTTGTGGGATGACTAGAATCACTGTTTAGCCTGCGTGATAGGTCTAATCTTGGTTAGAGACCTTCCTGAAGCAATGCCAAAGACAGGTAAAAGTGGGGAATATTTAGGGCTTGATTTAGATCTTGGCAGTCTTAATGCCAACCCATGGCAGCGGTGGACCAGAAAAGACAGTCCAGTCGCCGGTGTCCCGCCCGCAGTATGTAGATATATATTGTGGCTGAGCCAAAGACTGCAATGACGAAGCCTACTTCGTCATGCCAGCTGCATCCCACAGCCGACACGGCAGACTCCAATGCTGATGATTAGCACACCATCACTGCCCCGCCAAGCCTATTTAGAATATACAGTTGTGCTGGCGGCGGGCCCATGACAGCTTGAGTCCGTCGCGAACCCGTTCGGTATAGTATTATGACTGTGGCCATTGGTTGGATGCTAGCAGCCCACACATGTTGTATATTGGACAATTGTGAACACCTGAACACCTGCAAAATACACTATAAAACACACTCAATTTCAGACCATGATCCTTTGCCATCACACTGCATCAGACTATTTTCCAGCAGATATTGTCACATATGAGCCAGGTTTGTATTCTGTGTCTCTCTCCCTCTGTGTTTACTGTTACTCTTACGTTGTTTTTGCTACAATTAATCACCATGGCAGGGAGGAGAAATCCATGTTTCACAGAAGGGAGGTTGTCCGTCACGATGGACGAAATCATTAGAGTAGAGCCACAATTGTTTGGAGCACAAGTACAAAATACAACCATATCTCTGAAAAGGCAAATTTGGTCCAGAATAGTGGACAGAGTGAATGTTGCAGCTAACAATCTGCACACACAGGAGGAAATTAGGAAGAGGTGGAATGACCTGAGAGTGCACTCTATAGCCTCCAAGTGTCAATTAAAAACCCAGAAGACTGGTGGTGGTTCACCCAGCCCCACTTACAACTTCTTCCCCGGGATGAGGTCTTGCAGATGCTACATCCTAAATGCTTGACTGGAATCCATGGTGGAGTGGAAAGTGGTTATTTGTATTTAACAATGTGTCAACAAACACAAATGGAATTCTACCCTTAAGTTAGCCATTTAGAATGGTTCAACACCCTTGTCAAAACAGATATACCTAAACTTGACTTCACAAAATTCCTTGTTTCATCCCAATTACTAGTATCATGGTTGTATCTTTTTTTTAACAATGTGCAATATGTTTAGTCAGGTTGTGTGCTGTTATTCATGGATCATCCTTTGCAT
The DNA here is from genome assembly GCF_031143425.1 of Pleurodeles waltl. Taxonomy (NCBI): domain Eukaryota; kingdom Metazoa; phylum Chordata; class Amphibia; order Caudata; family Salamandridae; genus Pleurodeles; species Pleurodeles waltl. The sequence goes on along the minus strand of NC_090440.1, from coordinate 1,961,687,842 downwards.
TTGCTTAGTCCTTTGCTTTCTATCAATGTATGTTGTTGTTCTCCAAACAATAGGTCCAAAACGCCATCCATTTGCACATGAAGGTATAGTGCTTGTAAGTGGTATTTTCACCTTATCCTATCATATCCAAATAGTTGTACATGTTGTAAATGTGTGTTTAGCTCCACTATAGTTGTTGAAATGCGTCAGTCTTATGCCAACCTTGGGGTGGCATAGGCTTTTGACGCATTCCCAGGTTTACAAAACCTGGGAATGCATCAAAATCCATGGATGTTGCATGGAAGCACCAAGGCAACACCCATGGAAATGCCTCACTGGTGCAAAATAAGGACACGCTGTGACTTGCACTACATTGCCTTACTCCATTCCTACAAGGCCACGCAAAGCCACACAAAGTGGCTTTGCGTGGCCTTGTAGATATGGCTCAGCAGCATGCGCAATCGGTGCATCAAAAAAAATGATGCAGTGACGGTGCAAGCTCCTAGTAAATATGGTCCACAGTTTCTAACACACCTGCTTTGCCCAACATCCAGGCTCCCAGAGGTCAGTAACTGCAGCAATAATACTAGGAGGTCCAGTTGGCTGCAGTGTTAGGAGGTAAGTGAGCTTTTTTCAATATGCTGCGTACAAGTACACAGCGAGTGCGATCGATGATGGAGAAGGACACAGCCATTGGCTTTTGTTTGTAGCCGTCACACGTTAGCCTATTGCATGGTCCGTCTCGGAGTGTTCCACCTACTATGCTGTCAATTTCCCCCAACACCCATCGCTAGCCAATGTCCTGATGGCAAAGTCAGGCAGCTGCCATTTTTAGATGTGAAGCTGTGTATTTTTAAATTGTTAGTGCGTCACCAGCACTCAAAATGGAGGCTAGTGTCTATACAAATGTCAGATACAAGTGACACTTTTTGGCAAGATATGACACATTAAAAAGTGAACAGTGATTGTGTTTGACATTGATAGTGCAGCAGTAGAAGTGATACCTCCATTAACGGTATTTTGGAAAAGAAATGTGCAAATAATACATTTCAAATGTAGGATTTGCACATGATAAAAACATGATATATAAAAAAGTGATTTTTTTTTTCAGTCAAAAATAATTTGCTAACATTGTGTGTACATATATGACACAATGGGATTCACCAAGATCTGTGTTGATTATCAAAGTATGGTGTGATCATTTAATCTGATCTTTTTTTTCTATACATGCAGACATTTGAATCCAGGCATGTGTAGGAGACAATGGTCTCAGGTCTTCAGGTTATATCCAGACCTTGCCACCATGGAGGAAAGGGATGTTATTAAGAAGTTTTGGTTAAATAGAGAGACTCTCCTGGATTTGTGGCAGCAGCTGGAGCCTGATCTCTTGACTCAAAATAGGAATACAACGGCAACAACACCAATAGCGAAACTCATAGCAGCACTTTATTTTGTGGCCACTGGCTCTTTTGAATACACTGTGGCAGCATCTGGAGGCATAACCCAATTAACGTTCAGTGGTGTGCTACAAGAAGTCCTTTCTTCATTGCTGAGACACATCAACAGCTGCATCCAGTTCCCATGACAACAGGATTCGGCCACTGCGAAGGGAGAATTTTATGCTTTATGTGGCCTATCACATGTGGTTGGAGCAATAGATGGCACACATATTGCCTTGGTGCCACCACACACAAGGGAACAGGTCTACCACAATCTGAAGAACTTACATTCTATCAATGTGCAAGTTGTCTGCTTAGCGGATTTGTACATCTCAAGTGTGTGTGCATGCTTTTCTGGGTCAACACATGATTCCTTTGTACTACGGAACAGCACCATACCCCAGCAAATGTCACAACTTGGACCTGAGAATGCCTGACTTATTGGCAAGTACAATATGACTTGAGGATCATTTGCTTGAATCCTAGTTTAGGAAGGTACAATGGCTTGATATGATAATAATCTATTCATATATTGCTTCCATGTCGGAGACTCATCTTATCAAAACTGACCATGGTTGTTAGAACTGCTGAGGAATCCTACAACACCAGGGAAAGTCTGCTTCAGTGAGGCCCTTGGAAGAACACGGAGGCCAGTGGAGTGGGCTTTTGGTCTTCTTGACGCCAGGTTTAGGTGCATGGACAAGACAATCGAACCTTCCTCTAGTTACTGGATAAGGTGTGCTAAATCACAGTTGCCTGCTGCATGTTGCACAACATTGCCCTGGGGTGGAACATCCCAATCATCACAGAGGATGGAGACTGTGAAGAGCCAACGGGTGAGGATGTTGAAATGCCCAATGAAGATCACAGTGGTGAAGAAGAAGGAATTGACCTACATCAAAATGGTATTTATGTTATTGACCACTTCTTCACCTGGGTGTAAGCGTACCTTTACATATTGTAACCTCCAATGTCAGACATTTGTGTCATAGTAAACATATCAGTCTGCAATGGTAATTTGATAGGAATGGTGAGTTCAGGAAAGTCCAAGGAAAAGATATTTGTGGATCAGATTTTTCCTACATTGACTACTGTGGTTATTGAAATAGATTAACTTTACTTGTGCTAAGTGTATGTGCCCTCCTCACTTATCATTTGAGTCAAATTGTATATGTGAAATGGTTAATTTTCCCTTATTATTCTTTGTCAGGGTCCCTCACCATATCAGCAGCATTTGGACTTTTCAAAGTTGTGAAATTTCCAGTGATATGCTGCTGTTGGAAAGTACAAAGTGAACATGTGTTGATCCTGGGACAGACACCCAGTTGGGATGGACATATCTTGTATAGGGACATCTTGCACTGTGATTGAATGGAAGTTATTGAGATTGTATCAAACCTGTTTTCTATGGGATGTTGCCATCAAAGCAATATGTGCTACTTCACTTTCTCAAACCACATGTGTATGTCGAGCCACAGCATACTGGTCTCCCTTCACAGTGGCTAAATATTCAATTTGTGTTCAGTGTAGGAAGCTGTTGATGTGGCTCCTCATAGTTGACAGAACATTTTTAGCACACCACTGAATGGTGGTTGTGATATTGCACCAGATACTGCCACAGTGTCCTCTAATGGCCATGTGGCCTCAAATTATGTTACTACCATGATGTAGACTATTGGTGTTATTCATGTAGGATTGCTATTGTGAGGGCAGGATGTCCAGCTCCAGCAGAGGTCATGAATCAATAATAGTTTGCCTATTTCATTTGATCCATTTTAATATTCCCTTTCTTTCATGGTGTAAAGGTCATGGGGTGCCCACCTCTAAATGGCACAGACTATTGGAGTAATGCATGGTTTGTGAAACTCAGCTATGATTTCATCAAAGACTTGTCACCTATATATGCATGACACCATTATATTGGGATTTGGATTTGTTTTATTTGAATGGAATGGTTAACACATTACCTCTTTGACATATCTCATTTTCCTTTGCAACTAATTGCTCAATAGTGAGGTGGAAGACAGACATGAAAGATGAAATGCCACAGTAAATGGAACAACAGTTTTGGAGTTCTGAGGGAGACCGCCAAAGCCACGGGCACCAGAAGACCAGCAATGCTGGCAGTCTTCCTCCCACCAAATAATGGGTACTGCCAGATTTCCGCCACACTGTGGTGGGCAGATATTCAGCAGTAGCCCTGCTGGCAGGTGGATGGTGCCCTGGCGTTACTACCACCTGCACGCCCCGCCAGTAGGATGTCGCCAGCCGTATTAAGACCATTATTACAGCCTGGCGGTGTCCTGCTGGCGGATGCTGCCGGCAGTGGCAGTGCCCCTTGCCGTTCCCTGCCAGATGACCCCCTCGCTGGATAAGGTAAGTTGGGCATCCAACAGGGGAGGTGGGTGGGAGGGTGGGTATTGTTGTGTGTAAGTGTGTGTGTCTGCGTGTGTGTATGAATGTGCGTGTGTGAATGCGACTGAGTGTTGTATGCGTGGTTGTATGCATGCGAGTGAATGCGGCTAAGAATGTTGAAGTGAGTACGTGTCTGCAAGTCAGTGTGTATGTGTGTGAGGATGCTTGTTTGTGTGTATGCGTGTCTGAATGCGTGTGAGTATGTGTGAGTGAATGCGTGCCTGAATGTGTGTGAGTATGTGTGAGTGAATGCGGGTATGGATGCGGGTAAGTGGGGGGTGTCATGTAGATGGGGGCATCATGTAAGTAGAGGGGGTGGGGGTGCTGTGACAGTAGGAGGGGTGGGTGGTTAGGTGCATGCTGGGGGGAGTGGGGGAGCCATCTACCGGTGACAGGGAAGGAATTCCCTATTACTGGTAGTCCAACCGCCATGGTTTTTGTGGCGGTGATACTGCTGCAGAAACCATTGCGGTAGGGCGGTTCCTAATACCGCCAGCAGTCTTCTGTGGACTTCTGGGTCGGAGATTAACATCTTCAGCCCATTGGTTCATACCGCCATGGCGGTATGAGTGGAGATGTGGCGTGTTGGCAGCAGCCAACCAGCCACACTCATAATGTGGTGGTCTTCACCGCCAAAGTATAATCAAAAAATGAGGGACAGGGAGATTAATGGTCCAGTGTATGGCCTCCCAAGTTTACTTACTACAAATACAAATATGCTGTTCCCCAAAGAAAAAGAAGGGCACAGGGCAACCCTTATGCTAGAAGCAAGTGCCCTCACACACCCAATTGGATGTCATGCTTCATCATCAGGCAAGCTCCTTGTCAGACCGGTGCTGCAGTGTCTGATGGGCACCCCTGTAAGGGGGCTCTTTGCCAGAGATCTTTTCTCAGTAGCTCTGTGCTGTGGGGAAAGAAATAGAGAAGTCAATGCCCACCTACAGGCACTACAGAAAGTAGGAGAGCGAACAAAGGATAAAATTGGCTCAAAACCAGAGCAGGGCACCACAAATTTAATGATCAAGGAGGGGTAGTGGCCAAAGCAATAAAAACACAGAAAGGAGAGTGGGGAACGAGATAATGCTCAGACACTCTCACAGTACAAGTGGAGACAGGGGGTAGGTAACTATCTTAAACCCTTGTAGATAGGGTCAACATGTTTCGTGTCTCAAAGGTCCATATGGATCCAGCGACACTTCATCAGGACCCAAAAAATACTATACACTTCTCCTATTGACTCAATTCCAAGACCTCAATGTGTCATAAACTGTAAATCTAATTGAACTCCAGTCACTTACTAAAAATAAACTGCACGTCAGGCTAGTCTAATTCAAGGGTCGACCTGTGAAAGAAAACAAAAGGCATACAACTCAAATCTGTATGTCATATCAATAGGTGCACACACGTAATGAAGGTGGCACACAGTGAACAAATGGTGTTGTCATGCTTAGTGGTAGTGTCCAGAACAGAAGTACATTAGCTTACCGTCCCACAACTAGGATCCAGCTCCATAGGTAATCACAAGCCAGAGGGAAAGCGCAGTCACTACATTGATTTAACACATAATTAAAGGTGTATAACGATGCTGGCATTCGTACAAGAATTCAATTATTAAGATTACCTCCGTGCAGGACACTTTGGGGGTCATTCCGACGCCGGGGACCACGGAAGCACCGCCAACAGGCTGGCGGTGCTTCCTGGGCCATTCTGACCGCGGCGGTAAAGCCGCGGTCAGAAAAGGGGAACCGGCGGTTTCCCGCCGGTATTCCCCTGGCCCAGGGAATCCTCCATGGCGGCGTTGCTTGCAGCGCCGCCATGGGGATTCCGACCCCCTTCCCGCCAGCCTGATTCTGGCGGTTTTCACCGCCAGAAACAGGATGGCGGGAACGGGTGTTGTGGGGCCCCTGGGGGCCCCTGCACTGCCCATGCCACTGGCAGTGCAGGGGCCCCCTAACAGGGCCCCATAAAGATTTTCACTGTCTGCCACTGCACCCGTCCCACCCCTGCAACTCCGCCGGCTCCATTCGGAGCCGCCTTCCTTGTTGCAGGGTCTTTCCCGCTGGGCCGGCGGGCGCCCTTTTGGCGGTCGCCCGCCGGCCCAGCGGGAAAGCCAGAATGGCATCCGCGGTCTTCTGACCGCAGAGCGGCCATTTGGCGGTTCCCGTTTGGCTGGCGGCGTCCGCCGCCAGCCAAACTTAGAATGAGGCCCTTTGTGCTTAATAGAGGCTAGAAACTAGAAAATCAAATGTAGGGGCACAAAAACGTCCAGGTAATCACAAGACAGAGGGAAAGCACAGTCACTACATAATTAAGGGTGTATAACGATGCTGGCATCTGCACAAGAGATCAACTATTAAGATAACCTCCGTGTAAGGCACTATGGCCCTCATTACAACATTGGCGGTAAAAACCGCTTACCGCCGTGCAGAAGACCGCCAACAAACACCGCTGCGGCTGCGGAATTCCGCCACGGTCATTATGACCCACAGCTCAGAATCCGCCAATATCCAGACACCCACACAAGTCTGCCACACCAAAGGTCAGTGATAAACTGGCGATAACAAAACTGACACCGTCACGCCAACAGGAATACGCCCACACTATCACGACCCACAAATCCATGCAGCGGTCTTTCAACCGCAGTATTCCATTGGCGGTACACACCGCCACGCACAAAATACACACACTCTTACAAAACACTACCACATTGGACAATTCCAAATACACACACCTGATACACATACACACACCACTCCCACACACCCAATACAATATAAAACACACACCCACATCACCCACAAACCCTTACGACCACAATTGCGACAGAAGGCCAGAGAGAGACACCACCTGAAAGAACAATAGCATCCACAGGCACCCTACACCATCACTCACACAACATCCACGCACCTCACACAACACACTTCTAAATATCACCCCACACATCACAACACACACCACCACACACAACACCCACACCACCCAATGGCCCCACAAAGACACCCCAGGTTCTCTGAGGAGGAGCTCAGGGTCATAGTGGAGGAAATAATCCGGGTAGAGCCACAGTTATTCGGATCACAGGTGCAGCACACCACCATAGCTAGGAAGATGGAGCTATGGCGAAGAATCATCGACAGGTTCAACGCAGTGGGACAGCACCCAAGAACACGGGATGAGGTGGAACGACCTACAGGGGAAGGTGCGTCCCGTGGTCTCAAGACACCACATCACGGTACAGAGGACTGGCGGTGGACCTCCACCTCCTCCCCCAGAACTAACAACATGGGAGGAGCAGGTCTTGGCTATACTGCATCCTGAAGGCCTCGCAGGAGTAGCTGGAGGAATGGACTCTGGTAAGTCAAATCTTTCATTACTTCATCCCCCACCCACCTGCATGCTATCAAATACCCCCACCCTCACCCCCATCACTCCAACTCCTCACATATGTCCCAATATCACAAACCACACATCCCAAACCCAAGCCCTGCATGTAACACCAACGCATGGACACCCATCACCAAAGCATGGCCACTGCACATACCCATACACCCCCCTAAACCATTATCGCACAAGGTCCTACACAAGAATTCAAGCACTGGGGTACACAGTCACCCACCCATTGCACACCATGACACACACAGATGCAATAATCATGTCTTTACACCCTTGCAGGACCCCTACCCAACGTCACCGGACAGGAGGGTCCAGACATGTCCACTCCACCCACAGAAGAGGGCCACAGTGAGGACAGCAGCTCTGTCCAACTGGATCTAGATGGCCAGCCCAGCCCATCTGGGACCTTGGGACAGTCGGTTCCCCTCAAACTGGCACAGGCCACCACAGAGCCTCCCCCCTCTGGAAACACCAGCACAGCACCCACCCAGCGGGCCCATACCTCTGTCCCCAGGACACGTCAAGCAGCAGTGTGTCCACCACTACAGGGAACCCAGGCTAATCCACCACCCCAACAACACCAGGGACCTGGGGGCAGTGGCAGTGGGCACACGGTTCAGGGGACAGAGGCCCAGGGAACTGGGAGGGCTGCTGTGCGACAGAGGGAGGACAGGCCCAGGGAACCCACTCTCCACGAGGCCCTCTCCAACATCATGGGAGCCTACCACCATTCCCAGGAGACGATGGCAACGGTACTGGCCAAGTTTCAGGAGACCCAGCGGCTGCAGGAGGAACAGTATTTGGGGTTCAGGGGGGAACTCAAAGCCATCAATTCCACCCTAGGCACCATTGTAGGGGTGCTGAAGGAACTCGTCAACACCAGGAGGGCATTGTGGCACAACAAGGGGACCCTGACACTAGCCTGGATGATGAACTGCCCACCACCTATGCCGGCGCTAGTGGACAGGAGGCACCGCCACAGGACCACCATACCAGCACCCCACCCCCTGCAGATGGAGAACCACCCCGCAAGCGGTCCCTGAGATCCAGGACAAAGACAGAGAACAATGCCAAGACCCCCGCCAAGAAATTAGACCACCCTGATTGTCATCCTTCTGTCCCACTTTGTCTCCCTGTCCATCCTTAAACTGCCCCGGCTCCACTTCCTATGCCCCTTTGGACAATGCACCTGTGAGACTAAAAGACTGGACTCTGCCAAGGACATTCCTCCACCATCACCCCTAACCATTTTACAACCCCCTCCACTATTTAGCAGTTTAATAAACACCCTTAAATCACAAAACTATCTGGAGTCAGTCTGTGCTTTCGAAAATGTGTATTTGCTATAACTGTGGAAAAATGCTATATCCATTGTATTGTCAACATACCTATGTCACACAGCTCTAGTCCATGAGGAAACAAAGCAGATGTCACACAGTGGAACCCACATCTGTGAAATCGAAAGGGAAAGTAACAACTCAGGGTCCATACACTGTGCGAAAATGACAGACAGATGCGAGGTAGAAGAATTAAAAAGTTGTAGCAGGCAGTGTTGTCTTCTTACATGTGTCTCACTGGAAGTATTGTTGGATCACCCTGTTTCTGTTGTCTATGTCCTCTTCTTCTGCTTCCTCGTCTTCACTGTCCACAGGCTCCACAGCTGCCACAACACCTCCATCTGGACCATCCTCTTGCAGAAAATGCACCTGTCGTCGTAAAGCCAAGTTGTGAAGCATACAGCAGGCCACGATGATCTGGCACACCTTCTTTGGTGAATAGAATAGGGAACCACCCGTCATATGAAGGCACCTGAACCTGGCCTTCAGGAGGCCAAAGGTCCTCTCTATAATCCTCCTAGTTCGACCATGTGCCTCATTGTAGCATTCCTCTGCCTTTGTCCTGGGATTCCTCACTGGGGTCAGTAGCCATGACAGGTTGGGGTTACCAGAGTCGCCTGCAAATATCGAGGGACAACTGTTAGACACACTCTAACTCTTAGGGACATCCCCAGACCCCGACACCTAGTCACACTGTATTGGGTGCATGTCATCACCTAATAGCCACACACGGTGCCTCTGGAGTTGCCCCATCACATAAGGGATGCTGCTAGTCCTCAGAATGTAAGCGTCATGCACTGAGCCAGGAAATTTGGCATTCACATGGGAGATGTACTGGTATGCCAAACACAACATCCGCACATTCATAGAATGGTAACTCTTCCGGTTTCTGTACACCTGTTCACTCCTGCGTGGGGGGACCAAGGCCACATGTGTCCCATCAATGGCACCTATGATGTTGGGGATATGTCCCAGGGCATAGAAGTCACCTTTCACTGTAGGCAAATCCTCCACCTGAGGAAAAACGATGTAGCTCCCCATGTGCTTCAGCAGGGCAGAGAACACTCTGGACAACACGTTGGAAAACATAGGCTGGGACATCCCTGATGCTATGGCCACTGTTGTTTGAAAAGACCCACTTGCTAGGAAATGGAGTACTGACAGCACCTGCACTAGAGGGGGGATTCCTGTGGGATGGTGGATAGCTGACATCAGGTCTGGCTCCAACTGGGCACACAGTTCCTGGATTGTGGCACGATCAAGTCTGTAGGTGATGATCACATGTCACTCCTCCATTATCGACAGGTCCACCAGCGGTCTGTACACTGGAGGATGCCGCCATCTCCTCACCTGCCCAGCGGACATGATCTATGGAGGAGAACAGCGAGCAGAGAGTCAACCAACACTGAGGTACGTAAACACAACTTTATAGGAATTTTTTTTTAAATCGACATCTGGCTGACTTAGTGTATAATCAAGGCCTAGATATGTGTGACGCATTTAAAATGAATGCCATGTGGCCCCCTGAAATGGAGGCTTCCTGACCTGTAAGGTGGGACAAGGGGATTTGAGGTAATTGCGCTGGCGTTGTACACCGTTGCGGTAGGCGGTCGAAGACCGCGGCACAAACCTTCATTGGTTAACATTGGACCCTGTGGGTCCCAGGAGCCAATGACGATGTACGCCGGCGGTGACGGTACGCACCGCTGCGGACTTGACTGCCATTTTCTCTCTGTTCAATCACTTGATACCTGATCTTCGACAGGAGAGGACCTACACTGCAAGTGCTGCTGTGACCTCAGTCTGGAAGAGACAATGGCTCGTGTGTCCAGGGAAAGGGCCCGTGCCTTCAGCACGGAGGAGTTGGAGAAACTAGTGCATTGGGTCCTCCCCCAGTACACGGTACTCTACGGTCCTCCAGACAAACAGGTGAGTACACTCTGAGCATGCTGTATGGGCAATGGCTGTTTGGAGTGGTGTGGATGAAAAATGGGGGGGGGGAGAATGAGGCGTGCTTGAAACAACGGTGAGTGCATGTGCAACATGGCAAGGGTAGGAATGCGGGTCAATGACTGTGACGGTGCAGAAGCTTATATCTTCTCCTTTTCCCCTGTACTATTTGTGTAGGTCAGCGCCCACCAGAAGAAGGATATTTGGTGTGCCATCGCCAAGGAAGTCCGGACCCTGGGGGTCTACCACAGACGGAGCACCCACTGCCGGAAAAGATGGGAGGACATTCGCCGCTGAAGCAAGAAGACGGCAGAGGCCCAGCTGGGGATGGCCTCCCAACGTGGGAGGGGTGCCTGTCGCACCATGACCCCCCCTGATGTACCGGATCCTGGCGGTGGCGTACCCGGAGTTCGATGGGCGCTTGAGGGCATCACAGCAGCCACAAGGGGGTGAGTACACTTTCATTCAGCTGATTCAGCTCGCAGTGGAGATGTCTGGGTGGGGGAGGTGGGCTGTGGGTTCCCCTAGGCCAGGGCGAGTTTAGTAGGCAGGGTCCCTTCTTAAGGCAGGTCCTGGGGCACCCCACCCCACCTGTGTACAGAGCCAACTACACCTAGTCAGGCTCCTGTGACATCCATGTGTGCAGCAATCGGGCATAGCCTTGTAAACCATGTCCCTCGGATTGATTAGGGAACTCCAAGTGCACGGCGTAGTGCAGGGGGCTTCTGTGTCTGTAGTGTCCGCCAACGGTAGCGGTATTGAATGCACTCAACATGTCTTTCTACTGTCTTCCCCCCCTTTTTGTGATATCCAAGTGCTTGTGTGCATTAGCATCATCAGGCGAAGGAGCTGTGCCACCGGAGCAGGAGGGAGCTGCATCCCACATGGCCCTGGAGAGCGAGACAACGGAGTCAGAATTCACCAGTAGGACGGAGGGCGAGGGGAGCTCCACGGCAGGGACAGGAGCTGAGACCAGCAACACAGACTCCTCCTCTGATGGGAGCTCCCTTGCGGTGGCGGACCCCTCTGTGCCCCCCGCATCTAAAGGGAAAAACCGCCACCCCCCCTACCAGAACCACCCTCCCAGCAGCCCCTCAGCGTTTGCCCCGTGGCCTCTCACCCAGGAGGGTGGGTATCTCCTTCGCCCCAGGCACCTCAGCCCCAGCCCATCACCTCTGCTGCCCTCAGTGAGGAGGCCATTGACCTCCTCAGGTCCCTCACTGTTGGGCAGTCTACCATTTTGAATGCCATCCAGGGTGTAGAGAGGCAGTTGCAACAAACGAATGCATATCTGGAGGGCATTCATTGTGGTCAGGCAGCCCATCAGTGAGCTTTTCAGACTCTGGCCTCTGCACTGATGGCAGCCATTGTCCCTGTCTCTAGTCTGCGCCTCCAACTTCCTCCACCCAGGCCCAAACCCCTGTACCTCAGCCTATCCCAAGCACACCCTCAGACCAGCATGCACACACCTCAACACACAAGGGAAGCTCAGGCAAACATGAGCACCACACATCCCACAGGCACTCACGCAAGCATCATACCCATGCAGACATACCAACAGCCACTGCCTCCACTGTGTCCCCCTCCTCCTCATCTCCCTCCTCCCTCCCTGTCTCGTCTCCTCTCTCACCTGCATGCACTTCATCCTCAGCCACTACCTCCATCACCAGCACACCCACCACCACACCCTGCTCACGTGCAGTCACCACCCCCACTACCATTCACACATCCCCTGTGTCCTCTCCCAGTGTGTCTGTGAGCCCACCTCCCAAGGTACACAAACGCAGCCACACACCCACTCAACAGCTATCCACCTCACGACAGCCTCCAGCCCATGCACCTTCACCCAAAGTCAGCAAACGTACACCTCCTACAACAACTACCTCTTCCTCCACTCCCAAACCCCCTCCATCTACCCGTTCCAGTGTGTCCAAAAAACTTTTCCTGTCCAACCTTGACCTCTTCCCCTCACCTCCCCCACCCCTTCAGTCTCCTAGGGCCCGCCTCTCTAAGTCCCAACCCAGCGCCTCAGCCACAACATCAGTAGGAGCAGTGGTGCCAGTAGTGACCGGCTTCTGGAGCGCGCCATGCAGCAGGGCAGCCAGTGTGCCAAGGAGCCAGATCACGGACAGTCCCCCACCTCAAAAACACAAAAAGTTGTCCAGTGCCCGGCAAGAGAGAGGAAAAAAATCTTCAAACAAAGCTGCTCCAAGGGGTACAGGTGGGAGTGTGGATCCAGCTGCGCCACCATCCACAGTGGGGAAAGGGCACACTAAAACTGGAAAGTCTGGGAGAACCTGCACGGCGAAAAAGACCGCCACCAGCACCGCTGCCAAGTACACCGCCGCCACAAGCACCACTGAACAGGACACCGCCGCCACCAGCACCGCTGCCAAGGACACCGCCGCCACCAGCACCGCTGCCAAGGACACCTCTGCCACCAGCACCGCTGAACAGGACACCGCCACCACCAGCACCGCTGAACAGGACACCGCCACCACCAGCACCGCTGAACAGGACACCGCCGCCACCAGCACAGCAGGCCACTGAGCGCCAAAGCTTCCGACGCTACTGAGGCCGCCACGAGCAGGATGAAGCACTCTGGGCACAATGCCCCCTCCAGAATCAGTGGAGTATCCCATCCACTACCTCTGTCCTTGGAAGGTGAAGCACTCTGGGCACAAAGCCCCCTCCAGAACCAGTGGAGTATCCCATCCACTACCTCTGTCCTTGGCAGGATGAAGCACTCTGGGCACAATGCCCCCTCCAGAACCAGTTGAGTATCCCATCCACTACCTCTGTCCTTGGCAGGATGAAGCACTCTGGGCACAAAGCCCCCTCCAGAACCAGTGGCGTATCCCATCCACTACCTCTGTCCTTGGCAGGATGAAGCACTCTGGGCACAAAGCCCTCTCCAGAACCAGTGGAGTATCCCATCCACTTCCTCTGTCCTTGGCAGGATGAAGCACTCTGGGCACAATGCCCCCTCCAGAACCAGTTGAGTATCCCATCCACTACCTCTGTCCTTGGCAGGATGAAGCATTCTGGGCACAAAGCCCCCTCCAGAACCAGTGAAGTATCCCATCCACTACCTCTGTCCTTGGCAGGATGAAGCATTCTGGGCACAAAGCCCCCTCCAGAACCAGTGGAGAGATTCATCCACTACCTCAGTCCTTGGCAGGATGAAGCACTCTGGGCACAAAGCCCCCTCCAGAACCAGTGGAGTATCCCATCCACTACCTCAGTCCTTGGCAGGATGAAGCACTCTGGGCACAAAGCCCCCTCCAGAACCAGTGGAAAATGACATCCACTACCTCTGTCCTTGGCAGGATGAAGCACTCTGGACACAAAGCCCCCTCCAGAACCAGTGGAGAGATACATCCACTACCTCTGTCCTTGGCAGGATGAAGCACTCTGGGCACAAAGCACCCTCCAGAACCAGTGGAGACTGTTATCCACTTGAGAGACTGTGGCTTTGCACTCCCCAGGATGCAGCAGTGGGCAACCCACCCACTAGAGAGACTTGAGAGACTGTGGCTTTGCACTCCCCAGGATGCAGCAGTGGGCAAACCACCCACTGGAGAGACTTGAGAGACTGTGGCTTTGCACTCCCCAGGATAAAGCAGTGGGCAAACCACCCACTGGAGAGACTTGAGAGACTGTGGCTTTGCACTCCCCAGGATGCAGCAGTGGGCAAACCACCCACTGGAGAGACTTGAGAGACTGTGGCTTTGCACTCCCCAGGATAAAGCAGTGGGCAAACCACTCACTGGAGAGACTTGAGAGTCTGTGGCTTTGCACTCCCCAGGATACATCAATGGGCATGGAGCCCCCTCGTGGATCTGGCGTTGTGCACCCATCCGGCTGTGGTGCCCCCCCTTCCCTTCCCCCTGAGGTGCCTGTTTTATTTATATCTGATGCCCCACAGTGTTCTCTCCGTCTTGTTCGGGTATCTTGTGTGGGCCTCGCCCATGCATTTTGGGCCCAGTGGTCCACGGACTATGATGGTGGAATCCCTTGGACTTGTATTCTTGGTGTATTTATTTGTTTATAGTGTGAATATCTTTAAAAATGTATATATTATTGATTCATGTCTTTGAATATATTACAATCATTCGATTCATTTCCTTTTGTCCTTGCATTCTTCCAGGGGGGTTGGGGGGGTGTAACTGTAATGTATCATGATGTAATAGTGTCTGTGTTGTAGTGGGTGAGGGTGGGGGTGGGGTTGTTGCGTGTTGCGTGTGAGTGTCACTCTCTTTTCCCTCCCCCCGTGTCGTAGGTGCAGTACTCACTGTGGTCTTCGTCGCCGGCGTTCGTGCTCCTGGTAGAGGAGCAGGAAGATAAAGGCTGGAAGAATCTGGAGCTCGGGTTCCATGGCGTCCTGGTTCCTCGTGGGGTGTGTAGAGGTGAGCGTTTTCACTTCCAAGTCCTGTTTCCGCCGTGTTTTTGTTCGCGGTGAATCCGCCCCTGAAAATGTGGCGGATTGGACTGTTGTAATTCTGTGGGCGGTACATTGTCCTCCGCCTGTCTGTTGGCGGTTACCGCTGCGGTGTTTGTTTCTACCGCCTTGGCGGTCGGAGTGTTAAAGTGGCTGTCTATGTTGGCGGTTTCCGCCACGGTTGTGATTCCAATTTCTTTTCCGCCGGCCTGTTGGCGGTTTTACCGCCGCTTTAACACCGACCGCCAGGGTTGTAATGACCACCTCTGAGCTCAGTAGAAGCTAGAAACTAGAAAGCACCAAACGTCTAGGTCTAGAACACACCAATGGAGTCCCTCACATTGCAACCTGAATGTGTGGAGGCAACTTAAAACAAATAGGTGACAAAAGGACCAAGCAAATTCATGTATCGTAAATCCTTTCTTAAGCATAGTGGTACATGGAAGAAAAAATCTGAGCAAGTTACAGGGAGCCCCCATTAGCGCGACCCATTGAAGCGGTGCCCTAGAGGTTCGTCAGTTGCTAAGACAAAAACATCATCAATCTGATTACTCACATTTGAGTCGCTGCTCCCCTGCACGGGACCTACCCAAGCTGTGCTCCTGAACAGACAATCAGGAGCGCGACCAGCTCAGAAATTAAAGCCGGCGTTGGAAGACCGCCAGGGTCATAATGACAACCATAGTCTATCATGGTGAATGAAAGTAAGCAATAGAAGCAAAAGAGTTTGGAGTCCAATGTACAAAATACAACTGTCCTCAAAAAAGGTAATTGTGTCCCTGAAATAGTCCACAGAGTGAATGCTAGACAAGAATTGGAGGAAATTAGGTTCTGCGTCTCTTGGAGGTGGTGGTGGAGGTCTTGCCATCCTCTCCTTGTGGTCCGGATGACCATCCCCTCTGGGGAATAAGGGGAGGCACAGGTGGAGGGACTGGGGGTGTGAGAAGCAGGCTCCTCGTGTGGCAGGGCCTCCCTGTCTATGTCTGGCATTGGTGTACTTAGCTTAGATGTAGAAGGACCACAGATGGGGCAGATGGTTTGGGAAAAGCTCTGCACATGTGGTGATAGATATCAAAAAGCACCCCAGTCAGGAAGCTCATTTTGTCATCATGTTTGTGGATTTCCAACATGAGCTCCCTCTGCACCTCCTTGATTTCCCGGAGCTCAGTTATGACCTGGCCCATCAAGTCTTAGGACTCTTGTACTGCTCCCAAGACTCGGTCAATGGTGGTCTGGCTGACAATGTCGCCAGTGGGCTCACTCTGCTGGCTCATAGCTTACCTTCCATGACCCCTACTCCCACTACCGTGTGTACTGGAGGCAGTGCCCATCCCACTGGGTCCTGGCACAACTGGAGACGGTGTTGGTGTTGTCTCAACAAGAGCCAGGACTCGGGACACAAGATTGGTGTAAAGTTCCTCTGTACACAGGAAGTGGAGGTATCCATAGGCTGAGATGTATTTGCGCTGGGGTGGAAGGTATAGGTGTGGGTTGAGTGTGACTCACCGGAGCTGTCTTACCTAGACAGACCAGATGGATCAGCCCTCTCCCGATCATACATACTTGCAGGAGTGGAGTCTTCACTGAAGTCTTGATTCTGGTCTGGAGTGGACGTGTCTTGAGTAGTAAACTGTAATCCACTGGCCCTGGTTGTTAGACCTGAGAAGAATGCAGACAATATGAATTTAAAATCTGGTTTGTGCCTCATATGTATCTTTAGCTACAAATGGAGCAACTTAAAAAGTAAAATAAGACTGATAGAATGATAAGGCCTTTATGTTATTTTCCTTGTTTTACACATGCAGGCTGAAATACATTGCTGTAAGCTCCAATGATGATGTTATGGAGATATCCTGAAATGCAAAATGTTATTTCTGAAGAGTGCATTACATGACTTTCAACCCAATACAGTGGTGACTAGATTAGAGTACTAGACTATACCAAGGCCTAGAAAGCTAAAAACTATTAGACAAACGGTAGTTCAACTTAATAGAAAAACTGGCATTGGTCATCTCATGGACAGTGCAGAGTAAATTGTGGTTGGGTACTACTTCTATTCAGTGTGGCAAATAACATGGTAGGAAATCTTGGATTCAACAGACTATGACTTATGTGAGCATTTATATCAATTCAATGTAGTTGTGAGAAAGTGTGAACATGCTTGATGAACACAATAACTGACATTGTCATACATAGCATGACATGGTGATTGTCAAATGCAGATTTTTTTTAGATGTGTGCACATATGGAAATAAAGGAAGGTAGAGCAACATTACATTGCACTATTGTTTTACATATACAAAAACAGGGCATCTTGGTAATTGTAGTCATCTGTTAACACCATTGACAAACAAGCGATTTACACATATCTATTTCAACAACTATAGTTGTTAAAACGATCATCCCCACAATGCAGGCACCCTTGTACCATGGTGCAACGGTGCCTGAGCTGGTACATTGCAGCAATTTCTGCATCAGCATCAGGGGGAAACAGGGAAATTCTGCATGAGGGGAAAGGACAGAAATGTGCTATATCTTTTAGATATGGTGCATTTCTGCCCTTTCCCTGTGGCACAGGGTGGCGCAGCAAGGGACTTGCAGTGGCACCCTGCACCACGTGGCCTTGTAAGTATGGCGCTGGGTCTCTAGTTGGCAGAGGTTTTCAACCCTCTCCAAATGGGGACCACAATCCTAGTCAGGGTATGATACATTAACCTGTGCTCATCCCCTAGTAGCTTGGCCCAGAGCAGTCAGGCTTAACTTAAGAGGCAATGTTTAAAGTATTTGTGCAACACTTACTTATATTAACACAGTGAAAGGAACCACAAAAAGACTCCAAACCAGGTTAGAAACATAGGAAATAGTTATCTGAGTATAACAAGATCAAATTGACAAATATTCAATCAGCAGAATTCAAGAAATAAACTCTTAAAGATTAAGGGGCTCATTATGAACATGCTGGCTGTCTAAACATAGACCGCCAGCCCCTAGAAGACCCTGCCGGCCCTATAATAGACATTCCACTGGCCCAGCGGAATGACCTGCTGGGCCAGGTCATTACCGACGGCTTCACATGGAGCCGTCGTCAATGCCGCAGTGCGGCGGGTGCAGCAGCACCCGTCGTGCATATCACTGCCTGTAAATTGGGCAGTGACCTGCACAACGGGGCTGTGCACGAGGCCCCTGCATTGCCCATGCTGGGGGTAGGGGCCCACAGGGGGGCCCCAGAGCACCCCTTCCTCCAGCCTTTACCTGGCAGGGGAAACTGCCAGCGAAGCTGCCCTGTCGGATAGAGAAATCCACCATCGTTAGGCTGCCTGTCGGCGGATGCCTGGAGGTTGCAGAGGACCACCTGTGGCGGTCTTCACATGTTTATAATATGGCGGTAGTTTCCGCTGCCACCCGCAATGTTCATAATGAGGCCCTAAATGTGAAAACAGTGCTTAAAATTAAAAAATCCAGGCCAACCACTATGGAGGGTAATGCCTCTCATCCCAGCACAGTTCACCCCATTGCATCCTGGTAAATGCAGTTTGCTTACTTCAAGGTTGCAGTAATTGTTCACCAAAGTTGGTGCAGATAGTGCTATTATCTCTAGACACATGTTTCTGGGTTTAGCCCTTCATCAGTAGAGAGCAGAAGTAGTAGAGAGAAGAGAATAATCATGTCAGATTACTGAAATGCTGCCCATATCTTCACAGGTGTCAGTACCACTCCATAGGCACACAGGTGCATCCCAGGTGACCTTGCCAGCTCATTGGTTCAAGGGAGCCTTTTAAATACAAGGGGAGAAGGAGCACACTGCCTCTCATCCCACCACAGTCCATCCCATTGTATCCTGGTAAATGCAGTTTGGTTACTTCAAAGTTGCAGTATTTTTTCATCAAAGTTGATGCAGATAGTGCTGTTATCTCTAAAAGTGTTTCTGTGTTTGGCCCTTCATCAGTAGAGAGCAGAGAAAAGTAAACTGGGGTTGCTGAAATGCTGCTGCCCACATCTTCACAGGTCATAGTACCACTCAACTGGCACACATGTGCATCCCAGGTAAGCTTGTCAGCTCATTGGCCAGAGGAGCCTTTTAAACACAAGGGCAGAAGAAGCACACTGCCTCTCATCCCACCACAGTTTACCCCATTGCATCCTGGTAAAAACAGTTCACTTACTTCAAAATTGCATAGTTTTTCTCCAAAGTTGGTGCAGATAGTGCTATTATCTCTAGACAGGTGTTTCTGGAGCTAGCCCTTCATCAGTAGAGATCAATGTATAAAGTGGTTGTGCAACACTCAATTACAGTAACACAGTGAAAGACTGCACAAAAAGACTCAATTACAGGTTAGAAACATAGAGTATATTTATCTGAGTAAAACAAGACCAAAACAATAAAAATCTAATTATCAGAAGTCTAGATATGAATTTTGAAAGATTAAATATGAAAAAAAATGCTTAGCAATCTACAGCGGTCAAAGGGTTACTTGAGCTCGTGAGGGACCAGTGCAAATCCAAAATCCAGGCCAACATTGATGGAGGGTAGGCCGGCTACAGAACTCATGCAGGGTCTGCTGAACAGTACCTTTGTTGGAGCAACGCGTCGATGGGAAGGACACAATGTGACAATATTCACACCACATTCAGGGCGATGCATTGCTTTTTGAAGTTTGTAGTTGCAGAACCCACTTCTGAGGCCCAGGACTGGAGAAGGGTACTTCAGTAAAGGTAGGACTCACAGATGGCAGAGGCCAGCAGCACTTGGAGAGTTGCGAGCAGTCTTTAATGTCCCAGAGACTCCAGAAGGACAGAGGGCAAGTCAGCAAGCCCTTTGAGACTCTTGGGTTCAAGGATGTAGAGAGCAAGTCCAGTCCCTCTCACTGCAGGATAGAAGCAGCAGGCTGCATGACAACACAGCAGAGCAAACAGCAAAGTGCCAGTCCTTCCTACAGCACAGAGCAGCAGTGAGCCAACACAGCAGTGCAGTTGCAAAATGATAGTCCCTCCTGGCAGCACAGCAGTCCTTCTTCCTGGCAGAATGTCCTTGGTTCCAACAGAGATCTGATTTGGTGGGCTTTGGAGCCAGTATTTATACTTTGGTGACCTGGTTCTGGAAGATGGGAGACATTTCCAGGCCTTCCTTTGAAATGTACAGATGCCCTGCTCCCCTGTCCTGGCTCCAAGCTGACTGGAGTGACAATACAGGGTCGTTAAGTTCTATTGTGTGTGGACAGGACAAGTCTATTCAGGTGTAAGTGTGGCAGTGCTAAGCTCCGCCTTCCAATCAAGCCAGTTAATGGACTATTAAGGCCCATCAAGTCACACCAATTGTGTGTGGCTGTCTAAAGGGAATGCACAAAACCCGCTGTCAACTAAACCAGACATGTATTCAGAGGTAGGCAGAGGCACAGAATAGTTAAAGTAAGAAAATGCCAACTTTCTAAAAGTGGCATTTCCAGACTTAAAATTTAAAATCCAACTTTACCATGAATTGTAATTTTAAATTGTGAGTCCAGAGACACCAAACTCCACATTTTCTATCTTTTTTCAATCTTTTCCCAAACAATTAAAAGACGTTTTGAGGTAATTCCAATGTTATACAATGGGAGAGATAGGCCTTGCAATAGTGAAAAACAAATTTTGCAGTTTTTCACTACCTGGACATGTTAAACTTAAAAGTACACATGTCCAACCTTTTAAAATACACTGTACCCTGCCCTTGGGGCTAACTAGTGCCTATCTTAGGGGTGACTTATATGTAATAAAAAGGAAAGTTTGGTCCAGGCAAGTGGGCACACTTGCCAGGTCAAAATGGCAGTTTAAAAGTGAACACACAGGCCCTGCAGTGGCAGGCCTGAGTCATCTTTAAAGTGCTACAGTAGTGGGTGCCACAATCAGTGCTGCAAGTCCACTAGTAGCATTTCATTTACAGGCCCGTGCACATGTAGTGCACTTTAATAGGTACTTACAAATAAATTAAATATGCCAATTGTGGTTAATCCAATGTTGACCTGTTTAGAGGAGGGAGCACATGCACATTAGCACTGTTTAGCAGTGGTAAAGTGCCCAGAATCCTAAAACCAACAAAAACAGGGTCAGAAAAAATAGGAGGAGAAAGGCAAAATGTTTGGGGATAACCCTGCAGAAAGGGCCATATCCAGCAAGGTGACAGGGAACCTGCTTTCTCCCCGAAAAGCTGGAGCTCCTCACCCGGGAGGTCCTGTCCCTGAACAGCCAGATATATGGGGCCCCAGAGGAACAGGTACATGTTTGAGTGGGAAATGTTTGCCAAAGCAATTTGTTCCCTCTTTGTCCACCGGCTATTTTGTCCATTTTTGTTTATGACTGAAATGCGATTGGAGGATACGAAACTGAATGGTTTAGCTGGGTACAGGGTGTTGCTTGAGGATGTAAGAAATGTCTATGCATTGAAATGAAAAGTCAACTGTAAGAGTCAGCTAAGTTTTCAGTGCATGTTGCTCACGATTCCAGGTTTAATTAGACAAAATGAAGGCCCCTTACTTCTAGTAGCTATTAGGCAATGTACCATTAGTTTATGTGGAAACAAAAAGACCAGGTAAAATGATAGAAATCTAAATCCCAAGTAGAAAGTTATGGAGTTGTCTGATGATGTTCTATCAAGTGAATATATAGGCCATATTTGTGAATTGGAGTATCTTTCTGTTTTAAACATGTCATGGTGCTATATACAGGAAAAGGTATTTCCTCAGCTGCCAGTATAAATGAGTCAGGCTCTCAATCATCCATACAAGTATGTCCCATTACTACACACATGTTCATATATCGCTCAAAACCATGCTCTCATTGACACATAGCAGCCCTCCCATACTGCTCTTAGTCTCTCACTGTATGTGGTACAAACCATAGTATCTGACTCTTAGAAGGTTAAGCATGAAGAAAATGTATCTGTGCATGTGGGTATGTGCAAATAATGTACAGGTTGATTATCCTTAGTAGCTCACAGTGAGTAATCTGAAGTGGATCTCACCACATGACAAGCTTCCTATCTCTGGTGTAGATAGTGCTTGTGTCCTTTATTGGTAACATGAGGAAAAGAAATGTTGAGGCTACTCCACAGATCACAGCAAATTAATGTTTCTTAGGAACTTCGAAATGTTTGTGGATAATCTGTTCTGGGGATGCTTGTGAGAGCTGCTAGTAAATTGTGTGACTGCACTACAGACAGCCAGAATCACTCAAAACCTCTTTTTTTGTTATTTATTCTCATTCATGCAGGTCAATGCCCATCAGAAGCATGGTTTGTAGAAGGCCATCATGAAGAAGGTGTAGATC
This sequence comes from Pleurodeles waltl, assembly GCF_031143425.1. Taxonomy (NCBI): domain Eukaryota; kingdom Metazoa; phylum Chordata; class Amphibia; order Caudata; family Salamandridae; genus Pleurodeles; species Pleurodeles waltl. Next base: position 1,961,665,592 of record NC_090440.1, on the reverse strand, counting down.
CTGGGGGTCTTTAAATGGTGCAGCCTGCGTTGCAGAAAGAGGTGGAAAGACCTCTAACGTTGGATCAGGAAGTCAGCAGAAGGCCAGCTTGGCCAGACCTCCCAAAAAGGCAAGTGTATGATCCGCAGCCTGACACCCCCAATGGCTCACATCCTTGGTTGAACTACCTGGAGCCTGATGGGAAGTTGTGGGCCCAACAGCAGCATCAAGGTGATGAGTTATTATATGTAGTTAATCTTGTTTAACCTTTTTTTATTTACAGCAGTGTTGTTTGGCTTCAGCATGACGGTTGACCAACATCCAACGCAAACGAGGATTTCGGGAGACATACGTTTTTCAGATGGCGTCTTCTGCTGTGTTTGGAATGTATTTTTGTGCTAAAGTTTGTCACTAGATTCCTCATCACAAGCCAAGTACTGTTTAGAGCAGACACGTGGCAGTATGTGGAAAAAGGGGTACCTGCATTTTCGTCATGTTATGAGGGACATCTGTCCAAACATGCCTCATTTGAGGACTGGGACAAGTGTGATGCTACATCACAGATGTGAGTAGGTAATATAGGCCCTGTTACTGGTGACATGACATAGTAAGCACTTGTAAGATAGTTTCAGTTTCAGACTTTACAATGTGTACAATGGCATCATTTCTTACCTGAAATCTTTTCGACGAGTGAACTCCTCCAGTGATGCCTATGTTTAGTAACCTTTAACCCAGATCTCCACGTCTTGAATTGTTATAAAAAAAAAAGGAAGGACTAACATTGGAAAGAGATCAGAATGGAAAAGGAAAAGAGACTGCTGGACAGAATAGGAATTCCATGGAAAACAACAACAAGTTATTTTAGATTATTATTTTAGATAGTTATTTTAGATTGTTAATTTAAATTGCTGTATTAGTATTTTATGGTAGTTTGTTATTTTAAGTTTTGTTGCAGGTATGGCTGAACAGAAAATGTCTGCACAACCATGTTTTTTACCTTTACCAGGGGAACCAACAATAACATGGAAGAGGTGCAAGAACATATTTACAACATACTTATTAGCTATAGCTGGAGACAAATATAGTCCGGTCAGAAAACAAGCGATTTTGTTGCACCATTTAGGAACAGAGGGTAGGAGAATATATGAGGACTTGCCTGAAATATCTTTGGGTATGGGAGAAGGTCAGCCTATGAATGTTTATGAGATGTCTCTGCAAATGTTAGAGAAACATTTTACTCCGAAAATAAGTACAGTATTCAAACGACATTTTTCTCCTGCATACAGGGTGAGGATGAGGATGTAGTGTCCTATGTCGCTGCTTTTTATGGGATTAGCAGTGACATGTGATTTCCGTGACCTAAGCGACTCCTTAATACATGATCAAATTGTATGTTGCACAAATAACAAGAAAGTGAAGGAAAAGTTATTATCTATAGATCCTTCATTAGAAGAATCTATACAAATAGCAAGAAGTATGGAACATACGGATGCATGGATGAAAGAGATTGAAATAACTAAAGGCTACATATGAGAGACTCTAACAAGGAAACCACTGTTGAGGTGAAAGAATTTAGATCCAAGAAGCAAGAGAAAGTGGTTGAAAATGCTAGAGTAAAAACTGTGGAGAAGAAAAGTATAAATATCATATGATTTAGATGTGGATGTCCAGGGCACATAGCTTCAAGCTCAATGTGTACGGCACGGACCTTGACATGTAGGTTGTGTGGTAGAAGGGGCCATTTGGCTAAGGTGTGCAGATCAAAGGGGAAGATGCTAAATATTAGTGTCAAATCTGTGGATGATATAAAAGAAGATCATGAAGAAATTGTACTAAAAGTTTGTGAGATTGAGGAATCTGATGAGCAAAATGTGGAGTCTATAAGTAGGAAAAACTTGAAAAGAGAAAGTTCAGGTAAATTGGAGAAACCCCATTGCAATGTAACACTGGGTCTACAATTGTAAAAGTATTAGTGGATTTTGGTAGTTTGTTTACTCTGATATTCAAAGAAGTACAAGAAAATGTTTTGAAGGAAAAAATTGAAGATTTGCAAAAAGCTGATGTGAAAGCAGTTGGATTTGGAGGAAAAAAATTGGAATATTAGGAATGCGATGGATGGATATTTCATTTAAAAATAGTGGTGTACATGGAAAAATATATATCACTAATGAGGGATCAAACCTTTTAGGATGGTTGCATCAAAACGATTTGAACATTGTACTTGATCCTAATGCGGCTGAACCAGTTATGGCTGTGGAGCAAATTAATTGTATGGAGAGTCAGGGAACAGACATACAATGGTGTGAAAAATTGTGGATACATTTCCAAAGGTCTTTACTGATAAATTGGGTAAACTAAAGGGATTTACACACCGAATAATTTTTAAAAGCAATGCAATCCGGTAGTACATAAGGTGAGACCTGTACCATTTTTTATGAGAGATCCACTTCAACAGGAACTGAATAGGTGGCTGGAAGAAAAGATAATTGAACCAATTGAGTCATCTGAGTGGTTGACACCCATTGTTGTGGCACCTAAAGAAGGAAACAAAATGTGTTTATGTATTGACTTGAGAGACCTTAATAGGAATATCTGGGTGGATAGGCAACCTTTACCAAATATTACTGAAATGCTGAGCATGATGGGGGGTGGCAAAATATTTAGGCCCATATTTATACTTTTTTAGCGCTGCATTTGCGTCATTTTCTGACGCAAAAACTGCACAAACTTGCAAAATACAATTGTATTTTGCAAATTTGCACCGTTTTTGCATCAAAAAGCGGCGCAAATGTGGCGCTAAAAAAGTATAAATATGGGCCTTAGTGTATTGGACATGTCTGTAGCGTATCATCAGGTTAATTTGCATCCTGAATCATGTCCTTTGACTTCTTTTGTAACACCCTTGGGAGCATACTGATATTGTAGGATGCCTTTTGGATTGGTGTCAGCATTAGCTGTGTTTCAGCAGATAATGCAGAACATTTTCAAGGACTGGACAATGTGTTATGTTTCCAAGATGACATAATAGTATTGGGGAAATCATTTGATGAGCATGATGAATTATTGGATAAAGTATTAGAAAGGATTGAAAGCTATGGATTGACTGTGAAGGAGGAGAAATGTCAATTAAGGAAGGATTGTGTGAATTATTTGGGGCATGAGATATCTGCTGAGTGGATCAAACCTAAAAAAAGTATTGTGAGAGCAATTAGTGAAGCTCTAAAACCATGCAACAAGGACAAACTAAGATCGTTTCTAGGGTTAGCAGAGTACTGCTCAAAATTTGTACACAATTTTGCAGAGTTGGTGGAACCTATGAGGGTAATGTTGAAGAAAGGAGCAGTGTTTGAGTGGAAGGTTAAATGTAAAATGGCGTTTGCTAAAATTAAGCAGTCAATTGCCAGTGCTCCCACATTGGGGCATTTTGATGTTAGAAGGAAAACGATTGTGATGACTGATGCCAGTAGTGTGGGACTGGGTGTGGTATTAATTCAGATGGTGGATGATGAGGAGAGATTCATCAGATTTGCATCCCGACGATTGCAGGGAGCTGAACGATTATATTCTGCCATTGAGAAAGAGGCATTAGCTTGTTGTTGGGGTATAAATCACTATAGGTTTTATTTGTGGGGATTACCTTTTGTGCTTCTCACAGACCATAAACCATTGTTGTAGGTTTTCAAATGTGGACGGGGTCTAGAAGGAAGAATGACACCTAGTATTTCTAGATGGTTGATAACCATCATAGATTTCAATTGTGTGGTAGAATGTGTAAGCGGTAAAAAGAATGTAGTAGCTGATTGCTTGTCGCGCTTTCCCATTGATGAGAATCTGGACAAGATGTGTGAAACAGAATTGGAGACCTGCTCAGTGGATGGAGAGCTGGTTTTCGGACAGGATGAATGGGAAGATGCCATGACGGATAATTGGAATATGACAAATTGAAAAAATGTATAAGCAATTCAGAACAAAATCCAGGTGTATTGCAAGAAAGTTTGAAGCAGTATTTAGAAGTGAAGGATGAATTGAGTGTGCAAGGTGAGAAGGTGTTAAGACGTGATAGGATTGTTCCTCCTATGAAATTAAGGGTAAGACTGATAAAAATTGAGCATGAGGGACACTTAGGAAGGAGCTTGACTAAGTGGAGATTGTGGCAGTTTTATTGGTGGCCTGGGATGGATAAGGAAGTTGGGAAAATTGTGAATGAATGTCAAGCTTGTGGAAACAGTGATAAGGTGAAAATTGTCAGCAAACCGCCTTTAGAATGTGTGCAATTTCCTGAAGGGCCGTGGGAATAAAACTAGCTTTAGACTTTCTGGGTCCGGTGGATAAACTTGGTAGAAGGAATCGTTTTCTCATAGTCCTTGTGGATTATCATAGTAAGTGGTTTGTGATTGAGAGTGTGGAGCAGAGTACTACTAATAATGTCATAGAATTTCTTAGAGAGACATTCTTGGAGGAGGGAATTCCTAAGGTCATAGGGCCAGATGTAGGTAGGAAAAAATTAGCGAGTCGGAAATTGCGAGTCGTTGCGACTCGCAATTTCCGACTCGCAAAATGGTATCCAAGAAGAAAAAGCGACTTCAATTTGCGACTCGCAAATGAAGTCGCACCGCAGATTGTGAGTCCGCTGTTTGTGAGTTCGCTTTTTGCGACCGCGCTAAAAACGAACACGCAAATTGCGAGTGGGTGTCGCAAATTGCGACTGTGCTGCAAATTGAATGCAGGTGCCGCAGAACACTCTGGAAAACACTTCCTGGCTCCTGATGATGACATCACAGCCAGGAAGTTTACTAATGCACCTGGGAGGAGGGAGGACCACACCCATTTTAAACTGCTGAACTGCAAACAGGAGGAACAGCAGCTACTATGGCAGACACTCTTAGGAAGCGCAAATTGAAATTTGCAGAAAAAGAACTGGAGGTGCGGACTGAGGAATGCTGTCAGCACCATGAACAACTTTTTGGGAGGGCAGCCCTCAGTGTGCCAGAGGTGGAAAAGAAAAGGGTTTGGGCTGAAATACAGGACAAGGTAAACTCCCTGGGTGTGAGCCACCGGAGTATAGAAGAATTGAAGAAACGGTGGTATGACCTGCGCTCCCGGACCAAGGAGAGGGTGGCAGAGCGGCTCCGGGAGATGAGGGGCACTGGAGGGGGGCCATCCACTATACCACCACCCACACCCCTGGAGGAAAGAGTGGAGGAGACCTTGGAGCCAGAGGCAGTGTGCGGGATGGGAGAGCTGGACACGTCAGCGCCAGGACCATCAAACATGCATGTACACCCATATATGCCATACCCCCACCCACCTTGTACACAGCAGCATGCACAACCAAAATAGCTCCATTTCAGAGTAGCAACCACCTGCATGGCGCATTATGGGCAATGTAGTCAAGTAGGCAGTTGATAAGCAACAGTTTATTAGGAAGTAGGTAACAGATGATAGATGCTGACAGTGTGTTCCCTATGTCCTACAGGTCTCCCACACGACACCACCTCCAGCCACAGCATCCAGGGGCCACAGGTCAGCCACCAGCCTGCACAGGACTCAGGAAAAGCCACCACAGGGACCTGCACCACCCCAACACAGTCCCCTCCTGATGCACCAGTTGCCATACTGGTGAGTGAGCCAGCACCCGGTCCCAGCCACAGTGCCGGTGCACTGGACACGGAGCCTCCACTGCGTCGCAGGCGACGTCTAAATGTCCCTTCAGTGCCGCAGTCTGAGTCAGGGGACGCCTCCATGTCGGCCGCCGAGGCTGCACTCCTACGTGGTCAGCGCCTGCAGACACGGGAGATAAGGAATATATCAGGGGCCATGCGGCGCATGGAGCAGAACCAGAACACAGGGCTGGAACTGGTACAGACAGAGCTGCAACAACTCAATACCCATGTTGGCGACCTTGCACTCTCCATGAGACAACTGGTGGCAGAACTCATCACTGAGAGAGAGAGGGTGCAAGGCGCCGTGACAGGCAGCTCATCCACCGGCTAGATCGCATGTCTGCCTCCATCGTCAGGCTCGCAGTGAACACCACTGGCCTGTCACGGCGCACGGTCAGCCTCCAGGTGGACAATGGCCACTTTGCCAGTGATGTGGCACGTGGACTGGGACGTCTCAGCCACGCCGTAGATCTCATGGAGGCACGGCAGGTGGCAAGGGGCCCGGCAGACACACCGCAGGACAGCGAGGAGGGCTCCACGTTAGCAGTGTCTCAGCCAGTGACACCAGGGTGTTGTGCAGTGGTAGCGCAAGCCAGGGCAGTGCTGACACACCAGGAACCAGCCATGCTGGGCGCGGCCGGCGTAGAGTTTGAGCTACACACTGTCCTGAAGTAGAGGCACATGAGGTTAATGTGTCCTCATGCCAGGTGGACTTTTACAGCCCCTGAACTGTAGCTTATGTATATAGTTTTTTTGGTGCACATTATTAAATTCCTTGTTTGTTCCACTTCACACCTGGACTCTTTGTGTGTGACATTAGTGAGTGTGGTGACAGTTAGCACGTACCTTCCAAAGTATTGGTTTGCAATGTGGTCCCGTCTCAGTCTGCCTTGATTTGCAATGCTTCTATCCCCATGATGGCGATGTGGTAGCTCTTGCTCGTCATCCTCCGAATCTGGGTCTTCTGGGGTGAGATGTAGCCCACGTCTGGTGGCAATGTTGTGCAGTATAGCGCATGCGCCACCTATCTTGAAAGCTGTTTCTGGGTTATACTGGAGGGCACCTCCACTTCTGTGAAGGCATCGGAATCTTGCATTCAGCAGTCCAAAGGTCCCCTCTATGATATTTCGGGTCCTCCAATGGATGTTGTACAAGATGGAACATAACTGAAATAAAGGACTTCTAAACTTCATCAATCCTGCATAATTACTACATTACCGTCATTTATTATGGTGTGAAAGGGCAGTGGCAGCATAGGTGTGGTGACTTCTCACCGCCAGCTGTGGAGAGGTGATTACCCAGATCATCCCGCAGCACCCCACAAACTTCTGACAATAGTGGCTGTCACAAGCCACGTAAACATTAAAGCAAACAGACTAAAACCTCTGTCACTCTTAAAAACCAACTCATGTGGTGATGGTGACAATATTGTGAATCATGTGATAGTATCAATGAAGATTTTGTGGTCAAATATATGAGACTTGAAAATGTGAATTAGAGGGTGAAATCTCACTTTGTCAATGGGTAGAACAATTTGGTCCGTGAAGGCATTGCGGCACAAAAATGGACCCAAAAGAGAAACATGGACAAATGCAGACCTGACTAAGCCTTATTCATGCTTCAGAATGATATGGTTGATATTTAATAGGGGTGGCTGAGTGCTCCACCTGAACGCAGAACTCCGCAGCATTACACAGAGTTTTTCGATGACTCCAGAGAATTTTGAGGAGTGAAACTCCATGAGTTCCTCCGAGCCCTACTAAATACCAGTAGAATGGCTGAGGGAAAGCAAGTCCACCCCTACTGAAACCCAGAAAGAGGTATTGTTCCAGGTTACCTAAACTAGCAACCTCTGTGAAATGGCTGTCCAGAAGCGTAAGCCATTCACTTGACAATGGTGGAGGCAACTGAAATAAAAAACACAATGAATTACACTGTTAAAAAAAATCCTTTTTTTAAAAAAGAAATGTTGCACATCTTCTTTTGAGAAAGATCTGGTACAACAAGCAGCAACACTCTATTATGTTTCACTTATTCTTAAAGTGCTGGGATTCAGAAAAATACTTCAATATTGTTTTATTTTCCAAAAGAGGGGTGGTGCTGCGACATGGGAAGTGGGAGGGTGGACGAGGAATCGAGTGCACTAAGTGCGCATGTGTGTTTGGCTGGCCTAAGACAGCAGGCGAAACACACATGCGCACTTAGATTTCTCCAGCCCGGCTGTGCACACAGCCAGGCTGGAGAAACTGCACAGGCCCCAGGGTTGTGCCTAAGCAGCAGCCCGAGCCTCTCAGACCATTCCTGATGCCGCTTTCATGCTGGGTTTAGCATGAAAGCAGAGCCAGGATTGCTGGAGAGCCTGTTCTGGTGTCCCAGTGAATGCTGGGACACCAGAACAGTACAGGAGCGACGAGCGACTAGCGAGGCAGCAGGAGACGACAGCGGCGGGAACGGTAAGTCTTTATTTAAAAATATATATTATTTGTTCACATACCCCTGTCACACCTTCCCTTGATATTTGCGACAGCCACCGCTGTGCCTCAGGTTGAACATATGTAAACAAACAAATAAAGACCATTAGGGAAAGAGGCAGTCTGTGCAGTGGCTTTGGGCCTGATTCACAAAGATAAACGTCCGAAGAGAACACAGTTTTTTAAAGGACTTTATTAGGTGCTACCATTTCTGCCTTTTCTACTTATGCGAGAGGCTGGAAGCAGACCTTGTGTGTTCACATGTAATACATGTTTAGTAGCAGTCGTAAGCGGAGAGGGTCAGAATGCCTTTGTTCTTCAGGAAGCTTAACCAAATAGGGGAGGACATGAGAGCCCAGAAGGAGCTCTTTTCTAAAGTCTTATCACTGCCATGTTGGAGAGGAATCTGGGTATACTCCCAGGGGAGGAAAATATGCAGTATATTAGAAAGTGGCATTAAATAACAGTAATGTGTGGTTCCAGAATGTATTCCAAAAGTGAACAAATATCCCAGCTACAGCTACTGTCTCTCATAAGCATCCTAGAACTTGGTGATGCGAGAAAGAAGCTATCCCTCAAGAACTGACAACGTCTTAGTTTGAGTTTCCCAAGGACAAAGGAGCCCCGCAGAATGAAGTGCCTACTGCATATACGAAAGCCTGTGATGTATCTGCAGTTCACCGACCCTACCATACTGCCTTGTCTGTGCAGCTCCTTTTCTCCTGACCGGAGGTTGTTGAATAGAAATTAAAAACCTTGCTGCTCAGGGCAGCTCTCTGTAATTCTTTATTGAGTGGTCCGTGTTCCTGGAAAGCCATCTATAAACCCGTAAGAAGTTAACATCACTACTGAAACTTTTCTTTAACTTTTAACCCTGTACCAGGGTTTGGTGACACCAGGCCATTGACTGTAACAGGAATTAAATGGATTATGATCCTTTAACCTGTCCTGACACATCTCAGTGTAAAAAAGCTTCCCAATCGAACTGCCAGCTCGAACTCCAGAATACGGCTCAGCTCAATTTATCAATCTGTGTTCTGGCTATTATTGCTGATTTTAATTGAAATACATTGTCTTGAAGATCTAAACTCTAACAGGAACTCAAACGAGATGCAGTTGACTTTCAATACAGTTTTATGAAACACATAGATTATGCTTATCTGCCCTTATTTGGCTTCCTTGGTATTCTCTGATTGAATGTTCATCAATTTTGCTGATCAATAAACATTACATATTTCTTTTTTAATCACATTGTTTTGCAATGTGACGTTCTTCGTGTCTTGTGACTCATTACTTCACCACCTTCTATACCAGTCAATCCAGTTCAGTGCAGCTCACTGGCTTCTGCAAATGATTCAACCTGACTCTGAGTAAGCATCCTGCATTTTCCATCACTAAAGAATTGACTCTTTATCACCCAAATTAACAACCTAAACAATTATAAATGGTGACGCTCTTTAATGTTGCTCTGTTGCTACATCATTTCCTGTTTAACATAAGCGTTTCCTAGCTGTTCCCTTTCTTTTTTAAACAGGTTTTGATAATAACACTTTATACTTAAAATAAATTAGCTTTGCTGCATATTGTAGGAAGCCGGGTTACTGCAGCAAGGGACAACATTCTCACTACAGCAGAAATGTAGTTCCTAGTCAGGCAAGTGCCGGCTCCCTGAGATAACCGCATCTGAGATAATCGCGAGTGAGTTAGCACTAGACTGCAGCCCACGGCGAGAGAGTAGGCTGCATTCATCAGTCACTTCCCAGTTTCCCCAAAGAATATTCCCAAGAACCAATGAAAAACCAGTTATAGCTGATAAACTCGTCTGCTTCAGAAGAAGAATCCTTCTGCTGCCCTTTTATGTCCTTGGATCACTAAGAGATCAGCTCACTCTGATCCTCCTTCAGAAATACACAGGATCCTTGGTCTGGGCAGCCACAAGCCTTTTCCACAGTTTCAACAACCTCTCTTCTGCTTCCAAGATCTACGTGACTTAGGATTGTGACTGGCAGCCTTCTGGACGTGTTGAGATTTCCAACTGTGCTCTGTCTTTGGAGAGAGCACGCACATGACTTGACTCCAGTAGGGACAGGCTGCACACAAACTCCAACCGCTTTCTTCTGGCCAGTGTCTTTGTACACTTCTTATCCTGCACTCAGACAGGCTTGCATGTCCGTGGCATGTGAGGCTTGCTGGGTCCACAGAAGCTTCGATCGTGTGGGATGCTCTAACTCTCAGTCTCCACCCCAGACACCGACCAATTAACTATAGGTTACTCGTGGCTAAAACTCTGCAAAATGAGTAGTCAGTTTGAAGGTTTACAAAATAGCACAACTGGAATGCCTGAGAAGAGGGCCTTTTACATTTATTCTCTCCCATACTTATTCACCCCAAACTAACTGGCGAGCCTAGACCTTTCAGTATCAAGGACTCAACCATAACTCTGGACATTTTGCTATACAATTTGATGCATCCCTTGAGGCTTCTTCCTGATATGGTCTAAGTCCCCTCTCTACACATAACTACACGTAATTCCTTTGCTCTCTGCCTTAGTCCAGCAGACACCTCACCAACTCTGTGGGAGTGCAACAGTCATGATCATGATTCTTGAAAATGGGACAGGCTTGATCCTCTCTCTTCAGCTGTGCCACTGAAGTGGATCCCATTTAGTTCTAATGGGAATCAGGAGTTAGCTTAGCCTTCTGGCTTGCAGGCCTGTGCCCCGTCACCCAGTGACTTTTCACCTACTTAGCTTGCTCTATGTCAGCACATTTATTTAATTATTTCTTCCAAGATGGCTGCTATGTTTATAGTTAGGAAGATGTTTTAGTTTCACGTTATCAGTGCCATTCTGTAAAGGTGTCACTGTCAGCGTCAGAGATAAATGAGACACGTAGGTATTCACATTATGTACTTTCCCACGTTTGTGTGCCAGTAACATAATGTACCTTTTCAGGGAATTGTTTATATAATTGCTGCCTCAAGACTGCCTTCTTATCTATTGTTTGGGAACAAACCTGCATCAGGGGTCCTACCAGATCTGCATAAATACATCTCACACAGACAAGATAATCAAAGGGATTCCTACCAGATGCCATTGATGCTATCTATGCTACACTTTGCCTTGATACTAATCAAGTCTTCGTGTCCTTAAAAAATCTGATCTAAAGACCTCTTTTTTCAAGGTAACGAGGGTTGGGGGGCTCTTCTCATGGACATGGTACTGGCAGATTGGGTTTAATACACCGAGCTCGCTTTAGGTTAGAGATTAGGGTCATCATGCTAGGGAATTAGGGCCTATTTCACACCTGCTTTACATCTTATGTTATTGCAAGATGGTGGGGGTCTTTGTATTCATGACTCTCATTTTTACCATTCTGTTTCTTGCATTGTTCATTATCCTAATCATTGCAGCCCATGCAATTTATCATAGACTGCAGTCTTGTTAATATAACCTATTGAAAGCTTTACTGCATCTCCTTTATTGCCTGTGTTTGATTGAGACATGCTGTTCATGTGAGAAAGGGGTAATCTCCGTTTAACCACGACCTCCCTGAGATGTCGCACTCTTGAGTCCATGTGTAAAGGCTTCCACAATACACCTTTTACTGTGTGGGTTTTGCTGAGGTACTGCTTGTGAGCCGGGAGGGTTGAGATGACAGTTGTGACTTGTTGTAGGAGCGGCCTAGTCAACTACAAATAAAAGTGCTGTCCTTCTTAAACCAGCAGTCTTGCCTAGAGCAAGAGTCAAACTACGGCACCACCTTTGTAGAAAAGATAGGCAGCTGGCACACTTAGAGCTGCGAAACTAAATACCATGTGTTAATGTAACTATAAACACTGGTAAGATGAGTCCCTCAGTCGTTCTTCTTGTTTTCACTTAAGAGAAACACATACAATGAGAATTCAGTTTGGGAATTCTCATGTGCAGAGTCAAAATACCAGCAGAATTGGCAGAGAAAAATTAGTGCAACTGTAAAAAAAAGTAGATTTTCCTACAGCCATTAAACATTTGATGTTTATCCAAACACAGCAGGAGCCGCAACATTCTTTATATCTTTTGACTGTACACCTATTGACAGTTAAGGCACATGCACCTCACATGCACCTACCCTAGAGTACAGCCTTGCTGGTCAAGTTATGTTATCAAAAGCAAGCAAAGAACACTTTATATGAAACCAGAGGAGAGGATAATGGCACCAGCAGGTCAGTTCATTACATACAGAATCTTTGTTATGTTGTGAAAGTAAAACAACATGCAGACACCACTGTAAGAAATTGTGTTGCTGGTTGACTGGGTTGTGAGCCCTGGTCAAGCAGCAACCACAAACCTTGTCAGGGTGAGGTCACAAGCAAACCCTTAATAACGTGTGCTGAGCCACCTGGTAGCTTAGCACAGAGTGGTCAGGCTAAACTTAGAGGCAATGTGTAAAGTATTTGTGCAAAACTTCAAACAGTAACAACCGTGAAAACACACCACAAAAGAGTCCCATGGCAGTTTAGATTAGGGAAAAATGTAATTAATAAAACAAGACCAGAAAACAACAAAAATCCAATCAGTAGAACCAGAGATAAGATTTTTTAACAAATTTAGTGAAAATAGGGCCAAAAAGTACAAAGCACCAACTCAAGCCATCTGATCGCCTTAGGCTGGGTCAAAATCACAATTTTAGGTTGACTGCAACGGAGCGCAGGTCAGAAACAGTCACCAGGTAAGGCATGCTAAAATTGACCTTCTTAAGTTCGTGTCAAGAGTCCTCTTCACATTGGAGAGAGCCGTGAGGAGTAGGGACAGTGTTTTAGGAGGTTGTTGGTATAGCACAAAGAGCAAACTGGTTTTGCTGGCGGGCATTGGTGAGCTTCGCGTTGGCAGTTCCCGTGAGCGGTCGATGCTTAAGAGCAAAGGGTCGGCCTGACAGAGCTTCATACTGGATTGCGGTGAAAGCAGCAAGGTCTCAGTACATATTAGCCCATTTGTGGTTCTAAAGTGCCCAGAAGTTTGATTTCAGCTCACTGAGCCACACAAACAGTCCAGGACCGGAGGGGCACCACCCGAGGGTCAGAAATTCACTTCAGTTGGGTCCAGGGGCTGGCGTGGGATGTTGGAGAGCCTGTTATGTCCCTGTGGCTCAGATCTGTAAGCCAGCAGACTAACCCTTGGAGTCATTCTGGGAGCCCTAGTTTCAAGATGAAGTTGCAGGTCCAGTTCTTTCTCCCAAGGTAAGAGGGCAGCAGGCAGCATGCCAGCACAACAAGGCAGTAGTTCAGCAGAGTGCAGTCCAGCAGACTGGCAGCACTTCAGGAGCACAGCAGTCCTTCTTCCTGGCAGACTATTCACAGGTCCAGAAGTGTACTGAAGAGTTGGTGTCTGAGGTCCAGTTTCTATACCCAGTTGTGCCTTTGAAGTGGGGAGGGGGAGGTTCCACTAGAAGTTTCCCTTTGAAGTCCCCAGGCATCCCTGTCCCGGTTCCAGACTAACTACAGGGGATATACAGCCCTATGTGTGGAGGAAGCATACAGCCTATTCAAGTGTAAGTGGGGTTGTACCCAGCTCCTTTGTCCTATTGTGCTACTGATGGCCCATCCAGGTACACCTAAGCTACCTATTGTGTGTGGTTGCTAGCTGGAATACACAAAGCTCAACTGTCAGCTACACCCAATTGTGACCAGGATAAGGCGAGAAAATGCCAACCTTAGAAAAAAAGAGCCATTTTCATTACTGTAATTTAAAATCTGATTTCACCATAATTTAGGATTGTAAATTCCAATTCCGGAGACACCAAACATGAACTGCTTATCTGCTCCCATTTAAAAATTATACTTATAAAACATAACAACTTAACTAAAATGTTAGTCTAAGGAAGAGGCAGGCCTTGCAATGGTGAATAACACATTTAAAAGTTGTTCACTACCAGGATATATCAAATATCAAAGGAATATGTCCTACTTTTAAAATACACTGCACTGGACCCTCTAGGTATTTTAAGGCCTACCCAAGGGTGACTTGTGTGTATTAAAAAGTAAGATTTGGGACTTGGCAAAAGATTTATTTTGATAGGCCGAAATGCACACACAGGCTGCAATGGCAGGTCTGAGACATGCCTAAAGGGCTACTTAAGTGGGAGGCACAATCAGTGCTGCAGGCTCACTAATAGTATTTAATACAGAGGACGTGGGTACACGTAGGACCACTTTACTAGGGACTTATAGGTAAATTCAATATGCCCTTTGGGAATGAGCCACTATTACCATATTTTAAGGAATGAGCACATGCACCTTAGCAATGGTTAGCAGAGGTAAAGTGTGGAGACTCTTATGGCCAGCACAAAATGGAGGTAGAAAGCAAAACATTTGGGGGAACAAATCTGTGCAAGCCACCACATATGTTAAGGCACCTGTGACCCTGCCCTTTCACCAGACATGGTTGATATCCTACTACAACACCGTCTTGAGGAGAGAGAGGACATAAATTGATGCACATTGAGACATAATGGACCATCAAGACAGCCACAGTAATACAAACTAATGCTTAGTGTGTCTTCATCAAGTAATATGCAGGGCGCAGTGACACAATGCTAAATGTACAAGACCTTCTGCAGGCCTACCTTATGCTGCAAAACATAGCCATCAAAAGGAAATACTACACAACATTAGGTACCCTCAGTCACTACCACTGCTATGCCTACTGAGACAAAGGGTGATGAGGCAATACCATCACCATCATCTTGTGCTGATGACCTAAGTAGTTGAAGTTCATTGGGAGCATAGGTCCATCTGACACATCACTGAAGCACCGGTCATCCGTTACCGCATGCAGAAGGCTAGAAGAGATACAGGAACCGAGAGGAATGTGCAGTTAAATGTAGGTAGAAATTGTAGGGATTGAAAAGGGTTCTGGTAGGTTGTTGTGGGCGGTGCTGGTAGCTTGTAGGTCATCTTTAGTAGCAGAGGAACTGGTCCACTATATACATTGGTACTGGTGGTCAGGGTTATAAATGCACTTGAAAGTACTGCTCAGAGAGGGGCAGCAGGCAGCTGTGACAATGCACTGTCACTTTAAATAGAAGATGTGACCACACTACTATGAGCAGCTTGTGGACTGACTTATTAGAGGGTGCGATGCTAGGCATTCCTCAGTTTCCTGTCACTATTTTTTTTTCTTACTTATAACAGCAGACATCTGTGTCAGCTCAAAATGATTGATTCGTATTCTGGAGCTGTCTCTCTCCCATACTTATTCACCCCAAACTAACTGGCGAGCCTAGACCTTTTAGTATCAAGGACTCAACCATAACTCT
This sequence comes from Pleurodeles waltl, assembly GCF_031143425.1. Lineage (NCBI taxonomy): Eukaryota > Metazoa > Chordata > Amphibia > Caudata > Salamandridae > Pleurodeles > Pleurodeles waltl. Next base: position 1,961,650,184 of record NC_090440.1, on the reverse strand, counting down.
GGACATTTTGCTATACAATTTGATGCATCCCTTGAGGCTTCTTCCTGATATGGTCTAAGTCCCCTCTCTACACATAACTACACGTAATTCCTTTGCTCTCTGCCTTAGTCCAGCAGACACATCACCAACTCTGTGGGAGTGCAACAGTCATGATCATGATTCTTGAAAATGGGACAGGCTTGATCCTCTCTCTTCAGCTGTGCCACTGAAGTGGATCCCATTTAGTTTTAATGGGAATCAGGAGTTAGCTTAGCCTTCTGGCTTGCAGGCCTGTGCCCCGTCACCCAGTGACTTTTCACCTACTTAGCTTGCTCTATGTCAGCACATTTATTTAATTATTTCTTCCAAGATGGCTGCTATGTTTATAGTTAGGAAGATGTTTTAGTTTCACGTTATCAGTGCCATTCTGTAAAGGTGTCACTGTCAGCGTCAGAGATAAATGAGACACGTAGGTATTCACATTATGTACTTTAACACTTTTGTGTGCCAGTAACATAATGTACCTTTTCAGGGAATTGTTTATATAATTGCTGCCTCAAGAATGCCTTCTTATCTATTGTTTGGGAACAAACCTGCATTAGGGGTCCTACCAGATCTGCATAAATACATCTCACACAGACAAGATAATCAAAGGGATTCCTACCAGATGCCATTGATGCTATCTATGCTACACATTGCCTTGATACTAATCCAGTCTTCGTGTCCTTAAAAAATCTGATCTAGAGACCTCTTTTTTCAAGGTAACGAGGGTTGGGGGGCTCTTCTCATGGACATGGTACTGGCAGATTGGGTTTAATACACCTAGCTCGCTATAGATTAGAGATTAGGGTCATCGTGTTAGGGAATTAGGGCCTATTTCACACCTGCTTTACATCTTATGTTATTGCAAGATGGTGGGGGTCTTTGTATTCATGACTCTCATTTTTACCATTCTGTTTCTTGCATTGTTCATTATCCTAATCATTGCAGCCCATGCAATTTATCATAGACTGCAGTCTTGTTAATAAAACCTATTGAAAGCTTTACTGCATCTCCTTTATTGCCTGTGTTTGATTGAGACATGCTGTTCATGTGAGAAAGGGGTAATCTCCGTTTAACCACGACCTCCCTGAGATGTCGCACTCTTGAGTCCATGTGTAAAGGCTTCCACAATACACCTTTTACTGTGTGGGTTTTGCTGAGGTACTGCTTGTGAGCCGGGAGGGTTGAGATGACAGTTGTGACTTGTTGTAGGAGCGGCCTAGTCAACTACAAATAAAAGTGCTGTCCTTCTTAAACCAGCAGTCTTGCCTAGAGCAAGAGTCAAACTACGACACCACCTTTGTAGAAAAGATGGGCAGCTGGCACACTTAGAGCTGCGAAACTAAATACCATGTGTTAATGTAACTATAAACACTGGTATGATGAGTCCCTCAGTCGTTCTTCTTGTTTTCACTTAAGAGAAACACATACAATGAGAATTCAGTTTGGGAATTCTCATGTGCAGAGTCAAAATACCAGCAGAATTGGCAGAGAAAAATTAGTGCAACTGTAAAAAAAAGTAGATTTTCCTACAGCCATTAAACATTTGATGTTTATCCAAACACAGCAGGAGCCGCAACATTCTTTATATCTTTTGACTGTACACCTATTGACAGTTAAGGCACATGCACCTCACATGCACCTACCCTAGAGTACAGCCTTGCTGGTCAAGTTATGTTATCAAAAGCAAGCAAAGAACACTTTATATGAAACCAGAGGAGAGGATAATGGCACAAGCAGGTCAGTTCATTACATACAGAATCTTTGTTATGTTGTGAAAGTAAAACAACATGCAGACACCACTGTAAGAAATTGTGTTGTTGGTTGACTGGGTTGTGAGCCCTGGTCAAGCAGCAACCACAAACCTTGTCAGGGTGAGGTCACAAGCTAACCCTTAATAACGTGTGCTGAGCCATCTGGTAGCTTAGCACAGAGTGGTCAGGCTAAACTTAGAGGCAATGTGTAAAGTATTTGTGCAAAACTTCAAACAGCAACAACCGTGAAAACACACCACAAAAGAGTCCCATGCCAGTTTAGATTAGGGAAAAATGTAATTAATAAAACAAGACCAGAAAACAACAAAAATCCAATCAGTAGAACCAGAGATAAGATGTTTTAACAAATTTAGTGAAAATAGGGCCAAAAAGTACAAAGCACCAACTCAAGCCATCTGATCGCCTTAGGCTGGGTCAAATTCACAATTTTAGGTTGACTGCAACGGAGCGCAGGTCAGAAACAGTCACCAGGTAAGGCATGCTAAAATTGACCTTCTTAAGTTCGTGTCAAGAGTCCTGTTCACATTGGAGAGAGCCGTGAGGAGTAGGGACAGTGTTTTAGGAGGTTGTTGGTATAGCACAAAGAGCAAACTGGTTTTGCTGGCGGGCATTGGTGAGCTTCGCGTTGGCAGTTCCCGTGAGCGGTCGATGCTTAAGAGCAAAGGGTCGGCCTGACAGAGCTTCATACTGGATTGCAGTGAAAGCGGCAAGGTCTCAGTACATATTAGCCCATTTGTGGTTCTAAAGTGCCCAGAAGTTTGATTTCAGCTCACTGAGGCACACGAACAGTCCAGGACCGGAGGGGCACCACCCGAGGGTCAGAAATTCACTTCAGTTGGGTCCAGGGGCTGGCGTGGGATGTTGGAGAGCCTGTTATGTCCCTGTGGCTCAGATCTGTAAGCCAGCAGACTAACCCTTGGAGTCACTCTGGGAGCCCTAGTTTCAAGATGAAGTTGCAGGTCCAGTTCTTTCTCCCAAGGTAAGAGGGCAGCAGGCAGCATGCCAGCACAACAAGGCAGTAGTTCAGCAGAGTGCAGTCCAGCAGACTGGCAGCACTTCAGGAGCACAGCAGTCCTTCTTCCTGGCAGACTATTCACAGGTCCAGAAGTGTACTGAAGAGTTGGTGTCTGAGGTCCAGTTTCTATACCCAGTTGTGCCTTTGAAGTGGGGAGGGGGAGGTTCCACTAGAAGTTTCCCTTTGAAGTCCCCAGGCATCCCTGTCCCAGTTCCAGACTAACTACAGGGGATATACAGCCCTATGTGTAGAGGAAGCATACAGCCTATTCAAGTGTAAGTGGGGTTGTACCCAGCTCCTTTGTCCTATTGTGCTACTGATGGCCCATCCAGGTACACCTAAGCTACCTATTGTGTGTGGTTGCTAGCTGGAATACACAAAGCTCAACTGTCAGCTACACCCAATTGTGACCAGGATAAGGCGAGAAAATGCCAACCTTAGAAAAAAGAGCCATTTTCATTACTGTAATTTAAAATCTGATTTCACCATAATTTAGGATTGTAAATTCCAATTCCGGAGACACCAAACATGAACTGCTTATCTGCTCCCATTTCAAAATTATACTTATAAAACATAACAACTTAACTAAAATGTTAGTCTAAGGAAGAGGCAGGCCTTGCAATGGTGAATAACAAATTTAAAAGTTGTTCACTACCAGGATATATCAAATTCAAAGGAATATGTCCTACTTTTAAAATACACTGCACTGGACCCTCTAGGTTGTTTAAGGCCTACCCAAGGGTGACTTGTGTGTATTAAAAAGTAAGATTTGGGACTTGGCAAAAGATTTATTTTGATAGGCCGAAATGCACACACAGGCTGCAATGGCAGGTCTGAGACATGCCTAAAGGGCTACTTAAGTGGGAGGCACAATCAGTGCTGCAGGCTCACTAATAGTATTTAATACACAGGACGTGGGTACACGTAGGACCACTTTACTAGGGACTTATAGGTAAATTCAATATGCCCTTTGGGAATGAGCCACTATTACCATATTTTAAGGAATGAGCACATGCACCTTAGCAATGGTTAGCAGAGGTAAAGTGTGGAGACTCTTATGGCCAGCACAAAATGGAGGTAGAAAGCAAAACATTTGGGGGAACAAATCTGTGCAAGCCACCACATATGTTAAGGCACCTGTGACCCTGCCCTTTCACCAGACATGGTTGATATCATCCTACTACAACACCGTCTTGAGGAGAGAGAGGAAATAAATTGATGCACATTGAGACATAATGGACCATCAAGACAGCCACAGTAATACAAACTAATGCTTAGTGTGTCTTCATCAAGTAATATGCAGGGCGCAGTGACACAATGCTAAATGTACAAGATCTTCTGCAGGCCTACCTTATGCTGCAAAACATAGCCATCAAAAGGAAATACTACACAACATTAGGTACCCTCAGTCACTACCACTGCTATGCCTACTGAGACAAAGGGTGATGAGGCAATACCATCACCATCATCTTGTGCTGATGACCTAAGTAGTTGAAGTTCATTGGGAGCATAGGTCCATCTGACACATCACTGAAGCACCGGTCATCCGTTACCGCATGCAGAAGGCTAGAAGAGATACAGGAACCGAGAGGAATGTGCAGTTAAATGTAGGTAGAAATTGTAGGGATTGAAAAGGGTTCTGGTAGGTTGTTGTGGGCGGTGCTGGTAGCTTGTAGGTCATCTTTAGTAGCAGAGGAACTGGTCCACTATATACATTGGTACTGGTGGTCAGGGTGATAAATGCACTTGAAAGTACTGCTCAGAGAGGGGCAGCAGGCAGCTGTGACAATGCACTGTCACTTTAAATAGAAGATGTGACCACACTACTATGAGCAGCTTGTGGACTGACTTATTAGAGGGTGCGATGCTAGGCATTCCTCAGTTTCCTGTCACTATTTTTTTTTCTTACTTATAACAGCAGACATCTGTGTCAGCTCAAAATGATTGATTCGTATTCTGGAGCTGTCTCTCTCCCATACTTATTCACCCCAAACTAACTGGCGAGCCTAGACCTTTTAGTATCAAGGACTCAACCATAACTCTGGACATTTTGCTATACAATTTGATGCATCCCTTGAGGCTTCTTCCTGATATGGTCTAAGTCCCCTCTCTACACATAACTACACGTAATTCCTTTGCTCTCTGCCTTAGTCCAGCAGACACATCACCAACTCTGTGGGAGTGCAACAGTCATGATCATGATTCTTGAAAATGGGACAGGCTTGATCCTCTCTCTTCAGCTGTGCCACTGAAGTGGATCCCATTTAGTTTTAATGGGAATCAGGAGTTAGCTTAGCCTTCTGGCTTGCAGGCCTGTGCCCCGTCACCCAGTGACTTTTCACCTACTTAGCTTGCTCTAAGTCAGCACATTTATTTAATTATTTCTTCCAAGATGGCTGCTATGTTTATAGTTAGGAAGATGTTTTAGTTTCACGTTATCAGTGCCATTCTGTAAAGGTGTCCCTGTCAGCGTCAGAGATAAATGAGACACGTAGGTATTCACATTATGTACTTTCCCACGTTTGTGTGCCAGTAACATAATGTACCTTTTCAGGGAATTGTTTATATAATTGCTGCCTCAAGACTGCCTTCTTATCTATTGTTTGGGAACAAACCTGCATCAGGGGTCCTACCAGATCTGCATAAATACATCTCACACAGACAAGATAATCAAAGGGATTCCTACCAGATGCCATTGATGCTATCTATGCTACACTTTGCCTTGATACTAATCAAGTCTTCGTGTCCTTAAAAAATCTGATCTAAAGACCTCTTTTTTCAAGGTAACGAGGGTTGGGGGGCTCTTCTCATGGACATGGTACTGGCAGATTGGGTTTAATACACCGAGCTCGCTTTAGGTTAGAGATTAGGGTCATCATGCTAGGGAATTAGGGCCTATTTCACACCTGCTTTACATCTTATGTTATTGCAAGATGGTGGGGGTCTTTGTATTCATGACTCTCATTTTTACCATTCTGTTTCTTGCATTGTTCATTATCCTAATCATTGCAGCCCATGCAATTTATCATAGACTGCAGTCTTGTTAATATAACCTATTGAAAGCTTTACTGCATCTCCTTTATTGCCTGTGTTTGATTGAGACATGCTGTTCATGTGAGAAAGGGGTAATCTCCGTTTAACCACGACCTCCCTGAGATGTCGCACTCTTGAGTCCATGTGTAAAGGCTTCCACAATACACCTTTTACTGTGTGGGTTTTGCTGAGGTACTGCTTGTGAGCCGGGAGGGTTGAGATGACAGTTGTGACTTGTTGTAGGAGCGGCCTAGTCAACTACAAATAAAAGTGCTGTCCTTCTTAAACCAGCAGTCTTGCCTAGAGCAAGAGTCAAACTACGGCACCACCTTTGTAGAAAAGATAGGCAGCTGGCACACTTAGAGCTGCGAAACTAAATACCATGTGTTAATGTAACTATAAACACTGGTAAGATGAGTCCCTCAGTCGTTCTTCTTGTTTTCACTTAAGAGAAACACATACAATGAGAATTCAGTTTGGGAATTCTCATGTGCAGAGTCAAAATACCAGCAGAATTGGCAGAGAAAAATTAGTGCAACTGTAAAAAAAAGTAGATTTTCCTACAGCCATTAAACATTTGATGTTTATCCAAACACAGCAGGAGCCGCAACATTCTTTATATCTTTTGACTGTACACCTATTGACAGTTAAGGCACATGCACCTCACATGCACCTACCCTAGAGTACAGCCTTGCTGGTCAAGTTATGTTATCAAAAGCAAGCAAAGAACACTTTATATGAAACCAGAGGAGAGGATAATGGCACCAGCAGGTCAGTTCATTACATACAGAATCTTTGTTATGTTGAGAAAGTAAAACAACATGCAGACACCACTGTAAGAAATTGTGTTGCTGGTTGACTGGGTTGTGAGCCCTGGTCAAGCAGCAACCACAAACCTTGTCAGGGTGAGGTCACAAGCAAACCCTTAATAACGTGTGCTGAGCCACCTGGTAGCTTAGCACAGAGTGGTCAGGCTAAACTTAGAGGCAATGTGTAAAGTATTTGTGCAAAACTTCAAACAGTAACAACCGTGAAAACACACCACAAAAGAGTCCCATGGCAGTTTAGATTAGGGAAAAATGTAATTAATAAAACAAGACCAGAAAACAACAAAAATCCAATCAGTAGAACCAGAGATAAGATTTTTTAACAAATTTAGTGAAAATAGGGCCAAAAAGTACAAAGCACCAACTCAAGCCATCTGATCGCCTTAGGCTGGGTCAAAATCACAATTTTAGGTTGACTGCAACGGAGCGCAGGTCAGAAACAGTCACCAGGTAAGGCATGCTAAAATTGACCTTCTTAAGTTCGTGTCAAGAGTCCTGTTCACATTGGAGAGAGCCGTGAGGAGTAGGGACAGTGTTTTAGGAGGTTGTTGGTATAGCACAAAGAGCAAACTGGTTTTGCTGGCGGGCATTGGTGAGCTTCGCGTTGGCAGTTCCCGTGAGCGGTCGATGCTTAAGAGCAAAGGGTCGGCCTGACAGAGCTTCATACTGGATTGCGGTGAAAGCGGCAAGGTCTCAGTACATATTAGCCCATTTGTGGTTCTAAAGTGCCCAGAAGTTTGATTTCAGCTCACTGAGCCACACGAACAGTCCAGGACCGGAGGGGCACCACCCGAGGGTCAGAAATTCACTTCAGTTGGGTCCAGGGGCTGGTGTGGGATGTTGGAGAGCCTGTTATGTCCCTGTGGCTCAGATCTGGAAGCCAGCAGACTAACCCCTGGAGTCACTCTGGGAGCCCTAGTTTCAAAATGAAGTTGCAGGTCCAGTTCTTTCTCCCAAGGTAAGAGGACAGCAGGCAGCATGCCAGCACAACAAGGCAGTAGTTCAGCAGAGTGCAGTCCAGCAGACTGGCAGCACTTCAGGAGCACAGCAGTCCTTCTTCCTGGCAGACTATTCACAGGTCCAGAAGTGTACTGAAGAGTTGGTGTCTGAGGTCCAGTTTCTATACCCAGTTGTGCCTTTGAAGTGGGGAGGGGGAGGTTCCACTAGAAGTTTCCCTTTGAAGTCCCCAGGTATCCCTGTCCCGGTTCCAGACTAACTACAGGGGATATACAGCCCTATGTGTGGAGGAAGCATACAGCCTATTCAAGTGTAAGTGGGGTTGTACCCAGCTCCTTTGTCCTATTGTGCTACTGATGGCCCATCCAGGTACACCTAAGCTACCTATTGTGTGTGGTGGCTAGCTGGAATACACAAAGCTCAACTGTCAGCTACACCCAATTGTGACCAGGATAAGGCGAGAAAATGCCAACCTTAGAAAAAAGGGCCATTTTCATTACTGTAATTTAAAATCTGATTTCACCATAATTTAGGATTGTAAATTCCAATTCCGGAGACACCAAACATGAACTGCTTATCTGCTCCTGTTTAAAAATTATACTTATAAAACATAACAACTTAACTAAAATGTTAGTCTAAGGAAGAGGCAGGCCTTGCAATGGTGAATAACACATTTAAAAGTTGTTCACTACCAGGATATATCAAATTCAAAGGAATATGTCCTACTTTTAAAATACACTGCACTGGACCCTCTAGGTTGTTTAAGGCCTACCCAAGGGTGACTTGTGTGTATTAAAAAGTAAGATTTGGGACTTGGCAAAAGATTTATTTTGATAGGCCGAAATGCACACACAGGCTGCAATGGCAGGTCTGAGACATGCCTAAAGGGCTACTTAAGTGGGAGGCACAATCAGTGCTGCAGGCTCACTAATAGTATTTAATACACAGGACGTGGGTACACGTAGGACCACTTTACTAGGGACTTATAGGTAAATTCAATATGCCCTTTGGGAATGAGCCACTATTACCATATTTTAAGGAATGAGCACATGCACCTTAGCAATGGTTAGCAGAGGTAAAGTGTGGAGACTCTTATGGCCAGCACAAAATGGAGGTAGAAAGCAAAACATTTGGGGGAACAAATCTGTGCAAGCCACCACATATGTTAAGGCACCTGTGACCCTGCCCTTTCACCAGACATGGTTGATATCATCCTACTACAACACCGTCTTGAGGAGATAGAGGACATAAATTGATGCACATTGAGACATAATGGACCATCAAGACAGCCACAGTAATACAAACTAATGCTTAGTGTGTCTTCATCAAGTAATATGCAGGGCGCAGTGACACAATGCTAAATGTACAAGACCTTCTGCAGGCCTACCTTATGCTGCAAAACATAGCCATCAAAAGGAAATACTACACAACATTAGGTACCCTCAGTCACTACCACTGCTATGCCTACTGAGACAAAGGGTGATGAGGCAATACCATCACCATCATCTTGTGCTGATGACCTAAGTAGTTGAAGTTCATTGGGAGCATAGGTCCATCTGACACATCACTGAAGCACCGGTCATCCGTTACCGCATGCAGAAGGCTAGAAGAGATACAGGAACCGAGAGAAATGTGCAGTTAAATGTAGGTAGAAATTGTAGGGATTGAAAAGGGTTCTGGTAGGTTGTTGTGGGCGGTGCTGGTAGCTTGTAGGTCATATTTAGTAGCAGAGGAACTGGTCCACTATATACATTGGTACTGGTGGTCAGGATGATAAATGCACTTGAAAGTACTGCTCAGAGAGGGGCAGCAGGCAGCTGTGACAATGCACTGTCACTTTAAATAGAAGATGTGACCACACTACTATGAGCAGCTTGTGGACTGACTTATTAGAGGGTGCGATGCTAGGCATTCCTCAGTTTCCTGTCACTATTTTTTTTTTCTTACTTATAACAGCAGACATCTGTGTCAGCTCAAAATGATTGATTCGTATTCTGGAGCTGTCTCTCTCCCATACTTATTCACCCCAAACTAACTGGCGAGCCTAGACCTTTTAGTATCAAGGACTCAACCATAACTCTGGACATTTTGCTATACAATTTGATGCATCCCTTGAGGCTTCTTCCTGATATGGTCTAAGTCCCCTCTCTACACATAACTACACGTAATTCCTTTGCTCTCTGCCTTAGTCCAGCAGACACATCACCAACTCTGTGGGAGTGCAACAGTCATGATCATGATTCTTGAAAATGGGACAGGCTTGATCCTCTCTCTTCAGCTGTGCCACTGAAGTGGATCCCATTTAGTTTTAATGGGAATCAGGAGTTAGCTTAGCCTTCTGGCTTGCAGGCCTGTGCCCCGTCACCCAGTGACTTTTCACCTACTTAGCTTGCTCTATGTCAGCACATTTATTTAATTATTTCTTCCAAGATGGCTGCTATGTTTATAGTTAGGAAGATGTTTTAGTTTCACGTTATCAGTGCCATTCTGTAAAGGTGTCACTGTCAGCGTCAGAGATAAATGAGACACGTAGGTATTCACATTATGTACTTTCCCACTTTTGTGTGCCAGTAACATAATGTACCTTTTCAGGGAATTGTTTATATGTTTGCTGCCTCAAGAATGCCTTCTTATCTATTGTTTGGGAACAAACCTGCATCAGGGGTCCTACCAGATCTGCATAAATACATCTCACACAGACAAGATAATCAAAGGGATTCCTACCAGATGCCATTGATGCTATCTATGCTACACGTTGCCTTGATACTAATCCAGTCTTCGTGTCCTTAAAAAATCTGATCTAGAGACCTCTTTTTTCAAGGTAACGAGGGTTGGGGGGCTCTTCTCATGGACATGGTACTGGCAGATTGGGTTTAATACACCTAGCTCGCTTTAGGTTAGAGGTTAGGGTCATCATGCTAGGGAATTAGGGCCTATTTCACACCTGCTTTACATCTTATGTTATTGCAAGATGGTGGGGGTCTTTGTATTCATGACTTTCATTTTTACCATTCTGTTTCTTGCATTGTTCATTATCCTAATCATTGCAGCCCATGCAATTTATCATAGACTGCAGTCTTGTTAATAAAACCTATTGAAAGCTTTACTGCATCTCCTTTATTGCCTGTGTTTGATTGAGACATGCTGTTCATGTGAGAAAGGGGTAATCTCCGTTTAACCACGACCTCCCTGAGATGTCGCACTCTTGAGTCCATGTGTAAAGGCTTCCACAATACACCTTTTACTGTGTGGGTTTTGCTGAGGTACTGCTTGTGAGCCGGGAGGGTTGAGATGACAGTTGTGACTTGTTGTAGGAGCGGCCTAGTCAACTACAAATAAAAGTGCTGTCCTTCCTAAACCAGCAGTCTTGCCTAGAGCAAGAGTCAAACTACGGCACCACCTTTGTAGAAAAGATAGGCAGCTGGCACACTTAGAGCTGAGAAACTAAATACCATGTGTTAATGTAACTATAAACACTGGTATGATGAGTCCCTCAGTCGTTCTTCTTGTTTTCACTTAAGAGAAACACATACAATGAGAATTCAGTTTGGGAATTCTCATGTGCAGAGTCAAAATACCAGCAGAATTGGCAGAGAAAAATTAGTGCAACTGTAAAAAAAAGTAGATTTTCCTACAGCCATTAAACATTTGATGTTTATCCAAACACAGCAGGAGCCGCAACATTCTTTATATCTTTTGACTGTACACCTATTGACAGTTAAGGCACATGCACCTCACATGCACCTACCCTAGAGTACAGCCTTGCTGGTCAAGTTATGTTATCAAAAGCAAGCAAAGAACACTTTATATGAAACCAGAGGAGAGGATAATGGCACCAGCAGGTCAGTTCATTACATACAGAATCTTTGTTATGTTGTGAAAGTAAAACAACATGCAGACACCACTGTAAGAAATTGTGTTGTTGGTTGACTGGGTTGTGAGCCCTGGTCAAGCAGCAACCACAAACCTTGTCAGGGTGAGGTCACAAGCAAACCCTTAATAACGTGTGCTGAGCCACCTGGTAGCTTAGCACAGAGTGGTCAGGCTAAACTTAGAGGCAATGTGTAAAGTATTTGTGCAAAACTTCAAACAGTAAAAACCGTGAAAACACACCACAAAAGAGTCCCATGCCAGTTTAGATTAGGGAAAAATGTAATTAATAAAACAAGACCAGAAAACAACAAAAATCCAATCAGTAGAACCAGAGATAAGATGTTTTAACAAATTTAGTGAAAATAGGGCCAAAAAGTACAAAGCACCAACTCAAGCCATCTGATCGCCTTAGGCTGGGTCAAATTCACAGGTTTAGGTTGACTGCAACGGAGCGCAGGTCAGAAACAGTCACCAGGTAAGGCATGCTAAAATTGACCTTCTTAAGTTCGTGTCAAGAGTCCTGTTCACATTGGAGAGAGCCGTGAGGAGTAGGGACAGTGTTTTAGGAGGTTGTTGGTATAGCACAAAGAGCAAACTGGTTTTGCTGGCAGGCATTGGTGAGCTTCGCGTTGGCAGTTCCCGTGAGCGGTCGATGCTTAAGAGCAAAGGGTCGGCCTGACAGAGCTTCATACTGGATTGTGGTGAAAGTGGCAAGGTCTTAGTACATATTAGCCCATTTGTGGTTCTAAAGTGCCCAGAAGTTTGATTTCAGCTCACTGAGCCACACGAACAGTCCAGGACCGGAGGGGCACCACCCGAGGGTCAGAAATTCACTTCAGTTGGGTCCAGGGGCTGGTGTGGGATGTTGGAGAGCCTGTTATGTCCCTGTGGCTCAGATCTGGAAGCCAGCAGACTAACCCTTGGAGTCACTCTGGGAGCCCTAGTTTCAAGATGAAGTTGCAGGTCCAGTTCTTTCTCCCAAGGTAAGAGGGCAGCAGGCAGCATGCCAGCACAACAAGGCAGTAGTTCAGCAGAGTGCAGTCCAGCAGACAGGCATCACTTCAGGAGCACAGCAGTCCTTCTTCCTGGCAGACTATTCACAGGTCCAGAAGTGTACTGAAGAGTTGGTGTCTGAGGTCCAGTTTCTATACCCAGTTGTGCCTTTGAAGTGGGGAGGGGGAGGTTCCACTAGAAGTTTCCCTTTGAAGTCCCCAGGCATCCCTGTCCCGCTTCCAGACTAACTACAGGGGATATACAGCCCTATGTGTGGAGGAAGCATACAGCCTATTCAAGTGTAAGTGGGGTTGTACCCAGCTCCTTTGTCCTATTGTGCTACTGATGGCCCATCCAGGTACACCTAAGCTACCTATTGTGTGTGGTTGCTAGCTGGAATACACAAAGCTCAACTGTCAGCTACACCCAATTGTGACCAGGATAAGGCGAGAAAATGCCAACCTTAGAAAAAAGAGCCATTTTCATTACTGTAATTTAAAATCTGATTTCACCATAATTTAGGATTGTAAATTCCAATTCCGGAGACACCAAACATGAACTGCTTATCTGCTCCCATTTCAAAATTATACTTATAAAACATAACAACTTAACTAAAATGTTAGTCTAAGGAAGAGGCAGGCCTTGCAATGGTGAATAACAAATTTAAAAGTTGTTCACTACCAGGATATATCAAATTCAAAGGAATATGTCCTACTTTTAAAATACACTGCACTGGACCCTCTAGGTTGTTTAAGGCCTACCCAAGGGTGACTTGTGTGTATTAAAAAGTAAGATTTGGGACTTGGCAAAAGATTTATTTTGATAGGCCGAAATGCACACACAGGCTGCAATGGCAGGTCTGAGACATGCCTAAAGGGCTACTTAAGTGGGAGGCACAATCAGTGCTGCAGGCTCACTAATAGTATTTAATACACAGGATGTGGGTACACGTAGGACCACTTTACTAGGGACTTATAGGTAAATTCAATATGCCCTTTGGGAATGAGCCACTATTACCATATTTTAAGGAATGAGCACATGCACCTTAGCAATGGTTAGCAGAGGTAAAGTGTGGAGACTCTTATGGCCAGCACAAAATGGAGGTAGAAAGCAAAACATTTGGGGGAACAAATCTGTGCAAGCCACCACATATGTTAAGGCACCTGTGACCCTGCCCTTTCACCAGACATGGTTGATATCATCCTACTACAACACCGTCTTGAGGAGAGAGAGGACATAAATTGATGCACATTGAGACATAATGGACCATCAAGACAGCCACAGTAATACAAACTAATGCTTAGTGTGTCTTCATCAAGTAATATGCAGGGCGCAGTGACACAATGCTAAATGTACAAGACCTTCTGCAGGCCTACCTTATGCTGCAAAACATAGCCATCAAAAGGAAATACTACACAACATTAGGTACCCTCAGTCACTACCACTGCTATGCCTACTGAGACAAAGGGTGATGAGGCAATACCATCACCATCATCTTGTGCTGATGACCTAAGTAGTTGAAGTTCATTGGGAGCATAGGTCCATCTGACACATCACTGAAGCACCGGTCATCCGTTACCGCATGCAGAAGGCTAGAAGAGATACAGGAACCAAGAGGAATGTGCAGTTAAATGTAGGTAGAAATTGTAGGGATTGAAAAGGGTTCTGGTAGGTTGTTGTGGGCGGTGCTGGTAGCTTGTAGGTCATCTTTAGTAGCAGAGGAACTGGTCCACTATATACATTGGTACTGGTGGTCAGGGTGATAAATGCACTTGAAAGTACTGCTCAGAGAGGGGCAGCAGGCAGCTGTGACAATGCACTGTCACTTTAAATAGAAGATGTGACCACACTACTATGAGCAGCTTCTGGACTGACTTATTAGAGGGTGCGATGCTAGGCATTCCTCAGTTTCCTGTCACTATTTTTTTTTTCTTACTTATAACAGCAGACATCTGTGTCAGCTCAAAATGATTGATTCGTATTCTGGAGCTGTCTCTCTGAATGTTATTTTGCCCATTGCCCGAGTGCTGTATCCTTTGTCCTCATAGCAACTTTAGAATCCATGTTGTCAATGGCTCATAGTACCTCATAGTACTGAGCATCCTATCCACATACTCCATGACTGTGTTTTCATATATATCCTTCCCACAACTTTTGTAAGTCTCAGCTGCCTATCACCATCACTCTCTCTATCCTCACTGGTGTCATGTCCTGCCCAACTCCTCCCTCAACCATATGTTTTTTGGACCAGTCCTACCTGGGGGAGATGTATGATTATCCCTGTAGTTGATTTGTCCTCAGTTAGTTTGCTGGCTCTCTTGGACATTCATTGCCAAGTGATCACCATCCTCCCTTGTGCCATTGCATCAGCATGTAAAGCATCTGCTACGCTAATCGAGGCACATCTGCATGCTTCATGTCTCCTTCCCATGCAGGGCGTGTATGTATATATTTATTAGTCATTCTGATGTGTCTCCTTCCATTGTCAGAGGACTCAACAGAATAGTTATCTTTAATTCCACTGTATGTGCTACGCAGGAATGATTGAGGATTTCATGGGGACACAAATAAGGTGCACCTGACTGGCTTAGTTTTATTTAGTAGGCTCATGTCTGTTGTTTTCAGCCTAATAGGGCTTCTATCATGAATGTATGTATCAGTATGCATACAGAGTAGTTATACCTGGCCAACAACAGAGCTCTGACCATTAGTTGGTGATTTACACATTTCCATTCTACATATTTACAAGTGATTGTCACACACATTTCCTGATTTAGGAACAGATAGGCCAAAATCACACAGTAGGATCACAGGAAGACTCAGGTGGTAGGTACATGTAGGACCTACAGGGCAGGGGTATTATTGTACTAAATATACTTAATTTTTTTTTATCTGTTCATTAAACGGGGTGTAGAAACAGCAGTACATTTCACTTAATTAAGAAATAGAATAAGAATTATCCCTTCTTGTATCCATTTACACGTATTTGTTGACTTTATACAATACGGTTATAATTTAGCGTACTGGCATGCAACTTAAAACTGAACAACTTGTAATTATAGTCACGTTTGATTATTACATTTATATGTGTTGGCTTCACAAATAATGGGGGCAAGACTAGACTGAAGAGACGAGAGAGGCACATCTGCTTTGTATGTGTGCAATGTGGGCAAGAACAGGGCTGATGGGCACGTGACTCCAAATCTTATTCCCTGGGGTCACACTTAGAGGGAGCTCTATTAGTCGCTTACTTTTATGCTTCAATTGGGTGTGATAGTATCATGCTGGAGTAATAGGAAGGACGTGAGGGATCGTATGATGTGGATGTTGAGCAGGGAATCCACTATCAGGTGTCCGATAATTCAGGGGGGGTACATCTCGTCTCTGGTTTCTATGTTTACTACAAAGGGATTTCAACGCCTTCTTGTACCTGACCCTTATATTGAAGCTGTCTTAATGTGTGAGCCTCTGCTTGTGTGCGGCTGTGCAGGTCGTGGAGCCAGGCGGAGTAAGGAGGGGCATGAGGGGCCTTCCAATGTGTGGCAATCAGGCGCTTGTAAACCACAAATGCAAGGTCTATAAACCTGTGAAGGTGTTTATCTCCCTTAGCACGGTGACGTATACCAAGCAAACATGATTCCGGGGTGGGTGCAAGCGTATGGGCGGCGATGTCTGCTGTGGTCTCCATGATACACTGCCAGCTTGTGTTTACTGGGTGGCAATCCCAGACTATGTGGTAAAAATTAGCTGCAGGAGTGGCACATCTAGGACACTCTGGATTAGAATTCGGGTATATTTTATTAATGCGGGCCGGGGACAAATAAGACTGATGAATGTAGTTGAATTAGGTGTACCGTAGACTAGTATTGCGAGAAACTGACTTAATCGTGGTGAGGACCGCCCCCCAAGTTTTCTAGGGAATTGGTGCAGTGAGGACGGCACCCCAGCAGGATTTAACCTGAGCTAAGTCTGTACAAGGGCCTGCTAAAAGTATTTTGTATAACTTAGTTATAGTGCCTTTTGCGTTGCCTATAGTGAGAATTGTAGTGAGTAGAGGAGATTTGAGTGGTTCGGTGTGGCTGTGTCCCCAAGAACTATATAAAAGTTTTTTGATGGCAATGTATGTCAGGAAGGCCCCAGATTGCATGGTCCAAGCGGCCACTAATTCTTCGAAGGTACTTACATTGGAGCCCGAGTAGAGGTCCCCCGTGTTTAATGATCTAGTGACGCACATATCGTGATATTATGAGAGTGCTTGAACCCCCGGTACTTGAGACAGCGGTAATGAAGGGGAGTAAGTAGGGGATGGGGCTCTGCCCTGGACATATCTACGCCTGCAGAATCTGGCTGCATCCAACAGTGGAGACTTATTCGGCGGGTAGGGGAGTCCAGCCAATAATGATGTTAATATCGTTTGTGGTGCCGTGTATGCGTTTATTGGTGCACTCTCCACGGGGGGGCGGTTCACTAAGGCACATGGCTACCCATTGTAACTGAGCAGCTGCATAATATAGTTCGAGATTTGGCATGCCCAATCCACCTTCCTCTTGTGGGTATTGTGTTATAGTTAGTGCTACTCTACGTCTATCCTTACCCCATAGTAAGTCAGTCAGTAGGGAGTGTAGCTTATGAAAAAACGAGCGTGGCAGAGGTATCGGAAACGCAGTAAAGTAATATAAAAACCTTGGTAGGATTAGCATTTTGACTATGGCTGTCCGGCCCATAGGGCATAGAGGGAGCGAACTCCAGAATGACAGCAAGACACGGGTAGACCTAAGCAGTCTGTCCAGATTGCCTTCTCTTAGATCAACTATGGAATGGTAAATTTGAATACCTAAATACTTAAAGGTCGAGTGTGACCATGGCAGTTGATATTGGGGTAGTGTCATGTGCTGCCCATTTGGTATAGGGGTGAGAGGAAAAATACTTGATTTCGACCAGTTGATGCGCAAGCCCGAGGCAAGTGCGAAATTGTCCAGTATTAGCATTACCCCTGCTATGAAAGTAGTATGGTTGCGCAGGTATATCAAGGCATCATCTGCATATAGGGATACAATGTGATATGTATTGAATTCTGGGATGCCCCAAGAGGAGGGGTAGCTGCGGAGCTTAAATGCTAGTGGTTACATAGCTATTGCAAATAATAAGGGGGAGAGCGGGCAGCCTTGCCTAGTGCCTCTGCCAACGGGGAATGCTTCGGAGATAACTTGTCCCGTTTTGACTCGGGCTGTGGGTTTGGAGTATAATGTTTTGATCCATCTAATGAAGCCATGTCGAAAACCGAGCGCCCTAAGAGTGCAGAAAAGATAATCCCAACTAAGCGTATCAAACGTTTTTTCTATATCCAGGGATATAGCCACCGTTTCTGCCTCTGTGACGTTGTGCATTATACGGATTAATCGCCTAATATTTAAGAAGGTATTTCTCCCGGGGATTAATCCAGATTGATTAGGGTGTATTAAGTTTGGTAAGTAAGGGAGTAGCCTGTTTGCTAGGATCTTCCTTAGAAGTTTGCAGTCAGAATTTAGGAGGGAAAGCGGTCTATAAGATTTAACGTCCAAGGGGTCACAGCCTGGTTTTGGGAGCACAACTATCAGTGCTTCACGCATGGAGTCTGGCAGCTGCCTCCTATTTCGTGCTTCATTAAAAACCTCCAAGAGGGGTTACAGGAGATGGGCGGCTTGTGATTTGATATATTCCACTGGAAGTCCGTCTGAGCCGGGGGTTTTGCTATGTGCCATTTGGGAAAGAGCTAAGCGTAGCTCTTCCATAGTAATGGGGCCGTCTAGTATATCTGCATTGTCCACAATGTGCGGGTTTTGGGGAACCAACGCCAGTAGTTCAGTCAACTGTTGTTCAGTTGGAGGGGAGGGTTAATATGTGTGAAAGTCCGCGTTAATTTCAATCTGAGTATTAATGACGATACCTGAATGCAGTCTAATCGCACCTATACGTGAGGATTGTGATGGCTGGCGAACCAGCCATGCTAACAATTTGCCCTCTGCATGTTGTTGCGCTTTGAAGTGTCTGTAATCGTGTTTGCCCCGCCCATTAGGGTATCATTGTGTATGGGACATAGCAAATGGGACCCCTGGGGCTATCCAGATCGCCACCCCACGGGCAAATGTCGAGAAGGTAGTGTCATACGATTGTCCCTTCCATTTTGCACGTGAACTTTCTAGAGAGGACTTAGCCAAATGAGTCTCTTGTAACATAGCAAAATGTATCTGGTGCCTCCTAAGGTATGCATAAATCCGTTGCCACTTACGTAAGGATGCCATACCTCTAGTATTCCATGTGTGTATATTATATTGTGGGGTGTATTGCTGATTTTGGGAGGTCATGAAATATTTGTGGGTTTATTTGGACGCAGTGGATTTGTGGCCCTCGCCCTATTCGTGCCAATAATGTTCTCAGTGTCCTCTACGACCAGCCATTCTGTACCGTTGGTATTATCTAGCATGTTCTTATTAACAACACAGTTGTGACGCATATTACTGTTAACGTAGACTACATTGTGTAACATGGGAGAAACCCATTTAGTAAAAATGAAACCAATAACTATATATAACATTAACTGTGGTTGTGGCAGGGCTGGTGGTGTTCCAGTATTTGCCAACTTGGAGAAACAGTCCTCATGGAGCGGGGGTGCTTTAGGCTGATGCTTCCAAGTCATTGGGATACCCGGCCCAAGTTGCTCTTGGTGTTGGTTCTTCTACCCAGGGTCACTGGTGACTAAGATGTAGTGGCTTAAAATAGCGTGAAAAAGTGGGTACACTCAGCCAGGGCTCAGACAGATATTCGAGGTGGATTGTGTCCTTACAGAAGAGGCACGGCCCAGTGCCCTACGATGTTTACATCTTGGATAACTAGCAAATGTAATCTGCCGTACATGGTGTGAGAGTGGGACCTCGGGTGGAGTCTGCGGAATCAGAGTTTGCATCTAGTTCTGGATCTGCATCAGTTTGGGCAGACAGAGAGGTTGGGGATGCATTGACAAAGCGGGATGTAGCCTGTAATAGTAAGGAGCACTCCATTTGAGATTGTTCAGGTGAAGGTTTGGTGTCTTGTTTTTTGCGGGGCTTGTGTTTCGCCTTCGGGGAAGACCACTTTTCTGTAGGGTTTCTTAGGTTTAGCGGGTCAGCCAGGCCTTTAGCGTGCAGCCAGGTCCATGCATCCTCTGGAGTTGTGAAAAAAAGAGTGTGGTGTCGTCTTGTACACAGAGTTTGGCAGGGAACAGCAAAGCGTACCTGATGTCATGCTTGCGTAATCGTTCTTTAACCCTATAAAAGGAGTTGCGTTTCTTCTGTACTTCCGCTGTAAAGTCTGGGTAGGCTGTGATTTCTGAGTTCTCAAACCGTGTAGGACCTGATTTACGGAACAATTGTAGGATAAGGTCTCTGTCGCGATAATTAAGGAGTCTTGCTATTAGAGGGCGAGGCTGAGTGCCGGGTGGCGGGGACCTGTGGGCACGCTCTACAGAAAAAAACTTCGGGATGTTGTTTTTTAGGATTGTTCCCGTGAGCAATTGTTCAATAAATAGTTCTGTGCTAGGTCCCTCGGCATGTTCGGGGAACCCTGCAAAACGTATATTATTGCGGCGTGATCTGCCTTCAGCATCTTCAGATCTACGTTTTAAGACTTCCACTTCGGCCGTTATAAACGTCATCTGCGATTGGAGGTCCTTTATCGATGGTGAGAGGAGTGTCGTATCTTTTTTATGCTCTGTTACCCTTTCAGCCAGTTAACATCCTCGACAACTGATCCTATTTTTGCTTCCAAGGTAGTTTTGGTGTCTAGGATAGCTTGCAATATCTTTTCAAATTGTGCTGTGTGCGTTTGTAATGTTGACTCCATCTTCTGTAGTGCCTGGTGCATAACGGAGTGCTCCGCAGGGGGAGGAGAATCGCCTGAGTCCATGTTCCCTGGGGGCACACGCGGAGTCTTTGGTTTGCCCATTGATTATCTGAGGTGTCTTGGGATCATTGTTGGTGAGTTTCCGGTTAAGTACAAAATAGGGTTAACACTGTTATTAGAGTCTTGCGATATTGTTGCGGCTGGATGCCCTTTGCGGGGAGCGAGACGGCACCCTCGGACGGGCGCGGTCTTCTGTGCGCGGGAAGCCTGGGGCTGGATCGCGCAAGCCGGCTCGCACCTGCCTCGAGGGCTCTGAGCCGGTTGTGCCCGTCGATCTGCTCCGCACCCGCCCGGGGCCCACGGGTATGCACCGAGCCCCAGCGCAATCAATGAAGGGCAGCCCAACGGCCCAGGGCCGTACCCGAACAAGCCGCGCCCACGGACATGCAGCCCAGCAGTCCGTCAGGAGGTTCGTAGTTCCACAGGCATGTTCAGCGCCCAATCCGGAGCAATAGTCGCCAGTGAAGGTCCTGGGAGCAGAAAGGGCGACGTCTTCCACGGAAAAGGTTGAAGGCGTCTTATTTAGGATATTTGCCAAAGGCCGGGAGCAGAGCTGCAGTTTATGCAGCCGCTCCGGTTGCCACTTTGACCACGCCCCTCTACTAAATATACTTCATAAATGCATAACAGAGGTACCTCAGCATCTAATCTCTTTTACCTTTTCAATAGGTATGTGAGCTGATTACAACCTGAAATAATGACCTAATGCTGGTTGGGTCTTCAGAGAGGAATATTGATTACAATCTATTAAATGGAATATTGATTACAATCTATTAAATGTCTTGCACTCTCATTTTGTTTTTTAAGCGAGGGCTTGAAGGCCGTGCGTGGCGTAGGGTTGTGGAGTGGGATGCACATCCTGGCCAAAGGCCAGGCCCTGCAGCATGACCTATGCTGAGCTGTTGATATCATTTTGCTTTCTAAATGTGGAAAACCTGTAAATAAAATAATTTTAAAAACTGTCAGTTGTGCCCTAAAGAAACTATAATTTGTACTTTCGCTATGCACCGCACCTTTACCATGTACTGTTAATTACCTCATATATTACATCACTCATGATATGTTCTCTAACATCATTGATAACATGAATGCAGCATCTGAAATGACATCACTGATGAGTAACTGTGCATGGTGGGGAGCGAGTTATAGCTTCTTTAAGGCAGGAGTGCAGTTACTTGAGTAAACAATAACTGATGAGTTTCAGTGGATTTGTTAATTTAAAACGGAATATTTTAACTGCCATTTGTCCCTAACTATAATGTCCCTTTACCATGTGTTTTATATGTAAAAAATATATTTATATTCACTGAAAAAATCAAACATAGATATATATATCATCAAGCTACACAGACATGGAGTTAAATACAATAAACGTATACTTACCTATATATACATAACTTGAAAATTATTTGAAAGTCAATATTTTGGCTACAATATTCTTGCAAGTCAATATAATATTAATTCCAAAACATTCTGGCACCATACCCATCAAATCACTTAACATAAGTGTTAGACCTGTCAGCCTTAGGGTGGTCTTCAGCCAAACATTTTGCCTTCTCTCCTCCTATTTTGTTTTTCTTGGCCTTAGGACTCAGTGTACTCTACCTCTGCTAACCAGTGCTAAAGTGCCTGTGCTCACTCCTTGAAACATGGTAAACTTGTCTTACACCCAATTGGCACATTTAATTTACCTATAAGTTCCTAGTAAATTAGTACAACATGTGTCCAGGGCCTGCATATTAAACGCTACTAGTAGGCCTGCAGCACATATTGAGCCACACTCTTACATAGCCCTTCAAACATGTCTTAGGCCTCCCATTGCATCTTATGCAAATTCGACCTGGCAGAGTACCCGCTTTGCCAAGCCTGAACCTTCCTTTTTAATGCATATAAGTCACCCATAAGGTAGGCCCTACACAACCTTTGGGCAGGGTGCAGTGTTAAAATCCTCTTGAATAGTAAAAATGGATTTTAATTCACAATTCTGAAAATGCCACTTTTAGAAAGTTGGCATTTTTGTATCCTTACAGTTTGGTGCATGCAGCCTGTGTCCTGGGTCACATGACTGTGATTAGCAAGGCTGTTGGCCTTTGTGTATGGCCTTTGTGTATTCCTCCCAGACAGTGACACAAAGGGAGACTAGATGTTGATAGGATTGTTACCTGTCGACCTACATTTCAAAGGAGCTGCATCAGCAAAACAATAAAGAACTTCACACTAGCCTTTGTCACCTCAGACCTCTTGGAGCCTGGGCAGGGAGGAAGGGAATTCCAGAAGCAACTCCAGATGTTTCATCCACTTCAAAGTTTGCACAAGGTATAAATAATGGACCCGAGACCAACTCTTCAATACACTCCTGGATCTGCAGAAGACTACAGAAGGACTTTCTTGTACTCCATAGGACTGCTATGCTGCTTGAGTCCTGCCTGCTTGAGGCCTGCCTTCTTTCTCAGAGGACTGCCCAGCTGCTACCAGAGTGCTGAAGGGATGGTTCATCCATAAGGGTGTGGGGGCATTGAGCCCTCACCCACTGAAATCCACTACATCACAGATTCCCTTAAATTGCACATTTTCTCCTAAAAAGCTATCACTTATAGCGTCCCCTGTTTAGGGGCGGGCCATGATGGAGCTCTCTCTCCTGGCAAATCAGGGATAAAATGAGGCTGTGTTAATTGAACTACGCATGTTAGATTGGCCAGTGTTTTCACTGTCGCCAGTCTGACATGCACAGTTCAAGCTTCTGCAATCAGTTGCTGAGAGGCAGCTGAGAAGCAGAGGCACAGCCCTTAGGTGTCCAAAGGAGCTCTGTGTTTGCCTACTGCAGCTAATCCTGGCACAACTCTTACCATGAGGTTTAGTATTGTAAGCAGCATGAGCGCAGTGCTTAGATTGGCTCTGATGCTAATGTACAGCCTGCAAATCTCTACAGGCAGCAAGCGCAAGGCAGAAGGAACCTCGGGTGAGTTTACTGCTTAAAGTGTGCTGTAGAAGAAGATCATGAAGCAAGGTAAGATTGTGTTTCTTTTTAGACGCATATTCAGTTATTTTTTAATGTGCCCCATCACTTTCAACAGATATCACCAGCCACTGGAGGACTGCCCTGCTTCTTTAGGCCTGCCTTATTCCTTAGAGAACTGCCCTGCCACGTGAAGCCTGCCTTGTCCCTCAGACGCCTGCCCTGCTGCTTGAGGCCTGCATTGATGCTTGAAGCAGAGCAGACCATCTCCTTGAACTCAGGGCTACCAGAGTGACTCCAAAGGTCAGTTGACTAGCCTCCAGTTCTGAGCTGCAGGGACACAACAAACTCGAGAGGACTCCCTGCAACTTCCCACCTACCCTACCACAACTGGCCCTGCTTGGACCTGCAGTTGAACCTTCCTGGGCCTGCAACTGGACCTACCTGAGCCCTGCTAGCCTCTGCTGGAGTGGTTTCTGCACCCTTGTCTGGAGTTGGTTGAGCTCTTCCTGTAAAACCCTCAAGTTTTGAACTCTGCATGCCAGACTTTGACAAGTTATCTTTTTCAGCACAACTAATCTTGCCCCAGTATACAGCCCTCACTCCATCATGGTCAGCCTGAACTTGTGACTTTTTCCAGGTCTAGAGTGAACAGATATTCATAGTTAGCGTTTTATGCTTCAGCCACTATTTTTACTCAAATATTTATAAATGCATTTGAAAATGCATATCTCAGTTCTACTGACTGGATTTTTATCATTTTGGTCTCATTCTATTTATTAATATTGATATGATTTTTCTAAAATGGTTTGAGATTTTTATTATTTTGCATTTTAACTTTATTAATGTTTGTGTGCTGCATAAATACTTAGCACAGTGCCTCTAAGTTAAGCCTGTTTGCATTTGTTCCAAGCTACCAGAGGGTTAAGCACAGATTAGTTTAGTGACTTTTTGTGGTTGACCCTGTCAAAGGTTGTGGTTGTTGCCTGAGTAGGGTTTCAACAAATAGCACATTTTCTCACAATATGCTTTCAGAATTTTAAACAGTCGCAATGCTGAATTTGATTTTTTGTTGGCACTTAATGAGAAGATAGTTGTATAAATTTCACAGTTTACCACAATACTCATACAAACCGCAGATATGGTATAAAAAGTAGTGTTGTTAGTCAATAGCAAAACCCGCAGCGTCCTTCAAATGAGAAAAAAAAAACGCTAGCCTGGCTATTTGGGATGGAAAGCTGAAAATGTGCTATTTGCACATACACAGTATAAACACTACAGGCCAAATAACATAGAGCTATTTAATCGAGATATTTTAAAATATGTAGTCATAAGACAGGACCAGAGAAGTTTTTGCAAATGGACATTAAGGGCCTTTGAAGCGAAATCCTTCCCAGTGATCTGTCCATGCTTCCCACAAATGCTACTGATCGGAGACAAAGGTCATAGTCTAAGACTTGACAGGTCATGTCACCAAGCAAAAACCCTCTCCACAAGCAGGAGTAAATACAAACATTTTCGTGAGCAAAGCTTCAAATATTTTGTCTCATTACCAGCTTACTAATAGTACGTTCTCCTTGAATCATTTCACGCCTTCTTGAAGGATGAGAACATCATTGAAGTACAGATTGAAGCATTTATCATACCGACGGCATTTCTGTAGTATCCTGAACAATATATTCTGTGTCTGATCATGAACTTATTGCCTCGTATGAGTAAAACATAATCCTAAAATTATATTATATAGTCTATTTATTGAGTTCTTTATTATTTCACTATTTTATCACACTACAATGCTGCCATTTACCTACTTACAAGTGATAAGTGATGTGTATACAATCCAGTACAATGTTAAAAGGTGTAATTGGTTAGCTATGTATTAGGTGAGCTTAGAGCTGAGGAATTTGTTTGGATATAGACCGTTAACCTACACTCATTTAATAAAATTTGTATTGGTGCTTAGAGTCCGATGGCTGATATTACTTTTGGATAGAAGGCTTGATATAATAGATTCAGGCTTAGATTTGTGAAAGGATTGCATTGCTTTTGTGCTATACCAGGTGACATAAGGACAATGCAATCCTTAAGTCAGATTTAGCAAGCTATGCAAAGCCACCTTGCGTGATCCTGTGTGACTTGGTAAATCAGGAGTACCGCAAAGCAGCGCAAGTCGCTGCTTTGCATTACTGCGTGCCAGATAGGCATTACGTGAGTGGAGCATGGGTGTTTCCATGCATCCACCTATGCATTTTGTCACATTCCCAGATTCACCAAGACAGGTAAACCTAGAAATACATCAAGATTGTATGCCTTCCCATTAAGGTGCAACAAGGAAAAATATCTTCATTTCTCTTCATTTTTTTTTTTTTATCTTGCTATTATTTTGACAGTAGCACACAAGATGAAAAACTCCTCCATTGACTGTTTAGGTACCCGAGAGCTGGTACATTCCATACATCGTATAAACAGATACAATTTAAAACAGCAACAGTAAACTATGCCACTTGTCGAGAATTACACTGCCACTCTACAGAATGGAGAGCTTCAGGGCTAGGACGGGCGCAGGGTGCCCAAACTCGCTAAAACGGGTGCAGTGTTTTGTGGAGCGGCATCACGCAACAGAAATATGACCTAAAGAGCTGGATGGGCCGAGACTTCATGGAAAGGGATGCTGAGTGTGTTGAGGACTCCCACAAGCTACCCCTCCACTAGTGCCACATCAAGCATGAAGATCACAACAACCGCATCAACCAGCCACAAAAAGCATACCATCCTGAAGAAGCACAATTCTATTGTATGCATCAATGTCTGCGATAATTCTAAGGCGGACGTGTGTTGAAGAAGGCGTCCCAAATGTCCGACCCACCCTGAACCAGGCCTCTTTGCTGTAAATTGCACAGTGTCTGAGCCTCCGCATGGGACTGCTGAAACAAGACTTGCAACCAACTGTCGTGATTGGGGGTGTGTGGTGCCTTCCAGTGGGTGGCTATTTGGTGTTTGAATACAATGAATGCTAAATCAATGAACCTATGCAGTTGCTTGTCCTTACTGGCTCGATGTCGCAGACCTAGCAGACAGGACTCAGGTGACGCCTGTAGGGCATGAGCAATGATATCAGATACCACATCAGTAATGCGCTGCCAAGCCATAGATAATGGAGGGCAATTCTACACCATATGATAGAAGTCTGCCAGAGGGTCCACACACCGGGGGCATACAGGGTCCGATGCCAGAAACATACGTTTTATACGGGCAGGAGACAGGTAAGAGCGGTGTAGATAATTAAATTGTGTGTATCGGAGTCTAGCATTCCGAGAGACATTCCTAACAGAGGAGAGAGCAGATGACCACGCCTCCGAGGACAGAGGCATGGGTAACGTCCCGTCCCAGTGGGATTTAACATGGTCCAAGTCCCGGAGCGCACCCCGCAACAATGCAGAATACAACCCTGATATCGCTCTTCTTGTGCCACCCATCGAAAGGACCAGTGTAAGGATCTGTGACGTCGAAGGCTCAACATCGTCCATGCCCCATGTGGAATGAAGTAGGTGTCGTATAGCGCAATATGCTAAAAAGTTACCAGCCAGTATCCCCACGTTCATCAAAAGTCAGTAATATATTATCTGAATAAAAGTCCCCAACAGTAACAAGGCCCGCTTCACTCCATGGAGACATATTATGATGTGTTAGCAATGTCCGCGCTGCAGGTAGAAGTGTCAGAGGATAGAAAGGAGAATATGGTATGCGGGGACACCTACCATGAAGATACCGTAACCAGCATGACTTTGCGGCAGCTAGTATGACATTGCCGCATGAAAAAGGGAGCGATTTATCTGACACCCAAGTCAACAATGGCAACGGTGCCAACGCGTCAGCCAGGATTGCTCTTTCTGTCGTGCGACATTCGCCCAACCAATCGGCTGGCCATTGTAATTGGGCAGCTGCATAATACATTTCAAAATTGGGAACACCCAAGCCACCCTCGGTCAACGGATACTGCGTCGTGGACGAGGCCGCACGGCGTCTATCTTTACCCCACACGAAATCTGTCACCATGCCCTCTAGTGTCTTAAAGAATGTGCGCGGTAAGACTATCGGAAGCGCTGCAAAGTAAAAAGTAGACGAGGCAGGATGAGCATCTAAGTAATGGAAACTCTACCCATGGGAGACAGGGGGAGTACCCCCAGAAGGGCAAAGAGCCCAGTATGGAGTGAAGAACTCTGCCCAAATTGCCCTCACTAAGGTCCTCCAAAGTGTGATATATCTGTATGCCCAAGTATTTAAAGGTGGTATGGCACCATGGCAAGTGATACTCCGGTAGTGCCGACTGGAGCTCCGGGGGGACAGGAGACAGGGGAAATGCAAGATTTAGACCTGTTTACAGGCAAGCCGAAGATGTCAGCATAAGAGTCCAGGGACTCCAAGACTCGACTCACGGACGTCATGTGGTCGCACAAAAAGATCAGAGCATCATCTGCGTACAAGAATATTATGTTATGAGTGTGCAATTCTGGTATAGCCCATTGCTCTGCATGTGTTCTGAGGTGGGCGACCAAGGGCTTCATAGCTATGGCAAACAACAGGAGAGGTAGCGGGCATCCCTGTCTAGTGCCCCTGGAGATGGGGAATGGGTTAGAGACAATCTGCCCTGTCTTGACGTGGGCCGCCGGTCTAGAGTATAATGTTCTAATCCATGTTATGAATCCGTCCCCAAAGCCCATTGCAGAAAGCGTTTGAAAAAGGAAGTCCCAGCTCAGCGTGTCGAACGCCTTTTCTATGTCTAATGACAAGGCGACCCCATTATGGTTTGGTACGGATGCGGTGTTATGCAGTATGTGGATCAACCGCCTAATGTTCAGAAAAGTGTTCCTGGCAGGTATGAATCCTGATTGACCCTCGTGTATCAAATGTTGAATATACGGGAGGAGCCTATTGGCTAATAATTTCCCAAGCAATTTGCAATCTGTGTTTAACAGTGAGAGAGGGCTATATGAGCGTACATCTAGGGGGTCGCAGCCAGGCTTTGGGAGTACCACTATAAGGGCCTTGCGCATAGAGGTCAGCAACTGCCCATGGATCTACGCTTCATTAAACACCTGGACCATGGGTTGTAGGAGATGGGGTGCCAGAGATGCAAAGTACTCGACTGGAAGACCATCCAAGCCACGGGCCTTGTTTCGGGACATTTGGGATACCGCAAGGCGTATTTCTTCCAGGCCGATAGGGCCTTCCAGTGTGTCTGCCTGTTCCAGGAGCAGGTGCCTCAGCTGTAGAGAGCTCAAGAAGCCATCCACTCGTCCCACAAAGGGGGGGAGGGGTGGTGCATATAATTCACGGTAATAGGCAAAGAAAGCTTTGTTAATCGACTCTTGGGTGTTTACTATCTCTCCATTACCCAATCGGATCGCCCCGATGGGGGAGGATTAAGGATTATCGTGTATTAACCAGGCCAATAAACGTCCAGCTCTGTCCCCCTCTGTGTATTGTCGTGTAATATAATGAGATAATCCTGTTTACTCAGCCGATCGTCAGCTTCCCTGTGGCCTGCACGCAAAGGTGCAAGCATGTCCGCTGATTCCTTACCTCTAGCCACCGCAACCTCCACCCTGCGCAGTTTAGACTCCAGCTCCGACAGCTCTCTGACCAGTACACGACGGACCCTGATGGAAGCAGCCATGCAATGGCCCTGTATCACTAGTTTGTGAGCATCCCACTCTGTTTCCCTATGCAGTGTTGAGTTCTGATTTTGTGCAAAGTAAGTGGATAGGCATTGAGCGAGTTCCGTGTGGAAAGGGGGATCCACCAAGGCCTCTGGCTGTAAGCGCCACGTAGGTATACAAGCTCTCAGGTGCCCCCAGTCCAGCACTACCAGCAGGGGGCAGTGGTCAGACTCGGCACAAGCCAGATAATCAGAGGCGCGAATCCTATGAATCATGGAGGGCGGGGTGAAAATCTGGTCTATCCTGGTGTGTAAGTCGTGCACCGGGGAATGGAATGAGTATTCAAGGTCCGCCGGGTGCCGCAAGTACCAAGCATCACACAAGCCATTCTTCACTCTCCATGCTTCAAACTCATGCGCGATCTGCCTGCTCAAGGCAGAAGGCAGGGGAGGAAAGGAACGATCCAAATGGACATCCAAAACACAATTAAAATCTCCACCCCAGATACTCTCCACAGAAGGTACATTAAATAATCCAGCCGACATTGCATGAAGAAAACATTTCTGGGTGGATTGGGTGTGTAAAGCGCCACAAGAGCCAAGGGAGCACCGTCTAGGGAGCCCTCTATCACCACATGGCGACCATCTGGGTCTATCCGTGTATGGGAAATCATGAATGGCACTCCCGGTGCAATACAAACTGCCACGCCCGAGCAAAGGATGAGGAGGTAGTACCCACCAATTGACCCCTCCATCTGGCAAGCATATTCTCTAACGTTGTTGAGGATAAGTGCGATTCCTGCAGCATTGCAATGTGGACCAGGTGACTCCTCAAGAAAGCATAAATGCCTTGTCCCCTGCGCGGATTGGACATGCCCCTAACGTTCCATGTAATCACGTTATAGCGGGGGATATGTGCCTGAGATTGGACAACCATTACTCTACGGTGATATAAGGCAGTGGGGGATCCCCAGAGTTCTTCCCCCCAACACTTCAGGCAATCGCAGCAAACCCACGCCTCCGGTCAAATTTCTCGGCACCTAGACACCAGCATGCCCTCAACCCTCCTCCCTGGCTACAAATCGTAGCAATAACAAGAAGAACCAATGGGGATATAAGAAGAGAGGAAGTCCCCAATGAAATAGGCATAGAAACAACAACATAAATCATAAACAAACAACACGAAAAACTAGCACAAGGCCTGCAAACAAGCATGAAAGAGTACCGGTCCATATGGAGTGGGGCGCGGTGGTAGGTATTAGACTGCTAAAGTCTCACTCCCGGCCACCCAGACAACAGCGCAGGCCACTCCGCTCCAAAGCCCAGTCGGAGCATACCGGTGATGTGACCCGAACCCGGTCACTTCCATTCCATGATTCATCAAGACACTTCCTGAGCAGGCAAGAGCAGGAAAAGTGCTGGGACGCTAAACAAGTGGGAGTATAAAGTATATAAGTCAAATGTCGTCTGCGGAGCGAGGGTTGAGCAACGGTCCCTGATGCGAATCTCAAGCATCAGAGGAGTCTGCATGATCATCCTCGGCATCGGCTAGTTCACTCAAGGTTGAATAAGAGTTGAATACAAACTGCATGGCAACGCGCAGTAGTCGGGAGCGCTCCGCCACCGACTGCGCCTGGTAGGTTTAATCCCAGAGCGAGCCCGACGTCCGTGTCTTCCTTTAGGGAGGGACCATGACTCCTCTGCGTCCCTCTGTTGCGCGGGCTGGGCAATCCCCTTAGCGTGCAGCCAGGTCCAAACATCATCCGAGGAGGAGAAAACGTGCACTGCCGAACTATCCTGTACTCGCAGTTTCGCAGGGAAGAGAAGGGCATATTTGATATTATGCTCGCAGAGATGTTGTTTCGCTGTGTAGAAAGAACCACGCCTTTTTTGGATCTCTGCAGTCAAGTCAGGGTAGGCAGATACTGATGCGTTCTCAAACTTTTGCGGGCCCTTCTTATGGAAAAGCTGCATCACCAAATCTCTATCACGGTAGTTGAGGAAGCAGGCAATCAATGGTCGAGGATGAGAACCCAGCAGTGGAGGCTTGCCCGGCACTCTGTGAGCACATTCTACTGAAAAGAATTTTGGGACCTTGTTCCGTAGAATGGTAAACACAATCCCGCACTGGGGCCCTCTGCTCTCTCCGGAAACCCTACCAGGCGTATATTATTTCACCTCGATCTTCCCTCCGCATCTTCAGCCCTGAGTCTGAGTACGTCCACCTCCGTGGTTTGTTGAGTCATCTTCTGCTGAAGGACCTTCACGCTGGGGGACAGCATCGCCACGTCGCTCTCCGTTTCCGCCACTCTCTCTATGCTAGTGCCTGGTGGTCGGACCGTAAGAGGTTGACGTCCAGTGTTGCGGTATCAATCTTCGTCTCAAGAGTGGTTTTGATATCCAGTATGGCCTGTAGCACCAGCTCAAATTGTGATGTGTGATTTTGTAGTGTGACTTCCATCTTGCGCAACGCTTGGGAGGTCGAGTCCGGGGTCACAGCCGGCATCCCCGTCGTCTCCATGGTTGACGCAGGGAACTTGGGGGGTCTCGGTTTGCCGATTCAGCCTGCCCATGAGTGGAGCCCCGACAGTAGCACCTAGTCAGGTACTCACCCTACTGGTCAGCACCCAAGGGGGAGGAGGCAGACGCCATATCAAGCAGCCAAGAGGCCTCCAGTAGTTGAACCCCCATGCACGGCGCCAGATCGCTGATTTGTACAATATATTGTCCCTGTGAAGTAGCCCAATTTGAATTTGGGGGCCGCCCGCCTTAACGCGGTATGAAGGCAACTCAAGGTAGTGCTGGAAGGAGAAATCAAGTCACAGAGGCATTGCTACATTAATATTGCCAAGTAGCTCCTACAGTGACTGCAACAATCTCGGGGGCGCAGTCCCAGTGATCCCTCGAGTCTAGCTGCTGTTAGTGGGTCCAAGAAGGCAGTCTGTAACAAATATCGCAATGTGGCTGCCAAATCAAAGCCCCGCGGTGGCGGGTGTAGGACAAAAGCCGTCAATCCGGTCCCATATCTGCTGTAATGGGATGCGGGAGCAGCAGGACAGCAGATGGCGTCCACACGGACGCGTGCCAGAGCACGTGTGAAGCTATAGGCTGGGCAGTAGCCACACGGGCCCAGCGCGGTCCAAGCCGCGGCTGGAGAAGTGCCGCCGAGCCACTGCCTCACCGTATTGGAACCCACGTGCTCCCAGCCGTTAAGTTCTCGTCTCGCCTCCGGCCTCTCCTGCCTTGTGGGTTGCGGCACTCGTGTCCGGATACCGTTAGGTGGATGGGGGCTTCTGGATCCTCACAACGCGCTCTCCTTCAACGTCCAGGAGGGTGTAGGCCTTCAAGCAGGCCGCGCTGGTCGGGGCACCACTCCCCTCGCAGTGAGGGCGCCTCTCTAGCAGCGTGACCTCACCGCTCAGTTGTAGCGCTGAGTCATTCCCTGGGGCTCTGCAGGGGTGGCAGGGCACACGGCAATCCCCCAATTGGTCAGGAGAGGCCTGGATGATGGATGATTAGGTGACCGGCAGCGGAGCCGCAGATCATGCTGCCGCTCCGGTGGCCATCTTGGACACGCCCCCTTTTTTCTCTTCATTTGTTCCTCTTTCTAAGTGTGCTACATTGGCGCTGCCAGGCACAAGTATGTCAGTGCTCAGAGAGCAGGAATTTGTCTTGCTGCACTGTGCTATGTCAAATAATGATACATCTGGTTCTCAAGATTGCATTAGATTTTGTACAATATGATTTCACACAGCTGGCAAATATGACTCCTTTCCTTGGGTTTCTGTTCTCTCAAAGAAGGTCAGATTTCAGCAGTTTTTGAAAATTAAGCATAGATGTTTTTTCCATTAATTAACTTTTCTAATATAATTACATTAAGATTCCCTGGGTCGTTCCTAGGAAACATTCTTAAGTTTGGGGAAACAGAAAAGGTTGCAATGTTGAAATTTGAAACATTCACATTGTTTATTCGTTTCTATATATTTTTTTCAATAATATATATGCTAATGACTCCATTATATATAAATCAAATCATTACTGTCTAACTTTCTCAAAGGTATCAGTGTCACTTAATGGACTTGTTATCTCATATTCCTGCTCCAGGCAAACACCAAGTGATCCTTCTTTGTCAGGTTGTGTTGGAAGCAAGTATTATTGGAACATTTCAAATGCAAAGGTTGGCAACATGCACATGAATGGGCCATCTTAAGTTACCTAGTAAAAGTTCCACTGCTGGTTCGTATTATAGAATGCTTACTGTTAAGAGCGTTAAATCGGAGAACATGGAACACTTCTTATGCCAAAAATTACTATATTCTAAATGTATTTGTCTTTTTACGTTTCGTTTGTTTCTTTTCTAACTTTGCTAACCTTTTATAACTTTTTTTCATAGTCATCATTTATTATAATATACAATTCTAACAATCACAGTTTTCTTTTTGAACTTTGTCAGAGGGTAAAGTCAGAGTATTGAACGTTCCGCAGACAATTTGGATTTCAAAGCGTTCATACTGTACCAGTCAGTCCTCAGCAAAAGCCTTTTATGTTATGAATATTGTCTATCCAGGATGTAAAACTTTTGCTGCCAATCCATATTGAGCGTTTTCCAATTATTAGTGATGCCGAAGAGGAAAATGTGTAAAATGGACACAGACAATATTGAATACCTGGATTATTCTACACCTATTAATCTCTGTCATTGGTCCAGTAGGGATGAATTAATGGCAGAATTTTGGGATAACTGATAAGTAAATCTAAATGGAATCATGTGCACTGTGGTTATCATGGCTAACGGACAAGGACAAATCTAGGACTTAAATTGTACAACTCTGATCTTTACCAACAATTATATTAACAAGGATATGAAGGGCATTAAATTGTATCACAGAAATCTAATTTAATAAACTTTAAAAATACAGTCCATTACAATTCATCAATTCACATGGATTAAAATAATTTTAGTACATCTTTTCTGAGACCAGAGGGTTATTATTGTTGTGAGATTTATGATTCACTATGAGAAATGCTTAGATTTCTACCACCAGGCAGTCATGTATCATTTGAAAAGCTTTAATGTGCAGTGCTTAATTTGAGCCAGTGGTTTCCAGTGCTTGGTACCGTAACTCAGGGCCTCATTACGAGTTTGGCGCTCGGACTGCCACACCGCCATGTTGGCGGTCCTGAAAAGACTGCCATGTTGGTGATCCTAAAAAGACTGCCATGTTGGTGGTCTTTCAGACTGCCCTATTATGAGTTTTACCGGCAGAACCGCTGACCGCCAACCAAAAAAGGCAGAACACCAGCTACTCAGCGGCCCTGAAATAGGCAGTCCGACCTCCAGCGCCATCAGCACCTCCACCAACTACGACCTTATTACAAGCACACAGTCACCGTGGCGGTCCCCATGGCAGTCAGCTAATGGTGGACTGAACCACAGCGGGTGCGTTGTGCAATAAATTCACCACTGGCATCAGTGTAGGTTTATTGTGCTGAGACGTTTGATACCAAACTTTCCAGTCTTCAGTGGAGCCATCATGGAGCTGTGGAGTTCGTAATGACAAACTCCCTGCTCATGTACCTTATATGGCCACCCTGCACTAACAATGTCCAAGAATGAACTTAGACATTGTAGGGGGATATTGCTCAAGCAACTATGCCCTCAACTGTGGTATAGAGCACATTGCCTTAGGGTTGTAAGGCCTGCTAGAGGGGTGACTTACTTATGTCACTGGTTGTGGTTGGTGGGCATGGCATCCTGAAAGGGATGCCACGTCGACTTTACCTTTTTCTCCCCACCAGTACACACAAGCTGCAATGGCAGTCTGCATGTGCTTGGTGAGGGATCCCTTAGGGTGGCATAATACATGCTGCAGCCCTTAGGGACCCTCCATGGTCACAGAGCTGTTTGTACCACTGGTACCTTTTACAAGGGACTTAGCTGTGTGCCAGGGGTGTGTCAATTGTGGGAACAATGGTACAGTTTTAGGGAAAGAACACTGGTGCTGGGGCCTGGTTAGCAGGAACCTAGCACACTCTCAGTCAAGTCGGCATCAATATCAGGCAAAAAGTGAGGGGCTAGCCATGCCAAAAAGGGCACTCTCTTACACATTGCCACAGTGGACACACCTGCAAAGAACACAATAAAACACACCCCTTCACAGGCCACAATCTTTTGCATTTACAACGCCAGAGCCAGAAAACCTTTTTGTCCACAGAGGCTGTATATTAGACATACCTTTTTTCACCATCCCACCGAACACCCTACACACACTTTTGTCCATTCACACTGTTTTGCACTTCCTCTGTTTAGTAAGTCACAGTCACCCATTTTGTTTGTTCCACCATGACACGTTCCAAAGATCCCCATTTTTCTAAAGATGAGTTAAGAGTCATGGTGGATGAAATCATAAGAGTAAAGCCACAATTGTTTGGAGCACAAGTCCAGTATACTCCTCACAGTAGGAAAATGCAAATGTGGGACAGGATCGCTGACAGAGTGAATGCTGTAGGCACCACCCTGAGCACAAGGGAGGACATCAGGAAGAGGCGGAACAACCTCAGGGGTAAGGCACCAACTGCAGGCCAAGAAGACAGGCTGTGGCCCACCTAGTGCCCCATTAATACTCTTTCCCTGGGAGGAGAAGGGCTTGGCCATCCTGTATCCTGAGGGCTTCACAAGAATGCCAGTAGGCACAGTTTCTATAACTCCAAACACCAGACCAGTGTTCACTTGTCCAAATACCCCTGTTTCGTATCTATCAATTTACCGGTACACACCTGGGGACATAACATTTGTCAAGTGTGTAGTAGTACAGGGACTGACCTGACTACAACTCACAGGAGGCACTGTTCCTGTAAGTACAAATGATAGTACAGTGGTCACATGCTGCAGTCCATCTGTCAGTGAACTCTCAATTGAAGTGTACTCACCTGGGGGGAAAACATTGGTCAGGTGTGTGTAGTAGAGAGAGTGACCTGACTGCAACTCACATGAAGCCCTGTTACTCTAACCCCTACCACCAGCACAGTAGTCACGTGCCTAAATACATCTGTTTCACAATTATCAATTGAAGTGGACTCACCTTGGGGGATAACAATTGTATAGTGTGTGTAGTAGCAAGAGTGACCTGACTGCAACTCCCAGGAGGCACTATTTCTGTAACTCCAAATATTAGCACAGTGGTCACTTGTCCAAATACCATTATTTGGTAATCCACGAATGAAGTGTACCCACCTGGGAGGATAATATTTGTCAAGTGTGGGAAGTAGAGGGAATAACCTGACTGCAACTCACAGGAGGCACTGTTTCTCTGACTCCAAACACCAGAATAGTGTTCACTTGTCTAAAGACCCTGTTTGGTAAATCTCAATGTAAGTGTACTCAGCTGGGAGGATACCATTTGTCAAATGTGGGAGTGACATGACTACTAAGGCCAGGAAGGCCCTGTGCCTGTATATCCAACCAGCAGCCCAATGTTCCCTTGTCCAAATACCATTGTTTGTTAACCCTCAATTCAAGTGTACTCACCTGGTAGGATAACATTTGTATAATGTGTGTATTAGACAGAGTGACCTGACTGTAGCTCCCAACAGGCCTTGTATCTGTAGCTCCAAACACTAGCACAGGGCTCACTTGCTTAAATACACCTGTTTGTAATCTCTCCAAAGCTCTTCAATCGCCTACGAGTATACCATTTGTCAAGTGTTGGAAAGTAGAGGGAGTGACCTGACTGCAACTTCCAGCAGGCCCTGTATCTGTAACCCCAAACACCAGCCCAGTGGTCATTTGCCCATATACCCCTGTTGTCAACTCCCAAATGAAGTTTACTCACCTTGGGGGATACCATTTGTATAGTGTGTGTAGTGCAGGGAGTGACATGACTGCTAAGGCCAGGAGGGTCTGTTACTATTACTCCACTCACTAGCCCAGTGTCCTCTTCTCCAAATACCCCTGTTTGGTAACTCTCAATTGAAGTTTACTCACCTGGGCGGATGCCATTTGTATGGTGGTGGGAAGTACAGGAAGTGACCTGAATGCAAAGCCCAATAAGCCGTTTCTCTAACTCCATCCACAAGCTCAGTGTTGAAGTGCCCAAATACATACAGTGGGTAACATTTGGCAAGTGTGTGTAGTAGGGAGAGTGACATGACTGCAACTCCCAGGAGGCACTGTTTCTCGAACTCCAAACGCTAGTTCACTTGTTCAAATACCCTTGCTTGCTAACTCTCAATTGAAGTTTACTCACCTGGGAGTGACCATGATACGGATCATGCTCTACTCAGAGGCGTGTCTGTCTACCTAGCTCCATCTTGACCTGCTAGCCCACGATGAAGCTATTAAGGGCAGAAAGGACAACTTACCCGGTGAGCAAAACAATGATCCCAAAGCCCTCAAGATGCATAACCAGAATGGTATTGGCAGCAGACACATTCACACTGCACTGACCATATGATGACTCCAGTCACATATACAAAAAAGTCCTGAGTCTGCCTGCATCACAATCAACTAGGCCTCCAAATGGCCAAAGCCATATCTTGCATAGCCACTGGAGCTGAACTTAGCTTGGACACCATCAGCCAGTTCGTGGGGGTCTATCTGGAGTCCCAAGGCGTGATCTGCCAGGTCTTGACCGAACTCCGGGAAATCAAGCAGATACAGAGGGAC
Source organism: Pleurodeles waltl (assembly GCF_031143425.1). NCBI lineage: Eukaryota > Metazoa > Chordata > Amphibia > Caudata > Salamandridae > Pleurodeles > Pleurodeles waltl. The sequence goes on along the minus strand of NC_090440.1, from coordinate 1,961,612,493 downwards.
ATGCAAGAACAGATGGATGCCCACAATACCAACAAGGCCTTCCTAACAGAGGTGCTGAGGGACATTCACACAGCCCTGAGCAGGGATTTTCAAAACCAATCTTCCCCTTCCGTTGGCTCATCAACAGCAGGCCCATCAACATCAGTGCCAGCCACTGGAAGGGAGGCCCTGCCAGAGGAAGAACCAGATCCGGACACCCCTGCCTCTGTAGCAGCAGACCCCACCCCCACGCAAGCGGGGATGTGCAGCAAAAAATCTGTAAAAAGACACGCTCTCATAACTTCTTTGGTCTAGTCTCTTTATTGAAGAGCAAGCGTTACAACATCTGTCCTCCATTGCCATTCCCTCACAGCTGTCACCTCAATCCCTGACATTCTTGAACCCCATTGTTGCTACGATACAAGTAGCCTGGATACCACATTTCTCCTTTTTCAAAGTACATAAAAATAACAATACAAATTGCCCATCATACATAAAAAAATACAATAGCTCCAATAATAAACAAAGAACATATGTTGAACAGAAATACCTTCAAATGTCTTCAAATATTCTTAACTCAACACAAACTCTTTATATTTCGTTGGAATTCTTACATTTCTGCCTATACCCGTATGTACACAGTTTTTAGCAGAAACAGATGTAGCATTGGTGTCAGAACTCTCTCTTATGTGTGAATCACCTCTAGTTATGTGTGAATCCCTCTGGTTACAGGTGACTCACCTCTGGTATCAGGATTCACCTCAATTGCATCATTCCACAGCCAATCATTAGTGCAATCATTTTTTAAGTCCTTCCTCTTTTCATCTTCCCAATCTATAATCTTGTTGCATCTAGACAGCCTACTAAAATGCCACACTTTATCATCACTTAGCAGTGCAGATTTCACATGCACCTCCTTAGCTTGCAATGGCTTGGAAAATGTACTGCAACCTTTCTTAGTTTTGTGTCCCACTTTAACTCTTTTCGAATCTCCAGGATCCAACCCAACTTCCTTCACTCCATGTTTCTTGTCATAATATTCCTTATACAACATTTGCATATTCAGTAACATTTTTTACTATACATGGGGACCATTTACTGCATAATTTCATATCCATCCAAGTCTTATTGTCCTTAGTGAACGGCTCATTTCCTCTTAAAATTTTGAAAGGACTATACCACGTTAACGCTGGAGTAATTCTGTATGCCCAAACAGTCTTGGCTAATTCTTTCTCCCAATCCAGTCCTGCACTTATGGTTACCTGAACACTTCCTATTATGACTCTGTTAAACCATTCCGCTGTACCTTTCCCTGTAGGGTGATAAACCGGGGTACATTTTTCTTTAATGCCATTTCTATCCAATAATTTGTTGTATTTTTCCACTGTGAATTGTGGCCCATTATCAGTAATTATAATTTTATGAATTCCTTCACTCAAAAATGTTCTTTCCAAAAACAATGTTACTGTATTGACATCTATTACCTCATTTATTTAAATCTCAGGCCATTTTGAATAATTATCCTCCAGAACAATTATATATTTAGCAACTCCCCATCCATCCAAAATGAGCCTGCAAATACCTACACTCAACTCTTTCCAAGGATTCCCTGGATATATGTGTCCTTTCATCGGTGGTCTAAATGTATACTGTGTTTTATCTGCACTTGCACACACTAGACTATTCCTGACAAACGTCTCTGTCTCAACATCTATGCGCGGCCACCAGTAAACCGATTTTATTCTTTTTTTTTTTTTACTTAACAATACCAAGGTGACCCTCATGGTTAATTTCTAATATTTTGACTCTTAACCCTTTGAGCAGAACTAATCTATCTCCTCTTAATATGTGACCTGTTTCACTAAAATATCATTCATCTTTAATTTCCCACAGATGTTTGTATTCGCCCCGTAAATTACTTTTCTCCTTCCATTCATTTATAATAAACTCTTTCACTTTAGATAATGTATCATCTTTGTCATATTCCATTTTCCATTTGTCATCTAAAATTGCTATACAGTTCTTATTAATCATAGCCACACTATATTCATTCCATCCATTCTCAATATGTTTTGTATGTTCATCTAGAGGCAAAGGTGACCTACTCAAATAGTCTGCAACCTTATTTTTGTTACCAGGTAAGTATTCCACATCATATACAAAGTCTAACAACTGTAGTGTCATTCTGCAATACGTGGTGTTGCTTTAACTATATTACTAGTTGTTAAAACGTTCACTAATGGTTTTTGGTCAGTACGTAATTTAAATCTAGAACCCCATACAGATTGCCTGAATTTCTCCATACCCCAAACAGCTGCCAACATTTTTTTTTCAATCACAGAAATGTTCTCTTCACTTGGGGTTAACGAACGAGAAGCATATGCTATGGTATAATCCTCACCTAATCCATTTGTATGGGTCAAAATAGCATCTAAGTCTTTGCCACTAGCATCTGTAGTCACAATGCTGTATGCATTTGTATCAAAACCATGTTACAAACAAATTCTTCTCTTATCTTTAATAACTGTCTTAAACCATATGTTTTCATTGCAAAGTTTTTTACAAATTTGGAATAAAAATCTGCCAGACTCAAGAACGATCTAATTTCGTCTTTAGATGTTGGGGCCGGAGGATTTCTCACAGCATCACTTATGGGGAAATACCATCCTTCCCCACCTCATGTACTAAGTAAATTATAGGTTTTAATCCAAATTTATATTTTTTTCCTCAGCTGTTAGCCCATTGACATACAGTATCTTCAATACCTACATAGTCATGTTCCGGTTTGTCTCTTCTCATAATTAAAATGCCATCCTGGAAGTATGTCACCCCTTCTACTCTCTTGAACAATTTGTCCATCAGCGTTGAAACACTGCTGCTGCTGACACATGACCAAAGGGCATGCACACACACGTGTAACAACCACAAGGTGTGATAAACGAAGTTAAACTTCTGCTATCCGGATGCAATTCTACCCAATGATAGGCTGAAGTTAAATCCATGGTAGAAAACCATTTACACCCTTAGTTTGTGCCAAAAGTTCATACATTTTTGGAAGAGGGTGTTTGTCCACTAGAATGTTCTTATTATTCATATCTCTCAGGTCAATGCATAACCTCAACTGCCCATTAGGCTTCCTTGCCACTACTAAAGGTGCCAACCCTTCAGCGCTCTCAACAGGTTCAATAATCCCTTCTCTAATTAATCCAATTCCTCCTTTACATTCCTTTGTAATCCCAAAGGAATATTTCTTGCTTTGTGACATATTGGTACTGCTCCTTCCCTTAGTACAGCCTTGTGCATATATCCTCACAATTTTCCTACTTTGCCTGAAAACACTTCTTGAAACTTTTCCACCACTTCCGCTTGTACAGAGTTCACTGGTTCATTCAACACCAGAACTTGTTCATTGCTGTTAGAATCCAGAGTTATACCTAAATTTCCCTGGTCAATCCATCCTAATACCGAAGGTCCTTTTTCAGATACATATAATTTTCCTTGAGATTTTCTTCCTTGAAATTCAAATGTGACTAATCTAAAAGCTACCATAGGATTTTTTTCACCAGTAAAGGTAACAGGGTGCACCTCAGTAGCATGTAACTCGCCCCCTAAAAGTTTTGGGAAATTATCATTCCATACAGATCGTTGTACTATTGTATATGGAGACCCAGAATCACCATTATTTTAATATCAACACCTGCAATAGTCATGATGCACACTGGCCTCTTTTTATTTTTCCATCTATTTCTAAAATTGCATTATCTTCAGTACTCAAAATACCTTCTTCCTCATCCAAATCATTTCCCCCTTCCAATACTTTTTTCTCATCTTCTAAGATGCAACATACAGTTTCCTTATTATCTCTTTTTTTTCTTCTTCTGCAAACTTTCACAAAATGGACCATTATTCCACAATACAAACACTTGCTTCTCAGGCAGGGCAGTTCTTATCTCTTGCATAATGTCTTTTATTTCCACATCTGAAGCGTTCCTGGTCCTTGTTACTCCCAAGCAGTCTATTTTTGTCATTAGTCTTCCACTTAAATTACCTTTCAACAGATTTGTCATTTGTTTTATTTTTATAAGCACTACTATTAGTCACTTTACAGATGGACTCCGTTCCAGTTTCTGTTTTCTTTGCTGCCTTTGCACATCTTTTTGACTTTTCTGCTTTCTTTACTATGGATATTATCTCATTATGTGGCGCTTCCCCACATACCCACAATTTTTCTTGTATATTGTCATTGTTTGAATGCATGACATTTTGATTTCTAATTAAGTCCTCTTGTAACGCCCCAAATTTACAGTTTATTGCTAATTTCTTTAAAGCAGACACGTAATCCTCTATTGATTCTGTATTAGACTTTTTCCTTTAAAAAAAAAAAAATCAATAGCCATACATACTGTAGGTTGGTAATAAGTATCCAAATCTTCCAAAGCATCTTTGAATACATCCCTACTCTCTTCCGTTCTAGGTTTCTTCTCCATTTGGGTATATAAACGTATACCTTCAGGCCCCAAAATATGTAATAAGATTTGTTTTCCTTTGCTATGTAAATTCCTCACCATATTCATCTTCAACTGCCGATAAATAGTTCCCAAAATACTCTTTCCAGTCTGTCCAGTTTATTTGCAGTTCTCTAGGATGTGGTAAAAAAGGTATAGGTGACGTTAATCCCAAGTTCTGCATTCCTCCTTCCTATTTATTATCACACGCCTTAGTTCTCTCTGTTTCCCCTTTTAACAGCGTAATTTTCTGGCTTCTTTTTATTTAAACAAATTGACTTCAATAAATCAACATCAACAATCCTTCTGCTTCTTTAATAATCAATTTCCACACTTCTTCTATTTGTACAATCGTATGTGTGCACAACACAGTATAATACCTGTACACAATGTTCCTTTAAACACTTAGGCCCTCATTCTGACCTTGGCGGGCGGCGGAGGCCGCCCGCCAAAGTCCCGCCGTCAGGTTACCGTTCCGCGGTCGAAAGACCGCGGCGGTAATTCTGACTTTCCCGCTGGGCTGGCGGGCGGTCGCCTTCAGACCGCCAGCCAGCCCAGCGGGAAAGAGGCTTCCACGATGAAGCCGGCTCGGAATCGAGCCGGCGGAGTGGAAGCTGTGCGACGGGTGCAGTTGCACCCGTCGCGTATTTCACTGTCTGCGCAGCAGACAGTGAAATACATGTAGGGGCCCTCTTACGGGGGCCCCTGCAATGCCCATGCCAGTGGGATGGGCACTGCAGGGGCCCCCAGGGGCCCCGCGACCCCCCCTACCGCCATCCGGATCTCGGCGGTCCGACCGCCGGGATCTGGATGGCGGTAGGGGGGGTCGGAATCCCCGCGGCGGTGCAGCAAGCTGCGCCGCCGCGGAGGATTCAATGGGGCGGCGGTACACTGGCGGGACCCCGCCAGTGGTGCCGGTCCGACCGCGGCTTTACCGCCGCGGTCGGAATCCCCATTGGAGCACCGCCGGCCTGTCGGCGGTGCTCCCGCGGTCCTCCGCCCTGGCGGTCAAAGACCGCCAGGGTCAGAATGACCACCTAAGGGGGTGATTCTAACCCTGGCGGTCGGTGATAAAGCGGCGGCCAACCCGCCAACAGGCTGGCGGTCCAAAAAGTGGAATTCTGACCCTGGCGGGAACCGCCAACACAGCCCGCCACTTTAACACTCCGACCGCCACGGCGGTACAAACAAACAGCGCGGCGGTCACCGCCAACAGGCAGGCGGCAGACAATGTACCGCCCACCCTATCACAACTCACCAATGCGCCACCTTTTCCGGGGCGGGAGCACCGCCGATAAAAACACGGCGGAAACAGACTACGAACGGGAAAACGCTCACCTCTACGCACTCCACGAGGAAGGAGGACAGCATGGAACCCGAATTAAACATCCTACCTGCTCTCGTCTACCTTCTCATCTACCACGAGTACGAACTCCGGCGCAGACGACAACGGTGAGTACCGCACCTACGACACAGGGGAGGGGGGAGGAGGAAGGATTACGGGCACACACATATTCAACGCCCCCCCCCCCAATATGTACACACCAATGCAGAGCAACAAGTCACAGTGACACCACCCAAACCCCCATAAAAAATGCAATTACATAATCAAATTGGGAATAAAAATTTATGTACAAAATAGCCTCTGAGAAGTATTGGTCAACTATCAAAAATATTTACATTTTAAAAAGTCCATATACACAGCAGTGGATAACCGAAGCAATTAGTTGTGCAAATGTTACGAATTTCGAATTGTCCGTGAGCCAAAGTTTTGCGACACAAGGGCAAAGCCCACACAGGAGACCTGAGTCCTTTGGAGAGAACACTGCAGGGGCATCTGATGACAAAACTACAGGCACCTCAGGGGGAAGGGAAGGGGGGGGCACCACAGCCACATGAGTCCACGACGCCAGATCCACGAAGGGGCCACCATGCCCACTGTGCCATCCTGGGGAGTGCAAAGCCACAGTCTCTCAAGTCTCTACAGTGGGTGGGTTGCCCACTGTACTATCCTGGGGAGTGCAAAGCCACAGTCTCTCAATGTCTCTACAGTGGGTGGGTTCCCCACTGGACCATCCTGGGGAGTGCAAAGCCACAGTCTCTCAATGTCTCTACAGTGGGTGGGTTGCCCACTGGACCATCCTGGGGAGTGCAAAGCCACAGTCTCTCAATGTCTCTACAGTGGGTGGGTTGCCCACTGGACCATCCTGGGGAGTGCAAAGCCACAGTCTCTCAATGTCTCTACAGTGGGTGGGGTGCCCACTGTACCATCCTGGGGAGTGCAAAGCCACAGTCCATCAGGTGGATAAATTACTCCACTGGTCAAGGAGGATGCTTGGTGTGCACAGTGAACCGTGAACAGTGCTTGCAGGAAGGGCCCAGCGGAGCGGTGCTTGAGACGGCGGGGCCCAGAGGAGCGGTGCTTGAGCGGAAGGGCCCAGCGGAGCGGTGCTTGACAGGAAGGGCCCAGCGGAGCGGTGCTTGAGACGGCGGGGCCCAGCGGAGCGGTGCTTGACAGGAAGGGCCCAGCGGAGCGGTGCTTGAGACGGCGGGGCCCAGCGGAGCGGTGCTTGAGAGGAAGGGCCCAGCGGAGCGGTGCTTGAGACGGCGGGGCCCAGCGGAGCGGTGCTTGACAGGAAGGGCCCAGCGGAGCGGTGCTTGAGAGGAAGGGCCCAGCGGAGCGGTGCTTGAGACGGCTGGGCCCAGCGGAGCGGTACTTGAGAGGAAGGGCCCAGCGGAGCGGTGCTTGAGAGGAAGGGCCCAGCGGAGCGGTGCTTGACAGGAAGGGCCCAGCGGAGCGGTGCTTGAGACGGCGGGGCCCAGCGGAGCGGTGCTTGACAGGAAGGGCCCAGCGGAGTAGTGCTTGAGAGGAAGGGCCCAGCGGAGCGGTGCTCTTCTGCACGGCGGGGCCCTGTTCAGTGGTGCCTGTCTTCACGGCGGGGCCCTGTTCAGCGGTGCTCTTCTGCACGGCGGGGCCCTGTTCAGCGGTGCCTGTCTTCACGGCGGGGCCCTGTTCAGCGGTGCTCTTCTGCATGGCGGGGCCCTGTTCAGCGGTGCTCTTCTGCACGGCGGGGCCCTGTTCAGCGGTGCCTGTCTTCACGGCGGGGCCCTGTTCAGCGGTGCTCTTCTGCACGGCGGGGCCCTGTTCAGCGGTGCTCTTCTGCACGGCGGGGCCCTGTTTAGCGGTACCTGTCTTCACGGCGGGGCCCTGTTCAGCGGTGCTCTTCTGCACGGCGGGGCCCTGTTCAGTGGTGCTCTTCTGCACGGCGGGGCCCTGTTCAGCGGTGCCTGTCTTCACGGCGGGGCCCTGTTCAGCGGTGCCTATCTTCACGGCGGGGCCCTGTTCAGCGGTGCCTGTCTTCACGGCGGGGCCCTGTTCAGCGGTGCCTGTCTTCACGGCGGGGCCCTGTTCAGCGGTGCTCTTCTGCACGGCGGGGCCCTGTTCAGCGGTGCTCTTCCAGTAAGTCTAGGGAGCCAGACCTGGCCTGGACTCCCTGCTCACTCGCCCTCCGACCGTGCAGTGGCAGGCCCCTTCGGGGACGGAGTCCTGGGCCCTTTGTTCTCGTCCCTTGCAGCCGGGATGGGGCTTGTGAGGCCCTCCTGCTCCGCGCTCCTGCTGGCTCACCTCTCCGCCCTGCTGCCCTTTCGCTCCTTAGATGGGGCTCTCGGGCCCTTGCCTCCCCTGGCTGTTGTGGCAGGTGAAGTGGCCGAAGTGAGCTCCTTGGGGGCAGCCGTGTCGGTCCTCTCACGGCGGCCCTTTAGTTTCCGGGTCCTCTTGCCTTGGGGGGGCTGGATGTGTCCTTGCTGCTGAGTGAAGTGTCACTGCCGCCAAAGGGTGGACTCCAGAACCCATGCACCACTGTGACACTCGAAGCAGGGCTGGTGGTGGCTGAGGTGCTCTTGGGACTCTTAGCAGATGGAGGGGGTGGGTCAGGGGAGGGAAAGAGGTTAAGATTAGAGAGGTAATATTTCTTAGGACCAAGGTAAAGGGTAGGAGTAGTGGTGATGGAAGTGGAGGAAGAGGATGTGGTTGTAGGAGAGTCAGGTGTGGTGTCTTTGGGTGCAGGTGACTGAGACGTAGGCTGTCGTGAGGTGGTTGGCTGTTGTTTGGGTGTCTGCCTGCGTTTATGTGTCTTGGAAGTGGGGGTGACAGACACAGTGGGAGAGGACACAGGGGACGTGTAAATGGCAGTGGGGGTGGTGACTGCACGTGTGCGGACTGTAGTGGAGGGTGTGCTGGTGATGGAAGCACTGGGTGATGGTGGTGTGCATGCATGTGTGAGTGTAGACGTCACAGGGAGGGAGGAGGGAGATGAGGAGGAGGGGGACACAGAGGTGGTAGTGACTGTTGGAATGTCTGCATCTGGGTGTTGCTTGGGTGAGTGTTTGTGGGATCTGTGGTGCTTGTGTCTGGATGAGCTGCTCTTGGGTGTTGAGGTGTGTGCAGGCTGGTCTGATGGTGTGGATGGGATAGGCTGAGGAACAGGAGACAGAGAAAGGGTGGAGGCAGTTAGAAGAGGGAGGCTGGAAACAGGGACAATGGCTGCCGTCAGTGCTGAGGCCAGAGAATTGAACGATCGTTGATGGGCAGCCTGACCCGAATGAATGCCCTCCAGGTAGGCATTGCTCCGATGCACCTCCCTTTCCACCCCCTGGATGGCATTCAAAAGGGTAGTCTGCCCAACAATGATGGTCTGAAGGAGGTCAATGACCTCCTCACTGAGGGCAGCAGGGGCAACAGGGGCAGGGGCTGAGGTGCCTGGGGCGAAGGAGACGCCCGCCTTCCTGGGCGAGCGGGCACGGAGCGAAGGCTGAGGGGCTGCTGGGAGGGCGGTGCTGGGGCGCTGGGTGGCGGCTGTACCTGTAGAGGCGGGGGGCCCGGATGTTGCCGCCACCGCTAGGGTGCTCCCAACCGAGGACGTGTCCGTGTCGCTGGTGTCTTCACCGGTCCCCGTGGTGGTGCTCCCCTCGCCCTCCGGATCACTGGTGCCCTCGGTGTCTGTTCCAGTGCCCACCGGGGCCTTGTGACTTGCAGCTCCCTCGTGCTCCGATGCCAAATCTCCTCCGCCTGAGGATGCTAATGCACACATGCACAAGAAGATAAAGAAAAAGGGTGGGGGGAGAAATAAAAATAGGTTGAGTGCATGCCTTGTCAACACCGTTGGTGGAGAGGACAGACACAGGTGCCTCATGCACTAAGCCGCGCAAATCGGGGTACACTACTCAGTACTTCTGACTAGGCCAACAGGTCTAGGGACAACAAACGCGCACATGTGTGATGCAGGACCATGGTTAGCTGTACTTGGCACCCTACAGAGGTGGGGGGCGGGGGCACAGGGCCATGTCTAAGGGAGGGGACTACACTACAGAAAGCGCCCTGGCCTACTGTCACCCACAGCCCTCCTCCCCCACCCAGACACCTCAACTGCGCGTAAAGATAGCAGAATGTGCAGATACTCACCCCCTTGTGTCTGCTGTGATGTCCTCAAGCGCCCATCCAAATCAGGGTAGGCCACCGCCAGGATCCGGGACATCAGGGGGGTCAGGGTACGACTGGCACCCCTCCTAGGTCAGGAGGCCATCCCCAGCAGTGACTCGGCTGTCTTTCTGGTTCCGCGGCGGATGTCCTCCCACCTCTTGCGGCAGTGGGTGCCCCGTCTGGTGTAGACCCCCAGGGCCCGGACTTCCTTGGCGATGGCACGCCAAATGTCGATTTTCTGATGGGCGCTGACCTGTTTGACATGTACAGGGTGGGAAAGAAAAAACATTATTTTTCTGCATGTTAGATGTGAATGCCCTCCCCTCCCCAACCTTGCCATGTGGCACATTCTCTCATCTGCCGTGCCTTGCACTCCTCATTTTCTCCCCACCCCACCAACTTACATCCACCCCACTCCACACAGGCATAACCCATTCAATGTGCACTCAGTGTACTTACCTGTTGGTCTGGAGGACCGTAGAGTAGCGCATTCTGGGGGAGGACCCCATCCACAAGTTTCTCCAACTCTTCAGAAGTGAAGGCAGGGGCCCTTTCCCCAGTCGCAGCAGCCATTGTATCTTCCAGACCGAGGTCACAGCAGCACTTGCAGTATAGGTCCTCTCCTGTGGATGATCAGGTCTCGAGTGATTAAGCAGATAGAAAATGGCGGTCACGCCCGCGGTGGTGCGTACTGCGGCGGTGCGTACCGAGACCGCCGGCGCACATCGTCATTGGCTCATGAAACCCATAGGGTTCAATGTTAACCAATGCGCCTTCCTACCGCCACGGTGTGCCACGCTAGCGCAGTGACCTCACATCCCATTGTCCCACTTCACATGTCAGGCAGCCGCCATTCCAAGGGCCCACATGGCATAATTTCAACTGCGTCACAGAGGCCTAGGCCTTGCATTGCCACTCATACTAGCCTTTCACTGCATTTCGATTCAATTACTGTGCAAGCTGTGGTTACGTACCTGTGGGTTGCTTGACTCTGTGCTCCATGTTGTCCTTCCTAGGCACCGTCCACTGGGACTTGCAAGGAGAAGGATGAATCCTCGCGTGTACCGACCGCTGGTGGACCTGTCGACAATGGAAGAACGCCATATAATACTACGCTACAGACTTGACCGAGCCACTATACATGAACTGTGTGCCCAGCTGGAGCCAGCCCTGATGTCCCCCATCCGCCAACCCACAGGGATCCCCCCTCTAGTGCAGGTTCTGTCAGTCCTACATTTTTTGGCAAGTGGGTCATTCCAGACAACAGTGGCCATGTCATCTGGAATGTCTCAGCCTATGTTTTCTAAGATTTTGGCCAGAGTTTTGTCTGCCCTGATGAAACACATGCGGAGCTACATTGTTTTCCCTGAGGAGGATGATTTGCCCACTGTGAAGGGTGATTTCTATGCCCTTGGACATATTCCCAACATCATTGGTGCCATTGATGGGACCCATGTGGCTTTAGTACCCCCAAAAGACGATGAGCAGGTGTACAGAAACAGGAAAAATTACCATTCTATGAATGTGCAAGTGGTCTGTTTGGCTGACCAGTACATCTCCCATGTAAATGCCAAATTCCCAGGGTCAGTGCATGACGCGTATGTGATGCGTAATAGCAGCATCCCCTATGTGATGGAACAGCTACAGAGACACCGTGTGTGGCTAATAGGTGACTCTGGTTACCCCAACCTGCCTTGGCTATTGACCCCAGTGAGGAATCCCCGGACCAGGGCTGAGGAAAGGTACAATGAGGCTCATGGGCGAACGAGGAGGATAATAGAAAGGACTTTCGGGGTCCTGAAGGCCAGGTTTAGGTGTCTGCATATGACAGGTGGATCCATAATGTACTCACCAAAGAAGGTGTGCCAGATCATCGTGGCCTGCTGCATGCTTCACAATCTGTCTTTGCGACGTCAGGTGCCTTTCCTGCAGGAGGATGGTCCAGATGGTGGTGTTGTAGCAGCTGTGGAGCCTGTGGAGAGTGAAGAGGAGGAAGACGACGGGGACGACACAGACAACAGGGACACAGTCATCCAACAGTATTTTCAGTAGCAGACAGGTAAGAATCACCCACGCAATTTAACATTTCCTTAAAGCCTCCTGCATCTCTACTTTCTGCATTTACCCCCAGTTGTTTTTTAACTTATTTTTGCTTTTCACTTCCCTTTTCAGTGCTGTTTGACCCGCTGCGTGACTTCTGATTGTTTAGCCCATGGACAAAAACGTATTGACATTGGTATGTTGTCATCACAAATTGTCTGACCATCATTGTACAGTATTGTGTAAAACTTTTGTAAATAATACAGGCTGACTCCTGAATATTTTAAGTGCAATGAGTGTTTATTTGTGTTGCTAGATTTTGATGCATGATATTAGTACGGTGATGGGAGGGGGTGGGGTAATGTCCATGGCAGAGTCCAGTTCTCAGTTTCACAGGTGCCTTGTCCATAGGCCTGTGGAAGGATGGAGCAGGGGCAGTTCAAGGTTGGACAGGGTGACAATGTGGGACAGTGGGATGACATCAGGGGGTATCCTTTGCTGGCGGGGGTCTTGGCATCCTACTCTGTCTTCCTGTGAGATCTCAGGTTCCGCTTGCGGGGTGGTTGTTCTTCAGCAGGAGGTGGGGTTCTGGTGGCCTGACGTTGTGGTGGGGCCTCCTGTCCACTAGCGCCGGCGGAGGTGGTGGGCTCTTCCTGGTCCTGGCTAGTGACAGGGGCCCTTTGGGGTGCCACATGGTCCCGCAATGTGGTTTCAATCCGGTTTAAGACCTGGACTATGCTCCCCATAGCGGTACCGATGGTCGTGAGTTCATTGCTGAACCCCATGTAGCGTTCCTCCTGCTGTGCCTGGATCTCGCTGAACCTGGCCAGTACCGTCGCCATCGTCTCTTGGGAGTGGTGGTATGCTCCCATGATGGTGGTGAGGGCCTCTTGGAGAGTGGGTTCCCTGGGCCTCTCCTTCCCCCCCTGTCGCACAGCAGCCCTCCCAGTTTCCCTATTTCCCTGGGCCTGTGTCCCCTGGACGGTGTGCCCACTACCACTGCCCCCAGGTCCCTGTTGTTGTTGGGGTGTTGGGTCAGCCTGGGTGCCCTGTAGTGGCGGACACACCGCTGATTGACGCGTCCTGGAGACAGAGGCATGGGCCCGCTGGGTGGGAGCTGTGCTGGTATTCCCAGAGGGGGTTGGGTCTGGTGTGGCCTGTGTCTGTGTGTGGGGAACCGACTGTCCAGAGGTCCCCGATGGTCCGGGCTGGTCGTCAGGGTCGAGGTCGACAGAGCTGCTGTCCTCACTGGGGGCCTGTTCTGGGGGTGGGATGGACAGATCTGGACCCTCCGTGGCGGTGTGTTGGCGTTCGGGCCCTGCAGGGGTAACAGAGTATTGTTATAGTTTTTGTGTGTGCCATGGCGTGCATTTTGTGTGTGCCCTTGTCCCCCAGTGCTGGCATTCTCTTGTGGGAGGGGTTGTGAGGGTGGTTGGGGGGGGGGGGATGGGTATGTGCAGTGGTCATGCATTGGTGATGGCTGTCTATGGTTTGTGTTGTCATTCAGGGGTTGGTGTTGTTTAGGGTGGGTTGTGCTGGTGGGACAATGGCAGGGAGGATGTGTGCTGGGGGGTTTGTGATTGGGGGTGAGGGTGGGGTTGTGGGTTGGCATGCTGGTGATTGGGGGGGGGTTAAGTAGTTGAGATTGTACTTACCAGAGTCCATTCCTCCGTGTACTCCAGCGAGGCCGTGAGGATGCAGGATGTTTACTACCTCTTGCTCCCATTCTGTAAATTGGGGTGGAGTGGGTGGGGGTCCGCCGCCAGTCTTCTGCACAGCGATGTTGTGCCTTGATACCATGGAGCGCACCTTCCCCCGTAGGTCGTTTTCTGATGTCGTCCCGATTTCTGGGATGCTGTCCCACAGCGTTGACCCTGTCTACAATCCTTTGCCATAGCTCAGCCTTCCTTGTTATAGTGGTGTGCTGCACCTGTGTGCCGAAGAGCTGGGGCTCTACCCTAATTATTTCCTCCACCATGACCCTGAGTTCTTGGTCCGAGAACCTGGGGTGTCTCTGGGGTGCCATGGGGTGGTGTGGATGAGGTGTGGGGTGGTGTTTGTGGTGATGTGCGTGGTGGTGTGTGCGTAGTTGTGGTGTGGGTGATGATGTTGGGTTCCTGTGTGTGTTGTGCTTAGCGTTCCCTGTGCTCTCTCTCAGTCTCTCTGGCCTTCTCTCAGTAATTGTGGTCGTAAGGGTTTGTGGGTGATGTGGGTATGTGTTTTATATTGTAATGGGTGTGTGGGAGTGTTGTTTGTATGTGTATCAGGTGTGTGTAATTCAAATTGTCCAATGTGGCTGTGTTTTGTAAGGGTGTGTGTATTTTGACCGCGGCGGTGTGTACCGCCAATGGAATACCGCGGTTGAAGAACCGCCGCGTGGATTTGTGGGTCAGAATGGCATGGGCGTGTTTGTGTTGGCGTGGCGGTGGAGGTTTGGTCTTCTCCAGTTTATCGCTGCCCGCTGCTGTCGCGGCCTTCCGTGGATGTCGAGTTTTTGGCGGGTTGACAGTTGGAGGTCAGAATGACCGTGGCGGTTTACCGCGGCGGTAGTATGGCGGTCTTCTGACCGGCGGTAAGGGCCTTTTACCGCCGAGGTCAGAATGACCCCCTAAGTGGCCTTCACTATGTTTTTCCACTTCCGTATACAATGGTATCAGGCCACAAGTTCAACGCATGTTATGGTTGCTTAGTAATGTGTTTCCAAAATGGCTGCAAGCTCCTCAATTAACACGCGCACAGCGTAGCCCAGCAACAGCTCACGTGCAAGCATTGAGATCCGTGCTGTTTTCACCTAAATAACAAATTCACAGTGGTAGCAACAGACTCACTGCGGTGGCTCCGCCTCCTCTGTCTGTCAGGAATCCTTGTACCACAAACTGATTTTTTTCTTTTCCAACGTCGGCACCTAAACTCGTACACCTCAACAGCACCCCCGCTCTCCGCCTGCTCTCCAAGGTAAGTGCCTTCCTATGATCCCGTCCAGTCGCCAATTTGTAGAAAGACACACTCTCATAACTTCTTTGGTCTAGTCTCTTTATTGAAGAACAAGCGATGCAACATCTGTTCTCCACTGCCATTCCCTCAAAACTGTTACCATATCCCCGACATTCTCGAACCCAATAGTTGCTATGATACAAGTAGCCTTGATACCACAAAATCCAAGAGGTGCAGATGGCAAAACACCCACCACTGCCAGCAAATGACCTCTTCCTAAAGAACCTCCATTGAGTGCCACACATTCACTCTGTTGATTGATCTTGAACCACCTACCAGTTGCAATGGGAGGAGTACCCTGGATTTTGGACTCCCAGTGGTGTGGCATCTACTCCAATTATTTCATCCACTGTGACTGATCCCTTCACTTTACATTTTTGTTCCTTTTTGTTAAAAATGTATTTTCTGCATTAGCATTGTAATAAATCCACCCACCACAAACTCATTGTCTGCTTGCTTAGTTTCTACATTTTGCTATGTAGAGATATAAGACCATGTGAATCATAGGATGAAAACACAAGCTACTTGTGCATAGAAGGATATGTTACAGGTACTCATTGCCCTGCTCAGGATTACAACCATTACACACCAACACATTAGTACAAGTCTCTGTTCAAACCAACAATTGTATTCCAGTGTACAACACAGAGGCTGTCTAAATGTCTGGACATTTAGAAACAAGAATGTGTGACTCATACTGAGTCAAAGTACATATTCCAAGGTACAGCCCCCATACCAAAGAAGGAAGGGATTTGTCATCCACTGTCCTTTAGAATAGGCAAACATTAAAGTGGATGATGTCACCAGCTTGAACCCTATCACATACCACACCAAAGTAATCCAACATTACATTATCCAAGATACAGGCAGGTGGCAGTATAACAGTCACTGATCACAGGCCCATCATAATCCAATTCCCATGCACCTGGTGGTATCACATAAACATATGTCAGGTTTGTGGCACAGGCACTGTGGCCTGCAATGATGAAACACATCTACAGCTACATCCAGGTCATGCAAAAAGTGTTTAGCCAATGTGAAGGTAAAATGAATTGGGTGCAATCTATGACTACATATTTCATGCCCACATGATGACACACATGATGCAATCAGCCCACCACAGCCCACAAAACAAGTCCAATGGGCACGTCTCACCTTCTACCCAAACACTATGCAAGCTGTTTTGACACAGTATCATTCACCCAAACTATATGACCTACATTACCCAGAACAATCCATGTCCACTTTGAATGTCAGAACAGCATCAGACACCTGCCAATGTCACAACTCTGAAATGCCCACATGAGGATGTCATGGTGAAGGTACCTATACAAAGGCAAAACAAGGGGTACAGGCTACCATTGACACAAATCACATAGCAAACATCTGGAAAACAAAGTACATTGCAAAGAAAATGACACAAACAAGGCAACATCAAGGTGGGGATGTGTCAAAAGCTTTCTCATCAAGCAGCCTTTGGCTGAATATTACAGAGTATCAGCTCCCAACTGTTTCTAAAACAATAAACTCCACACATTCTCACAACTATAATTAATTGTACAGTCACAGTCTTCACATCACATGACATACTTACACTCATGAAAAGTAGCTGTTGATGAGATCTTCCTGCAAGTCAGCTCCTTCCTCTTCAACACTGTCATCCTTACTTGGCATTTCATGTGTCTCACCTGGTGGCACTGCAGGCTCCCCCTCCGCTGAGATGTATGGGATATTTCTCTGCAGTGCGATATTGTGGAGCATGTAGCATGCCAAAGTGATCTGACGCATTCACTGGGTGAGTAGAGGGCTCCACCAGTCCTGTCCAGACACTTAAATCTGACATTCAGGAGCTCAAAAGCCCGCACCACTGGCTGCTGTATTCTTCCATGGGCCTCATTGATGCAGACATCCTCTGACGTAGTTTGATTCCTCAGTGACGTCAACAACCAAGGTTGGTTTGGATATAAGGAGTCTCCTGTTAAGGAATAGGACATATGTGCAACAATGAGTCACTCACTTCATGACTGCAGCACCGGCATTGCACACACACAGTTAGAACAGATGTGACTCACCAACCAGCCATGCCTTCTCTGGGTACAGTTGTGACATCAGTAGGGGTATGGTGCTGTTCTGCATTATGAAGGATTCATGGGCTAAACCAGGATAACAGGCACAGACATGTGAAATTTAGAGATCCGCCAAGCAGACAACTTGCACATTGAAGGATTGAAAGTTCTTTCGGTTACGATAAACTTGTTGATTGGCTTACGGTGGCACCAAGCCAACATGTGTGCAATCAATGGTCCGCACCACATGTAAGAGGCAGCCAAAACCATAAAAGTCAGCCTTCACATTGGCTAAATCCTCATGTCGGGGAAACATGATGTAGGTGTCAAGGTGTTTCAACATTGCTGAGAGGATATCCTTCTACACCAGACTGAGCATTTGTTGGGACACACCAGCAGGTAGGGCCACAGTATGTTGGAATGACCCTGTTACTAGGAAGTGCAATACTGACATGATTTGTGCAATGGGTGGTATGCTGGTTAGATGATAACTAGCTGGCATCAGATCTGGCTCCAACTGGCGACATAAAACCACTATTGCTTGCCTATCCAGGCAGTAGTACATGATAATGTGGAGTTGCTCCATGGTCTGAAGGTCTGGCAGTGGACGGTGGACAGGAGGGTGCCACATCCTCCCTCTCCCTGGGTACCTATGTGTGAAAAGACGTGATCTGTAACATTAGTCAGTGTGCCCACAGCAACAGCCAATGCTATCACGTGACAGTGCATTTCTGACGGTATAGACATGGCACCCAGTACACATCATTGCTGGCAACTACACAAAGAGCACATGTGACCCACATAGTTTTCAACACATGTTCACAACATGGATATGGACCAAAATCAAAGATGTACAACACAATTGCCCCCCTAAATGTGACTGTATATTTCAACCGCCAAAATGAACATTGGCAGAGGTGGACTGTGCACTGCTGTAAAATGCCATCTGTGCCCTGCGACATTCTACAATGGTGGTTGAGTAGAAGGACCTATATGACAAGACAGGATAAGGATGTTTGTGAGGTAACAAAACATGTTTTCTCGGTGTGACGCAGTTTATGAAGCCCAATACAGCATTTCAGGCTGCCAAAAAAGGTGGATGCCTGACCTACTCCACTGGACATTAGGAACTGTCCACAACCGCCTGCAGAAGTCATCATGGTTACAGGTGGTTGAAAGTGCGACAGACACAGCAATAGGCTAACGTTGTTGCCAGTGGCGTTAACAGCCCAACTGCCTGTGTCCGTCTGTTGGTGACGACCGCGTACGTGGCAGACGCGACAACCATGTTGTGCACATTCACTCACTTGGCTCCTGACACTGCTGCCAGCAACACCTCCACTACCTGAGCTGCTGTGTGCCTCCTCTGGGAGCAATCATGCAACGTCCAGCAGGTGATAGGGCCCTTGCCTTATCTCCAGAGGAGCTGAAGAAGCTTGTCAATGAGGACCTACCCCTGTACAGACAGGTCTATGGTTCAACAGAGGAGCAGGTAAGTACCTCATGTGCATAATTTTATCTGTACTTCACCGTCCTTTTCCTCCTCACAGGCTACTTACTCCCAAAGCTCTGTTGTCACCTTCACACAAGTCATATTTGTCCTGTACAGGCTTATTGCACAAATGCCAGTCCCACAGTGCAGATAGTGTGTTGATTCCTGTGAGGCCATGATAAGCATCAATAGCTTGGTCACATAGCAGAAATTGTACAATGCATGTTTTTGTATGTTGGAGGCCCTCACTGTAGGATAGACACAGATGCCAAAAGGACTGTTTGTGGTATAGGTGCATACCACAGAACCCACCCCCTGATGTGGTATGAATCTGCATTTTATTAGGCCACATGCCCAAACATAGACAAGGAAGACACTTTCTGTACTCACCATCCCAGACTCTTGATTGTTACTCAAGTATAATGGGGACATTTGTATTATGGCAGTTGCCTGTAGGGACTGTATGCAGTGAGTCAATCTCACAGAGTGTGAATGTGTTGGTCCATTCAGGCCTAAGGAGTTTACCCTTCAGAAGCCACACAGGTGTGTTGTGTTTCATTGTGGCTTACATCACAGTACATGTTGCTGGAGCATGGTAGTCATGTCCCTGTACTTATTGGTGTGTGTGTTTCACACTTGTGGAGTGTTAACAAATTGAAATATTCTAGCTTGGTGTTTCTGACAAGTATGTGACTGAACACTTTGTGTCAAAACTTGTGATTGTAATCTATTGATTTGTCTTTTGCATCCATGCAGGTAAACGCCCAACAGAAGAAGGAGCTATGAAGAGCTATTGCCTAGAAGGAGCAGACCCAGGGGGTCCAAAAGGTGGAAGGACCTGAGACGCTGGGTCCAGAAGATCGCTGAAGTCCAGCTGGGGCTGTCCTCCCAACGTGGATAGGGCGTACGTCAGACCATGACCCCTCAATGGCCTGCATTCTGGCAGTGGCCTACCCAGATCTTGATGGGCGTTTGAGGACAGCACAGCAGCCACAAGAGGGTGAGTACAGGGCATATTCCTGCCTGTCACATTGCCAAGTGAATGTGTTAGGTTCTGACAGCTACCCCAGACAAACAGGTGTGAGCCATGTCTGACACAGTAGATGAGTGATTGTTTGTGTTGACATGTCATGTAGTGCATACTGATATGCCTTGCCTATTGGCCCAGGGACCTAGGATACAACTGAGTACAATCCACAAATAATTTGCGCTCCAGGGACAATATATGACTGTATACATTGATGAATCAAGTACTGTTTGTTGTTCTAGTGGGTGTAAATTCAAAGCAACAGACCGCTACTCCTCAGGGTTACAGGCCAAAACAACAGTAGTGATGGATCACTGCCCTCAGCTAAATATCTGGTGAAATTAGTATATTGGCATCTGCTACCCAGAGGCTAATTGTCTTTAGCGTATGACGGGTGCTGGTACCTCACTACTCTCTGTAATGTGAAGATGGCCACCATACATGTGACAGTGCATACTTTTTTGGGGGTGCAGCTATAGATCAGTACTTTCCCTTTGTAAGTGGGGAATGTCCAGTGACATGATTTGTGTGTCATCGCTGTTGCCAACAATCCTCGTGCCTACATGTCAGCATGTGTCCCTTTCTCTTTTGAAAAACATTGGTAAGCTGCTATATCATTCATGGTCTATCTGTGTTGATGGGATCGTTTCTGTATTCCCTCACATATCTGGGCATGTCAACCTGTGTGTGGAATAGGACATTTACAGTGGGGGTTTATTTCATGTGGTGCCACAGACAGGAGTGTGTCACCATTGGTTATTGGCTGATATATACCCTCACCGTCATAGCATGTAATTTGGCATACACAACTGCAGTAGCAAGGAGGGACATGGAGGGTAGGCTTGGAGTTTCTACCCACAATGTGCACTTCCATGCTATTGATGTAAAATCATGTAGCAAAGTCATTTGCACATGTGAAATGGGGACGGTTTGTAACCTGACTGTTGTCATGTGTCATGAAGTGACTTGCAGCTATGTTGGAATCACATGTGTTTGGGTACAACTATCCATCCACAGACATCTGGGTTTTCATGACCAAAATAGAGACAACGATGTAGCTTCCCATTGGGCAACATGGTGAGGTCCTTCTACAAGTACTTGCAAATGTATGGGCCTCTCCAACATCCAAAGGACTAATGGTGTCTTCTGATGCCCTCAAAGTATGTCATTGTAAGAGGTGCTAGACATTAGTGATGATTTCGCTAGGACTTGCTAATTCCTTGAGTTGTGCTTTTTAGAGACATGGCTCCCTGACATTTTGCACATTTTGTCTACAGTGTACACTTCCATGCCAAATGTGTGGCATATCAGAGCAGCATCATTAGTACTACCTCCATGACTACATTGGGACAAATTTCCTCGGTGAAGTGTGCATTGTGGATATGTTTCCAGTGTGACATGGGTATTTCCATGTCCTCTTCCTCGGGCTATTGTACTGTTGTCAGCAACATAGCAGGTTCAGGGAGCATAATTTCTTATTGTTATGTTATTGTGTATGTGACAAATGTATGTCTGCATGACGTTGTGTGGGATCTGTGGGAATGAAGACATTGGCCTACTATTGTATAACAACATGTAAGTTATGTATGCTCTATGAGGCAAAGCATTGACAGTGATGTGGTCTCCTACTTGGTTACTGTAATTGCACAACTTCAACCATGCAATTGTAGTTGTATGAAATCTTGATTCTTCTGTGGGCAACTTTTGACAGATCACATGGCATGCATGCATATGAGATGGTACATGTAGTGGCCATTTAGGTGGAGTTTGTTGCTGGGGCCTTGTGACCGGGTGGTAGGGATGAACTACTCCAACAGAGTTCAAAGTGTGACAACAAAGAAGTTTTATTGGAATACGATAGATGAACAAGTGCAGGTACGTGTTTATTGTCTTTAACTGCTGGGTATAAGGTGGTAGGGTGTTGTCCATGGTCTGGTCTTAACCCGCCTCTTTTCTGTTCCTCTTTCATAGGGTTCCCCGGGAGGTACATGTAGAAAGAAGAGAACAGTAGCAGTAAGTGGACTAGGCTCTTATGCCGTACGGTAAGTATTTCTTTTGTTTCGTCCTATCCTCACTATTCTTGTCAAGATACTAGTCCTATCAGTGCTTTGTATGCTTAACATCTATGCTTTCTATGCTTCCCCCCCCTTTTACAGTGCTCGTTATCCTGTGTGCGATGGTTCCAGTGATCTAGGCTATTGTTGTCTTCTACAGTATTCAGTGGTAAGTGTTTCCAGCCCTCCCCCTCTCTTCCTTTCCCTCCCTTTTCCCTTGTTCGTGCTGTGCTTGTGCCCTTATTTGATTCTCTCGCTCTCTCTCTCTCCTCTTTCACTCAGATTCAGGGTCATGGTCCCACGCACCTGTACTGCCACGCTTCTCCGGAAGCGTGACGGGATGCAGCAGCTCGTCCTCCCGGTCCCTGGACTTCGGGGCATCCGATGCTTGTCTCCAGCCGTCTCCTCCAGGATACGAGTGCTTCAACTGCCTCCGTGCAGTCCTTTGGCTCCGTCCTCTGTTCTCGGCGTCCGCACTGTTTCCTTCCGACTCCTCTTTTGGATCAAAGGTCATGGTTCCTCGATCGCCTCCAACTCCTTCTTTACAAGCCCCGGACGCCGATACCTTCGGTAGCGGCGATTTTAACTTCCTGACATCCCGCCGCTCTAAAGCGTCCAGCCAATCACGTGTAGGAAAACTGGGCTGCCGGGGTCCACCAGTGGCAGTGTCAGCACAAGTGAAGTCCGAGTGCGGGCGAACAGGTTCCAGCCCGTCACATACACTCCCCCTAGAGAGCGACTTGTCGAGACGCTCGGAGACCGGATAGCGGGAAAGAAAATCCGCAGTCACCATTTGTTTTCCAGGAAGATGTTGAATTTGGAACGAGAAAGGCTGTAGGGAAAGAAACCACTGGAGAACGCGGGAGTTAGTGTCCTTATTATGGGCGAGCCAGGTAAGAGGTGCGTGATCAGTGATGAGGGTAAAGGTTCTGCCGGATAGATAGTATCGAAGAGATTCAATAGCCCACTTAATCGCCAGACACTCTTTCTCAATAATCGGATAATGTGTTTCACGTGGCAGTAACTTCCTGCTGATGTAAAGAATGGGATGGGGTGTCCCATCATCCTGAGGTTGGGACAACACAGCCCCAATACCCAGGTCGGAGGCATCAGTTAATAACACAAAGGGCTTTTTGAAATCTGGACAACATAACACAGGCTCAGAAATGAGAGCGGTTTTGAGACGGTTAAAGCTACGTAACGCAGTCACTGAAGGGGAACCTAGGGTGTTGGGATAGGATTTTTTTAGCAATTCAGTAAGGGGTTCTGCCACTGTGGAGAAGTGGGGAATGAAGCGTCTATAATAACCCACTAATCCTAGAAAAGCCCTTACGTCCTTCTTCCTTTTAGGGAACGTCATATTGGAGATAGCTTCTACCTCTTTGACTTGGGGATAAATCTTACCACCCCCTACAACGTAACCTAGGTACCTGATGCTAGTCTGACCTAGTCGACACTTCTCAGGATTGGTAGTTAACTGGGCGTTTCGTAAAGCTTGTAAAACGGTATTTAGATGGGTCATGTGGTCTTCCCAGGTATTGCTATAGATAACAATGTCATCCAGATAGGCAGCGGCATATTGTCTGAAGGGTCGTAAGATTTCGTCCATGAGTCTTTGGAAGGTGGCAGGAGCCCCGTGGAGCCCAAAAGGAAGGACAGTAAAGTGATACAACCCTGAAGGGGTAGCAAACACGTTTTTTTCTTTATCTTCTTTACTTAAGGGTATCTGGCAATACCCCTTCGTGAGATCTAGGGTGGATAAATATTTGGCCTGGCCCAATCTCTCAATGAGCTCATCAATTCTCGGCATAGGATAGGCATCAAAATAGGTTACATTATTGACCCCCATATAGTCTACGCAAAACCTGGTACTGCCGTCTGGCTTAGGTACCAATACGACAGGCGAGCACAAAGGACTGGTGGAAGGTTCTATAATTCCTGCGGTTAACATGGCTTGGACTTCTTTTTCGATAATCGTCTGTTTGGCTTCAGGGATGCGGTATGGTCTCTGGCGGTGAACAGTATTTGTTTTAAGGCGAATGGGATGTTGGACTAGGGGGGTTCTCTCTGGATATTTGGAGAAGACATCATGATTGTGATATGCCAGGTAAGTTAGTTGGTTATGATAGGAACCAGTAAGTTCAGGATTGATCCATGCTAATGCCCAGTTAGACTGTTCAGGCTTGGTTAGCGTAGGATATGGGATGTCTTCATTAACATCAGTATTGATATAATGAATATTATGGTCCTCTGTAGGGTCTAACCATTTTTTAAGCAGGTTGGTGTGATAAATCTGTTCCCTGCCACTTCCTTGGGGTATGGCCAATCTGTAGGTGGTGGGGTTAATCTGTGCTGTCACTTCAAATGGTCCTTGCCATCGGGCCAACAACTTATTATCTGTGCTAGGGAGTAACACCAGTGCTTTATCTCCTACTGTCAAAGTCCGCACTGTGCTTCGGGTATCATATAACCGTTTCTGTTTATGCTGAGCTTCACGTAAAGCAGTATGGGCCTCTTCCCATACTGTATGTAAATTCTCTCTTAACTCCTGGGTATAGGTTAATAAATCTTTTACCTCTTCCTCTGTATCCTCCCATTGTTCGGCTAACATATCCAACAATGTACGAGGTTGCCGGCCGAACAGTAATTCGAATGGGCTGTGACCTAAGGACGCCTGTACATGTGTACGGATGGCATATAAGACTAACAGTAACTTCTTCTCCCAATCCTTGCCAGCGTCTGATATGCTTTTTCTTAGGAGGGATTTAATGGTTTTATTATATCTTTTGACCAGCCCATCGGTTTGCGGATGGTATACTGAGGTACAAATTTGTTTGACCCCTAATAAGCGGCATACTTCAGGCATTAGTCGAGACATAAACGGGGTCCCTTGGTCAGTCAATATTTCTTTTGGGAAACCCACCCTCGAAAAAAACTTGATCATTGCTTGGGAAATAGTTTTGATGTGTATACTGGGAAGGGCTATGGCCTCCGGATACCGTGTAGCATAGTCCACTAACACAAGGACATATTGTCTACCCCGAGTAGAGGGAGTAAGTGGACCAATGAGATATGGTCGGTCGGCTAGGAGGGGGGAGAGCCCGACTGGTGGTAGCACGGAAATCTGAACCTCTATGATAGGCACAGGCAAGATCTACAGCTGTTTCGTTAGTTAGCCCAGGATGTTGTCTTACCCAGTTCCGGGTGGTGGGAGGTAAAGCATCCAAGTACTGTTCTAGTACTATGACATTGAATATATCTTCTCTTGTGTTTTCTGTGGGTTGTAACCACCTCCCGGCAGCATGTTGAACTCTGTAATATAAGGTGCGGGGGTTCTCCTGATGCTGCCATTTTGTCTGTCTAAACCTAACGCGATAACTTTCAGTATCTAAGCCCACTCGTTCTAAAATAGTATTTTTAATGACCTTGTACGGCAATGTACCACTTGGATTAATGGCTTGGTATGTGGTTTGTAAGTGTCCAGTGACCAGGGGGGCGATATACTGACCCCATTTGTCCTCGGGCCAGTTAGGGGTGCTGGCTACTCTTTCAAAGTTTGTGAAAAAAGAGTCCGGATCTTCCTGCTCCTGATACTTTTGTAACACACTGCTTGGTACCGTAGGATGTACTTTGGTATGGGCAATAGTATCAGTGAGCTTACCTAATGCTGTTTCATGTGCCAGCTGATTATTAGCCATGATTGTTGCCTGGCTTTTAAGTGCAGTCTGCAACGCCTCTTTCTTCTTTGGCTTCTTTCATTTGTTGCTCCCATATCAATTGGAGGTGCTGTTACCCTTCAGCCAGCTGGGCGATAACATCGGCTATTGTCGCCTTCTCTTCCATGGTGGTGGTTTCCTTCAAATCCCACTTCTGACACCACTTGTGACCGGGTGGTAGGGATGAACTACTCCGACAGAGTTCCAAGTGTGACAACAAAGAAGTTTTATTGGAATATGATAGATGAACAAGTGCAGGTACGTGTTTATTGTCTTTAACTGCTGGGTATAAGGTGGTAGGGTGTTGTCCGTGGTCTGGTATTCACCCACCTCTTTTCTGTTCCTCTTCCATAGGGTTCCCCGGGAGGTACATGTAGAAAGAAGAGAACAGTAGCGGTAAGTGGACTATGCTCTTATGCCGTACGGTAAGTATTTCTTTTGTTTCGTCCTATCCTCACTATTCTTGTCAAGATACTAGTCCTATCAGTGCTTTGTATGCTTAACATCTATGCTTTCTATGCTTCCCCCACTTTTACAGTGCTCGTTATCCTATGTGCGATGGTTCCAGTGATCTAGGCTATTGTTGTCTTCTACAGTATTCAGTGGTAAGTGTTTCCAGCCCTCCCCCTCCCTTCCTTTCCCTCCCTTTTCCCTTGTTCGTTCTGTGCTTGTGCCCTTATTTGATTCTCTCGCTCTCTCTCTCTCCTCTTTCACTCAGATTCAGGGTCGTGGTCCCACGCACCTGTACTGCCACGCTTCTCCGGAAGCGTGGCGGGATGCAGCAGCTCGTCCTCCCGGTCCCTGGACTTCGGGGCATCCGATGCTTGTCTCCAGCCGTCTCCTCCAGGATACGAGTGCTTCAACTGCCTCCGTGCAGTCCTTTGGCTCCGTCCTCTGCTCTCGGCGTCCGCACTGTTTCCTTCCGACTCCTCTTTTGGATCAAAGGTCACGGTTCCTCGATCGCATCCAACTCCTTCCTTACAAGCCCCGGACGCCGAAACCTTCGGTAGCGGCGATTTTAACTTCCTGACATCCCACCGCTCTAAAGCGTCCAGCCAATCACGTGTAGGAAAACTGGGCTGCCGGGGTCCACCAGTGGCAGTGTCAGCACAAGTGAAGTCCGAGTGCGGGCGAACAGGTTCCAGCCCATCACAGGCCTACATGACATCATGGTAATGTTTGCTAATCACAGCTGTTGTTCAAGTGTGATCACGGACATCTGATGACCCTATTTCTCTTTGTATTTGCAGCATCAGTCCAGGGAATTGAAGGAGACAAGGCACAGCCAAATGGGGATGCATCTGGCCACGGTACCTCAGGTCAAGACACCACCGACACAGAGGGACCCAGTGGCCGGAAGGTGAGGGGAGTGCCATGGGGAAGCTCAGATCTACATCCTTGTCATCATCTGATTCTTCTTCCAGTGGCCACTCCCTACAGGTGGCGGGACCCATCAGGACGTACTCCTGTACCACCTTTGTCTGCTACCCCCAGTTCTATCACCACCCTCCCTGTTGCTCCCCACCCAGTTGGCCGTGCCACTCACCCAAGAGGGTGGCTGTCTCCTTTGCTGCAGGCACCTCTGCCCAGCCCCTGTTACCCCTGCTGCCCTGAGGGAGAAGGCTATTGACCTCCTTAGGAGTTTTTCTGTGGGTCAGACTGCCATTGTGAATGCCATCCAGGGGTTGTCCAGCCAACTGCAACAGACAAGTGCATGCCTGGAAGGCATTCATAGTGCCATGTCTGGCCTACAGAGATCTTTTCAGGCTCTGGCTACCTCAATGATGGCAGCCAGTTACCCCTCACCTTCCACCCCTCCTCCACCTCCATCTTCCCAGTCCAAATCCCCCATTGGCCTACCTATCCCAAGCACCACAAGCACACAACATACTCCCACACACCCATCAGCCACCATTTCCCCATACACCCACACCATTGTCCCACACATTGCATCAAGCATACCCACAGGCACCACCACAACAGGCAGTGACACACCCATTATAACCCCAGACACCACCTCAACAGACACACAGACATCCACCACACCCACCATACCCGCAGACACCACCCCAACAGTCACACAGGCATCCACTACATCCACCATACCTGTAGACACCACCCCAACAGTCACACACACATCCACCACTACAAACATACCCGCAGACACCACCCCAACAGGCACACAAATATCCACAACTCAATCAACCAGCATATCCACCTCCCAGCCCCCAAGACACACAAACATCCACACTTACATGCAACAAATAGCATCCAAACATACGTATACCTCACACAACACACACACAAGACAACTACACCGACGCAGCAGACAACCACTCCCTCAACCTCCAAATCCCCACCCCCTCCTGCAGACCGTCCCCAAGTTGCTAAGGAAAGTTTTTTGTCTGACCTTGCCCTTTCCCCTGTCACCGCCAAACCCCCTCCCAACCCATCCTTTCCACCTCCAACTCCTCCCCTGTCACACCTGCCCTCCCCTGCAAGCAACAACACCGCTACCGCCAAGATGAATCCCAATCCTCCAAAGAACCAGTCCACCCCTCCCAAACCCAGTCATCCCAAATCCAACAGCCCCCCCCTCACCATAATGATCGTTAGGTGCCTGCCTGCCCACTTGATGCCCCTTCCTGTGGAGGTTCCCTGGCAGTAAAGGAGTCAAGTGTGAACACAGTGGTGTGCATGGA
This sequence comes from Pleurodeles waltl, assembly GCF_031143425.1. Taxonomy (NCBI): domain Eukaryota; kingdom Metazoa; phylum Chordata; class Amphibia; order Caudata; family Salamandridae; genus Pleurodeles; species Pleurodeles waltl. The sequence continues at coordinate 1,961,584,439 of NC_090440.1, read as the reverse complement.
CAATGGAATATGGACTGGCCAATGGCCCTTTTTAATATCATCATATTGGTTAAAATAAACCCAAGTCGTTGTTTGTTGGGTACACATTTGTCCTGCAATTCCTTTTCTACCTTTATGTTGTTCCTGAGTAACTTGTGTTGTCTGCCTACAGTTCTGTGTGTTTCAACCTGCTTGCTGATCCATTTGCTGTTGTTTGCAGTATCTGACTTGGCGGGCAGTGCTGGTGTCACCCAAAAAAAGGTAGATGTTGACTGTATGGATATGTATTTCTTAATCCAAATGGGGTGTCATTGCATTCATTGTTTCCTGTTTGGTGTGGTTAGTATTTCATCTTGTGTTGTCCAATGTGAGCATGTATGGTGTCCCACTCGTCCCCCTGATATGGATCGTAGATTCATCTGTGTGGCAGCTTGAGTTTTGTTTTTGCATACATGGAGGGTGTTCAATAGCACTACCTTTGTTTGCATTTGACTGTGCATGTGTCCATTTAGCTGTGTGTGCCTTGCAGCTACTTCATCTGGATATATGTCCCATGCAGTTCCATTTCTATGTGCTTTCTTGACTTGCACTTCCACATTATGCAGATAGGCATGTCACTTGGCTCCACTATTATTTGTCCCTGAGGTACAAGTAGAGCCTATTCCTGTGCAAATGTTGTTTAGGGGCATGTGCAAAGTGAAATGAGTCCCAGGGCAGCATACTTCCCTGAGTGCTCCTGATGTCCACATCCCTATTGTGCAGGTATTGTTTGCTTAGTGTCCTTCCATTGTGTTGCAATGCTGGTGATGAGTGTGTCCAGTGCAAGGCTGTTTCATGGAAGTAGTGTTTGTATTCCATGACACATCCATTCATATGTGTGTTGAATGTGATGGCAGTCCATGGCATGTGTGCAATGTGAGGGTGTCAGTTGTATTTGTAGATGTGATGTTGTGTTGTGTGACACAATGTTGTGTACACTTCACCGTCCCTGTGCCTGAGAGGAGCAGACGTGTGTTTTTGTGTAGTGTGGTGCAGTGTGAGTGACCTGCACAAAGGGGGTGTTTTGTGACAGTGAATGTGTCCTTTTTTGTGAATGATTCAGACCCAGAACACAATAAAACGTGTACTTGGTGCCCGTACTGTGACCCTCAGATAATGTGGATGACGGCACAATGATCTGTTGTTGAGCTTAATGACACAGGTATACTTATGGCCAGTTATATCCACAGTGGCATGGATTTTGTGCACCTTTGATGATCAGCAGAAGTGGCAGGACATGTGTGATGGGTTCCATGGCAGCACAGGACATGTAACGCTCCCTGCAGGTGAGCGTCTCCCTTTATTCTTCTCATTTCCGCCTGCTGAGACATGGTGGTTGGACCACCACAGTCACATTTGAGTTGTGCAACCTCAAATGAGTCTGGCGGAAACACAGGCTCCGCCGGCCTGTTTGTGCTTCCTTGTGACTGTGGTGGTTTGCGCTGCCTGGATGTGCCAGCAGAAATGCCGTGGTCTTTGCTCCATAGGCCCGCATGATTCGTAATATGGAGGTCCGATCACTAACCCATCGGCAGTCGGATGGCCACCGCTGCCATGGCTGTCCACAGACCGCCAAACTTATAATGAGGCCCTTATTTGTCAACACTGGCACCTACTTCTGTTTATCTCATTTAGAGATGATCACAATAGCAGTTGTTTATAAGTTCAATATGCAATAAAAATTGTCTAGCACCCGCTGACCAACCCATTCTTATAGGTTCGGGGCCTGGGATAGTCTATATTGTCACACTTTTAGGAGTTTTGTTTGTACTGTCATTGGCAGCGCTGACAGGGGCAATGGGTGGCCTCCTGAGGTGGGCCCTAGAACTTAATTTGTAATCAAACTAAGAACTATTAATGTGTCATCATTCTAATCAACAATTGATACTGAATCTCTCTTCCCTGCATCAGACATGTACCCCACAACTGACAGTTGCAGTTACCTGTCAAGTGCTTGTAAAATGCAAACACAATCTTCAGACCTTAGGATGAGGTATAATAAAGTATACCTTTCCAGTCTGATTAGATTACGTCTGAATATTAGACCCTTGTAGTCTTGTCTCACATCATAATAATGCTTTCTTGTCCCCTAGAGGAACAAGCACGTTTTGACAAGTCTTTGGCAATATGATTACATTTTTCACCTGTAAATTTGAAATTATTTAACCTTATGCAGACACATGTATTCTTATTTGACTTTTAGCATTTTGTGTCAGCTTTTCCAAGCATTTATTCACGACATAGGTACATAATGTATTTGTCTTGAAACACCTCTACACCTTGTTTCACAATGACGACAGCCTTACCAGGGCCATTTGAATTTTCAACTGTGAGGTTAGCCGACTACCACACGATTTCCATCAGGTCGTTCAGGTTGTTTATGAGGTGTGTCCTGAGAAACGCTTGTAAAAGTAGAATTAACTGCTCAGGAACATGGTCAAAAGTGCCTCAAAGCTGCATAAACTGCCGAACACTGTGAATTAGTACATGAATGTATGATTCATACAAAGGCAGAAAGTCCTAATTGTATGATATATCACACACAAAGTAACCACTTGATTAATTGCTGAATACGTGAAATGTCAGATTTGGAAAATGAATTTAGGACAATATTCTGGGCAGCACATCCCCAAACTGACCAACTTACATTGATAGCTCCTACATTGGGATTGCATCCTATTGATGCAGCCATACCTGAACAGAATGATTTCAGTATCTGTAGACTCATAGACCGAGAGAACGTCTGTATAAAGGTATTGTTACAGACAGTGCAAATTACGTGCCACATAGCAATAGAAAGTGCTATATTAAAACAAGTTTTATGCTCACACCAGGTCACATGTGGAGAAAGATATTTGCTTGGGCAGGCTACAAATGAGATCTATACAGTGCCTTGACCACTCACCCAGGCACCTGAGAACGCTTTCTGATGAGGCCATACCCACCAAATGCATCCTGAGCAAGATTTCTGTTGGACACACACCCGCACATGAGCCTTCTGTTGACCACACTCCCGGCACCCCTCAAAGTCTTCCGTTGACCTCGCTTCCATGCTTCTGTTGACCATGAGTCCAAGCACCATAAACAAACCTTCTGTTAACTTGATACGCACTCATCCTGCGAGGGCCTTCTGTTGACAGCACATCTACGCACCCCACGCGGGCCTGCTGTTTGACTACGTCTGCGACCCTTATGCAGATATGTTGACCACACATCAACACATCCGCACAAGCCTTCTTTGGACCACCATCTGTGCATTCTAGGCGAACCTTTCCTCAGTACAGAAGCCTAATTCTCGGGTGGATCCTCATGGACAAATACAGTTAGCTCTTTGGGGATTTTCACAGCATCTTTTCTTTTATGTTGCACATTCCTGTGGACACACTTTCCCTATTATTTTATTCGTTGTATTGTAGAGGTGGCTTAATTTTGCAATTCTGAAATTAAAGTTACATGCAATGCAAAAGTCCCATAATGTTAATTCTGCACAGAAAAACATTCCATGTAAAATCCCATCAGGGCGCTCCCAGGCTACCCACTCTGCTCCAGCAACCCAGCCAAACAAAGCCCTTATTGTTGACCAGCCCTTGACCGACAGTGCCAAAGATGAGAGTTATAAATCCTTCCTCTGTGCTTGAAGTAAGCCACATTCCCCTCTTTGCTCTGTGTTTCTCCCATGTGATGGCCTTATTAGCAGGCAGAGGCTGTCCCAGGCTTCAGTAACTGTGGGAAAAAAAACCTAAACGAGCTTTGGTGCCACGCAGCAAAGATAGTTTTCCAGTTTTTGTAATCGTTTGCTTTGTACACTCGATATCAAAACAGAAGAGGGTGGTTCTCAACTGCACATAATTGTTGGTAATTAGGAAAGACAGTACAGGCCTCTGTTTGCAGGAGGGATTAACCTCTTGTGTCTGTCTCCAGAAGCTATCCATCATCGGCACAGTAGCTGCCACCCACCCGTACAGAAATGTGCAATGGAACACTGGCAACTAATGCTTGCGCTTAGATACCAGGCAATGCTGCCTCCAGGGTGTCTAGGCACTCATGACTAACCTGCTGCCCAGCAGACTTTGTGTCTGTCTTGTAGACCTCAGAAAGGTAGCAGAGTTAAGCAACTGGATGCAGTAAAACTGAAGCTGAATAGAAGAAAAGCTGTCACAGGAGGGAAAGGCAACTCTTGAACACTGAGCTTTACTAAGAAGAAAAATCACACTAGAAAAATGTTCAGAGCACCCCTATGGCACTAAGTAAGCAAGGGAAGGCAGCGAAGCCATGGCTCTCTGGGGTGACTGGTGAGGGAGAGATGTTCGCTGCTAAAATATATTTTACTTTTTAAAATGCCTCAAATGGTGCATTTTACGGACACATATATCAAATATTGTGTCTAAAGTAACGACATCAGACACCCCGCCTAACTGCACAACTTCTTGATAGATGAATACAGGCTAAACATCCATATAGGACACACACCAGCCTGAATGTCAGCAGCAATGACCGGGACTAACTCGCTTGAACTAAGGTGCGCTAGACTATTGGGGAAATTATTCTGCTATCCCAGTTACATCATATCCGGGGGAAAAAACATCCGAGGAGCTGGGTATGACTTGGCCCGGTTGACTTGTTTGTCAGCTTTGTGTGACGGGAGGGCGGGACCGAAGATCATTGCTCTGAACAAGACATGTAACGAGAGAAGCAATAGTTGTATGAAGGTTATTGTTAAAACTTAATGAAGAAATGTAAGCCAACAATATTTTGTCTAAAGTGTCATATAATTTACAGACATTTCTAAGGGGAAAGTAATTAAATACTCCAATATTTCAGTCTATTGTTTTTAGATCATTTCCCCATTGCAGACAGGGCTCCACCATGTGCAAATCAGTTCTGGTCCTACCCCAAAGTGAATGGTCCAAACTGGCATTCTAAGCCACATCCCATGACTAGCAGAACAAAAACCGCAAACTGGTTTCAGCCCTCTTTGGCCGCATTCGTGAACTGCAGCTTGAGAAACAAGCATTGGCAAAGCCAATAGCTCTCCCTTTGGAGAGCTATTGGCTTTGGCATTGTGTTTTAGATATGTTGTTTAACAATGTGGCTGCTGTTCAGTATGCATACAAGTTGGTATGGTGGTTTGGGGTGGGATGGGATGGTGTAGACGGTCAGATTTGATGTGGTACAATGTGGTAGACTGGCTTAAACTCAGTGTAGTGGATAAAAGTGTATTGGAGTGGGGTGTGTTGGAGGGAGTGGAGTGTGTCGAGTAGAGTGGGGTAGAGTGGAGTGGGATAGATTGGTGTGAGGTAGAGTGGAGTGGAATGAGGTAGATTGCCCTGGGGTAGAGCTGGATAGATTGGGGTGGGGTAGATTGGAGTGGAGTAGGATGGAAGTCCTAGACACCGTGGAGCCTTGCTGGCTATTAAAGTAACTTTGCATTTGTCAATATTTGTTACATATGTGTGAATGTTTTAGAATGTTGCTTGCACATCAAAGCACAGGCCCTAAAAGTTTGTGGTCTCACTTGTTGAGTTTGTGTTAATGGGTGAATGGTTGTGTCGTGTGAAAATATGTTAATGTAATGTACCACAAAGACTGCGTCTTGAAGGGGGTGCCCTTAATTGCAAACTTACCTGCAAATGTAATTGACTTTTTTTGAGAACATTTTCGACATGACTTTTTGGCTTACACATCATATATGTTACTCTGAACACTGACTAATGCTCCAATAAACTCCAGTGTACCATCCATTTCCAGACCTTCAAACCATGAAAGAAAGGGATGTTATAAAGAAGTTTTGTCTGAATAGGCAAAAAATACAAGATTTATGTCATCAGTTGGAGCCTGATCTCATGCCTCAAAACACAAATCCAACATGTTTACCACCTATTGTGAGACTCGTGGCAGAATTAAACTTTCTGGCAACAGGATCCTTTCAATATACAGTAGATATATCTGGTGGTATGTCACAACCTATATTCAGTGGTATATTAAAAGACATGCTATCAATAATGATGAAACACATTGACAGCTATATCAGGTTCCCTAAATGTGAGGATTTAACCAATATGAAGTTTGACTTCTATTGATTGGTCGCATGTGGTGTGAGCCATTGATGGCACCCATATTGCACTACTATCACCGCAAGCCAGTAAACAAGTCTATTGAAACAGGAAGCACTTCCATTCTATCAACGTGCAAGATGTCTGCTTGCTAGATTTGTATATTTCAAACGCTTGTGCCTGGTTCCTAGGTTCAGCCCATGATTCCTTTGTAATGAAGAACAGCACCATACCCCAGCTGGTGTCACAACTACAACCGGATAGGGCCTGGCTTGTTGGTAAGTAACATCTGTCCTAACTTTGTGTGTGCAATGTCAGGTGCTATAATCAGGAAGTGTGTGACTCAATGTAGCACTTATGTCTTATTAAAAAACAGGAGACTCAGCATATTTCAACCATCCTTGGTTGTTAACATCGCTGAGTAATCCAACTACGCCAGTGGAAGTCCGCTTTAATGAGGCCCATTGAAGAACACGTCGGCCAGTGGAGCGGGCTTTTGGGCTCCAGAAGTCCAGAGCTTGCTGTCTGGACAAAACTGGGGTAGTCCTTCTCTACTCACCCGGAAAAGTGTGTCAAATCACCAACTCCTGCTGCATGCTCCAGGACATTGCCCTGTGATGGAACATCTCTTACATCGCAGAGGAGGGAGAGCCTGAGGTGCCACCAAGTGAGAATCCTGAAATGCCAAATGATGATAATAGTGGTGAAGAGGAAGGAGCTCCACAAGATCTCATCGACAGCTACTTCTCATGAGTGTAAGTATGTCATGAGATGTCATGACTTTGACTCTTGTTGTGATGATGTAAGAAATATGTTTGCTGACAATATTAGGAAGCTGAAGCTCTGGCAAAATCTGGCAAAGAGTGTTTGGTGAGGACGGCTTTGAGATATTCTCATTTTGTTGATGTTGCTTTGCTTAGGTCAGATTTTTGTCATGGACTATATTCTCCAGAAGTTTTCGATGTGAATTGGGTCATATATATGATTTGCTATATTTCTGACAACTTGCCAGCCTATGGTTAGAACAATGTAATAAAAATTGTTATTGGACAAGACACTTGTATGTATGTTTTTGGGGTGGCTTGTTTGTGATCCGGAGCTAAACATTGTATACATGCAACATATACATGCTTACACAAGCAGCGTGTTTTATCATTGTATAGTTCACATGGTATTACATATCTACATTGCTAAATGTGAAACTTACAACAGACAATGAGTTTCTGACTTGTGAATTTATTAAAGTGGTTAAGGTGAAGACATATTTGGTGCAAAAACAAACATAAAAGAAAAGTGAAGTAGTCAGTCATGGGAAATGAACCCACAGGTGTAGATGCCAATTCATGTGAAAACCAAAGTCCAGATTACTCCTCCCATCAAAAATGGAAGAGTGTCCAGAATTAGTCCAAAGAGTGAATGTGCGACACACAATGGAGGAAATTATGGTTGAGGTTTCTTTCTGGAAGTGGTGGGTGTCTTGCCATCCACACCTCCTGGATATTTATATGGATGTCCCCCGCTTGCGAAGGCGCGGTGGTTCAGCTGCTGCAGAGGCAGGGGTGTCTGAAGGTGTTTCTTCCTCTGGCAGGGTCTCTCTTCCTGTGGCTGCCACAGATGTAGATGGGCTTGATGTAGTAGCATTACAGGACGGGGTAGATGGTGGTGTAAACACCCTGCTCAGGGTTGTATGGATGTCCATCAGTACCCCTGTTAGGGAGCCTATGTAGGAGCTATGGGCATCCTTCTGTTGGTACATGTCCCTCTGCAGCTGGTTAGTTTCCTGGAGTTCAGTACCATCCCACCTGGGAAATCCTGATAGACCCCTAAGACTTGGCTGATGGTGGCCTGTCATGAGCGACCCCAGTGGCCTTACTCTACTGACCCACAGCATCCCTCCCATGGACTGTACCCACAGGAGCATGTGCACGTGGTCCAGGGTGCCCTCTCCAACTGGGTCCTGGTACCTCTGTGTGAGGCTGGTGATTTGAACTTCAGGATCCAGGACTGGGGTTAGGGGGCATATGATTGTACTAACTGTGCTAGGTACACAGGTTGGGGGGAACGTTGTTGGCTGAGATGTTGCACCTGGGGTGGGAGGTGTTGGTATGGGCACAGTGATACTCACTGTTGCCTTCTGCCCAGACTGACCAGATGTGCCAGGTCCGTTATCCATGTCCACATGCCCAGGAGTGTTGTCATCTTTAAGGGCATAATCTGGAGGAGGGTTAGGAATCTGTTGGAGTGGACAATCTCTGCCCAGGTACTGGTGAAAAAGAGAACATTGTTATTGGTGGAAGTGTGGAATCTACATCCAAATGTTTTGTGTCACAGTAATAGAGACCTAGGAAAATGTTAATAGGTAGGGTTTACTACTGTGATATATTTTCATGGTACTGTTGACAAGACATTTGTAGAGGTTGCAAACTCTGCATTAGAATTGAGCAGTTCATTAGATGTGCAGATAAGATGAATTTTAGATGAAGGAATGACTATGCCATCTAACAAACAGTTAAGCCAACACAGTGAGGAAGTAACATGTGTGTTTGACCATTCCAAGGCCTGGTTGTGTACGATACAGATGAGCACAAAACTTGGTTGTATAGGTAGCAGTAGTCATCATGTGATCAGTGCAGAGTCAGTGGGTTTCCTGCCACTTCCAATTGGCTGAAACAGCTTAATGTCTTACAAATAATTGATGTGCGTACTTGGTAAGCTGTCATTCATGCCATCAATAGTTTCATTTGGGAATACAAGGACAACATTAAGCTAGGTAGGCAAATACGTCTCTGAGTTAAGCATGATATGTAGATTGCTCAGTCCATGATGAGTGAACATCAGTTGTGACATGGCAAACAAGTGAATATGGGCAAGAGCACAATGGCCTCTTGTTTTGAGTTACAGAAACAGGACCTCATGATAGTTGTAGTCATGTCACCCTCTTTACTTCCCAACACTTGACAAATGGCAAACTCAATGATGAGTGAACATCAATTGTGACATGGCAAACAAGTGAATATGGGCAAGAGTGCAATGGCCTCTTGTTTTGAGTTACAGAAACAGGGCCTCGTGGTACTTGCAACCATTCTTTCTAACTCCCAACACTTGGCAAAAGGTTACTCTTACATACCTGTTGCCACAATTCAGTTAGGTTGGACCATACATTTATATTTCAACACATACCATGGGTCCTAGGATGTTATTCTGATATTAAAACACTTACAGACCACATTCCAACATATGGCATGTAATGGAGATTGATGAAGGTAATGTTATGCATTACAATACACACTGACAATCTAACATCTCTGATACTTTAGGTACTGCATGTTAGGAAAGTAGATGTACAACTCAATAGCAAAAGCTGATATGTGAGTATACAGGACATTGGTGGTCATTACAACCCTGGCGGAGGATGGTGTTAAAGCTGCGGAAATACCGCAAACAGGCCGGCGGACAAACAAAGGGAATTATGACCCTGGCGGAAACCGCCAACAAAGACAGCCACTTTAATACACCGCCCGCCACGGCGGTACAGACAAGCAGCTCGGCGGTCACCGCCAACATACAGGTGGCAGGCAATGTACCGCCCACAGTATTACAACCCGCCAATCCGCCACCTTTTCCGGGGCGGATTCACCGTGGATAAAAACACGGCGGAAACAGTTACTGCAATGGGAAAACGCTCACCTCAACACATCCCAGGAGGAACGAGGACTCCATGGAGCCGGAACTCCAAATATTCTCTGCCCTTGTGTTTCTGCTCCTCTATGACCAACAGCTACGTAGGCGCCGAAGACAACAGTGAGTACTGCACCTACGACATGGGGGAGGCAAAAGTTAGGGGGACACCTACCAAACACCCCGACCCCCACCCTCGCGTATTACAACATACACACCAATGCATTCACAAAAAATCACAGTAACAACCCACAATCCCCCCGGAAGAATGAAAACACAAAACGAAAATCGGTCAAATGTCATACAAAAATATACAGATATATATTTGAAAATCAGTCATAATTATATACAATACGAGTAGTGCAGATATGTACATAACAATGTCCGTGCACCATCAGTCCAAAAATGCATGTGCGAGGCCCACAAACTATACCTGACCACAATCGGAGAGAACACTGCCAGGGCATCAGATAGATATACTACAGGCACCTCTGGGGGAAGGGAAGGGGGGGCACTTCAGCCGGATGACTGCAAAGCCAGATCCACGACGGGGCTCCAAGCCCATTTATGCCATCCTGGGGAGTGCAAAGCCACAGTCTCTCAAGTCTCTACAGTGGGTGGGTTGCCCACTGTGCCATCCTGGGGAGTGCAAAGCCACAGTCTCTCAAGTCTCTACAGTGGGTGGGTTGCCCACTGTGCCATCCTGGGGAGTGCAAAGACACAGGGGGTTATTCTAACTTTGGAGGAGGTGTTAATCCGTCCCAAAAGTGACGGAAAAGTGACGGATTTACCACCAGCCGTATTACGAGTCCATTATATCCTATGGAACTCGTAATACGGCTGGTGGTATATCCGTCACTTTACCGTCACTTTTGGGACGGATTAACACTCCTCCAAAGTTAGAATAACCCCCACAGTCTCTCAAGTCTCTACAGTGGGTGGGTTGCCCACTGTACCATCCTGGGGAGTGCAAAGCCACAGTCTCTCAAGTCTCTACAGTGGGTGGGTTGCCCACTGTACCATCCTGGGGAGTGCAAAGCCACAGTCTCAAGTCTCTACAGTGGGTGGTTTGCCCACTGTGCCATCCTGGGGAGTGCAAAGCCACAGTCTCTCAAGTCTATACAGTGGTTGGTTTGCCCACTGTGCCATCCTGGGGAGTGCAAAGCCACAGTGTCTCAAGTTGATGCAGGTCTCTACTGGTACTGGGGGGGACTGGTGCCCAGACTGGATGAGTCTCCTGTGAAAGGTCGTGTCCTGTCACTGTCCCAGCGGCACATGGGATAAGGATGCCTGATGTGGCGGTCCATTCAGTCCTACCCGGTGCTTGCCCTGTTCAGCGGTGCTTTGCCATGGCGGTCTTTGCCCTGTTCAGTGGTGCTTTGCCATGGCGGTCTTTGCCCTGTTCAGCGGTGCTTTGCCATGGCGGTTCAGGACTGTTCAGCTGTGCTTTGATATGGCGGTCTTTGCCCTGTTCAGCGGTGCTTTGCCATGGCAGTTCAGGACTGTTCAGCGGTCCTTTGACATGGCGGTTCTGTTGGTGTGTGGCATGACGTTCTCTACACTGGACATTGGTGTGTAGCATGACGATTCATCATTGCCCAGCTGGGCTGTGGCAGCCGGGGCCCTCCAGGGCACTGACTCCGGCAGTGGCGGTGGTCTCCTGACCAGTGGCGATACTTTGGCCCTCCTGGGCACTGACTCCGGCGGTGGTCTCCTGACCAGTGACGATACCTGGGCCCTCCTGGGCTGTGACTCTGGTGGTGGTCTCTGGACCAGTGACGACGGTGCTGGCAGTTGTGTCTCGACCGCCAGAAATGATGGCACATTTCTCCGCCGTGACACTCACAAGAGGCTGGGCAGACTTCCTCTGGCCCTTCCCCACCTTTGGTGGAGTCACAGCTGACTCTCCAATCCCCTTGGAACCCATGTCAGTTGTTTTCCCACCAGGGGTCTTAACACGGTCCTGTCGTCCACTCTCCAATTTTAGAACCTTTACAGGGGGTGGGCTGCCAGTGCCTTGGCTCCGGGTCCTACTGCCTGCCCTGGTGGCCGGTGCACTCCACAAACCTTGAACAGGCACCAATGGTATTGGAGGCTTTTTGGCTGAGGCGCTACAACGGGACTGATGAATTGGAGGGGGAGGGTGGGAGCAAAAAGGTCAACTTTACAGAGGGTCAGTTTCTGACGAACACTGGGATGGGTAGCTGGAGGGGGTCTGGGAGTGGAGGAAGAGGAGGTGGTTGTCGGAGGTGTCACTTTAACTGTTTTGGGTGCAGGTGCAGTTACTGGAGGCTGTCGTGAGGTGGATGGATGTTGGGTGAGTGATTGCCGGCATTTGTGTACTTTGGGAGGGGGCGTAACAGACACACTGGGAGAGGACACAGGGGACGTGTAAATGGCAGTGGAGGTGGTGAGTGCAGGTGAGCGGCTTGTGGTGCTGGGTGTCCTGGTGCGATTCATGGTGCCTGTAGATGTGGTGCACGCAGGTGTGTGTGTAGACGAGACTGGGAGGGAGGAGGGAGAAGAGGAGGAGGGGGACACAGTGGAGGCAGTAGATGTTGCTGTGTCTGTATGTGGGTGAGGCTTTGGTGAGTGCCTGTGGTGTGTGTGGTGCCTATGTTTGCTTGAGCTACTTGTGTGTGTTGACTTGTGTGCATGCTGGTCTGTAGGTGTGCTTGGGATGGTCTGGGTGGAGGAAGTTGGAGGGGGGAGGCTAGACACAGGGACAATGGCTGCCATCAGTGCTGAGGCCAGAGATTGCAGGGTTCGCTGAAGGACAGCCTGACCAGAATGAATGCCCTCCAGGAATGCATTACCGTGTTGCAACTCTCGTTCTACACCCTGGATGGCATTCACAATGGTAGACTGCCCAACAGAGAGTGACCTGAGGAGGTCAATGGCCTCCTCACTGAGGGCAGCAGGGGTGACTGGGGCAGGGCCTGAGATGCCTGGGGCGAAGGTGATGCCCACCCTCCTGGGTGAGCGGGCACGGGGCGAACGCTGAGGGGCTGCTGGGAGGGCGGGGCTGGTAGGGGAGGTGGCGGCTGTACCTGTACAGGTGGGGGGCAGATGGTGCCGCCACCACAAGGGAGCCCTCATCGTCGAACGAGTCCATGTCGCTGCTTGGTGATCCGGTGCCCGACGTGAAGCTCCCCTCGCCCTCCGTCCCACTGGTGCGTTCAGAGTCCGTGGTGTGGCCCTCCATGGCCATGTGGGATGCAGCTCCCTCGTGCTCCGGTGCCACTGTACCTCCGCCTGTTGATGCTGATGTACAAAAGGACAGGGAGAGCAGATAAAGGGGGGAGACAGAGAAAAGAGAGTTTTAGTGCATGGCATACCGCTAACGTTGGCGGACGAGACAAACGCAGCAGCCCCCTACATTACACCGTGCTCCTGCCCTCTGCACATGCAATTTCTGGGATATGGCCGATGTGGCAATGGTGGACATCTGCGCACATGGATGCCACAGGGGCAACTATACCTCGACTTGGCACTCTGCTGAGGTGGGGTAGAGTGCCACATGGCCTACATTACGGAGGGGCCTTGCCTACTTAACTCGCCCTGGCCTAGGGACACTCACAGCCCACCTCCCCCACCCAGACACCTCCACTGCACGCAAAGTCAGCAGAATGAGAGTGTACTCACCCCCTTGTGTCTGCTGTGATGCCCTCAAGCGCCCATCCAACTCTGGGTAGGCCACCGCCAGGATCCGGAACATCCGGGGGGTCATGGTGCGACGGGCACCCCTCCCACCTTGGGAGGCCATCCCCAGCTGAGCCTCCGCCGTCTTCTTGCTGCAGCGGCGAATGTCCTCCCATCTCTTACGGCAGTGGGTGCCCCATCTCTGGTGGGCCCCCAAGGTCTGGACCTCCTTGGCGATGGCACGCCAGATGTCCCTCTTCTGGTGGGCTCTGACCTACATGACATGCACAAGGGAAGAGGAACAGTCATTAGCAACTGCACCGTCATTGTGAGTGGCCCCCTCCCTACTCTAGCCATTTGGCCCATTCATTCACATGCATTAATGTTGTATGAACTCTGCCCCCTTCCCTCTTCCAACCAGCCCTCTCCACCCAGGCCTAGCCCATACAACGTGCTCCCTATGTACTAACCTGTTGGTCTGGAGGACCGTAGAGTAGCGTGCACTGGGGGAGGACCCCGTCTACCAGTTTCTCCAACTCCTGTGCAGTGAAGGCAGGGGCCCATTCCCCAGACGCAGCATTCATTGTCGCTTTCAGACCGAGGTCACAGCAGCACTTGCAGTGTAGGTCCTCTCCTGTCGAAGGTCAGGTATCTAGTGATTGAACAGATAGAAAATGGCGGTGACGTCCGCGGCGGTGCGCATCATCACCGCCAGCGCACCTGTTCATTGGCTCCTGGGACCCATAGGGTCCAATGTTAACCAATGCAGCATTGTGCCGCGGTCTAAGACCGCCTACCGCGACGGTGTGCAACGCCAGCGCAGTTACCCCACAATCCCATTGTCCCAGTTTAGAGGTCAGGCAGCCGCCATTTCAGGGGCCCACATGGCTTCATTTACTACTGCTTCACACATAGCTAGGCCTACACTCAACACACATACAGGAAGGGTTTTGTGAGTGGTGTAGTCTTGTGTGTAACTGTGGGTACATACCTGGAGGAATAATGACTGGTTCTTCACTGTTGTCCTTTGTAGGCACCGTCAGCTGGGACATATGAGAAGGTGGCGGAATCCTCCGGTGTACCGACCACTGGTGGACCTGTTGACAATGGAAGAGAGACATGTCATCGTAACCTACCGGTTTGGCCGTGCCACAATCCAGGAACTATGTACCCAGTTGGAGCCAGACCCGATGTCACCAATCCGCCATCCGACTGGAATCCCCCCTGACGTGCAGGTGCTGTCAGTGCTCCATTTCCTTGCAAGTGGCTCTTTTCAGACAACTGTGGCCATGGCATCAGGGATGTCCCAGCCTATGTTTTCCAACGTGTTGTCCAGAGTGTTGTCTGCCCTGCTGAAACACGTAAGGAGATACATAATTTTCCCTCAGGTGGAGGATTTGCCTACAGTGAAAGGTGACTCCTATGCCCTTGGACATATCCCCAACGTCATAGGTGATATTGATGGCACCCATATAGCTCTGGTCCCCCCCCACAGGAGTGAACAGGTGTACAGGAACCAGAAGAGTTATCATTCGATGAATGTACAGATGGTCTGTTTGGCAGACCAGTACATCTCCCACGTAAATACTATGTTCCCTGGCTCAGTGTATGACGCCTACATCCTGCAGAATAGCAGCATCCCTGATATGATGGGTCAACTCCAGAGGCACCGTGTATGGCTATTGGGGGACTCTGGTTACCCCAACCTGTCCTGGCTATTGACCCCAGTGAGGAATCCCAGGACCAGGGCAGAGGAACGGTACAATGAGGCCCATGGACGGACTAGGAGGGTGATCGAACGCACCTTCAGCCTCCTGAAGGCCAGGTTCAGGTGCCTCCATATGACAGGTGAATCCCTATTCTACTCCTCGAAGAAGGTGTGCGACATCATCATCGCCTGTTCCATGCTCCATAATTTGGCTTTGCGACGCCAGGTGCCTTTTCTGCAGGAGGATGATCCCGATGACGGTGTTGTAGCAGATGTGGAGTCTGTGGAGCCTGTGGACAGTGATGAGGATGAAGCTGAGGAAGAAGACAACGACAACAGGGAGTCAGTCATACAGCAATATTTCCAGTGAGACACAGGTGAGAACATTTTCATTTTTAGCATTACATTAACTTTCACACGTCTACCTCTATCCTGTTTCTTGATTTGAATCACTATTTGGTAACTGAGTTGTACCCTTTCATTACGGTTTCACAGGTGTGGTTACCTACGTGTCAACTGCTTGCATCCTTCAAGGGATTGTGATGTGTGACATAGGTATGTTAGCTTTACTATGGTAAACCCATTATGACACTGTGATTGATAATACATTTTTAGTAAATCACAGACTGACTCCAGATTGTTTTGTGTTTCAAGGGTGTTTATTGAAGTGCTCAGAAATGGGAGAGGGTTGTAAAATGAGGATGGGTGATGGCGGAGGAATGTCCATGGCAGAGTCCAGTTTATTAGTCTCACAGGTGCACTGCCCATCTGGGCATAGGAAGTGGAGCTGGGGCAGTTTAAGTATGGACAGGGTAACAAAGTGGGACAGTGGGAGGACAATCAGGGTGGTCTCATTTCCTGGCGGGGGTCTTGCCATCTTGCTCTGTCCTGTTCCTGGATCTCAGGGCCTGCTTGCGTGGTGTTGTCCGTCTGCAGGGCGTGGGGTGCTGGTGTGGTGGTCTTGTGGTGAGGCGTCCTGTTCACTAGCGCCGGCGGAGGTGGTGGGCAGTTCATCGTCCTGGCTAGTGTCAGGGGCCCCTTGGAGTGCCATGGTGTCCCTCAAGGTCTGCTGTATGTCCTTCAGCACCCCTACGATGGTGCCCAAGGCGGAGCTGATGGTCCTGAGCTCCTCCCTGAACCCCAAATACAGTTCGTCGTGCAGGCGCAGGGTCTCCTGCAACTTGTCCAGGACCGTCGCCATCGTCTCCTGGGAGTGGTGGAATGCTCCCATGATGGAGGATAGGGCCTTGTGGAGAGTGGGTTCCCTTGGCCTGTCCGCCCCCTGTCGCACAGCAGCCCTCCCAGTTCCCCTGTGTTCCTGTGCCTCCGTCCCCTGGACGTGTGCCCACTACCACTGCCCCCAGGTCCCTGTTGTTGTTGGGGTGGTGGGTTACCCTGGGTGCCCTGTAGTGGTGGACACACCGCTGATTGACCTGTCCTGGGTAGGGAGGTTTGGGCCCGCTGGGTGGGTGCTGTGCTGTGCTGGTGTTACCAGAGGGTGGAACGTCGGTGTTGGGCTGTGCCTGTGCAAGGGGAACCGACTGTCCCTAGGCCCACGATGGTCCGGGCTGGTCATCAGGATCCAGTAGGGCAGAGCTGCTCTTGTCACTGTAGGCCTCTTCTGGGGTGGAGTGGTGTTGTCTGGACCCTCTGGTGTGGTGACGGTCCTTCGGGTTCCTGCAGGGGCATAAGAGCTAGATTATTGCATGTGTGTGTGTAATGGTGTGCAATGGGTGGGTGTTTGTGTACCCCAGTGCAAGCATTCCTGTGTGTGGGGTTGTGTGGGGATGGTTGGGGGGGTGTACTGGGTATGTGCAGTGGGCATGCTTTAGTGAGGGGTGTTCATGCTTAGTTGTGTCATGCAGGGCTTGGTGTTGGGATGGGTGGTTTGTGTCATGGGTACATTAGTGAGGAGTTGTAGTGATAGGGGAGGGGTTGAGGGTGGGGGGGTGTGATAGCATGCAGGTAGGGCGGGGGATATGATAGTTAAGAATTGACTTACCAGTGTCCCATCCTCCACCGACTCCTGCGAGGCCCTCAGGATGCAAGATGGTCAAGACTTGCTCCTCCCATGTTGTTAGTTGTGGGGGAGGAGGTGGGGGTCCGCCGCCACTCCGCTGTACTGCGATGTTGTGCCTGGAGACCGTTGAATGCACCTTCCCCGTAGGTCGTTCCACCTCTTCCTGATGTCCTCCCTATTTCTTGGGTGCTGTCCCACTGCGTTGACCCTGTCAACTATTCTGTGCCATAACTCCATCTTCCTGGCTATTGATGTGTGCTGTACCTGTGAGCCAAATAGCTGTGGCTCTACCTGGACGATTTCCTCCACCATGACCCTGAGCTCCTCCTCGGAGAAGCGGGGGTGTCTTTGGCGTGACATGGGGTGGTGTGGGTGATGTGTGGGGTGGTGTATGTGGTGATGGTTGTGGTGAGTGTAGTGGTGTGTGGTGTTTTGTGCCTGGATTTTGTGTGGGTGATGGTGTTGTGTGCCTCTGTGTAGTGGGGTTGTCTATTCTGTGCTCTCTCTCTGTCGCCTTCGTCTCGTATTTTTGGTTGTAGGGGTTTGTGGGTGATGTGGGTGTGTGTTTTATATTGTATTGGGTGTGTTGGTGTGTTGTTTGTATGTGTGTCAAGTGTGTGTATTTGTAATTGTCCAATGTGGTGGTGTTTTGTATATGTGTGTGTATTTTGAGCACGGCGGTGTGTACCGCCAATGGAATACCGCGGTTGAAAGACCGCCACGTGGATTCGTGGGTCGTAATAGCATGGGCGTGTTTCTGTTGGCGTGGAGGTGGAGGATTTGTTTCCGCCAGTTTATCACTGACCTTTGGTGTGGCGGTCTTGTGTGGGTGTCAGAATTTTGGCGGATTCCAAGATGTGTGTCATAATAGCTGTGGCTGTGGTCTTCTGCACGGCGGTAAGCGCCTTTTACCGCCAATGTTGTAATGACCCCCATTGACGTTTTGTGACAGTTATTGTGGTGTAACTTACCAGACTCTGCTCCACCAGCTATTCCTCTCAAGCCCTGAGGGTGCAGGATGGCCAAGACCTCCTCCCAAAGCAAAAGTTGTGATGGGGTGCTGGGAGAACCACCACTACTGTTCTCCCTCAGGTCATTCCACCTCTTCCTAATCATTATAATTGAAAAACATTTTATCAGCTGTAAAACTTTCAAATTAGACCTATCAGTTAATATTTGATTTTTCTAGGCCTGCATTGTGTTTGGATTGTTATGTCTGACTAATTCTAATTCTCCACCAATAAAAGCAAAAAAAAGTTATGGACGAATGCTTCAAATAATCTCAGCCAAACATAATCACACTGGCCTGCATTCATGTCTATCATTCACTGTGCCACTAGGACTTATGCCTCACCCTATACCATAATGAATAGTTCCAAATAGGCCATAAATCTTCTGGGGTTGCTTGTTTTATGGTTTAAAAGGGGCTTAGGTTTAGAGGCGACCTGGTACGGCAGTTTAGGCTGGGCTGTTTCTATTGGAGCAGAGCCAAGGCTGATTTGCATATGACTGCTTCCTGTCCAAGGTGGCAAGGAGGGCAAAAAACACAATGGACTAGGATGCCCCTAGTAATCAGCAGTGGCTGAAATTAATTCAACCACCAATCCACCAGTCACTTTTTTGTATTCCTCAGTGTAATGCTCTAATTGAAAAGGCAATACCCAGAAGTGGGTCCTGTGCTCACTTGCCAACATAACCAAGCTTTACCCTATGCAGATGCCCAAATAGGCCCAACTGGTCTGTAAGTGCTTATGTTCCAGTTCAGAGGGGACCTGGCCCGGCGGTTCGGAGGGACTGATCCTATTGGAGCACGACAAAGGCTGAGTGCATATGACTAACTCCTGTCTGAAGTGGCAAGTTGGGCTAAAAAAGATGGACTAGGATGCAGCTCCAAGTAATTGCCAGTGGCTGAGATTAATTCAAGCAGTCAGCCATCATTTTATGTCTTATTTCTTACATATGAGTGACCACTACTGTATAACCAAAGAGAATGGGCACCTGCAGTTGACTGATCTACCCCACTTGCACCATGATAGACTGCTCAAATAACTCAGTCACATGAAGGTAAGATATAATTTTTTCCTATCCCACCAGTTTCTGAGACTCCACCCTCAAACACACACTTGAACATCACGTAGCACAAAGACAATCGTACATATACTTCAGCATCACACAACTGTAAAAAAAAATGGGTTGGTTGACTCTGGGTGTGAGTCCTGGTCAAGCAGCAACCACAATCCTTGCAGGGTGAGGCACCCGCCAAGCCTAAGTTAACGTGTTCTCAACTCCTAGGTAGCTTGGCACAGAGCAGTCAGGCTTAACTTAGAGGCAGTGTGTAAAGTGTTTGTGCAACATTTCAAACAGTAATAAAGTGAAAAATACCAACAAAAAGGAATCCCACAACAGATTAGAAAAATATAGAGTTATTTTAAATAAATAAAACAACACCAAATGACAAAAATCAAATCAGTGGGAACGGAGATATACAAGTTTAAAGATTTCAGTGAAAATAGTGGCAAAATGCACAAAGCGCCAACTATGGATATTTGGTAGCAACAGGCCAGGACAAAGTGAAAATTTTAGGCCGATTGCAATGGAACACAGGCTGGTTACAGGGACCCAGCTAGGCCCGCTGAACAAAGTACCATAAATCCTGGCTTGTGGAGAGTTTTGAGGGTCCACGTCGAAGATGCATCATGCATCCAAAGCGATCCGAAATGTGGTGACGATAAGGTGTGAGGGTCTGCATTGTCATAGCGGATCCTGTTGATAGGGGCTGCAATGCAGTCAGGCATCATCATCGAGGCTGCCATCAACAAAGGATGCGAGGGCTTGCACAGATGATGAGTCACACAGTTGTAAACTGCCATTTAGACCTGGCAAAATAAACCTTTTGCCAGGCCAAAATTTTCCTTTTAATACATATAAGTCATCCTTAGGTTAGGCCTTGAGGAGCCCAGAGTGCAATGAATTTAAAAATATGACGTACTTTTAAGTTTTATATGTCCTGGTTGTGAAAAACCCTTAAATTCATTTTTCACTACTGCAAGGCCACCTCTCTGACCGGATGACATTGGAGCATATCTTATTACACTTATTAAGCTGTAACTTTCAAATAAGAACAGGTACTTATTCGTGTTCGGTGTCTTTGGAATTATAATGAAAACTGCTAACTTGTGGTGAAGTCAGGGGAACTATTAGAAAGTTAGCATTTTCTTGCCTAAGCCATTTAGTGCCTGTAGCCTTTCTCTGGTCACATGACTGGGTGGGGTGTTGCTGACAGTTGGGCTTTGTGTATTACTCCTAGACAGCCACACACAATAGGGAGCTTAGGTGTGCCTGGCTGGGGGATTACTGTCAGGAAGGGTGAGAGGAGCTGGGCACAACCCCACTAACAGGGAAGGAAGAAAGAATGCTGTGTTGCTGAAAAACTGCCACTCTGCTGGACTGTGCTCTTCTGGACTCCTGCTTTGCTGTGCTGACCTGCAGCCTGCTGCTCTTTTACCTGTGTGAGAAGGACTGGATTTCCATCTCTTGAACCCAGAAACCAGAGTGACTGCAAGGGCTAGTTGGCTAGCCTCCTAATCTGAAGCCTTAAGGACATAACAAGCTTCCAACTGCTTTGCATATGCACCTTTACTCTGTCACCTTTGAGTCTACCCTGCCAAGTGATATCACTCCAGTGCTGGACCCCTGAAAGTGGTCTAAAGAAGCTTTACTGGCCTCTGTTAATCTAGCAGAACTGATGCATTTCCTCTGCTGTGCAAAGCAACCTTGAGCACAACCCACGCATCTCTACTGCTGCATGGATTGGACTTGTCGCAAAGACTCGCATTGCCAACGCAGCTCGAATTACCTTCATAACTGCTGCTGCGCAACGTATCCTTGATGCAGGCCCTCATATCTCTCATTGATGGCAGCCTTGCAGCCTTGCTGCATCTCGAAGCCAACGCATCACTTCAGCTGCGCAACGTATCTCTGATGCAGATCCATACAAGGCTCCACAAACCAGAATTTGACGTCCTCTGTTCAGTGGGCCTAACTGGGTCCCTGTAGCTGGCCTGTGCTCCATCGAGGTAGCCTGAACTTGTGACTTTGTCCTGGTCCTTCGCGACCAGATATCCACATTTGACGCTTTCTGTCTTTTGACGCTACTTTCTCTAAACACTTTAAAATTCAATACCTCTAGTTCTACTAATTGGATTTTTGTCATTTTGATCTTCTTTTTTTTTAAATCACTCCAATTTTGTAATGCTGTTGTGGATTATTTTTGGGGTGTGTTTTCACTGCGTTACTGTTTGAGATGTACCACAATGCTGTACACATTGTCCCTGAGTTAAGTCTGACTGCTCCATGCCAAGCTACCTGAGGGTTGAACACAGAATGATTTAGGGTTTGCTTCTGACTTCACCTTGAGAAGAATTGTGATTGTTGCTTGAGAAGCATTTCACCTCCCTCAGCCGTCAACCCAATTTCTTACATAGAGCAATTGGTACATTGTATTACTATCAAAAAACCATATCACACAGCTTTTAGCTATTATTCATTAGCAGGACCACCTTTCAAATTACCACCCTATTTCTTTTCCCTTTTTTATGTCAAAGATCACCGAGTTAGTCAAGATCCTTAGCTTTTTAATTTCTTGTAAGATTACTTTTTTCTATGCTCAGCCCAAGAGGCTTTCATCCATCTCCGGGCACTGAGTTCATTTAGACTCTGGCTCTTAATGATTTTTTTTTTGCTCAACTCTCACAGGGCCAGACAAGATCTGTCCGATTGAACAGTATCTCTAGCCTCATTCTTCTTTGACGTCTTTGGGAGTTGGGCGTGATTGGCAGTACCTTAAGATAGCTAACCAACTTTGTTTTGGACAGGAAACACGGAGGTCCCCATCTTCCTTTTGCTCTGATTTCCATCCTCTACCCTATGGAGGTCTCCTGGGCTCAGCGTAAAGATTCACCATTTTTAATTCATATATGACTCTTCTAGCACCCGCCCCCCCAAAGCTTTTTTTAAACGGAAGAAGGGGCGCATGCTACTTGTTTCTCTGCTCCACTCTGACATCATAAAGAAATATGTTCCTTCCAACATTTAACAAAAGAAGCTGATAAAAATATCAGCAGCTGAGGGGGCGTGGTCAACTGCTGATGTGATGGCCGCATAGTCAAGGAGCTTTGGCAACCACTCGGCCACAGCCTCTAAAATATCCGCTATATCCATTTGTCCCATGGGCGAATTAATGAATACTCATTCCTGCCCGCCAAGGGAATACCAAGAAACAGAGCCAGAGGATGAAGAGGCCTGGATCGTTCAGATGGCGTAGCATGGCCTTTTGCTGTGCTTGCGGCCAGGTCTCGCATGGGATTGCAGACCAGTCGCAGGAGCAGCCGATCGAGAGAGCGTGTGGACAAGACCAGCAGGAGACTTGTTTGGAGGGCCGTAACATCTGCGGATGCCAGGGCAGGGGGCGCGCAGGCCCGTGCTCCAGATTGGGGCCTGGCCTCAGACCTCCATTCTGAGATCAGCCAGAGATGCCACGCCGGAACAGTTTGGGCTGGCTCTGGAGAAAGGAGTTGCCCAAGGTGCTTGGGGTGGGGGCCCTGAAGGGGGACAGATGTGTCCTCCCTCTCCCCCCCTTGTAGTGTATTGGACCAGGGCTGGGATGGGACTTGGGGGCGGCGGCTGCTGGGGCCTCGCCAGCAGTGTGGTGGGGGCCCATGGTCCACCGCCTGGCTTGCTTGTCCTCACCCAGGAGCCCCTCATTCACTCTCCTGGGGGCGGACTTGCCTAGGCACACTCCGGGGCAACATTAAGCACACAACAGAAGTCACAGGCACAGTACAAACCACAGACTGACACCAGAGATCCTGATGAGGAGTCTGGCACTGCAGGGCTAGGGAGACATCGTTGGAGTGACAGCCTGGAGACCTCAGTCGAGCACCACTTTGACCTAGGGAGAGGTGAAACGCAGAAGCCTGGGTGCTCCTGGGGTCACAGGAATCGCAGCTGATCATGTAGGGGTGGTAATTCCCCCATGGTCCCGGCAGGCCCCTGTGAGTACACTACATCATGAGCCACCACTGGGGCTCCATCTCCCCATAGGCCACCAGCTGGTGG
Source organism: Pleurodeles waltl (assembly GCF_031143425.1). NCBI lineage: Eukaryota > Metazoa > Chordata > Amphibia > Caudata > Salamandridae > Pleurodeles > Pleurodeles waltl. Next base: position 1,961,561,203 of record NC_090440.1, on the reverse strand, counting down.
CCCCTTCTACAATATGCCAACAAGATGACAGAAGGAAAGAAAGCAAGAATTGCAAATAGCAAATTTGGACAGATTTACACAACCCAGAGACACTGCTGAGATGGCTGGTGGGGATGGGGGACCCATGGGGTTCAGGTAATGTCACCAATGGGGGGCAGTCTGACCCTGAAGGATGTAATGGTGGCTATCCAGGGGGTACGCGGCTCGCTGGAAATGAAAATTGATGCAGTTTCAGTGGAGATTATCCTTATATGGGCGGGCATGCGCAGCTTGGGGGATAGAGTAAAAGAGGCAGAGAGTTCCTTACTACAGCTCAAAGATGACACCATAGCCCTTTCTACGCAGGTCAAAACATTGCAAGTCACCATTGACCAGTTACGAGAGAAGTTGGATGACTTAGAAGGCCGTGCCAGAGGAACAATATACGCATAACTGGGGTGCCCGAAAAGACTGAGGGACCTGTTGTAGACCTGTTAGTTTGAATAACTCATATTAAAACAGCTGCAACCATGTGGCCTCTCCAAATACTTTTCAGAAAAGTGAGCATATCCCCGAAACCAGGTGCATCACCCCATCCTATCATAGCAAGACTTAAATTTCCAAGACGTAATTCTTCAAGCAGCCCACAGCCACCCACCATTGCACATGGGAAGTGCTTGGCTTTTCTTCTTCCCTGATTTCACTCTTCGTGTCCAAGGCAGCACCGCAGTTTCCTCAAAGTGAAGAAAGCCCTGAGGGAACGTGACCTCAAGTAGTCAATGAGCTTTCCGGCACAGCGTTGAATGGTTGCGGCAGGCAAAACCCATTTATTTTCAACCCCTGAAGCAGCTTGGGAATGGCTGGATGGATGGTAGGTGGATGGAGCGACACAATGCCGCAGCCGCCCTGGGAGATGCCGGGGAAGCAGCCCCCAGACGGAGCACTGTGTAAACCCCGAAGAGGGGAAGCAGGTCAAAACTGCATTGCCTAGTCAGGAGTACCACCATGAACCCAGGGAAGATGCCTGGGGCTCACATGGGGAAGGGAGTGGCCCCAAGGACTGATAAAGTAGCAGCAGCAATTCCTCTGTACTGCTTGGCGGGTCAGCCCAGGGCAGCCATAGTGGTCCCTTATCCGGTGGTCGGAGACATGACAGGGACTGCAAAAGATAAGTTACTTCTCTGTAATAACATCCCTGTAAGGGGCAGGGTGGGGACCAATGGCAGTAGTTGCACTTCTGAAGTAGTTGTATGTTTGGTTGGGGTGACAAGAACTCTGCACAGTTGGGGAGGCAGGTAGTTTGGAATCCGCAGCACAGTGTAGCGGGGGGAATTTGATCAGAAGTGGGGTTGTTTCAACTTAGTTGTTGTTTACACTCAGGCAAAACACACATCACCATTCATTGATGCAGAGACACTCAGATTTCCTAATCACTCAGTCCGGCCCCAACCAACACTGATGCACGCCTTCTGGGCGCGGTCGGGTACCACGCATAGCGATGACAAAGTAAAATGGGAAGTGGTGCTCCAATACTTCAAATGACACTCCCCCCAACATAGTTCTTTTACAAGAGACTCACCTATTGAGCAATAAGTGTCACACTCTTGATCAATGGGTATAAGATGGTCGCCCATGCGGGGCATACCATCTCCTCTTGAGGAGTGGGAAATTTAGCAAAAAAGTAACTGCCCCTTGATCTCCGACATGTATGGCAGGACCAGCAGGGCCGCTATGTGGCACTTTCCGGGACATACTTTCAGTGTGAATCCCACCACTTAGCACTATCGGCTTTGACTGCTGTACTCCTCAATCTTCCAGAAGGGGACCTCATCATCAGTGGGGACTTTAATGCAATGATTTGTGACAGTGGGGACCGCCACCCCCCCAGGTCTCCTAACTTGGCTATGTGACCGTTCACCTATTTCCTCACAGCTCAAGGCCTCACTGATGTGTGGCGTTCCCTAAACACAACGGCAAAACAATTCACCTTTTACTCCGGGGTGCACAATAGTTTCTCCTGAATCGATTACTTTCTCATGCCAACCCTCCAACTGTTAAATGTCTGGGAGGTTGCCAATCTAGCTAGGGCATCTCCAACCATTCTCCCCTGTGGCTGGATTATGGTTCGGAGGGGAGACCGACAACTGGTTGCATCCAATTGAGTCCCTGGTATCTTAAAATGCCACAAATTAGAGCGGCAATGATAGAGGCGACTGACCATTACATTAAAGAAAACAACACTTCAGTTGATTCCGCACTCATTTTGTGGGAGCCCTACAAATCAGTGATCAAGGGGGTTGGCTTCTCCCTGATGTCCGGACAGAAAAAAGAAAAGAGGGCCAAATTGGTGGCTCTCGAATAAGAGACACTGACCCTCGAGGCCAGTCTGCCAACCCAAGATGGATCGAAGGGTGGCCACTCCATGGCTCTAAAACAAAAAGACACAGGAAGCTGCCAAAGCTCATCACAGGGTAACACAATACTGCATTTACAAATCGGGGGATAAGACTGGGAAGTTGTTGGCCTGGCTAGATAGGAAGAAGGCATCGGCTAGATGGGTGGCAGGGATCCAGAAGGACCCGGGTGTGTTAGTTAGTAGACGGGAAGACATAGTTGGGACGTTTGCCCAATACTATGCCAAACTCTACAAGGAGCCAATCCACGAAAAGTGACGAAGAAGAGCTTCTGAGTGACATCCCCCTCCCAGCGACCAAAGGCTTTAGGTACCTGGGCATTTATGTCACCAAGGACCTGACACACTTCTACTCCTGCAACCTTTTCCCCCTCTTGGCTTGCCTTCGGCTGGACGTTCAACACTGGAGGACTCTCCCCTTGTCATTGCTGGGCAGGAACGCCCTTTTTAAGATAATGTCCCTCCCACACTTCCTATACATATTGCACAATACTCCCTACCCACTACACTCAGCATACTATAGAGCTATAGACAACAAACTCAGAACCCTACTATGGGATGGGCATAGCCCTGGTCAAGCTGACAAGGAGCTGGTATGACGGGGGATTTTTCTACCTAATATTAGGAAGTACCATTTGGCAGAGCAACGTACACCCATAAACTATTGGATGCAGGCATCCCCTGGGGACCCTGCTTACTGCATGGATAGGTGTCTTAGGCAGCTGGGGGGGGACACTTGAGAGCCTTATATGCAACCCCCAGGACGGGACGTATTCAACGGCTGACGGCGACAACACTCACCCATTGGCACACCGCACTCCGTCCACTGGGCTGGAAGGGGAAAATCATGCAGGCCACCCCCTATGGGACTTTCGGGCACTTGGCACCCTGAGAGATTTGCCCAGGTTTGACAGGTGGGACTTGATTGGCATACCTAAAGTGGGGACTTATGGTCATGGGGTCAAGTAGTCCCTTTTTCCGACCTATAAGTACAAGTAGAGTACACATTGGCCCCATCCGAGTACTCGTTATCTCCAGGTGTGCCATGTGCTGCTGTCGGTGCTTCCAGGGGGGACAGACCAGCCCAAGTCTTCCCCCCAGGGAAGCCATATCCTTCACTTACCAGAAGTTAGTCAACAAAACACCGGACCCACTTACACACCTCAGGGGACGATGGGAGCAGGATGTGGGAAGTCTAGACGAAGATGAATGGTGTGCGGCACTGGCCTCCTCACAAGAGGTGGGCATTAGAGCCTGGTTTCACCTGGTGCAGCTGCGGATCCAGCATAGGTTCTACCTGATAGGTATGGTCAAAGCCAGAATGCACACAGCAAACCACGTTCCATGTTTGAGGGGTTGTGGTCAGGTGGGCTCAATTATGCACATTGTATGGGAATTCCCAGCCATACTAGTTTACTGGGTCTCTGGTTGCCTGCTTGAACGAAGGGTGGGGCGGCATGATGGAAGGTTCACCGAAATGATGTTTGTTAAACATTTGGGACGGCACGGGAGTGCAGCAGTGACATGAATGACGCTTGGATTGAAAGAAATATTGTGTGGTTATATGGGGCGCCCCATTCTCCAAAAGTGGGAGACTGGAAGAGAAACATGGACTGGTGCATGGTCGCTGAGAAGACGACTTATGAGGGCCGGAGCTGCCTGCAAAAATGGGTAAAAGTATGGAGGCACTGGAACGCTTACAGGGGAAATATTTGTGCCAATCCACTAGGTGGGACAACATCAGTTCTGGACATGTCATACCAAGTGCCCCCAGAGGGCCAAGAGGGGCTTGTGAGGGACCATTGATTTCCTATTAGGCCAAACTAGTTATGACAGTGGTGTCTCAGACTGTATTTGTTGCATTGCTCCGTCTAAAGTGTATTGGAATCCCTGAGATATGTTCTTGCCAAATTGCTTATAAAAATACATTTTTTAAAAATGTAAGCCACTGAAATCTCTGGAGACAGAAAGGGGTAGAAGCACAGTTCTAAAATGTTTCTTGCAGTAAATAGCCATCAGTAGGCTTTTAATAGGCTTTGATCGCCCCTTTGTTGTGCTCTGGCATATTACATGTATGGTAGGGGGTCGGTTTGGCACACTTTAAATAGGCAGGGGACACTGCGATACCTGAATGCTTTTGATCCAAGTGGAAACCTAAACACAGGCACTCCACAGTCACTCTCGTAAATGATCACCAAACTGAGAAGGCACATTGAGAAGAGGAGTTTTCTCCCATTCCCATGCTTGGCTGAGTTTTCTTATTATACCACTGCACTCTATCACAGTATCAGACATCATTATCTTCACCTACATATCTCAGATGTGTTCCAACCCCATAACTCACTAAATCCACATCACTTAACATCACACCACTGCAACCACCCACAGTGTGTTCTTCAGTATCTCCAATACGCAATCATTCTCACTCACCCTTTGATACAGTGCAATTATCCTGGCCCCCTCCTAGGCTATTACTCAAAATCACATAACTTTCTTTACAATCACTGACTCTGTACGTATGAGAAAGTTTCTACAGACCTGCTCACTCCCAGCTCATCTTCACCTTTAACAAATCACCCTTCCATTCCTAGCCTTCTTTTTAACCTTCACCTCTCCCTCTGATATACCAGCATCTTCCACAAACCCACTTGTAACTTCACTGCTTGTGGTGTGATGGACTCACCCCATTTCCAACACTACTTCTTGGGATACCACCCTCCTTGCTTCTGCCATCTGAATGGTACAACTGCCAAATCTGTTGTCTCTCTGAACAATCCCACTGACCTGCAGTTTATAGAATGACAATGTGACATGATGTTTTCCCACTTTCGAAAAAACGTTTCCATATCCTTTGGGATTAACTGATTGAAGTTATTTGTCACCAAGTATGAGGGAAATTTCTCCCTATAAATGTGTTCTATATCACCCTTATTTTCACACTGTTGTGATCTCCCCCAAAAAGATTGCTAACAACCAGTTTGTATACATATTAACCAGCTCTACACTATGGGGGTCATTCCGACCGTGGTGGTCGGCGGTGAAGCTGCGGGAAGACCGCCAACAGGCTGGTGGTCTTTTTTCTTGAAGCCGCCGCTTTACCGTTCTGACCGCCACGGCGGTAACGACCGCCGGGCTGGAGACCTGGGTCTCCAGCCCCGCGGTCGTCACATACCGCCTGTGGTATTCCAACCCGCCTGATCCCGGCCTACCACCATGGATTTCATGCTGTTTGGGACCGCCATGAAATCCATGGCGGTAGGCACTATCAGTGCCAAGGAATCCTTTCCCTGGCACTGATAGGGGTCTCCCACACCCCCAACCCCCACCCCGACTCCATCCCCTACCCCCCCCACCACCCCTGCCACCTCCAAAAGGGTGCAGGACCCCCGTCCCCCACCCCGATCCCCAACATATATACACACATATACACGCATGCATTCATGCACATAGACACACCCCCTGCATTCATACACGCATTCATGCACATACACACACCCACCGCATTCATACACGCATTCATGCACATACACACACCCCCCCCGCATTCATACACGCATTCATTCACCCCCTCAACATACACACACGCACACCCCCATGCACGCACACAACACACAACACCCCCAACCCCCCTTCCCTAACGGACGATCACCTTACCTGTTCCTGGTGATCCTCCGGGAGGGAACGGGACCCATGGGGGAAGCTCAGCCAACGCCGCCACGCCAACAGAACACCGCACAGCGAATCACAGATCGTGATTCGCTGGGCGGTGTTCTGTTGGCGTGGCGGTGGAGGTGGAGCTACCTCCACTTCCCCGCCTGCCGCCAGTATGGCTGTTGGCGGCGCTTCGTCTGGAAATGGGCAGAGTGCTGCCAAAAGTCAGAATGGCCCGTGCGGAAGACCGCCAGCACTGGCGGTCTTCCATACGGCGGTCCCTCGGCGGTCTTGATGAAAGACCGCCGAGGTCGGAATGACCCCCTATGTCTCTCCCCTTTAGCTAAATCACTCATCAGGCCTACGGAATTTAAACACGCCTTCTTAAATGATGATCTCAAATTATCAGAAATTTCACAACGTCTTCCTTCCACCTACAGTCCTTTCTCATTATCTTTGCAATCAGGACACATGTCAGCCCACTGGCACACATCACTCCCCATTAATTGCCACTAGAACTGATCTATCAGGTGGCAGACTCCGGAGAGTTTGCCCTAGATGACCTCTGTTGGCCACCTGGGTCAGTCTGGTCCCAGGCCCTCCTGATTGTACAGACCTCCCACTTTGTATCACCACTTCATCCTCTGTCAATGACAACTCTACGGGCACTTTAAAATACAGCTGTTGTGAAGGTCTCAAATAACCTTCTGTTTGCCAGACCAATCTAAAAAATCCTGCACCTCCTTTAATTTTGCATTCTTTGTGTTGCCACTTTCCATCCCTCCAGTATAATAACCCTCATACTTGCTCCTAGAACATCTCTTACACTGGCCACAGCACATTCTAATTCACAAAACTTTGCTCATTCATTGACCAAACACATCTTCAGACTCTGGGGGAAGCCTGAAACAGACAGTCAGGTTTCAGAACCTTTATCAAGGCCTCCCAGATAAGTGCATAAATATTCAGTTCCCTAAGTCGCTATAAAAGCCTCAACTCAAAAACAGATCATGCATCATTCAACAAAATTAAGCGGGTGAAAGGCAGGCACTGCTAATCATAAAGAGTGCAATTTACGTGTAGATATCAAAAGGTAATAAAATAACCACTGCAGTACAGCTTTCTTCATGCTCTCAAAGTCCTTGGTGTGTTGCTCTTTCAACACAATTTGACGTAAAATTTCTAATGTCTGACACCATTCTAGTGAGGGCATTTCAGGCAACACTCTTCCCAAATTCTGTCAACTCACTGACTTATCTGTTATAAACAATGATAACATAAATGTTGTATACCCTTTTTATTCGTAGAACTGAGTGTCAAGCCATTCTGATAATCACTCAGATATAACACCTGATGCAACACTCAGTGTGGAACAAGTGTTTATCAACATGTAAAGGCCACCAAGAGACATCCCTAGATAATTCATTAAAGAGGTGTAGTTCGAAATTACGTTCCCTCATCTCATATCTTCTTAAAGGTATGTCTAGGACCCTTTCCATGGGTCTATAATGGGTGTACCACATTCCTGAAATTATGTCAAAGGTTTCCACTCCTGATAAAGTTTGGTATTTAAGGACCAGCACTTGCCCCGTTAGGTACAGAGGTCCTTTGCCCCAGATTATCCTGCAAGATCCTATCCAAAGATGATTTTGTTTTTTGCTGGCACTCGGAAAAGATGATGTACCTTGCCTGACACAGATAAAAGCAGAGTAATCAAGGGAGGCTGCTACTACAGCGCTTGTTTGTCTTTTGCGGGAACACTACCTCTACAGCTCTTCTGATAACAACAGCCTGAGCTGTCAACAAGGTATGCAGTGCGCCACTTCTCTCTAAGAAACTCTAGACTGCAAGTTACTCTATTACATGCTCTCCTAGGCTAGTGCATAGAGTAGGTTTTAGGGTGTTAGGCTTTTAGGTGACATTTCAGCCATGTTAGAAATGTTCATTTTATTCTCGCTATTTACAACGTGCCTTCTTGCTGTTTTTATGATATCCTGTGTGATTATTTTAGATGTACTGAGAAACAGGTTTGCCTTGTTGTAATAAATACTTTAAGTTAAAAGTGTCTGTTTTTCTTAGTGCTCTGTGTGTGATACTGTGAAGAGGGAAATAGGTTTACTGTTACCACGGTGCCCTTGATCCCTTTCCAAAGATCGTTAGTAACCCAAAAGAAATGGCTTCACTTCATCTATGTACTGAATGGGGTTCTGCAGGATTATAATAACCTGTCTTTCACATTCAACTCTGGTGCATTAAATTAAGTTCACCTGCGTCACCCGTGGGTGGAAAAGCAAACCTTGTAGAACTATGGCAGAGCTGTACTTTACGAAACAGTTCGCACCCAACTTGGATCTCTTACAGTTATGCCTTGAGTAGTTCTTTCACTATTCACACACACATGAACCATTATTTCATGCTTACAGAGACGTCTGTAGTAATCATGGTTACTTCCTATTGGGGGTGAGCGAGCACCTATTTCTGTAGGTTTGTCAAGCTTGACTTTTAAAAGGTTAATCCCCATTCTCTGGGTTTTCTAATTCTCTGATTTCATTTTCAATTGAATCCATTCACCATGGCAGTGCCTATAGTGATAGGAGCCAATTACAGGGAAGCAGTCACTCACTATCTCTAATCCCCAGATGTCCCGATGGGGAGAGGGGGGAGCAGTTACTTTTGAGGTTGCTGCACATGCGATGTGGCATATGCCTTTGAGACAGTTTACTCATGGGTGGAGTCTGAGCCTATCGATGCTGCTTCAGGGCAGTTCTGAGAATATACAGTGCTAGATCCACCTGCACATTATAGGGCTTGCCTAAATTTGGAAATCCTTTTGACTTAGCAGGAATATCAGAACTGGTTTGCTAGTCAACTACATGCAAAGGAATGTCCACCTGGGACCTCTGAGTATAGAAGGGGCTACATGGACAGTCTTGGCTGGCAACACACCCTTTCCTTTTCCTGATACCTTAGCACCTGCTGAGGTCGTTGGAGTGTTAAACTACACAGTCGCCTTACACAGGAGACTGATGCAATTTGTACAGTGCACTATGAGTTCATGCCTTACTCTCTCAGCAGAGCCAGTAACTCCAACACAAGTACAAACCATTGGCCCTTAGACTATGAATGCTATCATGGGTAAGGCACACGCTTAACGAGAGGAGATGGCCTTTTGGATTGCTTGAAGACCAACCATTTGGAAGCGGGGCATCCATACACCACCCCCCAGGACTATGTCATCCTCTTGGAATGGTGCCACCAGTAGAGAAATATAACTCCTGGGTACACATATTTGATTCATTTACACTAGTACACATTGCATGCCTTCATTTGCAGTACCCCCCGATGTGCTGAAACATGTACAGAATGAGCAAGGTGCAGCACCAGCTCTAGACTTAGGTATGACATTAATGGGAAACTTTTCCATGGTTTCTTCTATCAGCCTAACTAATATTAAGGGAGAAGCTTCAGTTCTGGTGATGTCAGAAACTGTAAGCTGTTGCAGTTCAAGACCGCAAACAGGAACGATTTAAAATAATTTCAGTTGTCTACACCTCTGTGGGTCGTGATACCTTAGGCACATGACCTGTTAAATATTAAACCACATTGAAAACCTAAGAGCGCCATGGTGGGTTCAGTTATAGAGAGATCAGCAACAGAAGGAAAGAAGAAACAGGGGGAAAGAGAAAAGATGAACTTGATCATCCGCATCTCTGAATTCCAGTAGGGGTTGTTACAACTTGAGGGAACAGGAGAAATTAAAAAGCCTGAACAGTATCAGAATTCTGATAGCTGCTCTTCATGTTCTTTTCAGGACACTGACAGTAAACAAACAGAGAGAAAGCTTATTTGTGTATCGAAGAAAGGAGGAGTATATCAGGAAAGGTGAAGATGGATGTGAGAGTGGCATCAGCATAAAAAGGGAGGAAAAAGGATTGGCTCCGAAACTGGAATAAAAAAGAAGAAAGTAGCATGGCTTTCTTAAAAAAAACTTGCTTATACAGCTACAAGTCCTCCTACAGTTCAGGACTTGGACAAAAGCACTTCTAGACAGAGTGACAAGTCACAATAGTGCATCAGGCACTTCAGTAATTTCTAAATGTGAATCCAACTGATGAATATATATGAGTTGAAACTCCAAACAAACGTAAAATTTCCCAATAGGTGTTTATGATTTAAACATACAGACTGAGGGGGACTGTAGTGTCAGGAGCTCACCGTTCTTGAATGCCTCGCGCTGGGAATTCTGTATGCGCACCGAGGCATTCGAGAACGGTGTGGGAGAGACGGCCTTTGAACAATACTGAATCCCACAAATACCCCAAAATGTCAATCTGCCATTCTCCATGGTCACCTGGATAAATGTTATGGGAAGAAGTAATGTCTCTAGATCCATATCCTTAAATACCTCTCTAGTAACCATACTGTACATGTATCCTCAGTCTACCAGTAACATACCTTCCTTCCCACTTACAGTTTGGCTCACTTTAGGTATTTGTTTCTTTCCAAAACCACCCACAATACTTTCCACATACAATATCCTATATGCATCTACCCGTGTGTCAGCTCCCATAAACAACCTCGCTTACATTGGCCACCTTCATTTGTTTAACTCTTTGCACATCCTAACAAAACGTTCCCACTTCCTGCATTTACCTTCCTTGTTGACGGAAAAGCAATTCTTAGAGTTTGACCTATGAAAGTTACTGTATTGTGTTTAGCTGCTATAGTGTCCATTTCCTTCATGCACCCATCTGGTTCTTTGACTGGCTTGCTAAGAAAACTGCACACTGCAATGTTGGAGCCTTTGCTGTCCACTCATTCGTGTCTTCCTCCGGGAACACTAAACTATAGACTGACCCTTGATCAGCAGAACTGTCATGTCACCAAGCCTGCCCTTCATGGAATGGTCCCTCAGCGTTTCATGACTATGGCGATAAGCTAAGAAGAAGTTTCAAATGATATTATTCAAGTAATGCACTATACCTTCTTAAATGTTTGTTTTCAAACTACTTTGCTGGTTATGTAAAGAAGTGACGGTCCTCTTTGTCTCAAAGTCTATGCTACTGAAATGGTACACAGGCATAGATTGGGTTGCATTTAGGGAGTAAGGTACCCAGGTAAGTGAAGCACTCTACCACACCAAACTCGAAAAGATGAATAGCTCAGTGAGTCTCTACTAACTTATAACCAGCACTTCTTTGTATCGAGTCGAGAGTAGTAAGCCATCACCGAACTAAGCTCAAAAGATGTACAGAAACAAAGCCAAAGTGCAGCCTACTGAGACCTCCTAACATAGGCTGACTTTGCTTCATACACGTCATTCGCCTCATCATCCAGTGAAGTCTGGCATTTAAAAGGGTGCTCTCATTAAGATCAATGAGGAATGAACACTTTTTGGAGGGTTGTATAGGTTTGAAAAGTGAGTGGCTCCACTAAAGTCTATGGAGGCATTTAGGGGGTCATTCTGACCTCGGCGGTAAAAGGCCCTTTCCGCCGGTCAGAAGTCCGCCATTATACCGCCGCGGCCGCGGTAAACCGCCACGGTCATTCTGACCTCCAACTGGCAAACCGCCAAAAACCCGACATCCACGGAAGGCCGCCTCATCAGCGGGCAGCGATAAACTGGAGATGACCAAACCTCCACCGTCACGCCAACACAAACACGCCCATGCCATTACGACCCACGAATCCACGCGGCGGTCTTTCAACTGCGGTATTCCATTGGCGGTACACACCGCCGCGGTCAAAATACACACACACATACAAAACACAGCCACATTGGACAATTTGAAATACACACACCTGAGACACATACAAACACCACTCCCACACACCCATCACCATATAAAACACACACTCACATCACCCACAAACCCCTACAACCAGAAATTCAGAGACAAGGCGCAATACACAGAGAGAGAGCTCAGGGAACACAAACCACAACACACACAGGAACCCAACATCATCACCCACACCACATCTACGCACACATCACCACACACCACCACTCACAGCACCACTAACACCACCCCACACCTCATCCACACCACCCCATGGCACCCCAAAGACACCCCAGGTTCTCGGACTAAGAACTCAGGGTCATGGTGGAGGAAATAATAAGGGTAGAGCCCCAGCTCTTCGGCACACAGGTGCAGCACACCACAATAGCCAGGAAGGCGGAGCTATGGCAAAGGATCGTCGACAGGGTCAACGCTGTGGGACAGCATCCCAGAAATCGGGAAGACATCCGAAAGCGCTGGAACGACCTACGGGGGAAGGTGCGCTCGATGGTCTCAAGACACAACATCGCTGTGCAGAAGACTGGCGGCGGACCCCCACCCACTCCACCCGAATTCACAGCATGGGAGCAAGAGGTCTTCAACATCCTGCATCCTGACGGCCTCGCTGGAGTAGCCGGAGGAATGGACTCTGGTAAGTCGAATCTCAACTACTTCACCCCCCCCCAACCACCAGCATGCCAACCCACACCCCCACCCTCACCCCCAACCCCCCAGCACACATCCTCCCTGCCAATGTCTCACCAGCACAACCCACCCAACCCAACACCAAACCCTGAATGCCAACACAAACCATGGACACCCATCACCTATGCATGACCACTGCACATACCCATCCCCCCCCACAAACCACCCTCACAACTCCTCCCACAAGGGAATGCCAGCACTGGGGGACAAGGGCACCCACAAATCGCACGACATGGCACACACAATAGCAATAACCATACTCTTTTACCCCTGCAGGGCCCGAACGCCAACACACCGCCACGGAGGGTCCAGATTTGTCCATCCCACCCACAGAACAGGCCCCCAGTGAGGACAGCAGCTCTGTCGACCTAGAACCTGATGACCAGCCCGGACCATCGGGGACCTCTGGACAGTCGGTTCCCCACACACAAACACAGGCCACAGCAGACCTAACCCCCTCTGGAAATATCAGCACAGCTCCCACCCAGCGGGCCCATGCCTCTGTCTCCAGGACGCGTCAATCAGCGGTGTGTCCGCCACTACAGGGCACCCAGGCTGACCCACCACCCCAACAACAACAGGGACCTGGGGGCAGTGGTAGTGGGCACACCGTCCAGGGGACAGAGGCCCGGGGAAACAGGGCAACTGGGAGGGCTGCAGTGCGACAGGGGGGGGGGAGGACAGGCCCAGGGAACCCACTCTCCAAGAGGCCCTCACCACCATCATGGGAGCATACCACCACTCCCAGGAGACGATGGCGACGGTACTGGCCAGGTTCCAGGAGATCCAGGCACAGCAGGAGGAACGGTACATGGGGTTCAGCAACGAACTCAGGATCATCGGTTCCGCTATGGGGAACATAGTCCTGGCCCTCAACCAGATAGTGACCACATTGCGGGACCATGTGGCACCACAAAGGGCCCCTGTCACTAGCCTGGACCACGAACAGCCTACCACCTCCGCCGGCGCTAGTGGACAGGAGGCCCCCACACAACGACAGGCCACCAGAACCCCACCTCCTGCTGAAGAACAACCACCCCGCAAGAGGAACCTGAGATCACAAAAGAAGACAGAGTAGGATGCCAAGACCCCCGCCAGCATAAGATACCCCCTGATGTCATCCCACTGTCCCACATTGTCACCCTGTCCAACCTTAAACAACCCCTGCTCCATCCTTCCACAGGCATATGGACAATGCACCTTTGACACTGAGAACTGGACTCTGCCATGGACATTACTCCACCCCCACCCATCACCGTTTTACTATCATGGACCTATACGTAGCACTAAAAATAAATCACTAATTGCACTTCAAAAATCAGGAGTCTGCTTGTATTCTTAACAAATGTATTACACATAACGGTTCAATAATGTTCAGTTACATTGTGATGACAACATACCAATGTCAATGAGCTTTAGTCCATGGGCAAACAAAGCAGAAGTCACGCAGTTGGTCAAACAGCTCTGAAAAGGGAAGGGAAAGTCATAATTCAGTGAAAAGGAAATGGTGGGGAACACAGAAAGTAGAAATGCAGGAGGCCAGAAGTAAATGTAAAATGGCGTGGGTGATTCTTACCTGTGTGCTACTGAAAATACTGTTGTATAACTGTGTCCCTATTGTCCGTGTCGTCCCCGTCGTCTTCCTCCTCTTCACTCTCCACAGGCTCCACAGCTGCTACAACACCACCATCTGGACCATCCTCCTGCAGGAAAGGCACCTGGCGTCGCAAAGCCAGATTGTGAAGCATACAGCAGGCCACGATGATATGGCACACCTTCTTTGGTGAGTACATTAGGGATCCACCTGTCATATGCAGGCACCTGAACCTGGCCTTCAGGAGCCCGAAGGTCCTTTCTATGATCCTCCTAGTTCGCCCATGGGCCTCATTGTACCGTTCCTCTGCCCTGGTCCGGGGATTCCTCACTGGGGTCAATAGCCAAGGCAGATGGGGTAACCAGAGTCACCTATTAGCCACACACGTTGTCTCTGTAGCTGTTTCATCACATAAGGGATGCTGCTATTTCGCATAACATACGCGTCATGCACTGACCCAGGGAACTTGGCATTTACATGGGAGATGTACTGGTCAGCCAAACAGACCACCTGGACATTCATCGAATGGTAATTTTTTCTGTTTCTGTACACCTGCTCATTGTCTTTTGGGGGTACTAAAGCCACATGGGTCCCATCAATGGCACCAATGATGTTGGGGATATGTCCAAGGGCATAGAAATCACCCTTCACAGTGGCCAAATCACCCTCCTCTGGGAAAACAATGTAGCTCCGCATGTATTTCATCAGGGCAGACAACACTCTGGACAAAATCTTAGAAAACATAGGCTGAGACATCCCTGATGACATGGCCACTGTTGTCTGAAAAGACCCACTTGCCAAAAAAAGGAGGACTGACAGAACCTGCACCAGAGGGGGAATTCCTGTGGGTTGGCGGATGGGGGACATCAGGGCTGGCTCCAGCTGGGCACACAGTTCATGTATAGTGGCTCGGTCAAGTCGGTATCGAAGTATAATATGGAGTTCTTCCATTGTCGACAGGTCCACCAGCGGTCTGTACACGGGAGGATTCCTCCTTCTCCTCGCAAGTCCCAGCGGACGGTGCCTAGGAAGGACAACATGGAGTACAGAGTCAAGAAACCCACAGGTATGTAACCACAGCTTGCACAGTACACGAATCGCTATGCATTGAATGGCTTGTATGAGTGGCAATGCAAGGCCTAGGCCTGTGTGACGCAGTACAAATTAAGCCATGTGGGCCCTTGAAATGGCGGCTGCCTGACCTGAGAAGTGTGACAGTGGGATGTGAGGTCAATGCGCTGGCGTGGCACACCGTGGCGGTAGGCGGTCGAAGACCGCTGTGCGAAGCCGCATTGGTTAACATTGAACCCTATGGGTTTCAGGAGCCAATGACGAGGTGAGCCGGCGGTCGCGGTACGCACCGCGGCGGCACGCACCGCGGCGGGCGTGACCGCCATTTTCTATCTGAATAATCACTCAAGACCTGATCATCCACAGGAGAGGACCTATACTGCAAGTGCTGCTGTGACCTCAGTCTGGAAGAGACAATGGCTGCTGCGACTGGGGAAAGGGCCCCTGCCTTCACTTCTGAAGAGTTGGAGAAACTTGTGGATGGGGTCCTCCCCCAGTATGCGCTACTCTACGGTCCTCCAGACCAACAGGTAAGTACACTGGGTGCACGTTGAATGGGCTATGCCTGGGTTGTGTATGGTGGATGTAAGATGGTGGGGTGGGGAGAGAATGAGGATTGCAAGGCACGACAGATGAGAGCATGTGCCACATGGCAAGGTTGGGGAGGGGGGGGCAATCACATCTAACATACAGAAAAATGATGATATTTCCTATTCCACCCTGTACATGTCAAATAGGTCAGCGCCCATCAGAAAGTCGACATTTGGCGTGCCATCGCCAAGGAAGTCCGGGCCCTGGGGGTCCACAACGGACGGGCACCCACTGCCGCAAGAGGTGGGATGACATCCGCCGCTGGACCAGGAAGACCGCCGAGTCTCTGCTGGGGATGGCCTCCCAACGTAGGAGGGGTGCCAGTCGTACCTGACCCCCCCTGATGTCCCGGATCCTGGCGGTGGCCTACCCCGATTTGGATGGGCGCGTGAGGACATCACAGCAGACACAAGGGGGTGAGTACCAGCACATTCTGCTATCTTTGCACGCAGTGGAGGCGTCTGGGTGTGGGAGGAGGGCTGTGGGTGACATTAGGCCAGGGCGCTTTCTGTAGTGTAGTCCCCTCCTTTAGGCATGGCCCTGTGCCCCCGCCCCCCACCTCTGTAGGGTGACAAGTACAGCAATCGATGGTCCAGCATCACCCATTTGCGCATTTGTTGTCCAGAGACCTGTTGGCCTAGTCACAAGTACTGAGTAGTGTACCCCGATTGCGCGGCTTAGTGCATGAGGCTCCTGTGTCTGTCCTCTCCGCCAACGGTGTTGACAATGCATGCACTCAACCTGTTTTTATTTCTCCCCCCACCCTTTTTCTTTATCTTCTTGTGCATGTGTGCATTAGCATCATCAGGCGGAGGAGAATTGGCATCGGAGCACGAGGGAGCTGCGACTCACAAGGCCCCGGTGGGCCATGGTACAGACACCGAGGCCACCAGTGATACGGAGGGCGAGGGGAGCACCACAACGGGGACCCGTGGTGACACCAGCGACACCGACACGTCCTCGGATGGGAGCTCCCTAGCGGTGGCGGCAACATCCGGGCCCCCAGCCTCTACAGGTACAGCCGCCACCCAGCGCACCAGCTCCGCCCTCCCAGCAGCCCCTCAGCCTTCGCTCCGTGCCCGCTCGCCCAAGAAGGCGGGCATCTCCTTCGCCCCAGGCACCTCAGGCCCTGCCCCAGTTACCCCTGCTGCCCTCAGTGAGGAGGTCATTGACCTCCTACAGACCATCATTGTTGGGCAGTCTACCCTTTTGAATGCCATCCAGGGTGTAGAGAGGGAGGTGCATTGGAGCAATGCATACCTGGAGGGCATTTATTCGGGTCAGGCTGCCCATCAACGATCGTTCAATACTCTGGCCTCAGCACTGACGGCAGCCATTGTCCCTGTTTCCAGCCTCCCTCTTCTGACTGCCTCCACCCTGTCTCTGTCTCCTGTTCCTCAGCCTATCCCATCCACACCATCAGACCAGCCTGCACACACCTCAACACCCAAGGGCAGCTCATCCAGACATAAGCACCACAGATCCCACAAGCATTCACCCAAGCAACACCCAGATGCAGACATGCCAACAGTCACTACCACCTCTGTGTCCCCCTCCTCCTCGTCTCCCTCCCTGTGATGTCTCCACTCACACCTGCATGCACACCACCATCAGCCAGTGCTTCCATCACCACCACACCCTCCAGTACAGTCCGCACACGTGCAGTCACCACCCCCACTGCCATTTACACGTCCCCTGTGTCCTCTCCCACTGTGTCTGTCACCCCCTCTTCCAAGACACACAAACGCAGGCAGCCACCCACCCAACAGCCAACCACCTCACGACAGCCTACGTCACAAGCACCTGCACCCAAAGACAGCACACCTGACTCTCCTACAACCACATCCTCTTCCTCCACTCCCATTCCCACTGCACCTACCCTTTACATTGGTCCTAAAAAACTTTACCTCTCTAAACTTAACCACTTTGCCCCACCTGACCCACCCCCTCCATCTGGTAAGAGTCCTTTGAGCACCTCAGCCACCACCAGCCCTGCTTCAAGTGTCAGCATTGTGCACAGGTTTTGGAGACCCCCCTTTCCCAGCACTGATACATCGGCCAGCAGCAAGGGGACAGCCAGCCCCCCCCTGGAAAGAGGACCCGTAAAATCATTGGCCGCCGCGAGAAGACTGACACGGCTGCCCCCAAGGAGCAAAGTCCTGGGCCGTCACCTGCCACAACATCCAGGGGAGGCAAGGGCCAGAGAGCCTCATCGAAGGAGGGCAAGGGCAGCAGGGCGGAGAAGTCAGCCAGCAGGGGCGCGGACCAGGAGGGCCCCACAAGCCCCATCCCGGGTGTGACGGAGGACACCCACGGGCCCAGGACTCCGTCACAGAAGGGTCCAGCAACTGCACGGTCGGAGGGCGACTAAGCAGGGAGTCCTGGCCAGGTCTGGCTCCCTTGAATGACTGGACAAGCACTGCTGAAGAGGTCCCCGCCGTGCTGGAAGGCACCGCTGAATAGGGCCCCGCCGTGCTGGAAGGCACCGCTGAACAGGGCCCGCCGTGCTGGAAGGCACCGCTGAAGAGGTCCCCGCCGTGCTGGAAGGCACCCCTGAACAGGGCCCCACCGTGCTGGACGGCACCGCTGAACAGGGCCCCGCCGTGCTGGAAGGCACCGCTGAACAGGGCCCCGCCGTGAAGAAAGGCACCGCTGAACAGGGCCCCGCCGTGAAGAAAGGCACCGCTGAACAGGGCCCCGCCGTGCTGGAAGGCACCGCTGAACAGGGCCCCGCCGTGAAGAAAGGCACCGCTGAAGAGGTCCCCGCCGTGCTGGAAGGCACCGGTGAACAGGGCCCCGCCGTGAAGAAAGGCACCGCTGAACAGGGCCCGCCGTGAAGAAAGGCACCGCTGAACAGGGCCCCGGCGTGAAGAAAGGCACCGCTGAACAGGGCCCCGCCGTGCTGGAAGGCACCGCTGAACAGGGCCCCGCCGTGAAGAAAGGCACCGCTGAACAGGGCCCGCCGTGAAGAAAGGCACCGCTGAACAGGGCCCCGCCGTGAAGAAAGGCACCGCTGAAGAGGTCCCCGCCGTGCTGGAAGGCACCGCTGAACAGGGCCCCGCCATGAAGAAAGGCACCGCTGAACAGGGCCCCGCCGTGAAGAAAGGCACCGCTGAACAGGGCCCCGCCGTGAAGAAAGGCACCGCTCCGCTGGGCCCTTCCTGTCAAGCACCGCTCCGCTGGGCCCCGCCGTCTCAAGCACCGCTCCGCTGGGCCCTTCCTGTCAAGCACCGCTCCGCTGGGCCCCGCCGTCTCAAGCACCGCTCCGCTGGGCCCTTCCTGTCAAGCACCGCTCCTCTGGGCCCTTCCTGTCAAGCACTGCTCCGCTGGGCCCTTCCTGTCAAGCACCGCTCCGCTGGGCCCTTCATGTCAAGCACCGCTCCGCTGGGCCCTTCCTGTCAAGCACCGCTCCGCTGGGCCCTTCCTGTCAAGCACCGCTCCGCTGGGCCCTTCATCTCAAGCACCGCTCCGCTAGGCCCTTCCTGTCAAGCACCGCTGGCCCATTGACAGTGCCGGTTCTGTCTCGAGCTAGTGTTTACGCTGCACTCTGGGCACCCTGCCTCCTCCAGAACCAGTGGAGACTGTTATCCACTTGAGAGACTGTGGCTTTGCACTCCCCAGGATGAAACAGTGGGCAATCCACCCACTGTAGAGACTTGTGAGACTGTGGCTTTGCACTCCCCAGGATGTAACAGTGGGCAACCCACCCACTGTAGAGACTTGAGAGACTGTGGCTTTGCACTCCCCAGGATGGGACAGTGGGCATGGTGGCCCCTTCGTGGTTCTGGCGTTGTGGACTCATGTGGCTGAGGTGCCCCCCCTTCCCTTCCCCCTGAGGTGCCTGTCGTTTTGTCATCTGATGCCCCAGCAGTGTTCTCTCCAACGGACTCAGGTCTCCTGTGTGGGCTTTGCCCATTTGTTTGGTGGACATTGGCCCACGGACTGTGGATATTCGAAAAACTGAGCTGGACTTATTGACTTTGTAAATAGCTTTCGCACTGTTCATTATTTATGGTTTGATATTTTATTTTGTAAATTTTCCATGACTTCAATGAACCTAATTTTTACATAAATTTAACGTAACATTTTTATTATGTCTTTGCATTTTTCAGGGGGGTTTGGGGGTGTCACTCAGTTGTTGCTCTGCATTGGTGTGTTGATGGTTGGGGGGGGGCGTATGTGTGTGTGCCCGTAACCTTTTCTCCTCCCCCCCCCCTGTGTCGTAGGTGCGGTACTCACCGTTGTCTTCTGTGCCGGAGTTCGTACTCGTGGTAGATGAGCAGGTAGACAATAGCTGGTAGGATGTTTAATTCGGGCTCCATGCTGTCCTCCGTCCTCGTGGAATGCGTAGAGGTGAGCGTTTTCCCGTTCGTAGTCTGTTTCCGCCGTGTTTTTATCGGCGGTGCTCCCACCCCGGAAAAGGTGGCGGATTGGTGAGTTGTGATAGGGTGGGCGTTACATTGTCTGCCGCCTGCCTGTTGGCGGTGACCGCCGCGCTGTTTGTGTGTCCCGCCGTGGCGGTCGGAGTGTTAAAGTGGCAGGCTGTGTTGGCGGTTCCCGCCAGGGTCAGAATTCCATTTTTTGGACCGCCAGCCTGTTGGCGGGTTGGCCGCCGCTTTAACACCGACCGCCAGGGTTGGAATCACCCCCTGAGTTTGTCAGCCAGTGAGTAAAAGTTAAAAAGTGGGTGACAAACGACAAATGCTGGTGAGTTTATAGTTATGTGGCTTTGGTTCTTAGTGTCTGTTACATCTTGAGCATACACTGTACACTGAGCAGCGTAGCCAGTGTGTCATGAGCTCTAGAGCAAGGAAGGAAATGATCCATGTGGCTGATGTTTACATTACAAAATACAGGATATTCACGGTTCAGTGGGCCATTTGTCCCTCTGGGCCGTAGTGCCACTGTACCTGCTGCACCAATGGAAGTTACGCCCCTGCATACACAGTACTGATCAGCCTGCCCTACCTTGCTCTCTAACCCTCTACACCAGATGACCAATTAGCTAATACACTGTCGAGCAATATTTGCTATAGCTCGGCTGCAAAAAGATTTGACTATGCTATGAACTTAAAACAATCCGAGGCTTTTTGATTAAATTGAACCAATAAGGTGATTCATGTGGAATTCAACAAAAGTATTAAGGGCCATACTTACACTTCACTTGTGCCAAATTTGCGTTTTTTTTTTTTAATGCAAATTCAGCACTAAACTGCTTATTCATATTTTGACGTTAGACACATCTAAAGTCAAAATACTGAAGTTTGCACCATTTTTTAGATGTGTGAATATACCTTGCATCAATGAAATGCAAGGTAGGCGTTTCCATCTAAAAAATTGTGCTAACCCCATAGCCCCATATTTATACTCCCATGCTCAATTGACGCACGGGTGGGAAGAGAGGCTAAATGATGGTGGAAAGCTTACTTTGCACCATTATTTAAAGCCTGGGTCAGGCCAGGTTTCAGGGGACCTGTGGACCCACTTCCATGGTTAAACACCATGGAATGGGCTCCACAGGTGCCCTCCTCAAGCCCCAGGAATACCCCACCCACAGCAGAGGGACACCAGAGGATGGGGACCCCATCTCAGGTAAGTAGGGTAAGTATAGCTAAGTATTTTCTTTTATTAAAGTGTTATTGGGGGCTCTGCATGGCACAGGGTGCAATGGCCATGCCCAGGGGACACTGGTTCTCTGTGCAGGCCATTGGGGTGGTGGGCATGGCTCCTATCTATTTTAAGACAGAAGTCATGTGGTATGGATGGTTTTGCATCAGAAAATGATGCTAGGCTGGTTAGAGGCAGTTTCTTGCCTCTAACCAGCCTAATGACATTTTTGGGTACAAAACACACTTCTCCCATATCGCCACACCCGGCTAACCTCATTTCTTTTTTTTATGCTAGCCCACCCTTTGCGCTGGCTTGCACCATTCCATAAATATGGTGCCTGGCTGGCGCTCATGAATGGCACAAGCCAGTGCTAAACTTTTTGATGCAAAACTGCGCTAGTGCAGTTTTGCATCAAAAAGTATAAATATGCCCCTAATTGCTTAACCCAAAAAAGTAATGAAACACTGATCGGATTTATAAATATAGAATTTGATTTAATCACCGTTCAAAATAGATGGGCTCTTTCTACATTTGCACCAATCTTCAGAATCGACAGCCTATCACAAGTTTCACGCTGTGCTTGCTCTTTTTGGCGTGGAATAGAACACAGGCACAAGGGGTACCGGCTCAGGGGGAGCAGGGTGCGGATGGCTCTGAACAAAATGAGACAGAAACAGCGAGGGAAAGGCAAGAGCTTGATAAACATTTTCACAGCTCCCAGAATGCGCGAGATGCCTCCAGGCAAGCGTGAACGAGGCACGTCGCGCCATTATCGCAGACGAGGCCTGCAGACGGGAACACGCTGCTAGGCATGGAAAGAACCAGCCTCGGTTGTTTTCGTAATGGGTTTTCTAACAGAATAAATAGCCTGATTCGTGTGAGGCCGCTGAGAACAAATGGAATATGTCTGAAGTGGACGGAAAAGGAAGATTTATAAAAGCTTTGGAAAAAAAAGCTTCTGGAGGGGAGAGGGAGGTGTTCAGATTGTCTGAGTGACTGTTTCTTTACTATTACACATCTCAGTGAATGATTTCCCCAATGACAATCAATACTATAATGATGAGAGATTCCAGCTACATCTGTGATTGCTGAATATCTTTGAGACACACATGTCTTTGGTTGGCAAAATTATATTTAAAGTGACTGTCTTTTCGTTGTGACATGATTCCGAACTGTGCTTGGAGTCAACTAAACTATAAAGTTGCATTCCTAAATGAGAACTTGCACACCCATGGCACACCCATGCTCCTATCTTCCATTATTGTGAGGTGAAATCTCTTGCTAAAGTACTCTTGCGAGTGAAACAGATGGTGATGGAGAAGCAATTATGCAGCAACAATATGCGACCTTGAAGTTCTTGATGTCACCAGTTCTGCCAGCCCCTGGAGGTTTCTTTACTCGGGAGACACGTGTCATGAGTTCCATATGAAGCAGAATAACTAAGAGTTTTGTCCAGCGAAGCACTCAATTATGCAGGAGATGTGGATTCACCCACAGTGATCCTCCTTTTACCATGGACTACCGATAGGTGGAAACTGATAAAAAACTGTGCAATGTAGGCCTTTTTATGAGGGTTGCGTAAAGTAGCGTCTTTTTTCATTAAATCATCTGAAAACTATGTGAAAATAGATGTCTTGTGCAAAATGTGATGTGCTCATTACTTGCATGAAAATTTCATACGAGAGCACACATCTAGAAAAAAGTCACTTGTGATGCCAGCAGGAGACTCAAGTTATCCTCTTTGATTTCCAAAACGCCTTTAATGAGGTTGACCTCTGAACAAAGAATGCTCTTCATGGGTGTCAGACAGGTCTCAGGGACACCAGACCCTACGACAGTGCTACCATCAAGGTGAAGTAGGAGCAGCAACTGAATGGCTTTTGTAAAGTCGTCTTCACTCTGATGTCAGGGTCAATAGATCAAGGTGTCATTGATCTATTGGAATAGGTTTTCTGGACAAGTTGTTGTGCAAAGCCATCCAGATTCATTTTATCAAGTTGACCGAAAAGAAATTCTTAGAGTTTGGCCTATGGAAGTTACTACACTGTGTTTAGCTTCTATAGTGTTCATCGCCTTCATGCACCTATCTGATTTTTAAGCTGCCTTTGCTAAGAAAACGGCACACAGAAATGTTGGAGCCTTTGCTGCCCACTCTTTTGTGTCTTCTGCCCGGAACACTACACTATAGACTGACCCTTAATCAGCAAATCTGTCATGTCACCAAACCCGCCCTTCGTCAAATATTGCCTCAGCCCTGAGACAAACTGATCTATAGATTGAATGCTCTTAGCACGACTCATGAATCCTTCTCTACCACATTGGCAGTTTGAGGAGATGCTGGCAAGTCTCAATCACCAATATGCAATCCTCACCTGGACCTGAGGTTACTTGCTGTCATTGGGACTGAGAAGCAACTGTCTTGGACGGGGCCAGCTTAATATTAGCTTTGGACAATGTTGTGATCTTTATTCAGACTATGGAGCTAAGTCTATGGAGTGATAAGTGTGTTATGTTCTGATTCTATTTGTGTTATTGCTCGAGCAGTGGAATTCTACATGGAGTCAGTTATCCGCTGACTGTCGTAGGGAAGGGCACTGTCAGGTCGTTTGTTTAAATAAACGTATTTCTTCAACTGGAGTACAGTGGTTACAACATTTCATTGGCAACGAGTAGCCCGTCCAGCTGATGCGGTAGTGATCCAGAGACTTAGTCCAGGTGAACTCAACCCAAGCTCATACTGAGCTACAAAAGGAGAATTCCCATCTCTACAAATCAAGACCTTATTGTTTCAGTGAAAAATTTGTGGCACTCAGTTTACCTAAGGCATGAGGTAAGCACTGCTGTGTGTAATAACCACAAATCGCACTACATGATGGCTGATGCTTACAGAAAAGACATTCCAGTTTCAAGCGATTTGAAATATTCTTATGATTTGTAGTGACCTCATTGCTGTGCTGTCTTGATGAGCTGTGCCCCACGTGTGACTCCAATCGGTAAGGATCCAAGCACATATCTGAAGGTGACTCATGAGCTGATCTCTGTGCTCATTCCTAGGAGGCCGCAAAGCATGTGAGGCTGTCCATGACCTGCAGTGTAGTAGTCGATTAGCCTATGGAAAGTAGTTGTGACTAGTGCTTGGTGGAGTCACTGATCAGGCAGGAGTCACTGATTGGGACCACCTGCCATTGCTCACAATACTGGAGCACAAGTGCATCACATCACCATGTGCTGCCATCGCGCTGGGCCTGCCTGCGACAGTGAAGTACAAGCAACCCACACTGACATGCACCACCATTTCAGACCAAGACCGAGCAGCTGTGACCCCTGGTAACGCCTAAATGACATCCATGGACACCACCTATGGTCTCATTTAGAAAAGAACCTGAAAGATCACTTGATTCATGCTGGTCTTCAAAAGAAAATAAACCCACTGATTTGGAAAACCCTATGGAGATAGAATAAAATTACACGCCATTATCGCTGAGAAAATAGTATTATGTGCAATTCTACAGAAACCCCAACATTATTCAGGCATGGTAAGATTAGGTATACACTTAGGCAATATATTCCAGTTGCAACTCTAGCAATGTATAATGTATGCCATCTGGTGTCCACACCAAATTATTTCCATAGCCTATCTTACAAGGACAACCCTCACTCCCATGGGTACATTTAAGTAACAATCATTCTCATTGGCATCATTAATCATAAATTATAAATAACCAGCAAGAATTATTGCGAGCAACTAATGTAAGCAATTTATGAAAAAGGAAACCATCACTTGAAATCACAAATGTTGTAATGGTATGACGCTGCAGGTGTCATATACAAAATCCACCCATACAGTGCAGTGTGTCCCAAGTTAAACAGTACCACCCCAAAACAGCAATGGAATTGAACCCAGATGATAGCAAACAAGACGACAGGTCCTGAAAAACCAAATAACCATGAATATTTAGTCCTTAGGTTTGATGTCCTGGAGCCTGTTCCATAGTTAGATGTATCCGGTTTATTTGTACATAGAGGCACTCATTACGAGTGTGGCAGTCTTAAGATCACCACACTCGCGGTGGTGGTCCTACCGCTGCAGGGCCAGTGGTAAAGACCACTGTATTATGAGAGTGGCAGTTTGGCAGAAGTCAAACCGCCACAATGCCACCAGTACCGCCAGGACGGTCAGGCCGCCGGGCTGGAGTTAAGCACCTCTGGCCGGTGGCAGCTGTGAGACCGCCAGCTGTATTATGACCCGGCAGGCCGCCAGGCTTTTCGTGGTGGTCGCACCGCCAGGAAAACCCTGGTGGTAATGCACCCGGTGACAGGAATCTCTATTCCTGTCGGTGGCACTCTCTACCCCACATCCACACACATGCACGCACCCTCCGGCCCACTTCCACACACATGCAAACACCCTCCCCCACTTCCACGCACATGCACGCACCCTCCCTACCCACCTGCATACAACCATACACACACCCCCACTCGCACTCATAAATACGCATTCACACAAACACACACACACACACACAACAACCCCCTCCCCCCTTGGCAATCATGCACACCCCCACCCCCTCCACATCCATTCACGCACTCCCCCCTCTCTGCATTCATCCGCATGCACTCCCCCTCTCCGCATTCATGCACATGTACTCCTCCTGTCTGCATTCATGCACATGCACTCCCCCTCCACATTCATGCACCCACGCAGACACCGCATTCAATCATGCACCCAGACACCACCATTCGCACACATACATGCACACACCACACACATGGACACAGCCCCCCACCCCCTTTCGGACGATCAACTTACCTTTTCCGCCGAGGTGGTCATCCGGGAGGGGATGCGTCCTGGTGATTTCCACCATCACCACCTCACCGCTGTCAGGACTCCGCCACGCCATATTATGTATCAGCTGAGTTTTGTTGCAGTGTCAGTGCTGGTAGTGGCACTGCCTCTCTTCCTCTGTCAGCCAGGCCGACTGGGTCAGATTTCTGCCCGTAAACAGGGTGGAAATCCTACCTAACCCAAAATTTGGCAGTCTGTTGGCGGCAGCGGCTTTGGTGGTCTTGGAAAAAGACCATCAAAGTCGTAATGAGGGCCTATATGTCAATAAAGCTTAGACACTTGTGATTAGATATAGGGTTTTCTAGGACAAGGCAATAGCAGGACATCCTCCTAAGACAGCACAATTATATAGCTGTAAAGAATAAACCATACTGGTATGGCAAAAAATCACCCAGAGTGGGACACTAAGGCCCTTGGCCCTGTTACAAGTCTGGTGGTCATTGGACCGCCAAACTCGCAGTGGCTGTCTTAACCCCTGCCGGGCCGGCGATGAAGACCATCATATTATGAATTCTGCGGTTTGGCTGAAGCCAAATCATCAAAATGCAGCCTGTAGCGCCATGGTAGCCAGACCGCCGGGACGGAGGTGAGCACCTCCAGCCAGGCAGTAGCCTCAATACTGCCATTGGTATTAGGACTCTGTAGGCTGCCAGCATTTTCATGGCGGTCATGCACCTAGTGACAGGAATCTCATTTGCTGTCACAGGCAGGCAAATCCCCACACAAACACACATACAGACACCCCCCCACTCATCCACGCATTCACTTACATACACCCCGACACACTCACACCCAAACACTCACTCAGATACACCCATTCACTCGCATGCACGCACCCATACACATTCACTTGCATGCGCCCACTAAGACATACACATTCACTCGCATGCCCACACTCAGACACCCCCTTCCCCACCCCACATTCACAAAAACATACGCGCACTCACACACACACACACAAAACACCCCCCGCCCACCCCTCAGCATACACGGACTAACACACAGACACCCCCTCCCCCTGCATTCACACAAACCTACATGCACTCACACACACACATAAGTCCCCCCCCTCGGCATACACGCACTTACACACAAACACAGACACCCACTCCCCCACATTCATACACACACACACACACACACACACAGACACCCCTCACATTCACACAACACCTCTTCCCCTTCGGACGATCAACTTAACTGCTTCGCTGATGTGGCCGTCCAGGAGGGGATGGGCCCCTGTGCTTTCCACCGCCGGCACTGTATCACCGTGCAGGAAACTGCCGCATTATGGATCATAATACGGTGAGCGGAGTCCTGTTGGTGTGGCAGTGCAGGCGTGGAAACCGCCTCTGTTATGACATTGGCCAGGCAGACGATGTTGGATTTTCACCTGAAATCGGGCAGAAATCGGCACAACATCGTAAAATGGCGGTCTTCATGACTGGTGATCTTTGGGCAACCGCGGCTTCGGCGGACTTACAAAAAGACCGCCTACGTCGCAATGACCACCTAAATGGTTGTGTGGAAGGAAGCTTTCGTAGTGTGATTGAGCATGTTGAGTTTTCATCAGCGGACCTTCTAATTAGAATCCCCCTCAAAGTGGAAGAGTTATCATTTCTGTTTTGCTGGTTCTGACAGGGGTTCCCCTGAGTAAGTAACTTATCATTCCACACAACTGCAGCACATACTATCTACTAACTCAGAAACTGGCACACCCACCACTGTGGCTCAGCTTCGGAATTGTAGAAGACTCAAGCTCTGAAAGCCCTGGTGAGAAGTGAGAAGTGATGCATCCTCAAGCTGCCCCTTCTTTCCCCTCATTGAAGACCACACTCACCTTTAAGCTGATGAACTGCACCTAGCCAACTTTTGTCCTAAATCAGGTAAACAAATCAGACATCTTTTCGAATAACTATTTTTGTAATTGCATCGGAATGTCCGTAAAAGGGGGGTTGTCTCTTTACAGGTGACTATTACGATGCCATAGATTAATATACCTTAATCTCCTACAAGTACACTGAGGTTCCCAATTTAGATGATGGCTCAATTATTGAACAAATTCCATTTGACACCCGCTAAATGAATCCTTATTCCTTGAAATTTTTCAACTCCACATATTAATCACAATAATGAATTTAAGTGAGAAAGCCACATCTTGGATGTGGCCCAATTTTGATTTTTATATTTACAATTCTTACACATTTCAAAGATTGACTGATGTCCCATCTCATTTACAGTATATGGCTCTTGCTTCACACAATTCTTAAAGTCCTGATGATGACCCTCAAATGATAATGGTTTGAAATGCCATTGAAGATTATGGCAGTTGAAACGATTGGTTGAAGAGATTGGACTCTTGTGTTCTTTAAATATTTGTGATTTAAGCACTGCAAGCAACAACAAAACTCTTTAATTCCATTGCCTACTTTGTAATATGCACATTGTATTTGTTTCTTTTTAATTTACACTCGATGTATGATCACTTGAGCACTATCAAGAAGCAAAGGGTCCATTGACCCCACTTCAGACATTCCCTTGCAGGAGGGTGCAGTCACTTATTGCACCCGTCTGAAGGGGGAGCTCTTTCTCCTCTTTAAATTGCAGGTGGGTGCTGCATGCACTGTTAAACACACGCCTCTGTCTTTCACTGCATGATCTGACCCCAGGTTGTCATATCAAACTATTGAGTTGGAAATATCATTTCACAAGTATATTGTTGCCCTCATATTGGATAACAAGTATATTGTTGCCCTCATATTGGACATCAAAAATATAGTGATCAGCAATATTACCAGTTAAGAATATATATTTTTAAATACATATATTGGTTTTGTAGTATTTTAGGATATATAACTAAACATAAACACGTACAGTCATGACAGGATACAATAGAGCACAAGAGCAACATCAGGTCAAGAAGTCCAGTGAGCTTGTCCCAGCACCTCAGGACTACCAGGCAACCCCAAACAAGGGGGACAGGGCCAACAAGCCCAACACAGCCAGAGTAAAGACCACCCTCCCCACAGTATTCTAGTAAACCCTCAAACGGGTAGCCGCTTAGCCGCGATTAGGACTCCCCCATGGCATCCCCCTGAACAGCGCCCTGAGGGGTTTTCACTATGAAGCCATGATCATTTTTCCACATGCCCCACACTTGATCAAACTTTTGCGGACAACCCCTAGCTTCATAAACAACTTTCTCTGACCCCATACAGACATCCATCCCAGTAATTCACTGGGCCGTTGTGTGTAGTGTAGAAGATCCCTAGTCCTAGGCAATGTCTTTTTTTTGCCACAATCAGCCCCAGCATGCAAAGTACCAACTTTTGTATGGGCAGGCCCACATTCTTGGGGATGCCTAGGAGCACAAACTTGGGGTTATGTGGTACGGGCTCCCCAACTACTGCTCCAAATTCTCAAAGGATCAGGTTCCAATACAGTTGAATCTCCCTATACACCCAGATAGTGTGATAAAATGACCCCTCAGAGGCACCGCATCTGAGATAATCAGGCATGGGTACCTGTCCCATTTTATGTAACAGTCAAGATACACTCTATGCAGAATGTTCAACTAGGTAAGGCGGAATCGTGCCCTTATGGCCACTTCTCGGGCTGCATCAGAGCCGCCTCCCAAACATTGCCCTCCACCTCCCCTAGATCTTGGTCCAAGCGAAGTCGTAGCAGCCCTAGGTTGTCCAGGATATGATTCATAATGGCCGTGTACTGCAAGCAAATCACCCTCCTTACCCAGCAGATCCCTGGGCAAAAGGCCCTCCAGTAAATTGGGCAGGTTCACCCAGTCAATCCCCTCTGCAAGTTGAGTGTGTTTGAAGAACTGCGTAGAGGAAAGCCTGTACTCGGCCCGAAGTCTGTTGAAGGATTTAACCACTGAACCTCAAGCCAAGGAACCTCTCTCAGCACTGCCGCTACCACAATGGTGCGGACCTCATGACCCTACCGCTCCACCCACTATGAGCCTGCATCTTGTCTAAGACTGGCAAAACAGCCTGAGTGGGGAGGGCAGAGCCTTTATGTCCCAACCACCATAGAAGTAGTGCTCCCAAGTAGGGGTCACCATAGCACAGAGATCTAAGCGGACCATGGGACCACCGACCCGGCCAGAGTCCCAGTCGTTGATGACTTGCATCTTGGCAGCACAATACAGGGTAGACATATGAGGTAACGCTATCCCCCCCATTATAAACAGAATGGTACAGGGTCTTTAGTGCAATCTGGGGGGCTGAACTGTCCCACAGAAACAGTCTCACCTTCTTGTCCACCCAGAGGAAATAAGACTTGGGACCACATGGGGGTTGATCTGCAGAGCATACAGCAGCTTTCACGGGGAGATCATTTTTTTAAAATGGCCACTCTGCCAAGAAGCAACAACTGCAGCTTGCGCCACAGAGAGACATCACTCTGAAGTTCAGTGCAAGGCTTCTCCAAATCCAGTGCTATTTTCATCCCTCAGGGATGACCTCCATACAGTCGAAAGATCTCTCCCAAGACTTAAAAGCTGTGTGCAAGGATGTAGCTGATCTTGGCGATAGTGTTGACACTGGAGGACCAGGAGACAACCTGAGATGAGGAAATTGAGCAACTCCAACAATTAGTCATCCACCTCAAAGATCAACAAATTGACTTCCAAGCCCATGCGGAAGACTTAAAACACAGATCCAGCCGAAACAACATCCGCATCAGAAGGGCCCCAACCGCAACAGAAGAGGGAGAAGTACAGGTCTACGTGCAAGCTCTCTTTGTCCAGAACATGGAATTTCCTTCTAGCATGAAAATTCAGCTGGACTGTGCACAGCAGACTTCCACATTTTCCGCTTGAAGGAGCAAATCCCCTAAAGTTTAGAGGCCACACTCTGATGGTATACCAAGATCTTTCTACACTAACATTACAGAGGCATTAAGACTTTTGCTCTGTGACCTACTTCCTCTGGGAGTGAGGCATCTCCTACTCGTGGGGACAACCATTCCAGATCATCTTTCGATGAGATGGGACACTTCACTAATTTCGCTCCCTCACCGTCGCCTGTGAGCTGCTGGGGAGTGGGAAAGACTAAGGGAGCAGTGCCATCCAGCCTCAAGAATCGGAGAGCCAAGAAAAGATCCAGATGGCAGAGAAGCCTGAATTCCTCCAGAGACCTACAATACTATAGCCCAAGAGAGAAGAGCAGTCCTAGAGACAATGTCCGGGGGACCCTGGCAACTGATCTATAGCTAGTCCCTACTGCAACCTAGGAATTGCTTGAAATGGCATCCTGGGGGAGGAGGGGATCTGGGGTGGGGGACTGGAACAGAGGGAGCCAATATTGACAGGAATGATCTTGGCCAAAGATCTTGACCCACAAGACACCACTGGAACACCTACAGCTCCACCCAGAGCTCCAGACCTACCAGTGACACTAAGGGCCGATTGCAAATTTTTCTGTCAGAGCGACAGCCTGCCAAGGTAGTGGTCCCAAAAAGACAGCTGTGGCGGCAGCCCCCAGACTGCTGTATTACGATGTATACAGGTAGAACCGCTGCCCGCCAAGCCAAAGTGCTGACAGCCAGCAGTGCAGTTGTCTGTTATTCTGGCGGTCTGTACACTGGCACTATGAGCATCATGGCCAACTGCCAAGCTGATGGTAAACACACAGTCGATGTGGCGCTGCCCTTGTGGTGGATAGCCAACGGCGGTTGACCTCCCCATACGCGTTCAGCAAAGTAACACACAAGTGCCCATTGGATGAATTAAAAAACAACACAGCTGACAATCATGGGCCCAGTGGACTCACCTGCAAATCACATTATAAAAGACACTCCTTCATAGATCATGATCCTTTGCATCCCCTAAAACCCCTTTCACACACTTTTCCCCATTTACTGCCCACATCACTTTTCTTTTGTAAGTAACTCCTTGTCACCCACTTTAATTCCCCAACATATTGCATCTCAAAAATACCCGTTTCTCACAGGATGAGTTGAGAGTCTTGGTGAATGAAATCATAAGAGTAAAGCCACAATTGTTTGGAGCCCAAGTCCAGCACACTAATTTCAGTAGGAAAATGGAACTGTGGCAAAGGATCGTCGAAAGAGTGAATGCTATAGGCACCACCCTGCACACAAAGGAGAACATTAGGAAGAGGTGGAAAGACCTGAGAAGCAAGGTGCATTCCCTGGCCTCCAGGCAACAGATGGAGGTCAACAAGACAGATGGCGGCCCTCCCACTGCCCCAATACAACTCTCTTCCTGGGAGGAGAAGGCCTTGGCCATCCTGCAACCCTAGGGCTTGACAGGAATGCCTGGGGGAGCAGAGTCTGGTAAATGACAACACAAAAACTGTTGCAGAACTGCAATGTCATGCGTGTTCACAGCTCAGCTTTTGCTACTGTGTTGTTCGCTGACTTTACCAAAATTCAATACGCAGTATCTGGGATGTAAGACTGTCAATATGTATTTTTGGACCTAACATCACAGCTACTGAGGCCCAACACATGCCAAAAGTTGGAATGGTGCCTGTAAGTGTTTCAACATCGAAATTCATCCCAGAACTCATGGTATATCTCAACATGTAAATGTTTGCTCCAACCCAAATGCAGTCTGGAAACAGATATGTAATACCCATAATTTGTCTAGTGTGTGAAGTAGAAGGAGTGACCTGACTGCAACTTCCAGGAGACCCTGTTTCTGTAACTCCAACCACCAGCCCAGTGTTCACTTGCCCAAATACACCTGTTTGCTAACTATCAAATGAAGTTTACTCACCTTGGAGTATACTATTTGTCAAGTGTTGGGAAGTGGAGGGAGTGACCTGACTGCAACTCTCAGGAGACCCGGTTTCTGTAAGTCCAGTGTGCACTTGCCCAGATACATCTGTTTGTGTCCTCTAAAATGTTCTTCACTTACCTAAGAGTTTACCATCCATAAATTGTTGGGAAGTAGAGGGAGTGACCTGACTGCAAAGCCCAATAGTCCCCCTTCTGTAACTCCTGCTTGTTAATTCTCAAATGAAGTTTACTCACCTGGTAGTATACCATTTATTTAGTGACCTGACTCCAACGCCTAGGAGACCTTACTTCTGCAACTCCAACCACCAACCCAGTGTTCACTTCCCCAAATACACCTGTCTGTTATCTCTCAAATAAAGTTTACTCACCTGGGAGTGAGCAATGTACCGATCATGCTCAATTAAGAGACATGTCTGTCTACCTAGCTCCATCTTGACCTGGTTTGCTAAGATTAAACCATTTATGACAGGAATGACACCTTACCAAGTGTATGCACCAAGTATTCCTAAGGCCTTAGGCTGCATCAGCAGATTGGTAGCAGCAGCAAACACATTGACACAGCACTGCACACATGATGACTGCAGATTCAGATACAACATAGTTGTGTATTTGCCTGGATCACACTCAACTATGCCTCTGATTGGTCAAATGCACATGTTGCCCCTCTACTGTTCGTAAGATGTAATTTTTATTCCCTCATCCAAATTGCAGCTGACCACTTGATCAGCACATCTAATGAGTTGCTTGAGTCTAAAGGTTTAGGCAAGCTTCACACGTCATGTCAAATACTCCAATACCATGGTAACATGGCACAATAGGCTAACCTACCACTTAAGAATATCCAATGTCTCTATTTACTGTAGCGCAAACCTTTGGAGGTAGATGTCACCCTTCAACCAATAACAATGTGCTTTCTTTCGCAATAGGTTGAGCTGGCCCAGCCAGTGGGCATACCTCGTCCACCGATCAGACTCACACTCAACCCCGGATGAAGCCCTCAGTGATGACGACACTCCTAGACATAGAGAACAGTCCTGGCACATCCAGGCAGCCTGTTCTGATGGCAACAGTGACTCTCACTGTGCCCACAACGACACCTCCCAACCCCGTTGCCTCAACATCACTGGCAACAACGCACCCCCTAACCTGTGTACCTAGCACAGTTTCAGCAATATTGGTCCATCCAGTCCTGGATCCTGAGGTGCAACCCAACACTTCTGACACTGAGGGTCTAGGGCCCAGTTAGAGAGGGCACCCTATGACAAGGGCACAGGCTAGTAGCAGTAGGGTACGTGGGAGGGATGCAATTGGCCACAGGAGTGAGGCCACTGTGGCTGCTGTCGACCAGGATACCATCAGCCATGTCTTGGGGGGGGTGGGGGAGGGAGTCTATCAGGAGTCCCAAGGTGTGATGAGCCAGGAGTTAACTGAACTCTGGGAAACGAAGCAGCTGCAGAGGGACATGATCCAAAAATGTGATGACCACTATTCCAATATGGGTACCCTAACAGGGGTGTTGAGGGAAATCCACCAAACCCTGAGCAGTGTTTTTCCACCACTAGCCACCCTTTCTTGTGGGCCAACTAACTCAAGCCCAAGTACATCTGCCGCAGCCACAGGAAGGGATGTCCTGCCAGAGGCACAACCACCCTCAGACACCCCATCTCTGCAGCAGCTGATCCCCCCTCGCAAGTGGGGGTGTCCATGCAAGAATCCAGGAAGTGCGGATGGTAAGACACCCACCACTGCCAACAAGAAACCTCTTCCTTAATGTCCACCTTTGTGTGCGACACATACACTCTGTGGACTGATCCTGAACCACATTCCAGTTCCAAAGAGGAGTACTCTGTAATTTAAGCTTCCAATGGTGTGGCATCTACTCCAATAATTTAATTCACCATGCCTGACCACTTCACTTTACATTTTTTGTTTCTTTCTGTCCCAAATTTATTTTCTGTATTAGCATTGTAATAAATTCACCCATCACAAACTCACTGCTGTCTTAAAATTCACATTTAGCTATGAAGATATGTAAGACCATGTGAAGCATACAATAAAGATACAAGCTACTTGTGTAAGCAGGGATGTGTTGCATGTACACAGGTCTAGCTAAGAATTACAACCATTACACACCAATACATACATACATACAAGGGTCTTGTTTCAGAAGAGATTTTATTCCAGTGTTCAGCACATAGGCCATCAAGATGTCACCCCTGTTCAGCGTGAGACCCGCTTCCCTGCTCAGCACCACCTGTGGCTGCTGCTGCCTTTGTCCTGAGCCTGCGACGCTCTGAGGTGTTCAAGGCCCTCCTCCACCTACAGGCACCCGCCTGCGCCTCATCCCTGGCGGCCAGTGGTGGCCTTCTTTTTGTCTGCTTCCTTCAGCCTCTTGCCTCTCTCTATTTTCACTTTTGCTTTTTGTTTACTTTCTTTTTTGTGCCTCTTTCCATTCACTCTCTATTGTTTCTCCCCTTTCTCGCTGCCCTTGGTGATCCTCGTGCTCCCCTGCCGCTGCTGCCCCTGCGGCCCCACCACCCTACCAGTGCCGTGTTTCCCACCCTCCCACCTCCCAGATGAGCGACCCCTCTCACCTTTCTTCCCTTCTTAATGGCACCCGCTGCACAGCCATGCCAAATGTGTGTCAAAGGCAAGCCTGTCTGCGCCCGGATCGCGCCCAGTGCCACAGACCCTGGTACCCGCACCATTCATTGGTACAATGCAAGCACCCTGCAAGCCCTTAACTCCGGAGGCCCTACAACCTGCCATTGCGCCTCACCCAAGGACACTCTTGGCCCATTTTCCTGCCACAACTACAGCTTCACCTGTCCATGCACACTAAACCCCCTCTCCGCTGGATCACCCTGACACCTCATATGCATACTACTCAACACCCGCTCCCTCATCACGCATGCAATTGAAGTTTGGGACCTCCTCAACTCCACCGACATTGCCTTCTTCGCTGAGACCTGGATCGTCACCTCCTCAGCACCAGACATCGCCACTGCCATCCCCAATGACTACAAAATCACACATCAAGATTGTGTCAACCCACCAGGAGGAGGTGTCGCCATCTTACACTAAAACTCACTCGGTCTCACGACCAGCAATGATGTCCAGACCTCTGTTGCCGAACACCTGCACTTTCAGATCCAGATAAATCCAAACACCACCCTCATCTATACACCCCAAGGACCCCACTCACCCTTCTGCGAAGCCCTGGCTTTATTTCATGCCCTCACCTCATCGGACTACATACTCCTAGGCGACCTCAACTTCCACCTCAACAACCACAGTGACCCAAACACCTCAACCCTTACTGACAACCTTACCATCCTCAGACTCAAGCAGTTGGTCAAGCTCCCTATGCAGTCAGCAGGATAAATCCTCAATCCGGTCTTCTCTGCCAGAAACCGTATTACCACTGTATCCACTTCACCTTCACCAAGACAGTCGAATGGCACCACGCACACCACCCCCCTTGTAGGAACTGGACCAAAGACACCTACGCCCAGCTCACCACTGCTCTCAGCCACTCCCCACCACCTGACACCGCTGACACCAATGTCTTGGCCCACAACCTCCACAATGGATCACCGACTGTGCCAACACCCTAGCCCCCTCAGGAAGCCTGCCGGCAATCAATACCACAAGAGACCCAACTGGTTCTCCAACGACCTCCAAGAATCCAACAGCACATGCAGATGACTCAAGATAAAGTGGAGAAGCAGTAAAAGCCCAACAGACCACAAAGTCTTCAGGGACTCCGTCACAACACACCACAGACTCATCAGAGCAGCTAGAAAATCGTCCATTCTGGAAAGAATCAACAGCAACAGCAAAGAACTCTTCACCATAGTCAAGGAATTCACAAAACCTGACACGGACTCCACCGATGTCCTGCCCTCCCAGGACCTCTGCAATAGCCTTGCCACCTTTTCCCACTGGAAGATACAAGACATCTACAAGGGATTAGCAAGCAAAGGCCCACCTCCCCCACCCACCAGCACCACCATGGACCCCAGCCACCAACCTATCATAAACCACTGGACCCTCCTCACCCCGGAAGACACCCTAAAGTTTATGAACAGCATCCACTCTGGGGCACCCTCGGACCCATGCCCCCACCACATCTTTAATGGAGCTGGCACCACCATCACACCTGAAATATGCATCATCATCAACTACTCCATTGAGACAGCCACCTTCCCTCACACCTGGAAACACACGGAAATAAATTCCCTACTGAAGAAGCCCTCCACAGACCCAAAAGATCTGAAAAACTATAGGCCGATTTCACTGCTCCCTTTTCCAGCGAAGGTAATTGAGAAAGCGATCAACGCACAGCTCCTGGACTTAATCGAGACCTACCATATCCTCGACCCCTCCCAGTACGGATTCAGGAGCAACCACAGCATCAAAACTGCACTCCTATCAGCCATGGATGGCATCCGCTCTCTGCTGGGCCATAGCGAGACAGCAGCCCTCATCCTCCCCGACCTCTCTGCATCCTTCGGCACCATCTTCCACACCACCTTGTGCACCAGACTACATGATGCCGGCATCCACAGCAAAGCTCTAGAGTGGATCTGATCCTTCCTTATCGGCCGAACCCAGAGAGCCAGACTCCCACCTTTCACCTCAATGCTGATAGAAACCAGATGAAAAGTGCCCCAGGGATCCTCCCCGAGCCCCACACTCTTCAACCTCTACATGACCCCACATGCCAAAATCAACAGACACCACAGGCTCAACATCGTCTCATACGTTGATGACACACAGCTCATTCTTTCCCTCACTGATGAACCATCAACAGCCAAAGAAAACGTTCACAATGGAATGAAGGCAGTCACTGACTGGATGAGAGACAGCTGCCTTAACCTCAACTCGGACACATAGAAGATCCTCATCCTGGGCCCCACTGCATAGATTGACTCCTGGTGGCCTAGCACCCTCAGAACTGCCCCCTCTCCTACCAACCACGCACGCAACCTCAGCATCATCCTAGACTCATCACTTTCCATGACCCACTAAGTCAACACTGTCTCATCTGCATGCTTTCACACTCTCCGCCTACTCCGGAAGATCTTCAAGTAGATACCCATTGACACAAGAAGGACAGTCATCCATGCACTCATCAACCGGAAACTCAACTACACCAACGCACTCTATGTAGGAATCAACAGGAAACTCCAAACTAAACTTCAGAGAATACAGAACGCAGTGTCCTGATTGATTCTGGACATGCCCCGCCACAGCCACATCTCCGCCCCCCTACTCTGGCTCCCCGTCAACAAACGCATCACTTTCAAGATCCTGGCACACGCATACAAGGCCCTTCACAACATAGGACCAGCCTACCTCAACCACTGCCTCTCCTTCTACATACCTTCCAGGCAACTCCGCTCTGTCAACTGGCCCTCACCACCATTCCCAGGATCAGGAAGAACACATCTGGAGGAAGATATTTCTCCTACCTCGCCGTGCATGCCTGGAAGACGATGCCGCTAGACCTCAGGCAGTCCCCTTCGCTGGCTCTGTTCAGGAAAGACCTCAAGACCAAAGCTCTTCAACTGACCCATGCCCCGAAGCTAGCGCTTTGAGGTCCGCCGAGTGATAAGCTGTGTTTTATAAATGCTGACTGATTGATTGATTGATGTCAGAAACATAGAAATTCAGACATGACCATTTCAGACTGTGGAGGCCACCAAGTACATACAGAACTCTGTAGGAATGGGAATAACGGACATTGTCCTGTTAAATAGGCAACAATGGATATGGTTGATGTCATCAGCTACAGCCTTATCTCCTAGCTCTCAAAAGGAAGTCCACCTCATATATTGCAACACCCAGACAGATGGTAGTACAGCAGTCTGTGATCCCAGGGTCATTACAATCTACTGTCACTGCATTGTAGGCCATAGTCCCTGTGGGCATCACAAACAAATGTCAGTGATGTGCCACAGGCACTATGGCCTACAATGATGAAACATATTAACAGCTACAAACAGTTCAGACAAAAAGAGTGTTTGGCCAATGTGAAGGGGAACTGACATGAATTTCGCCTATAACAATATTTTTACTGACCACACGATGACACATATGATGCATCATGGCCACCACGCAACAACGAACAAGTCCAACGGTATCTTCTGCACTTCCATCCTATCAATGTGCAAGCTGTCTTAACGTAGCTATTCTACACCCAAAGTCTGTCAAATACATTCCCAGGAACAATCCATGTCCACTTTGTATGTCACAACAGTACAATATACCTGCTAATGTTACAACTCAGGAATGACCAAATGAAGATCTCATGGTGAAGGTACCTGAACAAAGACAAAATCAAGTACTATAATTATGAAGCAATACATATGACAAAAGTCACATAGCAAACGTCTGGAGAAAAAAGTCCATTAGAGAAATCTGACATAAACAAAGCAGCATCATAAAAATGTGAATATGTCAAAAGCTTCCTCCTCAAACACCCTTTGGCAGATTTTATCTAAGCATCACCTCCCTAACTATTTTAAAAAATATATTCCACACATCATTACAACTACAATTCATTTTACAGTCAAAGTCATGACATCTCATTGAATACATTTTCCTCCCCAGGGCGAGGTTATGGAGCACGCAGCATGCCACGGTGACCTGACACATCTTACCGGGTGAGTAGAGGTAGGCTCCCCCAGTCTTGTCTAGACAATGAAATCTGACCTTTAGGAGCCCAAAGCCCACTCCACTGCCCACCATGCTCTTCCATTGGCCTCATTGAAGCAGGCTTCCCCTGGCGTAGTTGGATTCCTCAGCAGTGTCAGCAACCAAGGCCAGTTTGGATATGCTGAGTCTCCTGTTTTAGAATGAGACATGAGTACCACAATGAGTCACTCACTTTATGATTTTAGCACCTGACACTGCAAACACAACATCCGGACAGATGGGACTTACCAACCAGCTAGGCCCTCTTTGGTTGTAATTGTGACATCAGCTGGGGTATGGTGCTGTTCCACATTACAAAGGAATCATAGGCTGAACCTGAAAATTAGGCACAGACGTTTGAGAAGTAGAGATCTGACAGACAACTTGCACGTTGATAGAATGGAAGTGCTTCCTGTTGAGATAGACTTGTTCACTTGCCTGCATTGCTACCAAGGCAATATGTGTGCTGACAATGGCTCCCACAACATGTGGGAGGCGACCAAAACTATAGATGTCAGTCTTCACACTGGCTAAATCCTCAAGTCTGGGGAACATGATATAGCTGTCAATGCATTTCATCATTGCTGATAGCATGTCTCTTAACACACCACTGAACCACCAGATATGCCCACTGTATATTGGAAGGACGTGTGGCCAGGAAGTGTGATACTGCCAAGAGTTTAACAATGGGTGGTATGTATGTTGGATTTGTGTTTTCAGACATCAGATCTATCTCCAACTGACAGCATAAATTCACAATAGTTTGCCTATTCAGACAGAACTGTTTGATGATGTGACACTCTTCCACCGTTTGAAGGTCTGGCAATGGACGGTACGCTGGAGCTTGTTGCCTCCTCCCTCTCCCAGGTTACCTATTTGTGAAATTAAGGGGCATATTTAAGAGCACCTACCACCACTGGAGTGGCCCCTAGCGCCACTGGGGCGTCACGGAAAGTGACGCTCCAGTGGTGCTAACCTCTGCTCAATATTTAACATCACTTTTTATGGCATTATGCCTTCTTGTAAATATGGGCCCCTCCAACGCAGTTTTGTGCATCAGAGGAGTGTGCAATGGGTGTTGCTGTGGGTGTCCCTTTCTGCACATAAACAATCATTTCAAAATGACGCTTTGGCACTTCTGTGTGTGTTGCATTCTGCAGCACACACAGAAGTGCCAGATCACCATTAGTGATTGTGTGCAGGAAGGGACACCTTCCCGCACATAAACAATCACACCCCTCAACAAAGACATCCTTGCACGATGGTGCAAGGATCCCTGAGTTGGCGCTGTCAGCTAAATTTAGCGCAGAGGACAACCCAGGGGTGCACTGCATTCAATTAAATATGGCGCAACCCTGCATTCTGAAAATGACAGAGCAAGGCGGTGCCAGTTTTGGCACATAGTTGCGCTCCGTCATTTTCCCAAAAATATGGACCTAAATGAGTTGGAGCTTTAGTCACTGTGTCCACACCAACATTAATGATGAATAGGACCAGAGTCATGTGATAAAGCATTACTGACTGGAAAAACATTGCACCCATTACACATCAAAGCTGTCTACTACTCAAGGGCCAAACGTGAGCCCCATGGTTGTCTACACGTCTACTACATGGATTTGGGCATTACCCAATTATCTCCTCCTCATGTGCCCCTCGAAATTTAACAGTCTGTTCCAACCATAAAAAAAATGTCATCAGCGGTGGACAGTGCACCGCCATAATATCCCATCTGTGACCAGCAACACACTATACTGGTGATTGTGTAGGAGAACCTACACAACAAGGCTGCTTTACATTGTTTGAGATGATCAGACGCATATCTTGATGTTGTACTGCATTTAATAGGGCCCATTACTGTAGTCATAACTGCTAAAATGGCAGATGCCTGATCTAGTTCAGTGGACATTAGGTATTGTCTGCGTCAGCCAGTGGGCATTGACTGCACAGTGGGCAGTTTCAACCATGGAGGACAAAGCCATAGGTTAATGCTGGTGACTGTGACAGTCGCGGCCAATGGCTGTGGCATGTAAATGTCACAGTGTTTTGCTAAATCACTCACTTGACTCCTGACACTTCTTCTCTCAACACCTCCACCATTTCAGCTGCTTTGTGCCACCTCCGGGTGCAATCATGCCAGGCCAAGCAGGTCCAAAGGCCCCTGCCTTATCTCTTGAGGAGTTGAGAAGGCTCATTGAGGAGGTCCTTCTCTAGTATAGTCAGCTCTATAGCTCACCAGAAAAGCAGGTAAGAACCTCATAGGCATATTTGTCTCTGTGTGACACCATCCTTTCCTTCCTCATAGGTTACAATGTGCCTCTGAGTGCCCGTGAGGCTTTTCGGGTGCCTGTTGTCACATTTCGTGTTCCATACATGGGATGTACATGGTGCTGGTAGTGGAGACATTACCATTGGGTTGTGTGATGAGCCCTAGATCCTCCTTCTGTTGTATTCATATATCTAGGCAAGGAGACTTTACAGCCATAAAGTGGCATATCTTTGGATATGATGTTTGTAAATGTAAAACAACATGTATGTGCATTACAGCATGAGATGTCTATGTATACAGTTTGAGCCATTTAGGATCTTCTTAGCAATGTGTATATTCCCACAGATCAGCAACACAAAATGATAATGGAAGGTGTACTGAAACTTTTCAAACACTCTCCCTAGTCACAAATCTGGTTAAGTCCATTGTTCTTTTGCTCACCATGCCACCCCAGTTTGGACCCAACCATATGCAAATCAGTCTTGACCCTGTTCCCCATGGAACAGTCCAGCCCGACCTCCCAGGCCAGGTCCTCCCTGGACCAAAAGCAAGAGTCCTGGGACCAGTATCAGGGTATCACTCTTAATCAGGCAGGCTAGCTTGAATCTTCACTACTCAAGGTTCTTAAAAGGAGATTAGCATGTTAAAAGCACACGTTTAAAAATGGTCACAGCAATAATGTACAAATGATTCTCCACTGCAATATACACAGCAAATATATATATCTATATTAAAATACAAAGCAAATAATGAATTAAAAATATGCATCAACATGAGGCAAGGGCAAAACTCCTTCATCTCTCTCCTATCAGCATCAAATCGCCAGATCCTTGAGTTGATCAAGGAGAGAGAGATCAAATATCCTCACAGGAAGGAGGACACACTCCAGCATCCTGGATGTGCCTGAGATCTGCTCTGTCCCTCTTATACTTTAAACAAACAAGAGACGAAAATTCCAGACTTCCCTCTTCCTGCAGAAGTTTAGTTGTTAAAAAATTGCTGATTAATTTTGGCTAGCTTTGAAAATAACACGTCTGGATGAGGCCACAATCCCAAGGTGTCAACCCAAAACAAGGTCGTTCTCTGCCGTCTGAGTACATTCTTATCAACCAAAGCCCTTGGTGGGAAAAAGTATGAAAACAAGACAGAATGCACATTGTATAACGTGGAAAATCACATGTAACTTTTAACATGGCAGTGAAGCTAAGGCTAAGGTGCATATAAAATGGAGTCTGTAACCATTAATGTGAAGGTGGACAGCTAAGCCAGGTGCAAAGTGGTGCAACACAAAGTCAGTGGTCAAAACACACATATCGCTACACGTGGGCAGGTGTGACATGGGAGGTCTTGGATGTGGACGGGATGGTTTGGAATGTTGGTGGGATCCTTTTGGTTTTGGCAGTGGGGGTTTCACAGAGGTAAGGGGAAGGTCAAACAGAAAACTTTCTTTTGGAAAAAGGATAGGGTCTGCAGAACAGATTAGGGGCGGGGAGGTTAAGGAAGTGCTTTTGTTGGCTGTGGGTGTTGTTGGTGCTGGTGTGTGCGTCTGAGGTATGCTTATGCTTGGGTGGTGTCTGTTGCATGTGTGAGTGTGAGAGTTTGCATCTCTTGGGGGGCTGTGAGGTATAGGTAATAGCTAAGGTGGGTGTGGTGACTGTGTCTGTGGGTGTTGGGTGCCATCTGGAAGTATGGTGTGTGTATGGTGTGTGTGTTGTGGGTTTTGGTGTGGTGTCTGAGAGTATGGTGTGTGTGGTGTGTGGGTCTATGGGTGTTGGGTTAGTGTCTGGGGGTATGGTGGGTATGATCTGGGGGTTTGTGTGTGTTGGGGTGGTTTCTATAGGAATGGTGGGTGTGGTGGTATATGTGAGTCACTGTTGAGTGCTTGTGTGCTGGTGTGTCTTGTGGTGCTTGTGCTTATGTGTGCTGCTTGTGTGTGTTGAGGAGGGTGCGAGTGGATGTGTGTGTACTTGGGACAGGTATGAGAAGAGGGAAATTGGATGGGGAAGAGTAGGTGGTGGGGTAGGATTGTGGGAGGTGAAAGGCTTCCGTCAGTGAGGAGGCCAGAGCCTGAAGAGATCTCTCTAGGCTAGACATGGCACTATGAATGCCCTCCAGGTATGCAATCACATGCTGAAGCTGGCTGCCCTGCACCAGGATGGCATTCAGAATGACAGTCTGCCTCACGGAGATACTCAGGAAGTCAATAGCCTTCTCTCTCAGGGCAGCAGGGGTAACGGGGGCAAGGGGTGAGGTGCCTGGTGCGAAGGAGACACCCACCCCCTTGGGTGAGTGGGCACAGCCAATCTGGTGGGGAGCAACAGGTAGGGTGGAGATGGAACTGGGGGTAGCAGACAAGGATGGAACAGGTGCAGGTCCTGATGGGTCTGCCACCTGTAGGGAGTGGCCATTGGAGGGAAAATCTAAAGATGAAGATGTTGATCCTGTGTCCTATGTGGCACTCCCCTCACCCTACAGGCCACTGGGTCACTCCGTGTCTGATGTCTATTGACTGGAGGTACTGTGGCCAGCTGCTTCCCCACTGATTTCAGCCCTGTCTCCTCTACTTGCCTGTGTTGATGCTGAAATTACAAAAACAAATAGGGTCACTACATGTGGCTGATCACATTTGAACAACGGCTTTGATCGATCACCAAACATTGCCATAATGTACAGTAGACCCCAGCCACAAGCTTCAGCAAAGTGACTTGTTGTAGATCCTTTCCACAATAAATTTTCTCTTACGTAGCCTTAGAAACAGCAGAGGTAGCCATCATAATATCGCACTCGTTAAAAAACAGAATTGGAGCTAAAATAGCTGAAATCATTGACAGTCTATTGGAGTATCAAGTACAAGTACAAGATCATACTTT
This sequence comes from Pleurodeles waltl, assembly GCF_031143425.1. Taxonomy (NCBI): domain Eukaryota; kingdom Metazoa; phylum Chordata; class Amphibia; order Caudata; family Salamandridae; genus Pleurodeles; species Pleurodeles waltl. Next base: position 1,961,516,339 of record NC_090440.1, on the reverse strand, counting down.
TGTACTAGGATCTATATGTGCCCCCAATAAGAGCCAGGAGCTCTTCCTCTGTAAATCAGTAGTGAAGATCATGACTGCACTGGACAGACTAGTATTACTGGGGGGAGACTTTAAACAGGGAGGATCGAGAGCACTAACCACTGCAATTAGGCAATGGCTCCAAGAGAAGGGACTGGAGGATTTATGGAGGGACCATCACCCAAACACTTGCAGCTACACATTTTTACTCACACGCCCACAAAACCTACACACGTCTTGATCCCTTTTAACGGACCATGGAGGTATAAGATCTAATCATATCAACAATCAGTCAAGATCATTCTCAGACCATGCGGCTGTGTTAGTAGTGGACATAGCACTCTCCCCAATGAGACATACGTACCAGCCCTGGAGCTTGCACACAATCCTCCTACACAACCCAAAGTGATCCAGCAGATCACGACGGCCTTACATAATTTTATAGACACCAATGACATGACTGATACTCCCATTTCACTATTATGGGGCAACATGAAAGCAGTGATCAGGGGAGAAATCATTGCCATATCGATGGCAGACAAAGTGTGCAGGGACCAACATGAAAAATTACAGTGCCAGGCAAGAGAATTGGAACCTATTCACCATCGCACTGGTGTCCCACATTTGTGGAGACAGCTGGAAGCCGCTGGGAAACAGCTAGCAGGACTGGACATTGATAGAGCCGAAAACTTCTTGTTGTGGCTTAAACACTTGTTCTATGCAGGGGTGACAAATGCAGCCGGCTTCTGGTCAACATACTACAAGCCCTATGATAGGTAGCAAGAGTGGTGTCTCTGGAGGGGGAGGGCGGGGAAAAGAATGTAAATGACTGCAGCATAGTGAACCAATTCCGAAGATTCTATGCAGACTTATACACGGCACAATCCCTTCCCCCAAACAACTCCGAACAGTACCATCGGGGTGCATATATGACTCAGCTCACCAGGGAACAAGGAAGCGAGCTAGATAAACCTATCTGAATAGAAGAGGTAATAGCTGCCATAGCACAGCAGAAGCCACAAATCCCCCAGGTCTGGACGGGTTCCCTGCCTCGTTTTACAAGACCTTTTGCACAATATTGGCCCCAATTTTAACCAGCCTCTTCAACACATTTACAGGCCCTGCCTTCATGCCACCCTCAATGATGGAAGCATCTAACATTGTTATTCCAAAACGTCGTGGAAACAATAAGCAATGCAGGTCCTATAGACCCATTTCCTTTCTTAATGTTGATGCCAAGCACACCTGAATCTGCCTATGCCAGGCTTGGTAGCCCCTGACCAGGCAGGTTTCGTCCCACATCGGCAATGCAGTGACAACACTAGGAGGCTTCCCTAGCCTACTGAAAAAGCACACCGCTTCAAGAGACACATCTTGCTCCTATCTATAGACACGAAAAGACGTTTGACCACATACACTGGCTATACCTTGTGGCAGTACTGGCCCATTTTGGCTTCGGGGAGTGCTTCTGCTCCTGGATCCTGAGCAACTCTGGCCATCCCCAGGTGACAGTCGGAATTAATGGCCTAACGTCTATCCCATTTTTCATCAGCAGAGGGATGAGACAAGGATGCTTCCTGTCGCCCTTACTATTAGCTTTGTATATGGAGCCCTTTGCTCAAAGACTATGTGACAACCCTTCTATCACAGGGGTCTGCGTTAGGGGGAGGAACATACTACTAGTTTGTATGCAGATGATGTTATATTGTCCCTTGATCATCCCTGTAAGAGGCTGGACAGGCTTGTAGTGAGTACCAAGGGGTACTTACACCTTGCACCAGGCCCAGGTATCCCTTATTAGTGTAGAGGGGTGTCTAGCAGCTTAGGCTGATAGAAAAATTAGCTTAGCAGAGCAGCTTAGGCTGAACTAGGAGACGAGTGAAGCTCCTACAGTACCACTAGTGTCATATGCACAATATCATAAGAAAACACAATACACAGATTTACTAAAAATAAAGGTACTTTATTTTTATGACAATATGCCAAAAGTATCTCAGTGAGTACCCTCAGTATGAGGATAGCAAATATACACAAGATATATGTACACAATACCAAAAATATGCAGTATAGTAATAGAAAACAGTGCAAACAATGTATAGTTACAATAGGATGCAATGGGGACACATAGGGATAGGGGCAACACAAACCATATACTCCAAAAGTGGAATGCGAACCACGAATGGACCCCAAACCTATGTGACCTTGTAGAAGGTCGCTGGGACTGTAAGAAAACAGTGAGGGTTAGAAAAATAGCCCACCCCAAGACCCTGAAAAGTGAGTGCAAAGTGCACTAAAGTTCCCCAAAGAGCACAGAAGTCGTGATAGGGGAATTCTGCAGGAAAGACCAAAACCAGCAATGCAACAACGATGGATTTCCAGACGAGGGTACCTGTGGAACAAGGGGACCAAGTCCAAAAGTCACGATCAAGTCGTGAGTGGGCAGATGCCCAGGAAATGCCAGCTGTGGGTGCAAAGAAGCTGCTACTCGACAGTAGAAGCTGAGGATTCTGCAAGAACGACAAGGGCTAGAAACTTCTCCTTTGGAGGATGGATGTCCCACGTCGTGAAGAGTCGTGCAGAAGTGTTTTTCCGCAGAAAGACCACAAACAAGCCTTGCTAGCTGCAAAGCTTGCAGTTAGGGTTTTCGGATGCTGCTGTGGCCCAGGAGGGACCAGGATGTCGCCAATTGCGTGAGGGGACAGAGGGGGCATCCAGCAAGACAAAGAGCCCTCTAAGAAGCAGGCAGCATCCGCAGAAGTGCCGGAACAGGCACTACGAAGTGGAGTGAAACGGTGCTCACCCGAAGTTGCAGAAGAGAGTCCCAAGCCGCCGGAGGACAACTCAGGAGGTCGTGCAATGCAGGTTAGAGTGCCGTGGACCCAGGCTTGGCTGTGCACAAAGGAAATCTTCGTGGAGTGCACAGGAGCCGGAGTAGCTGCAAAACACGCGGTTCCCAGCAATGCAGTCTGGCGTGGGGAGGCAAGGACTTACCTCCACCAAACTTGGACTGAAGAGTCACTGGACTGTGGGAGTCACTTGGACAGAGTTGCTGAGTTCAAGGGACCTCGCTCGTCATGCTGAGAGGAGACCCAGAGGACCGGTGATGCAGTTCTTTGGTGCCTGCGGTTGCAGGGGGAAGATTCCGTCGACCCACGGGAGATTTCTTCAGAGCTTCTAGTGCAGAGAGGAGGCAGACTACCCCCACAGCATGCACCACCAGGAAAACAGTCGAGAAGGTGGCTGGATCAGCGTTACAGTGTCGCAGTAGTCGTCGTTGCTACTTTGTTGCAGTTTTGCAGGCTTCCAGCGCGGTCAGCAGTCGATTCCTTGGCAGAAGGTGAAGAGAGAGATGCAGAGGAACTCTGATGAGCTCTTGCATTCGTTATCTAAAGAATTCCCCAAAGCAGAGACCCTAAATAGCCATAAAAGAGGGTTTGGCTACCTAGGAGAGAGGATAGGCTAGCAACACCTGAAGGAGCTTATCAGACAGAGTCACTGACGTCACCTGCTGGCCCTGGCCACTCAGAGCAGTCCAGTGTGCCAGCAGCACCTCTGTTTCAAAGATGGCAGAGGTCTGGAGCACACTGGAGGAGCTCTGGGCACCTCCCAGGGGAGGTGCAGGTCAGGGGAGTGGTCACTCCCCTTTCCTTTGTCCAGTTTCACGCCAGAGCAGGGCTGGGTGATCCCTGAACCGGTGTAGACTGGCTTATGCAGAGATGGGCACCATCTGTGCCCAATCAAGCATTTCCAGAGGCTGGGGGAGGCTACTCCTCCCCAGCCCTGACACCTTTTTCCAAAGGGAGAGGGTGTAACACCGTCTCTCTGAGGAAGTCCTTTGTTCTGCCTTCCTGGGCCAAGCCTGGCTGGACCCCAGGAGGGCAGAAACCTGTCTGAGGGGTTGGCAGCAGCAGCAGCTGCAGTGAAACCCCGGGAAAGGCAGTTTGGCTGTACCCGGGTCTGCGCTAGAGACCCGTAGGATCATGGCATTGTGTCAACAATACCAGGATGGCATTGAGGGGGCAATTCCATGATCATAGACATGTTACATGGCCATATTCGGAGTTACCATTGTGAAGCTACACATAGGTAGTGACCTATATGTAGTGCACGCGTGTAATGGTGTCCCCGCACTCACAAAGTCCGGGGAATTGGCCCTGAACAATGTGGGGGCACCTTGGCTAGTGCCAGGGTGCCCACACACTAAGTAACTTAGCACCCAACCTTTACCAGGTAAAGGTTAGACATATAGGTGACTTATAAGTTACTTAAGTGCAGTGAAAAATGGCTGTGAAATAATGTGGACGTTATTTCACTCAGGCTGCAGTGGCAGGCCTGTGTAAGAATTGTCAGAGCTCCCTATGGGTGGCAAAAGAAATGCTGCAGCCCATAGGGATCTCCTGGAACCCCAATACCCTGGGTACCTCAGTACCATATACTAGGGAATTATAAGGGTGTTCCAGTATGCCAATGTAAATTGGTAAAATTGGTCACTAGCCTGTTAGTGACAATTTGGAAAGAAATGAGAGAGCATAACCACTGAGGTTCTGATTAGCAGAGCCTCAGTGAGACAGTTAGTCATAACACAGGTAACACGTACAGGGCACACTTATGAGCACTGGGGCCCTGTCTGGCAGGGTCCCAGTGACACATACAACTAAAACAAAATATATACAGTGAAATATGAGGGTAACATGCCAGGCAAGATGGTACTTTCCTACAACCCCTTACACCCTTCTGTCATTTTTGACAGAAGTAGAAACATTTAGAGCAGAGGCTGGTTTCCGTATAAATGTACATAAATCTCAAACCCTCAACCTTACGGTCCCATCCGCTATTGAGGTACAACTCTCTTGTAGATTTCCCAAACAATGGATGAAGGAATGTGTTGCATACTTAGGCATTTAGCTAGCCACAACAGTAGTGGGCACTTGGTTATTCTATTGGTTGTCCCTAAGATACATGGAACTCCGTTTCCTGCGCAAATAGTGTTTTAGGGGCATGTGCAAAGTGAAATGTGTTCCAAGGCAGCATCCTTCCAGGGTCCCCTGATGCCGCCATCCCTATTCTGCAGGTATTATTTACATTGTGAGCTTTGGATATTTGTCTCACAAAATATTGTGCATCCCATTTACCTTCCTTTTTTTTGCAATTTGGGTGATATGTGTGGGTCCATTACAGGGATGTTGCATGGAGGGGTGTTTGGGTTAAACATCCACACATATGTGTCTTCAATATCATGACAGGCGATGGCATGTGAACAATGAGAGTGTGTCAGTCCACTTAGTAGGTGTGATATTGATGTGGTGTTGCTGTTGTGTGACACAATGTTATGTACACTTCACTGTTCCTGAAACTGGGATGTGCAGACATGTGTGGTTTTGTCAAGTGTAGCGGTGCAGTGTCAGTGGTCTGCCCATGGGGGGAGTCATGGGGCTGTGATCGGGTCATACGTTGTGTACTACTCTGACCTGGGACACACAAATTTATACTTGGTCCACGGTGCACAGCCCCCATACCAGGTCGATGGCGGCGTGTTAATTTGCTGTTGAGTTTGGGGACACAGGTAGGTGTTTTGTCTTACCATCGGTTGAGTCAACGGCAGCATTGATTTTTGACTCCTTCTATCAGAAGCAGCAGCAGCAGGACACGAAGGATGGGCTCAATGGCAGTACAGGATGTATGAAGCTGCCTACAGGTGGCTTCCTGCCCTATATGCCTCCGTTTCCGCAAGCTGAGATGTGGTGCTTGGACCGCCACACTGACTTTAGCGGAATGCAACATCATAATATGTCCGGTGGAAAAACTAGCGTTACATCTTCCGACAGCCTCATTGGCCTATCTCACGGCCGTGGTGGTGTGTGTTGCCCGTCGGTGCTGGCAGGACCCCAGGAGTCTTTCGTCTATGGAACTACATTCATCATAATATATTTTTCTGATAGCCAACTCAACAGAAGTCAGACCGCCGCCACCACCATGATGGTCCACAGACCGCCAAACTCATAATCAGGCCCTGAGTTTGTTGTTGTTATGTTGGGTGATTAATCAGGGGGGTACTCATATGCCAGAGAGCAACATTTTGTCAGGGTCTGACCGACTCTCGTAATTAATGATGCAATAGAGGATTTTTGTAGAGACAATTACGGGACACTTTTCCAGCAGGTTACGAAGGTGACTATATCGCATCACTTGGCTTGGCTGGGCAGAGTGGCGGCTATAAAAATGACAATCCTCCCACAAATACTCTTTCTTTTACAGAACTTCCCGGTAGATCCACCCGCTGGGATGCTCCACTCTTAGCAGAAAGCCTTACTTCTTTATGTATGGGCTGATATTTGCACTCGAATGAGCAAGGACCGGAGCTACCGTCCTCTAGCTGAAGGGGACTGGGAGGCCTGCACATTCAAAGCTATTATAAGGCGTCACAGCTCCGCTATATGGCAGAGTGGCCACCTGCAGAGTCAGAGGAACACTGACTCTTCATGGATAGCGCCATTGTGGGCACTCATCTGTGGAAGGCCCCATTTCTAAGACAACCACAGCGAGAATGGGGTCTATACTCTTACCCAGTCATGCAATCAATGCTGAAGGTGTGGGACTCCATGGCCACACACAAAGGTCTGACAATGTTCCCTTCTCCTGTAACACCCTTAACACCCATTCTAGGCAACTCAGACTTCAACCCAGGACTTGACAAAGCTGTGTTCCACCTTTGGCAAGAAGCAGCTTGACGATTTATTGGTCACCTTTTAGATGAGGATGGCCCTATCCCCTCTGATCAGTTGAAATGAACATACACTCTCCCAGACACAGAATGACTCCACTATTTGCAGGTCAGACACTGGCTAACTCACCGCTCTATCCGAGCCAGAGCATGTTGACCTTTGACAACATTTGAGAAATAGCTTATTATGAACATTAACGACAAATGATTGATCACAGAATTGTGCATGTTGCTCTTGCATGCTTTCCCAATAGAGGCAAAGCCTCCAGTCAAACACGCTGGAAACTCGAACTTGGCAGACAGCTTTCCCCGATGGAATGGAGCAAGGTATATCTCGGTGCCCTCCACATGACACGCAACATTTCCCGCATAGAAACAGCCATTAATATCATAACATACTGGTATCTCACACCCCCACAACTACAAAAAGGCAACCCCACCCGCAGCCCGAACTGCTGGCCACATTGTGGATTGGTGGGAACCTTTCTTTACATACTTTGGGACTGCCCTAAACTGGCCCATTTCTGGGACACTGTTGTGACCATCATGAATGTTTGAAAACAAAACTACCTTGATACCTTGATTCCCAGCTTATACGATTCTAGGCCTCCCAAGTGTACTCACTTATCCACTCAAATCTTGCAAGGGCCACCAAATCGACATTGCGTTGGGGGCAGCATAGCTGACAATTCTCACAGATTGGGGGATGGATAAAATTCCAATGCATCTGGGTTGGTTCCACCGCCTATAGCATGTCCTGTGGATGGAGAAGCTGATCCTGGTGCTGGCGTCTCAGGGTGACTCTTACAGAGAACTATGGAGCCGTATATTACTTTGTTATCCAAAGGATTCAGGGGATTGACCTGCACCAAATATTTGAGATTACTCCGTCTTACAGATACACCCTCGCAGAATCTAGACGGACCTGTAAGATTGCATAAAATACACACAATAACTAGTGTTTTTTCCCTGGAACTTCATGCTTTATGAGCACCCTGGGAGGGATGGCAGGAGGGAACAGGAGTGGGCTTTGAAGTTAGGGAGGATACTGTTTCTTTCTTTGAATCTACAACTGCTCCATTCATCACACCCCACCGGCCAATGTTTGTAGGTGGGCGTATGTGTATTTCACTAAAAATTTCAATAAAACAGAGTTAAAACAAAACAGATGTCAGAAACAAGTCTGAGTTGTCTAACAGTCTCTGGGTCCTGCAGCTCCCAAGCACTAAGGGGGTCATTCTGACCTCGGCGGTAAAAGGCGCCTACCGCCGGTCAGAAATCCTCCATAATCCCGCCGCGGTCGCGGAAACCCGCCACGGTCATTCTGACCCGCAGAAGGCAAACCTCCGAAAATCCGACCGCCACAACAGACCGCCAGACCAGCGGTCGGCGGAAAGGTGGAGGTGACCAAACCTCCACCGCCACGCCAACAGAAATACGCCCATGCCATTACGACCCACGAATCCACGCGGCGGTCATTCAAACGCGGTATTCCATTGGCGGGACACACCGGCGCGGTCAGAATACACACAAACGAACAAAACTCAGCCACATTGGACGATTTGAATCCCACACACCTGATACACATACACACACCACTCCCACACACACAATACAATATAAAACACACACCCACATCACCCACAAACCCCTACGCTTAAAAATTCGGAAAGAAGACAAGAGCGAGACACCAGCATCCAAAACATAACAGCCACAGCCACTCAACACCATCACCCACACACTATCCACACACAAAACAACACACACCACCACACTCAACTCACTTAAATACACATACTCCACCCCACACATCATACACACCACCCCATGGCACCCCAAAGACAACCCCGCTTCACAGACGAAGAACTCAGGGTCATGGTGGAGGAAATCGTTCGGGTAGAGCCCCAGCTGTTCGGCACACAGATACAATACACCAGTATTGCCCGGAGGACGGAGCTATGGCAGAGGATTGTCGACAGGGTGAACGCAGTGGGACAGCACCCCAGAAATCGGGAAGACATCAGGAAGCGATGGAACGACCTACGGGGGAAGGTGCGTTCCATGGTATCCAGGCACAACATCGCCGTGCAGAAGACTGGCGGAGGACCCCCATCTCAACCCCCACAATTCACATCATGGGAGGAGGAAGTCTTGAACATCCTGCATCCTGACGGCCTCGCAGGAGTCGGCGGAGGAATGGATACTGGTAAGTTGAAGCTTCAATACTGCTTCCCCCCCACCTGCATGCCAAATCAGACCCCAACCCTCACCCCCATCCTCGAACCCCACCCTCACCCCCACCCCCATCCTCACCCCCACCCTCACCCCCACCACCATCCTCACCTCCACCACCATCCTCACCCCCACCACCATCCTCACCCCCACCCCCAGCACACCTATTCCCCGCCAATGTCTCACCATCACAACCCACACATCCCAAAACCTAGGCCTGCATGCGTCCACTAAGCATGGACACCCATCACCAAAGCATGCCCAATGCATATACACATCCCCCCCACAAGCCACCCTCACCAAAGCCCCCACACACGAATGCCAGCACTTGGGGACACGAGAACCCACAGATACACCCATATGCCACACATTGAAACTATAACCATACCTCTATACCCCTGCAGGACCCGACCGTCAACACACCGCGGCGGAGGGGCCAGAATTATCCACACCCCCCACCCAAGAGGCCGTCAGCGATGACAGCAGCTCTGTCGATCTGGACACCGATGACCAGCCCGGACCATCGGGGACCTCTGGACAGTCGGTTCCCCTCACACAGGCACAGGCCACTACAGACCCTAACCCCTCTGGGAACACCAGCACAGCTTCCACCCAGCGGGCCCATGCCTCTGTCTCCAGGGCGCGTCAATCTGCGGTGTGTCTACCACTACAGGGCACCCAGGATAACCCACCACCCCAACAACAACAGGGACCTGGGGGCAGTGGTAGTGGGCACACCGGCCAGGGGGCAGAGGCCCAGGGAAACAGGGCAACTCGGCGGGCAGCTGTGCGACAGGGGGGGGAGGAGAGGCCCAGGGAACCCACTCTCCACGAGGTCCTCACCACCATCATGGGAGCATACAACCGCTCCCAGGAGACGATGGCGACGGTACTGGCCCGGTTCCAGGAGATCCAGGTGCTGCAGGAGGAACACTATCGGGGGTACAGGGAGGACATCAGAGCCATCAACACCACCCTGGTTACCATGGTAGGGCTGCTGCAGGACCTCGTAAACAGCAGGGCGGACACTGAACAACACCCAAGGGCCCCTGCCACTAGCCTGGACCAAGAACAGCCATCCACCTCCGCCGGCGCTAGTGGACAGGAGGCCCCCGCACAGCAGCAGCCCACCAGACCCCCACCTCCTGCAGGAGAAGAACCACCCCGCAAGAGGGCCCTGAGATCTCGCAAGAAGACAGAGTAGGATGTCAAGACCCCCGCCAGCAATGGATACCACCTGATGTCATCCCACTGTCCCACATTGTCACCCTGTCCATCCTTGAACTGCCCATGCTCCATCTCTCCACAGGCCTCTGGACAATGCACCTGTGTGACTGTTACTCTGGACTCTGCCATGGACATTCCTTCACCATAGCCCCCACCCACTTGAAACCACCCATCCCATTTTGAGCACTTCAATAAACACCTATTTTGCACCAAAATATCAGGAGTCTGGCTGTGATTTCAATAGATTGTAATTGACATGACAGTGCAAATATGTCCTTGTACATGGTGAAGTCAACAAACAGCTGCCACAAAGCTGTAGTCCATGGGGAAACGAAGCACAGGACTCGTAGTGGGGACCCCAGATCTGAAATAGGGAGGGAAAAGCCAAAACTCAGTCATCATACACTGGGGCAAATAGACAGGCAGCAGAGATGCTGCAGAGTAGTTAACATTTACTAAATTATCTTTGAAATGTTACCTGTGTCCTATTGGAAGTACTGTTCAATGATTCTGTCCCTGTTGTCTGTTTCAGCCCCGTCGTCTTCCTCCTCGTCACTCTCCTCAGGTTCCACCGCTGCCACAACACCACTGTCTCGACCATCCTCCTGCAGGAAAGGCACCTGGCGGTGCAAAGCCAGGTTGTGAAGCATGCAGCAGGCCACGATGATGTGACACACCTTCTTAGGTGAGTACATTAGGGATCCACCGGTCATATGCAGGCACCTAAACCTGGCCTTTAGGAGGCCAAAGGTGCGTTCGATCACCCTCCTAGTACGCCCATGGGCCTCATTGTACCATTCCTCTGCCCTGGTCCGGGGATTCCTTACTGGGGTCAGTAGCCACGACAGGTTGGGGTACCCAGAGTCCCCCACTAGCCATACACGGTGTCTCTGTAGCTGTTCCATCACGTAAGGGATGCTGCTATTCCTGAGGATGTAGGCGTCATGCACTGACCCTGGGAATTTGGCATTTACATGCGAGATGTACTGGTCAGCCAAACACACCACCTGGATGTTCATTGAATGGTAATTTTTTCTGTTCCTGTACACCTGCTCCCTGTCTCTTGGGGGAACCAAAGCCACATGGGTCCCATCAATAGCACCAATTACGTTGGGAATATGTCCAAGGGCGTAGAAATCACCCTTCACTGTAGCCAATTCGCCCACCTCAGGGAAAATGATGTAGTTCCTCACGGATTTCATCAGGGCAGACAACACTCTGGATAACACCTTCGAAAACATGGGCTGAGACATCCCGGAAGCAATTCCCACGGTTGTCTGAAATGACCCACTTGCCAAGAAATGTAGTACTGACATGACCTGCACCAGAGGGGGAATCCCTGTGGGTTGGCGGATGGGGGACATCAGGTCGGGCTCCAGCTGGGCACACAGTTCATGGATAGTGGCACGGTTAAGACGGTAGGTCAGGATAATGTGGCGTTCTTCCATTGTCGACAGGTCCACCAGCGGTCGGTACACGGGAGGATTCATCCGTCTCCTCGCCCAACCCAGCGGACGGTGCCTAGGAAGGACAACATGGAGCACACAGTCAAGCAACCCACAGGTACGTACTCACAGCTAGCACAGTATACGATTCTCTATGCAGTGAATGGCGTGTCTGAGTGGCTATGCAAGGCCTAGGCCTGTGTGACGCAGTTGAAATTGAGCCATGTGGGCCCTGGAAATGGCGGCTGCCTGACCTGTGAAGTGTGACAATGGGATGTGAGGTCAATGCGCTGGCGTGGCACACCGCGGCGGGCGGCGGGCGAAGACCGCGGCGCGAAGCCGCATTGGTTAACATTGAAGCCTATGGGTTTCAGGAGCCAATGGCGAAGGGCGCCGGCGGTGGCGGGACGCACCGCCGCGGTACGCACCGCCGCGGACGTGACTGCCATTTTCTATCTACTTATCCACTTGCGACTTGAACTTTCACAGGAGAGGACCTATACTGCAAGTGTTGCTGTGACCTCGGTCTGGAAGGGACAATGGCTGCTGCGACTGGGGAAAGGGCCCCTGCCTTCACTGGAGAGGAGTTGGAGAAACTTGTGGATGGGGTCCTCCCCCAGTATGCGCTACTCTACGGTCCTCCAGACCAACAAGTGAGTTTAATTCAATATGGATTTGGGGCCACTGGCTGGCTTGGGGGCCTGGCGGGGATGGGGGGCATGTTGGGGCTGGCGGGGGGCCTGGCGGGGGGCCTGGCGGGGATGGGGGGCATGTTGGGCATGGCGGGGGGCATGGCGGGGGGCCTGGCGGGGATGGGGGGCATGTTGGGCATGGCGGGGGGCCTGGCGGGGATGGGGGGCATGTTGGGCATGGCAGGGGGCCTGGCGGGGATGGGGGGCATGTTGGGCATGGCGGGGGGCATGGCGGGGGGCCTGGCGGGGATGGGGGGCATGTTGGGCATGGCGGGGGGCCTGGCGGGGATGGGGGGCATGTTGGGCATGGCGGGGGGCCTGGCGGGGATGGGTGGCATGTTGGGCATGGCGGGGGGCCTGGCGGGGATGGGGGGCATGTTGGGCATGGCGGGGGGCATGGCGGGGGGCCTGGCGGGGATGGGGGGCATGTTGGGCATGGCGGGGGGCCTGGCGGGGATGGGGGGCATGTTGGGCATGGCGGGGGGCCTGGCGGGGATGGGGGGCATGTTGGGCATGGCGGGGGGCCTGGCGGGGGGCCTGGCGGGGATGGGGGGCATGTTGGGCATGGCGGGGGGCATGGCGGGGGGCCTGGCGGGGATGGGGGGCATGTTGGGCATGGCGGGGGGCCTGGCGGGGATGGGGGGCGTTGGGCCACTGGAATGGAAAATGCTGAGAAACTTGAACGTGGTATTTCTCCCTCCCTGTACGTGTCACATAGGTCAGCGCCCATGAGAAGATCGGGATTTGGCGTGCCATCGCCAAGGAAGTCCGGGCCCTGGGGGTCCACCATCGATGGGGCACCCACTGCCGCAAGAGGTGGGAGGACATCCGCCGCGGGACCAAGAAGACCGCCGAGTCTCTGCTGGGGATGGCCTCCCAACGTAGGCGGGGTGCCTGCCGTCAACTGAGCCCCCTGATGTTCCGGATCCTGGCGGTGGCCTACCCTGAATTGGATGGGCGCGTGAGGGCAGCACAGCAGACACAAGGGGGTGAGTACAAGCATTATCTACTCTGTTGTCGCGCAGTGGAGGTGTCTGGGTGGGGGAGGAGGGCTGGGGGTCCCCCTAGGCCAGGGCGATATCTGTAGGCTGGGCACCCCCGTAAGCCCCTGTGTCCCCAGCCACCACCCTCAGTAGTTTGTCAGTACAGCCATCCCTGGGCCGTGTCATCCATGGGTGCAGTTGTCAACTCTAGGCGTGTAGGCCATGTTCCACGGAATGCGTAGCGTACCCCAAGTGCGCAACTTAGTGCAGGGGGCATCTGTGTCTGTCATGTCCGCTAACTGTACCGGAGATCCATGTACTCAATATCCCTTTATTTCTCTCTCCCCCCCCCTTTTTGTTTGTCTTTCTGTGCTTGTGTGCATCAGCATCATCAGGCGGAGGAGAAGTGGCATCGGGGCAGGAGGGAGCTGCATCTCACATGGCCCAGGAGGGCCATGCCACAGAGTCAGACTGGACCAGTGAGACGGAGGGCGAGGGGAGCTCCACGACGGGGACGACTGGAGCCTGCAGCGACACGGACACGTCCTCGGAAGGGGGCTCCCTTGCGGGGGTGGCACCATCCGTGCCCCCCGCCATTACAGGTACAGCCGCCACCCAGCGCACCATCTCCGCCCTCCCAGCAGCCCCTCCGCGTTCGCCCCGTGCCCGCTCTGCCAGGAAGCCGGGCATCTCCTTCGCCCCAGGCACCTCAGGCCCTGCCCCTGTTACCCCCGCTGCCCTCAGTGAGGAGGTCATTGACCTCCTCCGAACGCTCATTGTTGGGCAGACTACCCTTTTGAATGCCATCCAGGGGGTGGAGAGGGAGGTTCATCGCAGCAATGCGTACCTGGAGGGCATTCATTCGGGTCAGGCTGCCCATCAGCGATCGTTCCAGGCTCTGGCCTCAGCACTGACGGCAGCCATTGTCCCTGTCTCCTGCCTGCCTCTACTAACTCCCTCCTCCCAGTCTCCTGTTCCTCTCCCTGTCCCACCCACACCATCAGACCAGCCTGCACACACCTCAACACCCAAGAGAAGCTCATCCAAACATAAGCACCACAGATCACGCAGACATTCACACACGCAACATTCCGATGCAGACATGCCAACAGTCACTACCACCTCTGTGACCCCCACCTCCTCGTCTCCCTCCTCCCTCCCTGTGACGTCTACACTCACACCTCCATTCACCTCACCATCAGCCAGTGTTTCCATCACCAGCACACCCTCCACTCCAGTCCGCACACGTGCAGTCACCACCCCCACTGCCATTTACACGTCCCCTGTGTCCTCTCCCACTGTGTCTGTCACCCCCTCTTCCACACCACACAAACGCAGCCACCCACCCACCCAACAGCCATCCACCTCACGACAGCCTATCCCTCCTGCACCTGCACCCAAAGACAGCAAACGTGACTCACCTACAACCACATCCTCTCCCTCCACTCCCATTCCCACTGTACCTACCACTCTCCATTGTCCCAAGAAGCTCTTCCTCGCCACTACTAACTTCTTTCCTGACCCTGAGCCCCCCCCTCCTTCTCGTCGGGGTAAGAAGAGCACCTCAGCCACCACCAGCCCTGCAGCCCCCTTGACAAGGGTGCAGGGGTATTGGAGCCCGCCAGCCCGCATGTCTGGATCTTCGCCCAGCAGCAAGGGGACAGCCAGCCCACCCCCTGGGAAGAGGAGCAGAAGGCGGAAGGGGCGCCGCAGGAGCCCGCCTTCTACATCCCCCCGGACACCACCCAGAGACAGTCACCAGCCACAGCTCCAAAGGGAGGAAAGGGCCACAGGCCGACGACTAAGGAGGGCAAGGGCAGCAAGTTGGAGAGGTCAGGCAGCAGGCCTGCTGCCCAGGAGGAGCCCACAACCCCCATAGCCGCTGCCCCGGGAGGAACCGGCACAGCTGCCCCGGGAGAGCCCACCACCCCCATAGCCGCTGCCCAGGGAGGACCCAGCCCAGCTGGCCAGGAGGGCCCCACCACCCACAGCCCAGGTGGGCAGTGAAGGAGCACCATCCCCGCTGCCCAGGAGGGCACCACCAGGCAATTAGCAGTTGGCCATAGACCGTCCGCCGTCTCAAGAACCGCTGAACTGGGCCCTTCAAGGCAAGGACCGCTGAACTGGGCCCCGCCGTCTCAAGAACCGCTGAACTGGGCCCTTCAAGGCAAGGACCGCTGAACTGGGCCCCGCCGTCTCAAGAACCGCTGAACTGGGCCCCGCCGTCTCAAGAACCGCTGAACTGGGCCCTTCAAGGCAAGAACCGCTGAACTGGGCCCCGCCGTCTCAAGAACCGCTGAACTGGGCCCCGCCGTCTCAAGAACCGCTGAACTGGGCCCTTCAAGGCAAGAAGCGCTGAACTGGGCCCCGCCGTCTCAAGAACCACTGAACTGGGCCCCGCCGTCTCAAGAACCGCTGAACTGGGCCCTTCAAGGCAAGAACCGCTGAACTGGGCCCCGCCGTCTCAAGAACCGCTGAACTGGGCCCCGCCGTCTCAAGAACCGCTGAACTGGGCCCTTCAAGGCAAGAACCGCTGAACTGGGCCCCGCCGTCTCAAGAACCGCTGAACTGGGCCCCGCCGTCTCAAGAACCGCTGAACTGGGCCCTTCAAGGCAAGAAGCGCTGAACTGGGCCCCGCCGTCTCAAGAACCGCTGAACTGGGGCCCGCCGTCTCAAGAACCGCTGAACTGGGCCCTTCAAGGCAAGAAGCGCTGAACTGGGCCCCGCCGTCTCAAGAACCGCTGAACTGGGCCCTTCAAGGCAAGGAGCGCTGAACTGGGCCCCGCCGTCTCAAGAACCGCTGAACTGGGCCCCGCCGTCTCAAGAACCGCTGAACTGGGCCCCGCCGTCTCAAGAACCGCTGAACTGGGCCCTTCAAGGCAAGGAGCGCTGAACTGGGCCCCGCCGTCTCAAGAACCGCTGAACTGGGCCCCGCCGTCTCAAGAACCGCTGAACTGGGCCCTTCAAGGCAAGAAGCGCTGAACTGGGCCCCGCCGTCTCAAGAACCGCTGAACTGGGCCCTTCAAGGCAAGGAGCGCTGAACTGGGCCCCGCCGTCTCAAGAACCGCTGAACTGGGCCCCGCCGTCTCAAGAACCGCTGAACTGGGCCCTTCAAGGCAAGAAGCGCTGAACTGGGCCCCGCCGTCTCAAGAACCGCTGAACTGGGCCCTTCAAGGCAAGGAGCGCTGAACTGGGCCCCGCCGTCTCAAGAACCGCTGAACTGGGCCCCGCCGTCTCAAGAACCGCTGAACTGGGCCCCGCCGTCTCAAGAACCGCTGAACTGGGCCCTTCAAGGCAAGAAGCGCTGAACTGGGCCCCGCCGTCTCAAGAACCGCTGAACTGGGCCCCGCCGTCTCAAGAACCGCTGAACTGGGCCCTTCAAGGCAAGAAGCGCTGAACTGGGCCCCGCCGTCTCAAGAACCGCTGAACTGGGCCCTTCAAGGCAAGGAGCGCTGAACTGGGCCCCGCCGTCTCAAGAACCGCTGAACTGGGCCCCGCCGTCTCAAGAACCGCTGAACTGGGCCCCGCCGTCTCAAGAACCGCTGAACTGGGCCCTTCAAGGCAAGGAGCGCTGAACTGGGCCCCGCCGTCTCAAGAACCGCTGAACTGGGCCCCGCCGTCTCAAGAACCGCTGAACTGGGCCCTTCAGGGCAAGAACCGCTGGCCCTTTGGCAGACGTGGCAGGGCAGGATCTATCTCGGGCAGGGCTGCAGGATGTCCTCTGGCCAACTTGCCTCCTCCAGTGGCAGTGGGGTCTGTAATGGACTGTATGGACTGTGGCTTTGCTCTCCCCAGGATGGCCCAGTGGGCAGGCCACCCACTGTATGGACTGTATGGACTGTGGCTTTGCTCTCCCCAGGATGGCCCAGTGGGCAGGCCACCCACTGTATGGACTGTATGGACTGTGGCTTTGCTCTCCCCAGGATGGCCCAGTGGGCAGGCCACCCACTGTATGGACTGTTTGGACTGTGGCTTTGCTCTCCCCAGGATGGCCCAGTGGGCAGGCCACCCACTGTATGGACTGTATGGACTGTGGCTTTGCTCTCCCCAGGATGGCCCAGTGGGCAGGCCACCCACTGTATGGACTGTTTGGACTGTGGCTTTGCTCTCCCCAGGATGGCCCAGTGGGCAGGCCACCCACTGTATGGACTGTATGGACTGTGGCTTTGCTCTCCCCAGGATGGCCCAGTGGGCAGGCCACCCACTGTATGGACTGTATGGACTGTGGCTTTGCTCTCCCCAGGATGGCCCAGTGGGCAGGCCACCCACTGTATGGACTGTTTGGACTGTGGCTTTGCTCTCCCCAGGATGGCCCAGTGGGCAGGCCACCCACTGTATGGACTGTATGGACTGTGGCTTTGCTCTCCCCAGGATGGCCCAGTGGGCAGGCCACCCACTGTATGGACTGTTTGGACTGTGGCTTTGCTCTCCCCAGGATGGGCCAGTGGTCATGGAGTCCCCTCGTGGATCTGGCGTCGTGTACTCAAGTGGCTGAGGTGCTCCCCCTTCCCTTCCCCCTGAGGTGCCTGTCCTATTTTCTTTCTGATGCCCCTGCAGTGTTCTCTCCGTGGAGTTCTTGTCGTGGGACTGGGCCTTGCCCCTTTGCACAGGACCCCTGTGATCCACGGACAGTGGTTGGACTACATTTAGTAGCTGTATATATTTTGTACATAGTTTATTTATTTATTGGGATTAATGGTGTACATATTTCAATATATCTGCCCGTTTATGATCTCTTCTTTTGGTCTTTGCATTATTTCGGAGGGGGGTGGTTTGTGGGTTGTGACAGTGATCTGTGGGAATGCATTGATGTGTGTGTTGTAGTGGGTGTGGGTGGGTGGGTGTGTGCCGGTAATCTTTTCCCTCCCCTGTGTCGTAGGTGCCGTACTCACCGATGTCTTCCGCGCCGCCGGGCGTGCTCCTGGTATATGAGGAGGAATAGGAGTGCGGGGATGACCTGCAACTCTGGCTCCATACTGCCGGAATCTCGCGTGGAGTGCGTAGAGGTGAGCGTTTTCCCGTTCGTAGTCTGTTTCCGCCGTGTTCTTATCGGCGGTGCTCCCGCCCCGGAAAAGGTGGCAGATTGGTGGGTCGTAATAGGGTGGGCGGTACTTTGTCTGCCGCCGGGCTGTTGGCGGGAACCGCCGCGCTGTTTGTTTGTACCGCTGTGGCGGTCGGAGTGTTAAGTTGGCGGGCTGTGTTGGCGGTTCCCGCCAGGGTCAGAATTGCATATTTTAGACCGCCGGCCTGTTGGCGGCTTGGCCGCCGCTTTATCACCGACCGCCAGGGTCAGAATGAGGGCCTAAATCTCTAGAGCTGTGACCCACGGTCGCCCTTCTCACCCAGAGTAGGCAAAAGGGGCTAGTGGTCTAAAATACCCCTAGCAAGATACTCAACTCCCCTTGTGGTCGGATGGTTGCTTGTTGGCACAAATATGTAGTCCTGCCTGGAGAACATCTCTCTTGCTCAAGAGTAAAAGGAGAATCTCCGCAGCACAGAGTGCCAGAGCCTCCACAGATCAGTAAGGCCCATCACCCGGGCAAATTGTGATAACATGTGGTGGGAGTTTTAGTCTGCTGCTACCCGGCACCTGCCTAAGTGCGCCACCATGGTGTTGTTAAAGCCCCCGCTTAGGATCAAAAGCGTACCACTTGCCTCCAAAATAATTTGGCTATTGTATCTCTCTGTAAACGTGAAGGTGCATAAACATTGATAAGAGTGTATCCCTTCATGCTACAGGTACCCAGAACACTAAGAACCATCCCAGCCATATCTGCATACGTCCTGGTGATCCTAAATGGGAGGGGGGTCTTCAATGCAAGCCAGCCACAGAACCCTCATGTGAATCCCGAGTGACTCAAAGACGCATACTGCCCCCACCCAAGAAACTGACACTCCGCCCCCAATAAGTGTGTCTCCTGCAGGAAGATGATGTTAGGGGCTATGCGTTTGATGTACTGTACAAACACCCTCCAGTTGATCTTGCTCCCCAACCTGTTCATGTTCCACGTAATGAGTTTTAGACCATGTTCCCCACCATTATCTATGGTCTCTGTTTGTGTCACAGGGCATCCCCTCATGGCGCTCCCAAACACCCGCCCCCATCCCCACTTGTGTACCCAACACAGACTGCACATGCTCACACATAAAAAAACAACACACACTGTGAATAATCCCCACCACACATTTCTTAGACATAAATAACAATGTCAACCCCATAACACAGAAAAAACCTGTCGCCCACCCCTCAAAGTCCCCTTAGTGCCTAATAGCAAACAACAACGCAATAAACATACAAACAATAACTATGAAAGATGCAGGCCTGCCCAGCCCAGCCTAGATAGATTGATCCATCGGGGAGTCAAGAACCCAACTGCCATATCATATGGTCCTTACCAGCACAGCGCTGGCATCAATGCATCACATCCGGGACCCAGGTGTATCCAAGTCCGACACCCCTGCTCCGTTAGTCAGGTTCCCCATAGCCAGCATATCTGCAGACACTGGTGTAACCACAGGTCCCCCTTTCAGGAGCTGCTCCGCCTCTATGTCCTCTGAATCCAGTTTATCTTCATCATGTTCAGCACTATTCCTGTAGTCAGCCCCCTGCGAGGCTACGTAGTTTCCCATTTATACCACCAGCTGTGCCCTCACCAACTCTACCTGCTGTTTCGTGGGCTGGTGGCCACTGCAGGAATCAGTGGTCCCTCTCCACTGTGAAGAAGCCATGGGTTCCTCATCATAGATGTGTTCAATAAGCCAATGCTCCAGATAGAGCTCCACACTAGGGCCCTCTGTCTCTTCCGGTAGACGTGGATATTGTTTCACCGGGAATGTCTCTCCACATCCTCCGCCCAGTTGTACAAGTGGCATACTGCCTCAGTCAGCTCCCTGATCTGAACTTGCATGGATCCAACAGTTTGATCCAGGTGCGACAGTGCCCCCTTCTGCAGTGGTTCCTCTGTCCATCAGTTTCCTGTGATCCAGACAGAGGAGACCCACCTTCTCCACAACCCTCTAACCCACTCTCCCCTTCATCTTAAAGATCGTACCTAAAATGTTGCCAGACTGGTTAACCTGACCCCAAAGGGCCGTATCTAGCACCCTAAGAGTAGGGTCCACAGGTGACTCCTCATCCTACAGTGGCCGACAGAGCCCAGGGGGCGACCCAAGCCTGCCAGCCCTCAATATCCCAGCAAAGGGGTGCTCCCAATTGAAAGAGTCCACTCCAGGAGAACAGGCCATGGACACCATAGGGCCCAGTCAAGGCCATTCGAACACTCCCCACCACTGCCGGGGCAAGGTTGCAAAATGAGGGGAAATTCAGAGCCACGGGGGGTCCACCTACCAGAAGCATTGGCCACAGGGAGGAAATCCAGAATGGGGGCGGTGCACAGCCCACCTGCAAACTCCCAGCAATCTAGAGGTAAAATAACTGAAAATCCAGGGCATATTAGCAGTCCATCCAGCCTTCTGGGGCACGGGAAAAGAGGTCACCATGGGATGGAACTCCTATATTCCAAGGACATCAGGGAACATCCAGGGCCCTCCAAGAGTCCATGTAGCTTCCTCTGGGCTCAGACCATTTACGGCCCCTCAGCACCCTTCGGTAGCCCAAGGAGAGAGGGAGGGGGGCCACTGACACTCAAGCCAAATCCTGAAGAGGGCCCACAGGGTCCAAAAAGTACTCCTCTGCCAGGTCAGTAATCAATAATGGCTGCAGGGCGGTCCCAGGGCAGATTAGGGCAGCCAGGAATGCCACAACACCAAGGAGCCAGTCGGCAGTCTGTTCAGTACCTCTCCAGCTGTAATCGGTTCTCTGGGGGTAAGTGGGAAAGCAGAACGTCGAGTTTCCATGGCCCAATCACTCCACCACACAGCCTTACGGACATGCAGGGTGCCAGTTCTAGCTCCAAGGTCCACAGGATCAGGCGCAGCTCTCCATGTAGGCCTCAGACACCAGAAGACCAAGCAGTAGCCCTCTCAATCCTCCCAGCCACTATAAGGGAACATTAGGGAGGGTCCGCAGCTCTGCAATGATGGGGGAATAAGGCATCAAGCCCCCCAAACACCAGCTTCACGTTCCTGATGCACAGCCCTCTTGCCGCACAGCCAGCAAGTTATTTCCCGGCACCAGCAGGCTCAGGCCGCGACTGGGTATGCTCCTCCTCCGGGGGAGAGGCTACAGGCACCACACAGCCAACCCCCCCCCCCCCCCCAGATCTGGTGTACACCATCATGGAGCACCAGGACTGCCGCCCTGGGACCAGATGGCTCAGGATAACTCTGCAGTTTGGTTCAAGCTGAAGGAACTCTGGCAGATGAGTCCAGCTCCATCACGGTCTTGGCCACACACCCCTCATAAGGTAAGAATATTGTTTTTTTCAGTGTTGCTTTTAGTATCACTGTTAAAATATAACTGTATATTCTATACTTGTATGTCATCTTAATATTTTGATATTACTTTAGTTATAGAAATGTACTAGGTTTTAAATGATTTAGGTAAATGTGTAAATACTTTAGGAGCAGAATTTTGATATGTACGGGTATTGGGTGGGTAGTTATATTTTTCTATACTAATGATTATTTTAGAAAAAAGTTTATTTATTTATAGAATGTTTTTTTATATATAATTTTAGTATTTTGATGTAAATGGTTATGTTTGATATTGTTTATGGTGGAATATATAAAGTAAACTGGAAAGGAATTAGTCATTTTATTTAAAAAATGCAAATATACATTTTAGAGAATATTTTTTTTGATAGATTACATTTTATTTGTAGTTTTAAATATTTGTGCTGATAATTTCTTAATACAAATTATTAGATTTTTTAAAAATGTTGTAAACCTATATATTGAAACTATCTCATATTCAATATGTTAGTACAGATAAATATTTTTCATAAATCATTTTATATTTTTGATGCTGATTATTATTATTATTTTCTTTTTAGAAGATTAAAAAAAAATTAATTTGTAAAAATGAAAATTATTTGTATCTTTAAATATTGTTTATGCTTTTGTTCTATTATTAAATAACTAGGCCATTATTTAGGGCCTGATTATGCGCACGGAGATCCTAAGACCACATCCTTGGCAGTCCGACTGCCAGATTACAATTGTAGTGGTTGGGCCGCCACAAGACTGTCGCCACTGCCAGGATCGTTCATCCTGATGCATTGGCGGCTTTGAAAGTCTTGGTCAAGCATGGCGGTGCTGATGTCGCCACCACTGTGATGATCACAACTTGCCTTTCTGCCGGCCTTTTCATGGCAGGGATGCTGGCATGAAAAGCCTGGGGGAAGGGGAGAGATGGGACCACAGTGGGACCCCTGCACCACCCATACCCATGTCACGAGCAGCGTAGAAGTCCCCCCCGACAGCACAATCGAAATGCGGACTGTATGCAATGGCAACAGTGCGCAGTCAGACTGTGCTGGCGATGCAGACATAATTATTACATATTTAATAAATTATTGCATATTGAATTTATGTTATAAACATATGTATTATATTTTACTGAAAAGTAATCAAATTAATTTATGTGTTGAATATAGTGGGGTACATTTAATATTAATTATTAAAATCCAATTTTCACCCAAACATATTTTATGTTGTAGCGGGAGCAGATAACATGCCCCTGTTAATATCCAAGAGCTTTCTTAATGCACTGTACATTGGAGTGGGAATAATAAATATAACCCCTTTGGTGCCTAGCATTTTCTCCAACCCAGCTTATATTGAAGTGGGAATAGTAAACTGAATCCCTTCTGTATTCAACACTTTCCCCTATATAAATTAGGGTGGTGTGGGAAATGTAAATCTAACCCCTTCAGTGCCCATTCCTCAATGTATGTTATATTGGAGTGGAAATAGTGAATCTACTCCCTTCAGTGTCCAACTCTTTCCCCAGTGAAGCTTATATTCGAGTGGGAAGAGTAAACCCAACCCCTTCAGGGACCAGCATTTTCCACAATATTGCTTAAATTGGAGTGGTAATAGTAAAGATAACTCCTTTAGTGTTCCACACTTTCCTCATCGTTGTTAGGTTGGAGTGGGAATAGTAAATGTAATCCCTTCAGTGTCCAGCGCTTTAACTAACGTAGCTTAAAATTGAAGTGGGAATATTAAATATAAACTTTTCAGTGCCCAACGCTTTCCCCAGTGTAGATTAGATTGAAGTGGGAATAGTAAATGTTTATTAAGTTTAACCTGCACAGCGCTTGCGCTTGTGAAATCTATTGTAATAAATATATCCTAAAAGGGACTTGCATGCCACCTTCACTTCTTATTGAGCCTTGCGCTTGTCACTATACTTCTCCTCATTTCTATTGGTTGTAGACACTCTATTGACTGTCCTTCCGACCCGGAGGTGGTAGGGCTACCGGTGACAGGGAATTCCTTCCCTGTCTCCGGTAGAAGGCTCCCAGCCCGCCAGCAATCACCTAACCCCTCCACCCAACGACCGCCCCCACCCTCCACCACCCCTAGAATCACAGCACCCCCCCAACTTCCCAACCCCATCCCCCTAGAATCAGAGCGCCCACCCCAACCGCCACTCCCCCTAGAATCACAGCACCCCCCAACTTCCCAACCCCACTCCCCGCAATCATGCACACACACACCCACACGCAGCACGCATACACCCATGCAGCACCACTTCCATACACGCATTCACTCATACTCTTCTATACACGCATTCACTCATATATACTCACGCGCATTCACGCACGCATCCACACTAACATGCTCACACGCATACACACTGACATGCAGGCACGCATTCACTGCAACGTAAATTTACGCATTCAATCACATGCATACAAGCATGCCTACTCCACAACACTCACAGACACATTCACACACACACACATTCAAACACACAGGCAGATACCACACACAACACCCTCCCTCCCCTGTTGGACGCCTGACTTACCATGTCAAGCAAGGTGGATGTCCGGCAGTGAACGGGAAGGGGCGCTGCTACCGCCGGCAGTGCCCCACCAGCAGGACACCACCAGGCCATATTATTGGGCCATGGCAGACAGTGTGCATTCCAACTCTGCTGACAGGGCGGACCCTCTGTGGCCCTGTCTTTGCATTTATACCAACCTTTTCATGGCGTGGTCAGCAGAAAGCAAGTGGCTGTGCTGACACTGGCACTGTCATGCTTGACCACGACTTGCACCACCACCAATCGGTTGGGATCTATGATCCTCGCACCAGCGGCAGTCTTCTGGCAGTCTGACTACCAGCATTGTAATGTGGCGGTCAGACAGCCAAGGTTGCGGCGGTCGGATCACCACCAAAGGTACGGCTGTCTTCGGACTGTCATACTTGTAATAAGGCCCTTAGTTTGTCTTCATGTGTTTGGTAGTATGGTGATCCTATAAGGATATTATAGTGGTTTGCTACTTCTGTAACAGGCACAAATGCTAGGGTGATTATTTTTTTATCTCACAGGCAAACTGTGTATTTGTTGAGTACTTCATACTTAGTGCAAATCTTTGGAGGCGTCTCCAAATGCTCTAGTTGAAATTATAGTAACAGACCAGAATGGCTGTGTGTAAGTAAATGTTCAGTATAGAAATCATCATTTTTTCAAAGTCAATGACATTTTTGGGGTATAGTAGTTAGTTTGGGATGGTATTTGACTGAGTAGTTTGTAGTATGCAGCACTTTGTTAGGAAGCAGTGTGTACATTAAAGTTATGTTATTACTGTGGTTTGCCAAGTGTATGGTATAAATTTGTGTGAATGGTGGAGGGCACAATTTTAACTGTGCCATTCATCATCCTTCCCTGGCTGTGTGCTAATCCTAACAGTTTTTTTTCCTGTGGCATAAATATTTCTTTTTATGTCATTGTTAGTGCTGTCATACATAAGGAATGGTTTTTCATTATGTGATCTAGTGAAATTATCAGAGATAATTAAGACTTGGACTTTTTTACAAACAGCAGGAGTTTCAGTTATAGAGTTTCTGATTCATGCTACTAGTGCATGCTAGTAGTCTTTTGAAGTGGTTTAAGTGCTGCTTAACGGATGGTAGCCGATTTGCTTTAATGACCTGCATGGCACAGGGACCCCCCTGAAAGCAAACGTTAACTCTACAAGTGTCAGTTTGATCAACACTTGTCCAAGTGGGCTTGGTCAAGACACCCACTGTTCACACTGTGACTATTACCCACCCTCACCTGTATTCTGTTAATGATTTTTTACAATAATGGATACTGCTTTTTTTATACAAATTCCCTCACGGTCATGACATGTACAGTCCTTATTAAATGAAGGGTCAACTGGGAGATCCACTGACTCCAACAGTAGTACAACAGTAATACCTGTTGCCTTACTAATACGCAACACCCCTTGCTTGAAAAGTGTGGGTAACTGAGATAAATCAATTAGTCCCCAGGCAGCACCTTACCTGATTACACCTGTACCTTTGCAATATTTGCTAACAAGTTCCCAATGCAACTGCATCAAAATAAATGAAGGGATTAACTTGTATAATTAATAGGTGAAAATGAATAGTATGTTAGGGCAACTCTGAACGTCAGTTGGACAAATCAGAGAATATGTTGTGGTGCAAGCAATACCTTCATGAGACGGTGAGATAGATTGGGATCTACACCAGGCCTTAAACACCTTGCACACTTACCATGAGTGGTCCATCTTTCACCTCCAATCTATTAATACGCCTTAAAAGACCCTAGCTGCACAATCTTAATTCACACTGGCCCTAACTGCTTACCAATTTGCTCTATCTGCTCATACAAACCTCAAAAATATGCAAGAGCTATATCAGCATCCTTCATCACAAAGGAGTAATTATATTGATGTGCAACCTATGTCCCCTCTCGGTTTATCCGCCCTCTAGTTGCCTTAACTGGCAACGGCATCCCTATTGGCCCAGGAGGCCACAGTTTTATTCAATCACTCCTGCGCCTAAATGCTGCAAGCATCCTGCTGCCTTTATCTAAGCCTAATCCTCTTTGAGGCAAATCCCCTGGAGGTCTGGGACAGTCAAACTGCAGAGAAGTCCTCCCCAATTAAAACTCCTACCTGCTATACTCAACAGCACCACCAGGATCAGACTTGTCGATAAGGCAGTCTGGCAGTGCCAGATAGGTCAGTCTGATAGTTCAGTGCATGAGTTGGTTTTATGACTGTGTAGGCTGGTTTTGTGTTGGTGGGACAAATGCGTAAATGTACATGTGCTTCTATTGTGAGCACCTTTATATACTGAGTAGGAAGTGGTAGAAGATCGCACTGAGCAGCCCTTGGTAGGTTGTACTGGACACACAGTGCATCATGGGGTGGGTGTTTCCTATAGGATAAAATGTGCTGTATCAAGTTCTTTCTGGTGTACTGTGGCAGGGGATGCAGTTCTAATTTGAAATTAAATTAGCTGTTTTGGGATCCACTATAGCTGCAGTATCCAGATCTTCCTGAAGTTACCCACTCTCCAACTCTATCCATCCTCTAGGGTACAAGTGCTAAATGCTCTACCATTTAATGCAAATTGCCAAATTCCACTTGAAACATTAGCAGTGGCTAATTGGCTGGATAGGGAGTTCATGCCTTTGGTGTGGGGGGGATCTCACACATGGGGTCATAACGGAGGTTCCTCAAAAGTGGGCCACTTTTGCAAATGGGGTGTCCCTTTTATTTTTATTCCTGGGCCTATTTTCTGTCCCGGTCCGACTCTGCACCACAGCCACTAAGCCTCCCAGCCTGGAGAGCAAGCAAAGCGGCATAACTCTCAACCTACTCTGCACACAAAGTATTCAACTTTCCAAGAAGCACCTCACCACTTTGTTAGGCAAAAGATGTTAGAATGTTCTCCACTGTGTTCTACCTGTAAGCAGAGTCCAAACTGAGTGATGCGCATTACTGGTCCTACCACGTGGTACTGGGGATGGAAAGTGGACCAAACGGTGCTCTTGTAAGATGCGCAAGACTTGCAGAGGGTAGTCTGGCCTGGAGCACAACATAACGTGAAAGGCTCTACCCCATAGCCAAGAAACACATGCTCACAAAACTATAACCAAGAACATCATAGCCATAGATTTTGGTGAGATAATGGATAACTCTCTCCCACAACTACCATGCACAATCCCAAAACATAAATAGAAACATAGTTTAGGGTCTCATGTACAAAGTGTTTTAAATGTCACAAACCCTCAGATTCAGTAAATCTGAAGGTTTGCGACCACTAAAACACTTTTTGAAATGTCCAAAACCCACTTAACAAATCAGAAAGGTATTTCAGAATTGTTACATGAGTTTAGGAAAAAATAAGAAAGTGGTATTTGGAAGGGGCATGGTTAGGGCATACTTTCCAAATACTGATCCCTAAAAGTAAGTATTAAGGATGTGCAACTGAATCTGGTTCCAAAACATTATTAATTTACCATCAACTGAAAGGAGATGGTAAGCCACCAGCGATACAGAACGATTACACAAGTGCAGCTCATGCAGTGCCATAGCTACAGGGGGTGCATTTGAGGGCCAGTCAGCCCATATTAATGTTAGCCCCCCCTCCAAATGATGCGTACATGTACAACAAAAGAAGCACACATTCTGCTCTTCATAATGTTTGTACATGGGTTATCTTTTTGTCCAAGAAGCTGAGATAATTTTAAGAGCTACATAATGTCTGATCCAAATTCTACTCCATAAGAGGGAAAGAAAAGAGTGAAGGAAAATATAGTTCTAGGTTCTAGTTAAAATAAATTGACACAAAAAGTATTTTGCCTTTTTGTAATGCTTAGCTTGTAGATTAAATCACCTTTTTATTGGCTGTTTTTTTCACCAACAGGAAAATATTTTTCCAGTGGAGAAAACCTTCCTTCTATTGCCACCACTCCCATTAACAACTCCTGAAAGGGTTTTGTCTTGCTCTGTATCGGAGTAAATCACTGGCCACTTCCCAAATGGCATTGGGTTTGAAAAACATCTGTAAATATTCACAAACTGGTGCAGGATCGGACTAGCCTCTGGGTCAATCAGGAAATGCCTGATAGGCTAGTCTGACAGTTCAATGTGTGGGCAATTGTTTGGAGATTTGTGGGTCTGTAGGAAGCTGGCCTGGTGTGTGGTGGGTACTTACACCTTATATAAGGTCCATGTAGCCCCTCTTAGTGAAGTGTAGGCAGTGTCTAGAAGCCAGGCTCTCTAGAGGTAGCTGTGGATGAGCAGCCAAGGCTTATCTAGGAGACATGCAAAGCTCATGCAATACCACTGTAGTCACACAGCACTTGCACAGATGAAAGAAAACACTCACTTGTACAAAAATAAAGGTAGTTTATTTTTTAAACAAATCATCACAAAATACTAGAAGGGTAACCCACCATTAGGAGGTAAGTAATACACTAAATATATACATTAGTAATCAGAAATAGGCATAGAAAAGGTTGATATACAGTACAAATACCAATAACCAATAGTGTCCCTAGGGGGAGCAAAAATCATATACTAAAAAAATGGAATGCGAACAAGGCACCCCACCTAGGTAACTAAGATGTGTAGAGGGAAGCTGGGAGTACTAGAAAACCACAGAGGTACATAACACAGTACCCCCGCGTCCAGGAATGCAGGAGTAAATCACTGGATTTTCCCCAAACCAACCAAGAGGAGCAAAAGAAGAAAAAGAAGACACCCAGACAAGACTGCAGGAAAACCAGCAGTGGGTTCCTGAAGAAAGAACACCTGTCGAGAGAGGGGACCAAGTCCAAACGTCACAGTGGAGTCCAGGAGGAGTAGGAGCTACTACCCACCCAGCTGTGGTTGCAGGAGTTGGTTGACGGTGATGAAGAACAGGTCAGCACTGCAGCCCGGGAGACGGAGAAGAGTTCCTGATGGATGCAGATCATATCCCCTGCTGGAAAGAAGATTGCAGATGGGTGTTGGCGCAGGAATTCCACCAACAAGCCTTGGCACAGGCAAGTTTGCGGTTAGTAGAAAAGTGGTGCTGCCAGGAACCAGCAAGGCTCAGGAGTACTCAACCCAGGAGGGGGAGTCACCAGGGACCCTCAGTATTGTAGAGAGTCCACAGGAGCAGATATAGCACCCATAGGAGTCCCACAGGGCGGGGACACAGGAGTCGCAGAAGAAGCCCATGCAGCACTACAAAAGAGGATCCCACGCTGCAGGAGAACCATACAGAAGCTGTGCTTTGCCGGATTGAGTACTAGGGGTTAAAGCTACACATTGCCTGAAGATCCTTTGAGGGAGATGCAAACAAGCCTTGGCAGCTGCAAGAGACGCAGTGCACGGGGGAACTGTCCTGCAGGGGAAGGCAAGAGCTTACCTTCACCAAAGTTGGACAGCTAGTAGAGAGGACCAAGAGGACTACTCTGGACCACCACCCGAGATGCAGGATTCATGCAGCTCAAGATGAGGGAAGATCCACGCAGCCGGTCGTCGCTTGTTGTAGGTGCTTGCGGTTGCAGGGAATGGACTCCTTCACTCCAAGGAAGATTCCTTCTTCTTGTGCAGGCTGAAGAGCTGCAGTCTTCGGAGGATACATGGCCAGGTAAATGTTGCAAAGCTGGCAGGAGATGGGGAAATAAAGTTACAGAAGAGTCTTGTTTGCTGTAGCAACATCTGTCGGTTCCTGGAGGCTCCAGTTGTGGTTCCGGTGGCCAGAAGTCAAAGTGGAGGTTGCAGAGGAATGCTGCTGGAATCTTGCAAGCCAAATCGGAGGACCCACCCAAGAGAGAGACCCTAAATAGCCCTGAACGAGGGATTGGTCACCTAACCAGGTAAGCTCCTATCAGGAGGGGCTCTAATATCACCTGCCTAGCCTGGCCACTCAGATGCTCCTAGAGTTCCCTGCCAACCTTGAAAATAAGATTGCAGAACCCATAGACCCTCTGGAGAAGCTATGGGCACCACCACTGGGGTGCTGATGGATGGGGGAGTGGTCACTCACCTTTCCATTGTCCAGTTTCTCGCCAGAGAAGGTCCCTGAACCGGTGTGGACTGGTTTATGCACAGAGGGCACCAAATGTGCCCTTCAAAGCAAACCAGTGGCTTTGGGAGGCTACCCCTCCCAAGACAGTCACACCTATTTCGAAAGCGAGAGGGCGTTACCTCCCTCTCACAAAGGACATCCTTTGTTCTGCCTTCCTGGGTTTGATCAGATCAAGCAGCAGGAGTGCAGAAACCTGTCTGAGGGGTGGCAGCAGCTGGGCTGCCTGGAAAACCCTGTAAGACTGGTGGTATCAATGCTGGGGGTCCTCTAAGAGCCACCAGAGTGCATAGAATCATACGTCCAATGCTTGATACACTATTGGGGTATAGTTCTGACATGTTTGATACCAAACATGCCCAGGTTCGGAGTTACCATTATGTAGCTGGAGATAAGTAGTGACCCGTGTCCAGTACATGCATAAAATGGCGTCCCTGCACTCACCAAGTCCAGGGAAATGGATCTGGAGTTTGTGGGGGCACCTCTGCTAGTGCAGGGGTGCCCTCACACTCTGGTACCTGTAACCTGCCCTCTGGGTTGGGAGAGCCTACCATAGGGGTGACTCATAGTGACCTGGTGGAGTGACCTGCAGTGACCTGTAGTGAAAATGGGTGCACTGGCAGGCCTGCAGAACCCAGAACCCTTTGCATGGGCTCCCTATGAGTGGCAGAATAACTGCTGCAGCCCATAGGGATCCCCTGGAGCCCCAATGCCCTGGGTACCTAGTTACCATATACTAGGGACTTACATGGGGGGACCAGTAAACTGATTGTGGGAAGAAAAAGTTGCAATTTAGAGGAGAGAGCAAAACTACTGGGGGCCTGGTAAGCAGGATCCCAGTAGACACAGTCAAACATACTGACAACAGGCAGAAAATGGGGGTAACCATGCCAAGAAAGAGGATACTTTTCTACAGGGTCTTTATGGGTCAGTTGTTACTGTTGATTTCCCAGATTTTAAAACAAACATTGTCGGCAGAGGTACTATGACCTGTGGAGACTTGGGCAGCATTTCAGCAACCCCAGGTGGCTTTTCTTTGCTCTCTATTGATGAAGGGCTAAACTCTGTGTCTGTAGATGAACAGCACTATCTGCACAAATGTTGGTGAAAAACTACAGCAACTTTGAAGTAAGCAGATTGCATTTACCAAAATGTAATGGGGAGAACTGTGCTGTCATAAGAGGAATTGTGCTCCCCACATTGTCTGTAGCAAGCTCAAACTCATGCAGTCTGCCAAATCTTGCAAAACACTTATACAGAGTGTTCTTACAAGTTCAAAAGTGAACCAATTTGTGAACATGATACACTTTTGTTTTTTAGGTACCTAATTGACTAACAGAGGGCCATTTTGGTGACTGGGGAAATTTTTTGTCCCAGTCCAACTCTGAACTTGTGTTTTAAAAACATTCTGGGGCATCCTTGTACTCAGATGTCCATTCTTTGTCGCAGTCAGGTCAGACGATTTACTAGTGTGATGTTCCCCTGCGGTAAATGGAATGTAAGGTCACACAGCTTGTGAATACCTTGCAGACATAAATCAAGCCATTTTCATATGTAAGCACAAACACAGTGGAGTGCATAAAAATAGGTTGGCCTGTTGTGAAATAAAGCCTGGTAGGTTAATGTACTTGTCCCACAAATTGATTTTATGTATAGAAATTAGATTCCAATCCTGGTGATAAGGTTTGTTAGGTTCTTGTGCCAGCTGAAGGTCTACACATACTCTAAATATCAGCATTATGAATTTGAATTGACCCAATTAGACTTCTGTTGAACTGAATGGCTGCTACTGGGGTGCATCTATCTTTAAAGAGTGTTTTAATATCAAGATAAGTCTTTGATGTTCAGCACATTTACACTCATCTCCTTGGACTCAACATTGTGGGAGCCATCATCAGGGCTTCTCACGCGGAAAACAATAGGATTATAATTGACTACTCAAGATGCCTCCAGACAGCACTGATTAACTTTTATAATTTTTAGGTCTGCCTCGACAGCTAAACTATCTGGTCTACTGATTGTTATCATTAAAAAAAAAAGTCTGGTGTGCTTTCAAGATGTCTACGTTGACTGCAAACCGGTCTCCTCATAACCTTACCAAATGCACACCAAAAGCTCGGGCCGGGGAGGGGTGTAGTCCCTATGCGGACTTTGGTGCTCCCTCACTGGACCCATCTCTATTTTGAATGAGTCCAAATCAAGAACTGTAGCATTCCCAGCAAGAATGACCAATAACAGTCAAAATTCAAGGAGTTTTATATAATGAATTGTTAAACATAATACATGAAGTATCTCAGAGGCATAGGTAGCAAGAAAGAATACAAAGAATACAGATCTTAAGTTCAGAAAAGTCTGTAAAGTTCATTGCAAAATCCAGTGTAGATTCACCTTACAAATAGGAAGTGGGGGGCTTGTTTACAGAGGAAACGTACCTCCTTTTATAGGACTTCAGGCAAAGGATGTTATACATTACTAAGCCTGTACATGGTTCTTAGGAAATGCACCAATGGTAGACAAACAACAAGAAACATTTTACTGCAGGGATACATTTGAGGATTCTCTCATAATACTACTACATTGAATACAGTCACTCTCACAGTTTATTCAGGCGCAGTATTTGACACATTGTATAAACGATAGTCTGAGACAGTTGGGAAGTCCTTGGTTGGACACAGCATGGTGAGATGCTTCTGGGAATGCTCACTCTCTTCTAGTGAGAAGATTTCAACTCTTTACTTAGAACAGAGAAAATCAACCGAATGTACTATAAAACATGGTAGAATGTGCGTTTCACTGGCTTGCGAAATTATACAAATCCATCAAGATCAACGATAATATGATGACGTAGCTTTTGGCATCATCATTGTTGATCGAAGGTCACGTGGCGCCTCTTTCGTCACGGTGCTTTCAAAAGGCACGCGATGTCACTTCTACTCAGGGATTTTGGAGAACTGACGTTGTGTTACACAACTCGGTGCCTATGGAGCTGTAATATCATTACTTCTCCGAATAAACCAGGGTCTTTTAAAGATACGAAAACACTGATATTCCACGGCGTGTGCTCTAAAAGGTGATTTTCTTGTACTTGTGCGGGGACAGCAGGAGCATTTCACGTTGCTCGACTTTTTATTTTAATAGGTACACGCACGTTCGGCGATTTATAATTGTAATGTTTACGTTGTGAGTAAGGTTGCTGCACATCCCGTCTTTAGAGGGCTTCTTCATCCTGCTGCCAATGAGCTCTTGAAAAAGATTAAAAACAAACGCATACAGAACAGAAACTCGCCGTGTGCACGCCGCGGCCCGGAGCAATAAACGGTTTCACCAGGTTTGCTGTAGCAACCGCGCCTGGTAACAGTTTACCTGACCCAGGCAGCTGCAGGCCCAGCGCAAGCATGGCGGGGCCCTCAGACTCGCTGTTGTGGCTGGAAAATGCCAAATTCCAGATTGAGAACCTCCAGGTATGGCTCCTGCTTTTGTTCCTTGCTAGGGCCAGTGCAGATGCAGCCGAAAACGTGGACAACTGCAGAATATCTCGCAGGCCATCATGGCTGCGCCATACCCACGTCAGACCGGTGCCGCGTCAGGTGTACCACAGACCTGGAATGTCACGTTAGGTGCTGACTGGCGCGTACCCGTTCAGTGAAGATGCAGTGAATCGTTTAGCAGAGACCACCTACCTTTATGTTATTACGGACAGTTTCTAGTCCTTGATTTTGGCGCGAGTGTAATGCATTCTGGGTTTTGTGGTCTTATTTGGCTTCCATTGAATTAATTAGACAAACACACCAAAAAAATAATGCTTTCTAGGTGACAAGCTCGGGTCTGGAGGCGGTGTCCTAAAGACATGGAGCTGGGTGGTCGCCCTAACTGAATCTGTACAGTTATTTGTCATATGCGATAAATAGCGCCTAAACTCATAATCAGCATTAGGAGTTGGTCACTGTATTCCGACCTGTGCGTAAGTCCCTCATTACACACTGGTTGGAAATATGATTTGGTAGGTATGTAATGCATCAGATAATTATCGGATGTGTTAAATAATCAACCTTTGTTAAATTTCAGGAGGTCAAACCTGCCGAAATTTAATAGGGGGAAAGCATAAAGTATTTATCATATGTGAACATTTTAGTGCATCAAACACCAACTCACACAAATTGGTATTTGTCGCATCCCATAAATAACATACCCCCAGGGGCGTAGCTTGATCATTATGATTTGGGGTGTTAGCTTCAAATTTCACAAAAATTACGCTGGCACATGATGTTAAAATCCATTATACCACAAGCAGAGCGCACAAGAGCTGCATAAGGGACAATGGAGAGGGAGAGCATTGTGTGTTAGTAGGTGGACTAATTGAGAGAAAGCACATCATATAGTGAAGAAAAAAAACATTTTGGAAGACTTTCCAAACAGAGAGAGGGAGAGAGTGTGCGTTTTTGTCTGTGTAAAAGTTCCTGGTGAAATTCGACAGACACCTTACCATGCCAGACTGAATTCACCCGCACGCAACTATTTATCACAAAATACATTTATTGGGGGTTGGGGTGTAACACCCCACCTGCCCTGCAGCTACGCCCTTGCATACCCCATGGTAGCATTATTTATTAGATACGATAAATAGTTCTTACACTCGTGAACAGGGCCTGAGTGTACTAGCACTACGCTTATTCACGATGGGAGAACTTCTTAACTGGGTCACTATGAGTGTACAGTTCCTATACTGGAATCCGTACTGTGGTAGTGAAGCAGAACTACATCCCTTTATTTTTACTAGTTCTGAACTTGGGTCATTAGAGGGCTACTGGTTGTATACATGTATCACTGTGTGCACTAGTATACATTTGGTCACCAGGAGTGTGCTGCTTCGTTATGGGGTAATTGCAGTGCTTAATTTGTGCTTGTTGTTTCCGGTGCTGAGCCCTGGCACTTATTTTTTAGGGCTGGGGCTTGTTCTCCTGCCTCAAGCATTTGGTGCTAGCAAAAGACACATATGGGAAAGACGGAGGTAGAAAAAAACGAAAAAGCGTCACAAAGGGAGAAAGTAGAAAGCTGCAAGAGTGACCTGAAGGGGCAGGTAGTGGCTTTATATGGATTAAAGAGGCCGGAGAAGGCTTCAGGATTACACCGCCTCAGTATTCCGTGTTCACACATTTAAATGCAGCAGCCGCATGTTTAAAAGGAGGGCTATGGGCACCAGAACCTTTTTATTTACAAATTAAGCACTGGGTAATTGTGGTTTATTTGTTATTTCTTTGCGTGCTTGATGTACTGGTTCATTACTGGCCATTGCATGTGTGCTTCTAATGAATTACACAATGTAGTCAATCTGGAATTAATTTGGTGTGCTGGTTCTTTCCAAGGTTACAATAGGTGTGCATGTTACATATTGGTGCACTGCAGGTGTTACTGTTTTATACTGTGTATTGCTATGCAGATCTACTAGTTTTAAACTGGGTAGCTATTAGTGTATGTATATTAATGCTATTCTATGTCACCTTTTGTGTAATGGTTCTGTTCTGTTTCTACTTTTACTGGTTCTGTAGTAAGTCCATAGTAGCATACAAGGTTCTGTTATGGTTCACTATGAGCATACGTGTTCTCTAAACACCCCTATTGCTTCAGCACAACAGTCTGGTTTGCTAAAGACATTGTGGGGACTTTCAGAAAGTTGACCTAGGAATCCATTCCGCTCATTGATTACCATTGGATTTGTGATTTTTAATTCACAATTTCTGGCTTTCGATTTGCTGGTTTATTTCCCTTAGGCTCTCCAGGTTCAGTTCGTCCCTCCCATTGCCTAAACTGTGTTTTCTGCTAGCAGGCCTTTAAGTCTTGTTCTTATCTCATCACATTTGCTGTGCATTCAAAGACCAAGGTAAAATGCCAGGGGCTGTCTTCCATGGGTGCTTGCTTACTTTTCTTTCTCTGACATCCGAGTGAGAGGATTTATGTAACAATCTTGTGGGATACTGTGGGTAGGAAATATTTTTTTCTAGCATATGATAATGTTTAAATGAACTGAGTAAGTATTTCAGAACTATGAATGCACAACTAAAGCACATTTTTTGTTATTTTGGAAGTGTGTTAGAAACAAATACTTTATGATCAAAACAAACCATTAAACTAGATGATGCAATTTCCACAAATTTTCATCTGTGCACTGTATACTTTTATTATTAAAACTGTATGTCTGTGCAGATGTAATGGTCATTTCAATTGAAAATATGTTGTCTGTGATTGCAGTGTGCTACCATACCATGAATACTCCAGTCTACACCACTCCATTCTACTCTGCACCATACCACCCCACTACACTCTACTCAGCACCACTCTAGTTTACACCACTCCATGCCACTGAACTCTGCATCACTGCACTCTGCGTCACTGCACTCTACACCACTCCAGTCTCGGCTACAACAATCTACACTGCACAGTTCCCCTCTATGCCACTCTGCAACACTGCACTTTACGCCACTGCACTCTATGCCGATATATGGTATGCCAATACACTCAGCACCAATGCATTTTACACTGTAACACTCAACTCTGTGTCCCTGCACTCTATTCTAATCCACTGCATGCCACTCTAATCTACTTTGGACCACTGCTGTCTATGCCACTGCACTCTACACCAATTTACTCTACACATTACACTCTATGCCAGTGTGCCCTGAACCACTTCACTCTATGCCACTTCTCTCTACTCTGAAACAATCTACTCTACAGCACTGCTCTCCATGCCAATCTACTCCACTCTGAGCCACTTCACTCTACTTCACTCTGAGCCACTCTACTCTACGCCACTGCACTCTATGCCATTTTACTCTTAACCACTGCACTTTGCATCAATAAATTCTACACAACTGCAATATATGTCACTGCACTGTATGAGACTGCACTCTACTCTGCATCACTGTACTCTGTGCCACTCTAATCCACACCACTGTACTATGACACTACTCTGCAACACTGCACCCTCCACCTCTGAACTCTACGTCAGTCTACTCGGCACTACTCCACTCTACAACACTATACTCTACTCTGCACCACTCGATGCTACTCTATACCACTCTACACAACTGCACTTTATGCCAGTCAACTTTACTCTGTACTCTATGCCACAGGACTCAATGCCAATCATCATTACTCTGCACCACTGCACTCTGCGTTACTCGGCTCTATGCCATTCTACTTTGCACCACTCTACACCATTCTACTCTGCTCCACTCCACTCTACGGCACTCTACTCAGTACTAATCTATTTTGTATTGTATACTGCTGATTTCAGTGCCACTACACTCTACACCACTATACTCTGCAACACTCCACACCAGTGCACTCTACACCAGTCCACTCTGTCACTACAGTGTATGCCACTCTACGCGACTCCTCACAATGTCACTCCAGTACATGACACTGTCTGCCAATTCACTCTGACACTCTATTCCACTCCTCGCCATCCCACCTTATGACACTCTACTCCACTCTTTGCCATTCCACTTTGACACTCTAGTCCACTATTTGCTGTTTGACTATAAACACTCTACTCCACTCTTCGCCATTCAACTCAACAACACTCTACTCCATTCTTCGCCCTCCACTCTTTGCTATTTCACTCTACTCCACTCTTCACCATTCCACTCTATAATACTCTCCACCACTCTCCTCTATGCCACTAACGTTTAGTCATGCTGAACAGCAGACACGCTGGTGAGCAACATGGCCAGAATACATTGGCAAAGCCAATAGTTCTTACATAGACCTAAAAGCCAGGATGAGCTCAACCATATTCCTTGTAGCACTTTTGATATTATTACTACTGGGGAGACTAACAGAGTAAAAATACCTCATGATGGCCAAGGAATCCCTCTATTAGAGGTCAGCGTGGGTATGGGTTAAAATCCCATTAGTGGGAGTGTTAGACCTGGCATATTTTGCCGTGTTTTCCCTGTCTTTTTGCCTTCTGACTCCCTGTTTCTATGGTATGCTGCACTCTGTTTTTGCTGGTTTATTGTCTCTGTACACTTTACCACTGCTGATCAATGCTAAAGTGCAAGTGTTCCCTATGTAAATTGTATTGGTGATTGGTTTATCCATGATTGGTATATTTAATTTACTGGCACGTCCCTAGTAAAGTGCCCCACAGGTGTCCAGGGCCTGTAAATCAAATGCTACAAGTGGGCCTGCAGCTCTGATCGTGCCACCCACATGAGTAGCCCCATGAGCATGCCGTAGACTGCCACTGCAGTGTCTGTGTGTGCAGTTTTAAACTGCCAATTCGACCTGAAAAGTGTGCCCACTTGCCAGGCTCAGACCTTCTCTTTTACTACATGTAAGGCACCCCTAAGGTAGGCCCTAGGCTGCCCCATGGACAGGGTGCAGTGTATTTAGAAGGTAGGATATATATTGGTGTGTTTTATAAAACCTAACAGTGAAATACTGCTAAATTCGGTTTCCACTCTTGCAAGGTCTATCTCTCTCATAGGCTAATATGGGGGCTGCCTTTAAATAACTTTTAAGTGCAGTTTCCCTTTGGGAGCAGATTGAAATGTTGAGGTCTCCAAACTCACAATTTAAAAACATATCTTTTTTGTAAAGTTGTTTTTTAAATTGTCTGTTTGAAAATGCCCCTTTTAGAAAGTGGGCACTTTCTAGCTTAAACCATTCTGTGCCTCCGCCTGCTTGTATATTCCAGACTGACAGTTGGGCTCCCTCTAGACAGTGACACAAAGGGAGCTGGGTATAGCCTGCATATCCTGATTAGAGTTGAGGGAGGAGTGGTCACTTTCACCTGAAAGGGCTGTGCCTGCCCTCACACAATGCAGTCTCCAACCCCCTGGTGTGTGTCTGGGGCCAGGCCTGGGCAAGGCAGGATCTTGTAAACAACAGAGACTTTCCTTTGCAGTTTGCCTACTTCAAAGGCTGAACTGGGTATTAGTAGTGTACCCTAAACCCCAGACTTGTAGAACACTTCTGGATCAAGAGGAACCTCTGTCAAGGAGAAGAGCTGAAGTGCTGGATGAGAAGTACTGCCCCTTTGAGGTGTGTGCTTTGCTGGGTTAGCCTTCAGTTGCTGCTTCTGCCTTAAAAAGGGCAAAGACTGAACTTTGCTGTGTATCCTGCATGTGAGGTTTCTCCAAGGACTCGGAGTAGAATTTGCCTCCTGTTAAAAGTCTCAGGGATATTAATGACTTCAGCTTCATCTGCCTACAGCACTGGGAACTGTGTGTTTTGTGCTGCAACAGATGAAAAACCACAGAGACACTGTCAGTGATGCCGGTGACTGCACCGTGACCTGATGACACCACACGGAGCCGTGCCCCACGTCGCACCACAACCCTGGTCTCACCGACGCAGTCACTGAGCTGCTGCTTGCACCGTGGCCTGTGGGCCCCGCACTCCACATCGCCTTGCTCATACCACAGCCTTGGCATCCCTGACGCCGCCGCTCCACGCTGACACTGATGCCGCTGCCTGCATCGTGGCCTGTGGGCACCACTCGTGAGGTACACAAAGCACCATTCCACACGCAGCCTCGGTCTACCTACACCAGGGCCATCGACTCCAGTGTCGTCAACAGACGCCCCTGTGGGCGCTGGACAGAGCACGCCCCACACCACACGTCCACCTTGGGCCCACCAACTACAGCGCTTCACCAATGATGACGCCCCACTGTGACCTGAAGACATTGCACGTAGCACTGCCTGCTTCACACCACAGCCCTGGTCTCACCAACGCTGTCACCAAGCCGCTGCCTGCATCATGACATGTGGGCACCACATGTCACATCGTCCCGCTTTGCACTGTAGCCCCCACACCATCCACGACAGCGCTCCTGACTTCTTAATCAGCCTGGAGTTCGATCTGCAACCCGCGTGACTTCAAGGGCCCAAACTACCCCCACACCGACACTGTAACTGGCCAGCGACGCTCCGGTCGGCCTGAACTGTTGGATTTGTTGTTCACGATGCCATGATAGCCGTAGACAGAGCTAGCGACTTCAAGGAACTGTATTCTTTTAGTTAATTCTTGCAAAATTCATATCTTTATTACTGTATGTTGCATTTCTCTTGTTTTGGTCTGGTTTTACATAGATAAATATTTGCTATTTTTCTAAAACTGGTGTGGTGTCCTTTTGTAGTGTTTCTACTGTATTACTGTGTGTTATGTGCAAATGCTTTGCACATTGCTTCTGAGATAAGCCTGACTGCTCGTGCCAAGCTACCAAGGGGTGAGCAGGGGTTATCTGAGCTGGGCATCTCCCTTTTCCTGACTAGAGTGAGGGTCCATACTTGGACAGGGTGAATTTCTGGGATATAATGGTCCTATGACCCTCAACTATGCCATCAACATGTGTAAGACCTTATCCTATAGCCTACATGGCCCAGGGCTTTCATCAGGACTTTATGAAATCTGGTGCCCCAGTGTCAATGTCCAATCACCCCATGTCACACAAAAAGCATGTAATGTTAGTAGTTGCATGCAAGGGGAGTCAATTGTGAGTCTGGCAGTCCTAGGACCACCGCCAGACTCGTAATGAGGGCTTGGTGTCTGCAGCCTATCTCTGGGTCACATTACTGGGTGTGGGTGACAGTTGGGCTTTGTGTATTTCTCCTAGACAGCCATGCTATGGCAAGCCTTATAGTCACTGGATGGGCCATCACTTGTAAGATGGGAGGGAGGAGCTGGACCCAGCCCCACTTGCACTTGAATACTGTGTCTCCTGTTGCCTCACAAAGGGCTGCATACCCCCTGTAGTTAGTATGGAGCCAGGACCAGGAAGGCAGGGCACCTGTGCATTTCAAAGCCATGCTGCTAGAAGCTTCTCCCTACTTAAAAGGCACACTGGGTATAAATACTGGACCTCAGATACCACCACTTCAGTACACTTTAGGACCTGAGGATACTCTGTCAGGAAGAAGGACTGCTGTGCTGCTACAAGGACTGCCACTCTGCTGGAGTACTGCTCTGAAGGAACTGCTGTCCTGCTCTGCTGACCTTCTGCCCTCTTTCCTGGCTGAGAATGACTGTACCTGCTTCTCTTTGACCCAGAGTTACTCCAGGGGCTAGCTGGCTGGCCCCCTGATCTGAATCCCGAGGGACACAACAGCATTCCAACATCATTGCAGCTTCACCTGGTGTATACCATATGTGAGTCTACCTTGCCAAGTGGTGCCCTCCCAGTCCTGGTCCCTTGGAAATGGGTTTAAGGTGTGGTGCGTGCCTCTGTGGATCCAACTGGACTGACACATCTCCTATACTGTGCTATGCAACCGTGATCAGAACAGACGCATCTCCATTGCTGCATGGAGTGAACTGTTGCAAAGACCCGCATCGTCACCACAAACCCACCGGAATTGCCACTGCATGACACAGCTTCATCGCAGGCATGGACATCAATTCACCAAAATGCCAGGGATAGCAGAAGTGACATTACGTGCCCTTTGACCTCCACTTTCACTCACAGACACATACTTACACATACACACAAATTCACACTTACACACACACTCTCTCACATAAACATACTTTCACGCGCAAGCATGAAAAGAACAAACATTTAAAATCATTTTTATTTACTTCAGCTGCCATGGAAGGGAATATTCACATTTTTATTACACTAGTAGTGAATAATATATTATTATTCATTATTAGTGTAATAAAAAATTGACAGAAAACAAAGAGGGCAGAGTGCTAAATGGCGTCCATAAGGACCAGCTGCCACTGTGTTCCTGACACTGAATTTGCCACCTGTGAAGTGAGGGGTCACAAAGGCAGTGCTAGGGGTCGCAAAGGGCAAGCCAGGGGTTGCAGCTGCACCCTCTGGTGACCCCTAAATGATGTCCATAGTCGCAGGCCGTTGCATCCCTCATCGACTGCAGCCTCGATGACGCTGGATTCTGCATCCCAACATTGCAGCTCTTCAGAACTTACACATCGCCTCACCTGCACACCGCATCCTTCACACAAGACTTCTCATCACAAGCCCCACCGACAGGATCCTCAACGATGCAGGCACTTGCATCACAGCCTCGTCCTATTTCGGAACTGACCCATTGCTTCGGCTGCATGA
The DNA here is from genome assembly GCF_031143425.1 of Pleurodeles waltl. Taxonomy (NCBI): domain Eukaryota; kingdom Metazoa; phylum Chordata; class Amphibia; order Caudata; family Salamandridae; genus Pleurodeles; species Pleurodeles waltl. The sequence goes on along the minus strand of NC_090440.1, from coordinate 1,961,473,971 downwards.
CACACCTTCGACGCACAACCAGGATTCAAGGTACTTTGTTCAGCAGGCCTAACTGGGTCCCTGTAGCCAACCCGTGCTCCATCGCAGTCGGCCAGAACTTGTGACTTTGTCCTGGTCTGGTGTGATCAGATATTCACAGTTGGTGCTTTGTGCTTTTTCGTGCTGTGCTTTTTGGTGCTATCTTCACTAAAATCCTTAAAATTGCAAATCTCCGGTTCTATTGGATTTTTGTTATTTTGGTCCTGTTTTATTTATTACATTACGTTCTATTTTTCTAACTTGGTGTGAGATCCTTTTTATGTGGTGTTTTCACTTTATTACTGTTTGAAGTGTAGCAAACATACTTTACATATTGCGTCTAAGGTAAGCCTGACTTCTCTGTGCCAAGTTACCAGAGAGTTGAGCACAGGTTAATTTAGGGTTGGCTTGTGCCTCATCCTGACCAAGACTGTGGGTGCTATTTGACCAGGGGTTACACCCCAGTTATCCAACAAAGCAATTTCTTACAACTACTATTCGCCCAAGTGGAAAATCCACATTAATAAATTGTGTACATTTGCACAATTCACTTAATACTTTCCCTACACCGCAATTAGATATAGGCTTGTTCTCTTCCTTTCCCTACCCTCTCTCGTGCCTGTAAAGAAACAGGTCTTTTCAAGGTGTATTCACCGTATTTTGCCTGCCCAAACTCCCCATCATCTATCCAAAATTTATGACAGTGGAAAATCTACCACATTGACAAATTTTTGATTGCAATACGAGCCCTTTGTGCTGCAAAAATTCCACTACGTTTGATTCCTTAAATGCGGATATGATTTTTCAAATGGCATTTTCGCCCTTAAATTACACTTATTTTTGGAAAACCCCCTTGTGAATTGGGCCAGCAGAAACTAAAGTTGTTCAGCTAATATTACTGGACATTCAACATTCTTGTATCAATAGCATACACACATGGATACATAGTTGCATAGATAATAAAGTTACACAGTTATCATAGATACCTAGATTCAAGTCTGTCATAGTAACATCCAGTGTAAACTTTCAGCCGAAGTCTCGGGCAATTGTTTAGTCCTGCCCTAATGTTGGAAAAATTTCACAATTGCAGCCTTTGTCAATCCTTCCTCAGAAAAGATGTACATTGAATTCTACTTTTATTTTAAAGGAGGTTATGTGCAATTCGTAATCTGCATTACACTGCATTTATTAATTGTGAACAGATTAATGTTTTTACATTTTACTTTTAATGGGGAGATATTATTTTTGACTATGCTTTCAAAAACGTTCAGTGGGACGCTCCCTGAAGCTCCCAGGAAGGTTTTTTTCCAAACCCTCTTCCTCCTCCCAGATATCAAAGGCTGATTTGCAGTTAAATGGATAAGTTCAATTTAGCCTCATGTTGTAAACTAAGTTCAAAGCAGCAGACAAACATTTCTAAAATAACTCAGGCTGTGGATATTGTACGTGCGGTAGTTCTGGTGAATTCCTAACAAGATAAACAGTGTTTAACTTGAAAGTTGATATAAATTGCCTTACTCTTTCTTCTTGGCACTCCATAAAACGCATAGTTTTAGAGAAGGTATGCTGACCTTCTAGACAATTTCCTCAGTGACAACTGCACATTTTAATCTGTTATTTTAGGACAGTGCACATGAATTCATGACAATCTATTGAGCAGGGAAACAGTAAATATTACTTCTTAGCGGTTTTATAAATATAGGATTGTAATAAATAAATAACATCTTAAATCAACACTGTAAGAGAGCACTTTTCTACCCCTTTGATTTTGCTTTGGTTCATCATAGTCTCTGGCTGCACGCCCACTCATCATGAAGCTGTGAGAAGACTGGCTACAAAGGTGACGTTGCCATGACCTCTGGCCAGCCACCAGAATGGCTTTTCTCACCCTTACCCTATGAACTCTTCTTCTTGGACAGCATCCCGATACCGTTTGACCTGCCACCTAAAGACTTGTCTTTCTGTCACTATCCCAGTGACCAACGTTTTGGTGCCCACGTCCTGACATTAATTGGCATTCCCCTGTCATCCGCTTTTTCATCCAGTCCCCTGTGCCCTTGTCCTGGAGACCAAGTTTCTGCCCTAGCAGGTCTGCGTATTCTAAGCCCCCATTCCAGTCCCTTCGAATTTAAACTTGATTTGGTGCCCGCTTTTTGGCCGGAATTTGCATGCCTCTTGTAGGCCTCTCATTCTGCAACTGCATCTCTCTTTTGGCGCCTTCGTTTTGGGATCTAGCAGGTTTGCTTACCTGTAACTTTTCTGATCCTTCGGTTCCTCACCACCATAACTGTGCACCCACTCATTCTAATGCTGCATAAGTTGTAACCACAAAAGTTACATAATCCAGAATTTTGCCAATCCGCCTCCCCTGATTTGTGGTAACTGATCACATGGCTTGTAAGGTGACACAAGCCCTCTAGTTCTTCACCTCCTTTTTGGCATTCTTGTCCAGGAATCATCTGATTAGAGGCATCAGAGGTAAAGGGAGAATCATTGTTGCCCCTACTCTGTTCAGCCATGTTGTTTTTGTGTCACAATATCAAGGTGAAGAATATCAACTTTTAACAATATTTACTCCATGTAACAAATACCATCATACTATGAAAGTAAGTATATATGGGGACGTATGCTTAATTCCCCATGTACTTAACTTTACAGTACTGTGGTAGTTAATATTCTGGAGTCAATGTTCTTGCAGATCAAAATTTTGACCACCATATAGTGAACCAATCTGCCGTGTTCAGGTGTGACAGGGTTGAGAAGGAACATCTTCTCCAATGTGATCACCAGAAGCCGTACATACTACAGTGCTCAAAGCAGGTTCCACATCTAAACCTGCAGATGTCATCATCCATCTGCCTCTCCTCATGTGACAGTACTGGCAAGGTATTACATTGAGAGATGATGTTAGCACATTATTCAACAGTACCTCAATACATACTACATAATAACAACTCTAAATCAAGAACAAGTCTGTTTTGTAACAAATGCCATAAAAATGTTGCTTTCTTCACAACCCTTTATTTTCAACATCTCTCTTCTGTGTCATGTTATAAGGTCGTTTTACTAAACATGTTGCAACTAGTTTGCCATGGTATGAATATTTTCAGAGTGCTTGCTCCTTTTTCATTTCCAAAGTAATGCTGAGGTTGACATTTCCAGATTTCTTGCATTAGTAGTAGTGTACCATCAGCAACCATACAACAGCCAGAACATTCAAATTCCACACCTGCCACTTGTCACTATCAGGCTCAGATAGCTTACTTCAATCAAATAGTAAACTTCAAAGCAGAACAAGAACTGCAAAAAAGAAATCTCAGCACACATTCCCTCCTCCTCCAGAGATCCTACTTTATACATGTCATAGTCCCATCAGAATATATTTGAGCGACCTCCCGATGAGCAAAACACAGCATCATATACATTTATTTGGAAAGGTGATGCCAAGGTGATGCCACACCAACAGAATAGAGCACCCATTAACAATCTTTCAACACTGAATAACTATTTAATAGTTAGATCTTACCACATCACCTATACATAACCTAAATAATTCAGTTTGAAAAGTGGTTAATTGTGCTCTCAGATGACAGCACTGAAAAATTTCACAGGTAGTGCCCTAATCCAAACCCACTGAAATGTGGTGCATATGGTGTTTCAATTGAATCAGTATAATTTCATCATAATGAAAAATATCAGTAAGTGATTTCTTAACCTGTGTTTCTCAGTACTCATCGAAAGAGTTGAGCTTTATCTTTTGCATAATATTATGTCAAGCTGCATCATAAGACGATTTGATATAACCCTGTTTCAGTACCACCTGAAAAATGGGTTAAACTGCCGCTCACCCTATGCCTATGCAAATAAGTCAAACAAAAAATACTCTGCCCCTTGTAAGTGATCCCAAATCATATTGTGCTGAGCGGTTTACTGCTCCGCAGCAAGTTTTATGCTGTGCAAGTACCTATACATACTTACGTACACTGTATTTATGATAGCTGAATATCAATTGTTTATTATTGTTTCACCATAACATCATGGCGAACATATTGTGACTACGAAATATCATAGGGCATAATATGGATGGTAAGTATTTCTTTTATACATTAGTATTAGAATATTGTTTACTAAATCTAATGGTGTTTTATATAGTTAGTTGTTAATGTAAGAAATTATGATATGTTTTATTTTAATTCCTCTGGTTCTTATGTATATTTGATTTTTTTCTAATGATTGTGAGTTATTTGAGAGCAGAAGTGGGAGGTGTATTGGGTTTTAGTCAGGGATTGGGTGGGGAGTGTTTACATGTTATTTAGTACAAATGTTATTACGCTAATTAAACAACTTAAAAGTGATACATGTTAATTATTTCTTCATTTAAAATGAATAAAATTAATTATTTATTACATTAAAACAAATGTGAGTGCTTAGGTATTTTTGCGTGTATAAGTTCACTTTTATGTTTATATTATGGGTTATTGTGATTTATTTTATTTGTTAATTATAATAATTTGTTTTGTTCTTGGTTTGGCGTTTTCTTTTTAGTTATTTTAAAAATGGTAACACATGTTGGAGTAGGTATATACTGATTTTTAAAAATATATATATTTTAATTAGTTGTAACAAATATATTTTTTGGAATAGTAAATCTCACCCTTTTATATATGTATTTTCATCCTCTTTGGTTGCATTGCAGTTAAAATAGTAATTAGGCAAAATTAATTTTACACTTTCTCTATTATCTGTGGGTATAGAGGTAGAATAGCATATTTGAACCTCCCACGTTGATGCATGCTACCAATGTTTGGGGGGGATTCTAATTGATAACAAATTATCAGATTTAGTATCTCACTTTTCTCCACTGGTAGTAATTATTGATTATTTTGTTACTTCCTAAAGAAGGAAAGCCCCCACAGGCCCAGCTAGGATTCAACCCTGTTACTAAACCTTTCCAATTCACAAACCTTTTTCCAACAGTAGGAGTGTCTTCAATCAATCATTTTGTTTATTTCGGGTTGCAATGAACCCATAACACGAGTGTAGCCATAAACAATAAACTTACTTAACACATAAAAACACAATAGAAACAGTGAAAGGAATTTCTTTGATATAAAACAAAGCTACCATGATATATTAATCTAATTACACGAAGTGCAAGTGCTCAAGAAGTGTCATCAGTTTGTTGTTAAAAGAATTTTCATAACAATTACGATCATCTTGAACCCCAATTACATAAAAACAGGATACATAAGTAGGGAGTTGGTGACTGCTAGAATCACATAGCAATTTAAACATATACAAAATACCCAACTCCCTACAACCATATCCCATGCAAAGAGGCAGAATACTGGAGTATTACCAAATAATAAGAAATTATAGTTGCCTAGCAGATTGTTTCCTTATTAACCAAACTGCATAGAGGTCCCTACTCATGGCAAATGTGATATGCTCATCTGCATTTGTTCTTAATATCCTCAAAGCTATTGTATAGCTTCTCAGCCCTAGATGGTTGCAAAGGGGTTTAAGCCATTTCCTGCGAGGATATTTGTACTAGGGGCAAAAAAACAGTAAGTGTATTACATCTTCACTAGGTGCCCCTCACAGACCTTAAGATGATGAATCTGTCAATTGTCTGTTCCAGCTTTTAGTGTAGTGCCCATTCTGGAGGATACCCAACCTGAATTTGATGAGTAAAGCCTTGGCATAACCTGGTCTCAAGGTACGGTTCAAAGGATAAATTATGTTTAAACTGAAAACAGGCTGATGTCAAGGCTCTGGATCTACTGTTAGAAATATACTTTTCTGCTGTGGGTGACCAATATGGTGCTTTAAGAGCTGATTTTACATTGTTAGTAAAAGCGGATGGGGCGGTCCATAGTGAGCTCATGCCTATTGAGTGAAAGGTCAATGTTAAATGAGAAAGCCATTTAATATCTAGCGAATTGGGGATGCTCATGACTTTAGTTCATTTCGTAATGGTTCCAGTTCTGGATTGCTCCATAGGTGCATCAAAAATAGCAGAGGGCCTGATTACAAGTTTGGCAGAAAGGGTACTGCCATTGAAACAGCATCAGATTTCCCAGCTGCCAACTTGGCGTTCCGCCAACTGAATTACGATGTTGGCAGGTTGGTGATTGAGAGCCCCCCGGAGCCTTGCTGACTCCGCCATCCATTCACCGACTGCATTGATGGCAACATGAGGAAAGGCAGCTGTCAGACGGCAGTACAGACAAGGTTCCCTCCGTCCAGATTACAATGTGCCTTTCTGTTGAGCCGGCTGTGGCAGGAAGACCACCTGCTTTGAGATGGCAGAATCAAAGGAAATTGGGTGCAACCTCACTCATTTCCTTCTTTTCCCTTAGTCTCCAACGTGGACCCCTTCGTCCAGGGCCCACCTTCACAGCAGCAATGTGGCCCTGAAAAAAATGACCATGTGGCATACAAAATCCAGGTAAGTAAGTTTCACACTTTTCTACCGGTGCACATATGGTCTGGACTCCATCAATGGAAAAATAGCATTGCCAGAGGATAAACGCACTGCTATAGGCCTTCCACATAGTCATGCGGAAACATAGGTGAATTCAAGAAGATATTTGAGCACCTTATTGATGCATAATCAGAACAGAGTCTGGACTAAGATGCAGCCATGGCGAACTCCACACACAATCTGAACACATTTAATTAAATCCCCCTTGGAACCCTAACTCACCTTAGCGTAATGTGATTCGTGCAGTCTCATTAGTATGCCTAATAAAGATAGGTCAACACTTTCCATAGCTTGCTCCTGGGTACTAAATCAAAAGCTGTTTTAAGATCTACAAAAGACACATAAAGATGGTCACTAGATAGCAGGAAGTACTTTCATTGCATTATTGTGAATTGAAAGATTTGATCTTCGGTACTGGTTTTCTGTCTAAATCCTGCTTGCAAATGGGATAAGATGTTAACGTCAATATTCACACCTTAACCTTACCCAAGACCTAGTGACAAAAAGATTTTGGGAGGTTTTTAATAAGACTTATGGGACGACAGTTCCTAAGGTTATTCCTATCACCCTTTTTGTATACTGGGATAACATCCACACCTCTCAAAGTTTCAGGGATGTTTCCCCCTTCCAGGAAATAATTAGACATCTTGTTAATATATGGGACCCAAACATCCCTTTCTGATCGGAAAAGGTCACCTGGGATTTTATCAGGCCCAGGAGCTTTCCCAGGCTTAAGTTGGTTAACAGCTCTTCTAGTCCCTTCTAAAGTAAAGTTCAGTGTCAGACCTTTACTGATCGTCCTGGTACATGGTACCTTTGAACACACATTAGGCTGAGATGCCATATCAGTAGATGTTGGGATGTTGTTATGCAGTTCACAAAAGTGTTGTTCCCCACTATTAGCTGAGATATATGTTCCAGTTGGTTGGTAGCTCTCGCGCTGCCATGGTGTGTCTTTCTCCAGCCTTATGAGTGACTTTGATTTACACCAGACTATTTTCCATGTATAGATGTATCTTACTCCAGGTTTAGGTGTAACTTAATCATAAATGAGTAATACAAAATTACGATTTCTAGGAACAAGCCTGTCTTATTCCTGGAAAACTATTCAATCAATCAATCATGGATTTGTAGAGCCCACTACTCACCCGGTGGGTCTCAAGGCGCTGGGGGTGGGGAGCTACTGGTCGAAAAGCCAAGTCTTGAGGTGTTTCCTGAAAGATGGAAGGTCATTGGTCAGGTGGAGGTGGAGTGGTAGGGAGTTCCAGGTCTTTGCGGCAAGGTGGGAGAATGATCTTCCTCCAACGGTCATGCGGCGGATGCGAGGAACGTAGGCGAGGGCATGGTTGGCGGAGCGAAGGTGGCGGGTTGGGGTGTGAAAGGTGAGTCTGTCATTGAGGTATGTGGGACCTGTGTTGTGGAGGGCCTTGTGTGCGTGGATGAGGATTTTGAAGGTGATCCTTTTTGATACTGGTAGCCAGTGTAGGTCTCTAAGGTGGGGTGAGATATGATCGCAACGTGGGATGTCCAGAATGAGGCGGGCGGATGCGTTCTGGATTCTTTGCAGTTTTGTTTGGAGTTTGTTTGTTATTCCTGCATATATGGCGTTTCCGTAATCCAATCGGCCACTGACCAAGGCGTGGGTGACGGTTTTCCTTGTTTCGATGGGAATCCATTTGAAGATTCTGCGGAGCAGGCGGAGGGTGTTGTAGCAGGAAGGGGAGGTGGCATTTACCTGCTGAGTCATGCTGAGTGTGGAATTCAAGATGAAGCCCACGTTGCGTGCGTGGGAGGTGGGTGAGGGTGCAGGTCCTAGGGATATGGGCCACCAGGAGTCATTCCAGGCTGAGGGGTTGGTGCCGAAGATGAGTAGTTCTGTCTTGTCTGTGTTTAGCCTGAGGTGGCTTGATTCCATCCAGCTGGCTATGGCGTGGAGTCCGTTGTCCTTTGCAGTGGTGGGATCTTTCGTGAGGGAGATGATGAGCTGAGTGTCGTCGGCGTAGGAGATTATGTTGATGTGTGTTCGTGCGATGTTGCAGAGGGGGGCCATGTATACGTTGAAAAGTGTGGGGCTGAGTGAAGATCCTTGAGGGACGCCACAGGTGATATTTGAGGCTTCTGATAGGAAAGGCGGGAGGCAAACTCTTTGGGTCTTGTCCGTGAGAAATTACGGGATCCAGTCCAGGGCTTTATCGCGCATTCTAGCGTTGTGAAGGCGTGTGCGGAGAGTGTGATGGCATACCGTGCAAAAGATGCGGATAGGTCCAGGTGGATGAGTGCTGCTGTTTCTCCTTTGTCTAGCATGGTCCTGATGTCGTCTGTTGCAGCAATGATTGCGGTCTCGGTACTGTGTTTTTTGCAGGAAACCGGATTGGGAGGTGTCGAGTGCCTTGTTGTCTTTCAGGAACCGGGATAGTTGATTGTTCACGATTTTTTCAATGACCTTGGCTGGGAAGGGGAGGAGGGAGATCGGTCGGTAATTCTTGGGGTCTACCGACTGCAATCAGAAGCAATCAGACATAGTTTTCCAGCAGAGTGAGCAATTCATTTATAGTACCAGTTTACAAAAATGGCTCTTGAGATGATCCATGGTGCTATCGCCCAATTTTCTTCATAAATTCTATTGTTGAGTTGATAGAGAGTGTGATTCCTGGAAGAGGAAGGTCCTGGGTCAGTGATCAGAGTTTTGTCAGAGGTGCAGTATGGTTTTCGTTGTGGTAGGGGGACAAAAGACCAATGCTTAAATCTGTAATTTTTAATTAACAAATATACAGTGGCCAAAGCAAGAGAAATACATCTGGCCTTTATGAACTTAACCTCGTATCTGATCCAGTTAACAGAGAATTTTTTTAGCCCCTCATGCTGCAGTTGGTGGAAACATTCTTTGCCCCGCAGTCAGAACAACGACCTGCCTTTACAATGCAGTCACTACTATGATTGCGACATTAGCACGCATTACTTTACCACGCAACTCATTACAACTACTTGCCTTAGGGGGCGCGTTGTGGCACTGGTGTTGGACTTAAAAATCCAATACCTTCCCTACTGTTGCATAGGCTGGAGTTGGAATAGTAATTTATTCTATTCCAAAGTCTAGCGCCCCCAAAGCAAGTCGTTTTAATGACTTGCATGGTAAAGTAATGCGTTGTAACATCACAGTCATGGTAGTGACTGCGTTGTAAAGGCATGCTGGGTAAATGTATGCTGGGTTCTGTCATTCAACAGCAGTTGGGGATAGATAAAAGTATTGTTTTTGTTTTTGAGGGATTTGCACTTGAACCTGTAAGCCTCGGTTAAGTATGTGGAGAGAGGCAAATGTACTGAACACTTCTTACTCAAGTGGAGGGTTAAACAAGGCTGCATCATGGCTCCTTTTTTATTACGTTATATACAAATAAATTGGAGCAAGTTTTGGTAGGTGAGGACGTGATATGCCCATGAAAGGTGGATGACATGTGCCAGTTCTTCTTTACGCTGGCAACGCTGTTCTGGTGTCCAGAACCGCTCCAAGCTTGCAGCTATTAATAGATAATTGTATTAATTATATGGACACTTTGGATTTGAGAAGTAACATAAATAAGTCTCATACAATGATGATAGTGCCTAGATCCACTATAAGTCAAACTCGTTGGTTAAGGGAAGCGTCACGGTGAACAGTTTCCCATATTTAGGAATCCTATTTGAGTCATCTCCTAATCGGATACCCCTTGTTACAACTGAGAGACATGCTTTCGCTATGAGTACTGCATCAGCCTTTGACTTTGCTACAAGAGTGGGGGGGGGGGTAAAAGTGTGGCAGGAATGTTGGTGATATTTAAGGCCAAGTGTGTTGCCCTAGCCAAGTGATGTTTGGGAGTATGTTAACCCCACCAATCTACAAATTGTAGAGAAAATGTTCTTTAAATTATTTATTTTGCTTCCTAAAATCTCTGCAACGTTTATTATTCATGAAGCATTGGGCAAAGCTATGTCTTAAACATCATCGAGATGAGGCCCTCATTTTGGTGGTTGTTGGATTGGTTAAAACCTGAGTTAGAATGTAATAGGATGATCATTAAACCCTTTTTAGATTTTCAGGGATGTTTTTTCAAGTTTCCAAAAGTTCGGTTGTCCTGATTTTTTTTTTATAACCCCGAAGGCAAGGTGGAAGCAGACAAAGCTTAGGTTAGAAATGCTTTTATGTCACAGAAGCGGGACGGGAGAGAAACAATTGCCTTGTTGGAACCATCTTTTAAGTCCTACGTTTTGTTGCACACTGCTATGTTAACTGTACCTTATTTTACACTCAACATGTCTAACATTCATCACTTTCTCATGACCCGCTTCACAATGAATATGTTTCATCGCCTGTTGCATGTGTCAAAGGGTTGTTTAAGAAACGAGGTTTTTGAGGTTTTATCAGCCTTGTCAGTGTGATTTTATCTCTACTCGGGGCGCATTGCATTTTGTTCTGATCTGCCCCTTTTATCAATACTTATGTTGGCTATTTTTTTTAAGCCTGCCTTGGTGAATTTTAAACAAGCCATACCAGCACTATTGTACTTGGAGCTACTATGATGTCATTTTTTTTTTATGTTGCCTTCTTATTAAATGGTACAGTCAGATTAGGGAATACTACATTTTTAGAATGATTAAATGTATTTATTGACATTTATGGTTTTACCTTGTTTTATTCCAAATAAAGTTACTTGACTTGACGACCCAGAGAAAATGCTTTGTGAATCAGGCCTGGACATTCAGGTGTAACTCACATCTAAGACAGGCGTAATCCACTTCTACTCATAAAAAAGCTTTCTGAATTGGGCCTAAAGTTCCTAGCTGGCTCATAAGCTTGGATAGTTCTGAACTGCACAGGACACTATAGAAGCCCTTGTTCAGTTAGAGACCATGGTTCTTGTGCTGAGGTGGCATGGGATCTGACTTTGAAGGAAAGGCATGTTGGAATCTCAGGGTTCGTTTTAAATATGCGGCGCCACAACAGCCTGCCACAGTGTACCCCTCAGTGCCTTTTATGCATACTGCTTTGCTGACTTCACCAAGGTTTTCCTTGCCGTTCAGTCACATCATTAGTAAAACGAGAGAGAGCAGGGCCGCAGCCCACTTGATATTTGCTTTACTCGATGGCCCATCAGCAAAGCCTTATGTCAAGGGGCAGAAAGTTCACCACGGCTTGCATGAGTGGATGGGATAGTGGCCAGCAAAGGAACAAAGCACAGGTACGCTGTGCACTCAAGTTGGTCAAAAGGGTACTGATTTTGTTTGATTTCTAAAAAAAAAATATGTAAAGGATTGTAAATAAAATCTATAGGCTTATAACAGGAAAAGGTCAGACAGCAGCAACTACTTTCTGCAACTTAGATTGTGTTTTTTCTACTATACAGGCAAAGAAAATAACTTGTAGTTTGGGATGATTCATAAATCTGCACCTGTAGAAGTAATCCTGTGCCTGGGTTCATATTTACTACTTTTTGCAATAAAAAAGATTTTCAGTAGTCTGGGATGTTCTGCCTGTCACAGGTGTCCAGTCCAACCAGAATCCTGGAAAAGTCCTGTGATTTTCCAAGTTAAGAATTTCCTAGTGGGGAATTGTGTGCATAGTACCACTCTGCAATGGGACAGGCCCACCCGATGGGCAATCACACTTTTTTTTTTTTTCTTAATAGGGAAAACATTTTGGCTGTGGAGAAAACCCTTCCCCTACAGCCCCTCCAAGTCTGAAGGTGTTTTGTTCCTCTTCCCGGTCTGGGCGAGGTCGTACCCCAATCCCTAAGAGGAGCAAGTCTCTGACTATTTCCACGGTAGGGCAATGCTCAAGAGGAGTTTGTTAATGCTCATAGACTCACACCTTTGTGTGCATTACTAAACTCACAAAATAAACTACTGTATCTGACCATTACCCCATCTCCTGCATGAGGCTTCTTGTTGAGTAATTCTACTCAGTCTTAATGTACAATCACCGAGATAGGATACACAAACACCATGTGCAACCAGAAGCAACCACACAAACTGATCTGTCCATGAACAGTTCTACCTCCTTCTGGTCCTTTCCTATTGCATACTGCCCTTGCCTACTGGAAGGTGGCTCTGCGTTATACTGCCCCTTGGGCACCCTGTGCCCCGAATATCCCTTTGCACAATCTCCCTATACCTTCAGGCACTCTCTCGACGTGGAGACTGCACCCTTGGGTACAGGAGGGAATGACTACCATCGGAGCATTATTCACAGACAGCATTATTCTATTACACTCTGATTTTACACACACTCATAACCTATTGAAAACCTTGTTTCGGACACATGCCGGTGTTACCCGGTAGACTTGCCAGCACTGGGTGCCAGACGGTGCAGAACCAAATTCCCACAAGCTGATACAGACGATATAAACCCTGGGTCATGGTAGCCACTTAATTTGCTGGCACCACAGAGAACTCTGCGCACACCTGTTGATTTCCCTAGCTGCTGTGAGGGCCAAATGGGAGGGGACCTAACACAGGAAATCAGGGATAAGAAATGGGCCTTCTTCCTCGAATACCCCAAAATAATATCTTGTAACTCCCACTTTAAGTTTAATTAGTTTTCCATTTTACATAGAGCACACCTTATGCCACGTAGACCCCACTCGATGTTCCCTATGGTGTCCATCACCTCCCCCCGCTGCCGTGCCCCAGACACAGCTCTATTGCATATGCTATGGGCTTGTCCCTTGTCATCTTCTTACTGGTCAGATATATGGGCCACCATGGTGGGCCTGACCGGACTGGATCACTGGCAGATGATGGAACAATGTATTCTAGGATTACTTCCCAGGCCCAAAAGGTGCTAGAGTAGTGGTGGGTTTCGCTGACTTGTCGATTGTGCTAGCGAAAAGACTCCTGACTGGGCACTGGAAATCCTCGACCATGCCCCTTGTCTCACAGTAGCATGAGGAGGTAGCACAATGAGGTCTGGCTGAGTGCGAGGAGGCCCACACAGAGAGGAATATTGAGGTTTGCGAAAGCGACCCATTGTGCTGGAATGGGATGCCCCCTGCTGAAATCCTTTAAAGCGCAAGTACACTGTACTGCCTTGACCTACTCCTTACCCAAAGCCCTTGTACAAAGTAGCCTAGTATTCCTGATACATTACATTCTAGTTACTGGAACACAGCTAGCTTAATGCCCCCTTTGCTTATACTACTATATAGATTTTAAAACCCACTTGTATTACATACGGCTACAATACACTATAGTGACAATGCCACGTTTAGGGAAAGGGAGGGATAGGATGGTTCATATTGGTTTAGACTCTAAGATGACTGTATTCTAAGGGCCACAGATATGCTGGAGCTGTACCTCAATGCTATAATTCGCTTTTATCGACTTGTGTACATCTGTATCTGTACCGAGTACAATAAAGTTTGTGTTAAAGTCTTACTGTACAATAACTAGGAGTAAAAGCATTTCTGCTGGCTAGAGATCCTTTTGTCACTGCAAAGCAGGCATAAATGATCAATTTACTGCCGTATACATACATTTATGGCTAAAAATAACTTTGTTTCTCAGGCCTAATATATGTAATGTAGAGCGTTCTATGTATACAGCTATTTGTGTACAAATGTACAAATAATGGCCATTGATACAGTGCACAATATACTATGAATTACTTTAGGCGTGTAATAAATAGTAGGTGTCATTTACTACCAAACTCATTTATACTGATGTTACCAACCTCAGACATAAATGGTTGGACTTAACAATGAAAAGATTCAGTTTCAATGAAATGTGAATTATAGTGTTTGTGCCAAACCATAAAAACGTTTCCATAACTATTGATACACAATGAGACATGAAATATGAATTTTATATCAAAATACGACGGTTTTGGCATATACAGTGCTAATTGCCTCATTTCTGTTGTTCATGGGCACTGTAAATATTAAATGTTACAACAATCCATGTTATTCTACTGAATTTGTCCAACTCGGAAGGATGGAAGCTGGATATGCATTTTCGTAATTCAAACTAGTGACCCCTTCAAAAATGCCTCTAAATAAAAGCTCTGATTTTGTGATCGATTACTGACAAATTGAGCTAAAAATCACCATTTGGTCCTGTAATTTTCACATTTTCCTCGGCGGAGAACCAAATGTTCTCCCTTCCCCAACTACCCGTGAGACATCCTTGAGTGACGGACTTGCTAGCATGGCCCACAGCTTCAAAAAACATTGGAAGTATCCTGGACCACTGCTTAAAAAGATTGGTCACTCCTGATTTTAAAGCGTGACGCAGTCTGCCCCGTGCAAAGCAGAAATTATTGGAGCTGTAAATACGTGATTTTGGCGATTTGAGTTCAAATACAATGTTATAATGTGAAAATATATCAGATCACTGTTCTAATAACCACCGACAATTGCAATTCCTACCGTGTATTTTTTCGCCGAAACAAGTTTTCGCACTGTAAAAAGGAACGTGTGTTTGGAGAAAAATACAGACCTATTTGCAACAAATGGCAATTGTTTTGTATTTATAGAAGACACATGTTGCCATGTCATGTTGCTCGACCCACTGTATCAGCAACTGTGGTCGTTTCTCGACTACGGAAGGGCGGTTAGTCCAAACATGGCGCAGAGGTTTGAGGTACATAATCTGCGCTTCGAGTGGGAACCTCAGTGAGTGGGAAGTCGAACTGGAGCCAGCTGTTGGACTCTGACGTGCTTCCCTGGTCAGTATATCCCCAAAACAGACGCAGACTAATTGGCTGCAGCTGGTTTTGGGTGACTTGCTGGTGACATGCCCTTCCCCGTGGCCCTGGGTGGAGCGGGAGAGGTGGGGCCTTCCATACCACGGCTTCCCACCGGCTCCAGGCTAGTTACCTCAGTTTTGGCCATTCTGCTGGCTGGCCGTATGTAACCTTCTTTTCCAAACTGGAGCTGTCAATGCTCGCAGTAGGATCCCATCCACACATACAATCACATCTAGTGGTGCAGACCACGGGACTGGCCCTAAGCGAGCATGGAATTTATGTAAAAGTATATACCTAAACGTAGCAAAAAGTGCGCATTCAGCTCTTTGGTGTGGTTGAAGCAGAGCAGACTCCATTTAAGGGCTGATTA
This sequence comes from Pleurodeles waltl, assembly GCF_031143425.1. Lineage (NCBI taxonomy): Eukaryota > Metazoa > Chordata > Amphibia > Caudata > Salamandridae > Pleurodeles > Pleurodeles waltl. The sequence goes on along the minus strand of NC_090440.1, from coordinate 1,961,458,377 downwards.
CAAGTGGACCATTAAAGTGTGATGCTTGGTGCGCTGACATCTGTTTGCACAGGGCTCGCAACCATGAGTGATAATTATTCGGTGCAAAAGAGTTCGGCAGGACAGCTTGGAATTTAACAGCGACAAAAGGCTTGGTATTTACCAGGACATGGGGGTGTTATTCAGTGGAAAGTCAAAATAGGTAATAATATTAGTGCATCTGATGAATTCTAAACACCTCAGTGTCGGTCACAAGTATTCAGGCCCAACTTCTCATGTTATTACAGAGCAATGTGGAAATAACGAAACGTCTTACCTCGACTCCCTTACTAACATTCCATTACCACAAGTTGATATTTACTAGGCCTCCCACTATTGTGTCTTTTACTTCCGGGGGGGGGGGGGGCAACATCCCCTAGAATTCTAAACTCGCCCAGTAAATCCAATTCACAACTATTCGATTCTACCTCCTCACCCCATCATCGTTTGTAATGATGGTTTCTTGTTTTTATTTTCAAAATTATGTGTTTCTTGTTTATGAAGTAGGCATTTTAAAATTAATGACTTTTGAATATCACTTTATGTGTGCCCCAAGCTTTTTAATGATTTGTTGCTGTTTTGGAACCATCACTCATGCTGGAAGTAGGTTTTGTGCATCTATTACTCCGTTCCAGAAGAGATGTTCTTTTCTGCAAATCGTTTCCCAGCACATTTTGTTTTAGAGCTCATTGTTCAACAACTTGTTTTCTTCCTCTAAATTATTCATATCGTCGTTGGTACATTTAAATGTCTCTTTCTTGTCTACACTATATCTGTGTTTCTACAGTCTCTGCACATTTATGTTCTGTATCTTTTATATTTCAATATATGATGCCTATCCTGTGCCATCTTGGTTGCCCTCCTGCGTCGCATGTCAACTTTACTCTTAAGGATATGTGGACTCCAGCATTAAACCCAAATCTCTAGACAAACCTTCAATGCTGAAATTTACAATGCAAAAAAAATATTTTTCGGCTTTGTCACACTCTTCGAAAGACAGTTAATCGGTAGCCTAATCCCACAATACTGAGGGTCCTTTATTGGCATACAATCTGCCACATCTTCTGCTGTTACTCAGATAATGAGCATAGACATGGCCGAAGCTCCACAACCAATTTTCAAACTTATTTAAAATGTCATTTTCCCACCGCCTCCAAGATATACATTCTGCTTTGGATCTTAGTCTCATCTGCAGCATATCGTCCTTTTTTAGCTGGTCTGCAATATCAATGGAAATTTTAATTTATGGTGATTTATAAACTACATTTGTCTTTGGCCTTCTGACGCAATCTGGCAGAAAAGACAAAGCATCTGTGGAGATTATTTGGTAAACAGTTTGGGTTGAAAGGATGTATGGGCTGCAGGGTCGTTCCTTAGAGCTTAGAGTGGTGTAGAAACGTTAAATACCCTGTCCTTTAGGCTCTTTGAACGGAACCTTCCAAAGCGAACACTATCTAGAGCACAGTGACCAAGAACTCATATTTTGACACAAGAGGACAGGCGGTGTTCTTAAGGGCAAAATGACACAAAATAGAGAACAGAAAAAGTTGATGGTCTGCAAATGTTAACAGAAGAGGTTGACTGATGTGTAGCAGAGTCAGTTGCTATCCTGATTTCTGAGAGAACAGTGGTGATAGTACTACGTCTTGGTCAGTGGATCCTCATGTAGCTCCCAATGGCTAATAACCAGTTGAAAAAAACAGCAATCTCAATTTTGATACAGATTACAAGGGGCTAATTATCCTCAGCAAAAAAGAAGCACAGGTACACAATGTGCTGGACGAGATGTGCTAGAATCAAAGCATAAACACTGAGAAGAACTGAGGCACCAAGGAGCAGTGTGGAACAGTGCATGCCAGGGTAGAAAATTTGCAACAAAATGGAAAAACTGAATTGTAGCAAAACTGATTCATCAGAAATGAACAAAAGAAATCCTAAATCTAACTTGGATATTGACATTTTCCAGCAAGATGAAATGATCAACAGTGCCTAACGCTACTGACTGGACTAGGAGAACGATAGTGATGATGAAAGTGGTCACTAGGCACGATGCAAGTGGTCACTAGGCACAATGCCAGTGGTCAGCAGGCACTAGCTGGATAGAGCCAAAACTGCGATTAACTCGGCTGCTGTTGCAACAGTGTGCTCACCAGAAATGAGGGCTACATTTGCGGATGTAAAATGCAGATGTGTTCAAGAGAGTTGTTTTATAATTTCTGCTGCTTGCGAGATAACACTGTGATTTAATTACTGTGTTTAACTTTAATGATGAAGGTTACAAACTTGTATCAACACTCTTGAGATAGGCAGGTTAATGCCACACTCCAAAATCTTTATGGGTGTTTTTTTTAAGTTTGTGCAGATGAGATTCTGAAAACAATAGTTAAGAAATGTGGTTCCTTTATGGGCATGTTTACAGTATTTGAGATGAGCACAACATGCCTATTCATCCTCAATGGAATAATCCACTTTGTTGAAAATTATTTTGTTAGAGAATTGTGTTTAGTTAATTCGGATGACAACTAAACCACTTTTGTGAGAGTTGAACAAGTATTAAGGGATTGGAATACCACAGGTTGTGTTCATTTAAACACTGAATGAGTTGAGCAAGTTATCTAAGTTATAACTAATCATTACTAATAGAACATGTGTAAAGGTTGATTACAAGTTGTAGTATGTACCTTGTTTCAAGTAAACATGCTTTTTAATATATATTTGATAAGTTATTCTCTGCTGTACATTATGTGAATGTTGCAAGTCATCGATGAGTTTCTTTAATGGTTATGGACCTCCGAGGGGACTTGTAATATCCTGAACATGTACGGTAGGGGTATTTCATCCCTTATAATACATGGGCAGGTGATCACCTTTCACACAAACCACTTAAATCCTTGGTGCATGGCTCTTTCCATGAGCAGGTTTGCAAACATGAAGAATAAAAATAGACTCTTTAGTGCAAATTTAACACATCAAAAAGCTCTTAAAATGTGTTGCAAAATAGATATTAGAAACCGTTTAATACAAATCATTTAAAAAAAAAAATAGGCACAGTAGCTCAGAATGTATAGAAACATGCAGAAAGATGCTAACTTTTCTAAAATCACCCTAGGAATGCAAAAAATAAGGATGTCATAAATATCTACTTTCTGCTTGTCACTGCACAGATAGAAACACAGGGCAAAAGAAAGAAAAACAATGCTTCATTTTGGTTCTTTAAACAGCTGCTTCAATTATGCCCCATCACTCGTACCTACCTTTCTTCTTGGCTGCTGGCAGCAGGCATTGTGACGTCAGAGCTCAACTGTAATAAGTTATTACAGTTGAGCTGATGCATCATTTCTTTATAGTAGGCAACAGGGTGCATTACAAGTCCACTATTGTAAAGAATTTATATCTAGTTTTTTCAACAGGAATTGTTATATTTATGTTATGTAGAATCCTAGAGCACATTATCACTCTGGAGGGTATCGTTGTGCTGAGCAGGTGTGAGCCTAGCTACAACTAAGGCCTAATGGGACTGCTCAAAAGCCAGGTTTTCAGCTTCATGTGAACATCAAGAATTGGGGAGGAGGCTCTTATGGGTAGCAGGAGGGCATTTCACGCCTTAGGAGTGATGTAGGAGAAAGCTTGACCAGGGGATTTAGTTTTCTGTATGCGTGGTATTTGTGCTAGTAGGAGTCCGAACGAGTAGAAGTGTCTAGAATGTTTGTGGAAGAAGATGGAATTGTTTAGGTATACCGGACCAGTGTTATGTAGTGCCTTGAAAGTATGAGTGTGGAGTTTGAATTGTGCTAGTTTGTAAACGGGGAGCCAGCAAAGCTCCTTCAGGTCTGGTGTGATGTGAGTGCAGCATGAGAGGTTGAGAGTGATTCTGTCCACCACCGAGTTCTGAATGGTCTGCGGCCTTCTGGTGAGTCTTTTGTTTTTCCCAGCAAAGCAGGTATTCCAGTAGATTGTAGTATTTATCCTATGTATTATATATAGAATTATAAATAGGTTACAGGGAATTAAGGGGATGTTTTTCTCCAAGGAGTTCTGAGGGACATCAAATTGACAAAGAGATCTACGCTTGAGTTATCTATCATGTCACTCAACACCACAAGGTAAAAAACATACATTGCTGTAATTCACTTTTTACCCAACTATAATTTTATGTTATGGATGGCCCCCAAAATCATCTGCCTGTACTTTCAGCTGCAATGCAGTGGCAGAGGAGTAATGGGGGAGCCACGCATAACATGGGCTCTGTTATGTATTCTTGTTCCAAAGGTAAGAAAAAAAAATAATACCTTACCTGCAATCCTTGACCAACCCCTGTACCTTCCCTGCCTTCCTTCCCCCTCCAGAAGCTGTGCTTTCTGATTTCATTCAAAGCAGACAAGCAGATCTGCACCGATAGCCTCTCAGAGCGCCCTGTCAGCCCAGCCTGGAAGACTTTTATGACATATCAACAGTGGGTAACAAGTTTTGTTATCAACTATTGCTAGTCATAGCAGACAGTTAACAGGTTTAGAAACTAAAAAAAAGATAGACGCTCACTATGAGACCCATACATAACAAATGGATGTTTTATGATTAAAGCCGGCAGGATGGATTTTTCTTTTTTTTTTTTTAAAGTCTGATAGTCCAATCATGTTAAAGAGAATGTGGTCAGAGAAAGATGTAATGTGATCAAACCTATGGCTCAGGTTATGAGTGGGCTATATCTCCAAATGCTGAGGTCTTCGTAGCTCCATAGTTCAGATTAATTATGTAAAATCAAGAGGGGAATGATAATCAATCTTGAAGTTAAATTTGCCAGATGTGAGATTTTGTCAAAGAGGCCAGCGAAACAGAAGTTGTAGTCTTGGTGGCATTTTTGAAACATCCAAGCAGGGCAAGGAAGGATGTTATGTTGGAAGATCTCAAAGTAAAGGTTTCAGTAGAGAATTATTGGTATCGCTATAATAAAGACTTTAGAAATTAGTTACTGCACTGATAATTCTTGGGGCAATTCACTATTCACCCTCCTCTTTCTACAGTGCATCTTCTTTGCCACCACTCTTTGTCAACTTTAACCTACCCGCTTTTTAACCCATTTCATCTCTCTGTGACACATACCAATATGTGACAGTGTAGGAAAAACATTGCTTATATCTATGTAGGCCATATTTATTGCCCTTCTTTGATAAAAGTTCCATTTCATACATTAAAAAAATCAATCCGCTTTGTGTTACATGACCATCTACTTGTTACATGTTAATGTAGGTCCTGAAACCCAGTGCTTTATGAAATTCCACCAAAGGCTGAAATTATCCAGTTCGGGAAGCCCAAATCACTGGAGGGAGTCCCTGTCCCTGCTTGGAAGACTCTGACTCAGGCCTAACCTTCACCACCAAAATAAATGAAATAGTAAAAGGCACCGATTTCAACTGACTATGCAATCAAATATGGAGTCGCTCAAAAAAATGTCTTTGAGGACTACCTATGAGGAATTTGAAACTTAAAAACCCTTCCTACTTTGCAAAAGCAGTCCATGGTGAATAAAGTAGGGAGAAACATCCCTTAAAATCTTCGACCTGTGAATCCATCACCACAGCTAATTACAAAATCAACCTAATTGCCTGAAGTTCAGGCAATAACCAAAAACCCTGCCTTTTTAAATCTACGTTTAACATACTTATGACTGACAGTGCCAACCTCCACTCCATCCCATGGACTGGGCAACACCACCCAACAGAGTCGGGCTGAACAGACTCTGGGATGTAATCTACCACTGAGTGCTCTGAAGTGGTTGTAAAACAACATGTTTAGTGTTATATAAAACGCCATAAATAAATAAACAGGACCTTGATCGTCCTTTCATTGGTTGGATATATGGAATACAACAGTAATCAGGCAGGGCCTTACATTGTAGACGTTCCTAACACATCCATCAATGTAACTAAAAGTTCTGTGACATGTGTATGTCTTTTGAAATGAAGGCCACTTGCTATTGGCTGCCCACTAAAATTCAAGCATCAAAGGCACTGGGGTAGGTCTATTGAAATACATAATTCAATGCTCTGGAATTCACCAAAGACTTTTGAAAACCATCTGTTCAAATGAACTTTCAGCTGAGCATGGTCACCGGTGGAGGCAGAGATGGATGACTTTAGGATGGATGAATTTAGGGAACCCTCTTCCTGCATTCTGACAGATCTCTGGCCATCCTATGCTACACTACAGGCTAGCTCCACTCAAGCCACAAAGGATTAAGCAGTTAAAACACTACATCCTTCCCTGGCTATGACCCATCATGCAGTCTAGCTTTGAAAAATGCAACCATAGAAGAAGTTCAGAGTTTCTCTTCCTGGTAGAGGTCAAAAGTCATGAACCTTCTGGGAAATAGCCTGTTAATGCAAGTGCAGAGATAAAAGGAAGGTAGATTAGGCACCAACCTCGGACTCTGGCTAGACCTGAATTGCTACAAGCCCAACGCATGAATTGTGTTCTTGACCTCCCCATACAAATTCCAACCTACTCCTCTACCGCCCAGCAATCACACATACTTCCCCCTCCCACATATATGTGATCCAAGTACAGAAACACCAAAGTGTATTAGGAGCTAGGGACAGGATAAAATTCCCAAAACAATTTAGTTAAAACAGTAAAATGTTATGATTAAAAAACACCAAAAACAAATAGTTTAGGATCTATGAATAAATAGTTATAAATTATTTTTTTGACGTGTCCATGAAAAACCATAGATACATAGAAATGAAGATTGTTCTGCAACGTGATGGGGTATGATTAACCAAGCCATTGCCATCTCTTTGGTCTACCTGCAATAGAACCTACTTACGTAGTAACTTTAAAAGAAGTCATGATCTGCTAGAATGGGCAATGTGTAAAGAAGTGCCAAGTTGATTTTGCGTGCCCAGTGATGTCTCAAGCCATGCTACAAAAACTTCCAAAATGAAGTCTCTCGAAATAGCAGTCACTGATGTTGTGTTGTCATCAGATACACATAGCATCTTTCTCCTTGTAACTTAAAAACATTTTTGGAGGTCAAGATCTGACAGCAGGGCAAGGCTGTAAGCCCTGGCTGGTCTGGACTCCAGCAAGCCCTTGTTTTCCCTTTCACGCTGAAGCTTTCATTGATATGGCTAAAATCTCAGAGTGGGAAAAAAGAATGAAATCTTGCCTACCAAAGTCACTATTTCTCCATGTACTCTCCGCACCTTGCCCCACCCCCTCGGTATCAAAATATTTTTAATGTCTCACTTTTTCAGAAGTCCTATATCTTCACTATTTGTGCTCCTTCAGATTTCAAACTTCCAGGGCACGACACAAGACTGTGAGTTTATTTGAGAAAAAGCCTTGACCTTTCCCCTCTACCAGTTAGAAAAAACTAACAGAATAGTCACTTATGGTATTTCTGGATTTCCTCCGGGAAGATGTTGCATTCTCTCTTCCTTAGAATTTCTACTTTTCTTCCATTAAAGAATTCCCACAGCAGGCAAGGTAACTCCTACAAAGATCCCGGACCGCTTAGTCTTGTAAGTGAACAGACAGCCAAGCTTTTCTGAGCCTGAGAGTCATTTTCAGATTAGAGGATCAATAGGAGACAGGAGTCATATGCCTCAGTCTTTGTCCAGTGAGATTGGAATTCTTCAAGCAGACAGTCTTCTGATAACTTCCCAGTTACAAGCAGCACACATTCACCTCCTCTAATTCTTAGAACTATGATCCAGTTGCTACTTCCAAGGGTTGGCTTACTGTGACAGTCAGCCACAAATCTCTATCCCCAGTCTTGCAAGATTATCGAACTGAGCTATGTCTAAGTTTGTCTCTCTCCTTCTCCAAGCACTTCCTAAAGCCAATAACCTTCAGCCACTCTAGGAATTAAATCATAAATACCCTTTCTCTGCATACTTGCCTCGCCTTTACAGAGAAGACGCCTTCCATTACGTAAAAACTCTGCCCTTCAAAGGAGCACAATATTATCAATTTTGACAGATTTTTGGCAAAACAGCAAGAGTGTGTCAAGCAGGCCAGGCAAGCCTTTGTTGAAGCTGTCCTTTGATCAGTGCTAAACCTCCTTTGATAAAGAGTTACTAAGACAGCAGACGGTGACTGGTCGGGGAAACAACAAGCAAATGCAAAACATGGGCTTCCTACACACAGCAGTATTTCCATTCAGAATTGCTTCACTAAGATATATGGTTAATAAGGTAACCTTTTCATACACCACTTTCACATGCTCTGTATACATTAAAAGTTTGCTTTCACTCTAAAAGTCCAAATACCCTCATACTTCCAGAAACAAAGGCAGCTTTGTAGGGTCACCCTCCTTTTAACTAGTAAATCTGGGTATTAGAGGGAGTGAATAGTGGCCTCCTTGGCTAAGGACAGCAGTTAACATCGTATATGTAATTCATCTGATTTTTTGGCTCGTATTAGTGTGGAGATAGTAGTTTCGGGAAAAGTTGATATTTAAATGTTTTCCATAAAAAGCCAGCTTTTCTCTCAAAGTAGAAAAATCTTTTCCACTGTTGCTCATTATTTTTAGATCAACCTACATCGTATGTTCATCACCATTACCCAGATATGCTCCCACCCTGATATCTATTATCATTTTTCATCACATATGGTCTTTTATACAAGTTCCGCAAAAGATTGCATAAAGTGAAGGATCTCTTTGCTCCTTGCTGTTGTGGCAACCAGTGTGTTCAAGTGAGCACTAAACAATTCATGGTCTGGCAGAAGAAGTAAACCATCTATGTTTGATATCTTAGGAATGTGAAAGATCTGAGATGTCAAACGTGATTGCACCAACACATTTGAGCTTTATCAATCTGAACGTTTTGATATTGAGCTTGGTTTGTTCTTGCTCCTTTGTGCTTAAAGCCTTACTGAACACAGCGTTTTGGTTTTGATTGAACTTCAGACATAGGCCCTCATTATGTCCCCGGCAGTCTGTGGTGGTATGACCGCCAACAGGCAGGTGGTACATACCACCACATTATGAGATTGGTGGGTTGGCTGCAGCCAAGCCACCACTTATCCACTCATACCGCCATATGAGATGTCTATCTCCAGTCCAGCGGCTGGCATAGTACTGCCCATGGCATTATGAGCCGGCCTACCACCATGGTTTACGTGGCATTAGCACCGCCACGGAAACCATGGCAGTAGGCACTACCGGTGACTGGGAATTCCTTCCCTGTCCTTCCCTGTCACCGGTAGGCGGCTCCCCCCCATCCCCCAACACTCACCCGATTTCCCCCCCCACAGCCCCTCCATCCAAACTCACCCCCCCACCTACCTGATACACTAACTAACCCCACCACCCCTTCGATGCACTCACTCACCCCATACATGCACACACCACACAACTGACCCCACAGCCACACACGCACACATCACCCGACCCCCACTACAGTCACAGCACCACTCACCCCACACACCCCTCCCCGCATACACGCCCACAGACACCCACTCGCACTAGGCATACACCCATTCACTTACACTGACATACACACATTCATTCACATAATGACATACACACATTCATTCACACACTAACATACACGCATTCATTCACGCATACTTCTAGACATGCTCACACACATTCTTAGTGTGAGAGGAGGCCTCTTTTTGCATGGTTAGCCCCCACTTTTTGCCTGATGTTGATGAGTTCTGGAAGTTGGTAGTGCCCAGGGCCCCTGCTAAACAGGTTCCCTGGACCAGAGCTCTTTCCCTAAAACTGTTGTGATGCTTGGCACAATTGGTTATACTCTTAAGTACCCCTGTAAGTCCCTAGTAAATGGGTACCCTAGTACCCAAGGCAAGAGATATTAAGACTAGGCCCATGTGGGCAGCAGCACTGATTGTGCAACCCGCAAAGGCCCTGCACCCAGATGCACCCAGCATTGCCTTTGCAGGCTGAGTGTACTGGGGCAACCCTAAAAGGATAAACTTGACCTGGCACACACTCTGTGTGCCCCGGTCCACCATACACTGCATATGTTATGGGTAAGTTAGCCCTCTAGCAGGCCTTTCAGCCCTAAGGCAGGGTGCACCATACTATATGCGAGGGCATAGCTGCATGAGCAATATACCCCCACTGTGTCCTTGCTAAACCTAGGACATAGTGAGTGAATAGGGCAGCCATTTTAATGTATGTACTGGGCACTGGTCAAACACGAGTTCCCCAGCTACATAATGGTCACTCTGTACCCTGGGATGTTTGGTATCAAACAACTCAGAATATTAAATCCAAACTGATACCAGTATTGGATTTAACCCTAAATGTACCCAGGGGCCACCTTAGAGGTGCCCCCTGCAAAAGCTAACCCTGACTGGCAGAGTTGCTGGCTGGTTCCATCCAGCTGCCACTCCAGGCAGCTAATATACAAACCTGGGGGAGAGCCCTGGTTCTCTGTTTTTTTAAGACAATGCCCTTCCTGGGTGGAGGAGCTAACTCCCCCTCCCTCAGGAATGTGCAACACCCTGGCAGTGAGCTTCAAAGGGCTACAGCCCCTGAAACTCGAGCCTCCAGGCCTCCTGCTAGCAGCAGAGGGCTTCCCCCTTTGCAACCCCCCACTTTTGGCGGGAGCAAAGGCGGGAACCAGACAAAGGGCAGGAGGAGTGGCCTCACTGAGCATGCACCACCCTTAAGGGCTTGCATGCGAAGTGGACCCTCTGATTCAGTTTTCTCCATCTTGGAATGGAGAGAAACAGCCAATGAGGTTTAGGAAAATGACCCTTCCCACAGGAAGAGGTCACCATAGTGGGTGTAGCCACCCAAGGGTAAGTGCCCCATTGAACACTACCAGGTTTCTCCTAAAACGCCCACTAAATTCAGTATTTAGTGGGCTCCCCTAGACCAGGATTTTAGATTTGAAAAAGATTCGAAAAGGATTTCAAGAAGACCAGAAGACCAGCTCTAAAGAAGCCGGCAGGACGGGAACTGAGGACATGCTGCACCAGAAGTGGCGCCAAGACCCATGCTTGCTGCACTAGAGTCCCGACAATCGCGTCAACGGAGGAGCTGAACACTGGACTGACCCCAAGAAACGCAGGGGACCTCCAGGCTTCAAGGATCACCCCAGATCTCCCTCCTGAGTGGAGGCACCATTCAAGAAAAGCAAGTAAATTGCAAAAGACCAAACAACCAGTGAAGGACACTTCACTGAATCGCCGATATCTCTTCGACCGGAAGTCACAGCTGGACCCAATGATACACAGATGGCAGCCTGGAAGTGCCCCCCAACTGTACCAAGTTTGGTGGCGCTGCAACCCCCAGTGGCTGAGATAGAGCAGTACCCTAGGTCCTGGTCAGCTGACAACAGACCAGGAGAAAAACAGCTCTCCCGGAGCTGACAAAGGATCAGGAGGAATCCCCAGTCGAGGGGTTTCAGGAACACCCTGTACCTCTGACCAGAGTGCCCCCGTTGTCCTGCAGGCGACCCTCAAAGAGACTTACCTCCAGCTCCAGTGGACTTCATTGCGCCTAGCATCCAAGACCTCAAACGCCCTGCACTTGGCTGCCCTGGGCCTTGCATCGCGTGTTCTGTTGTGTGCTCCCGGTCCCCACCCCCTTGTGACCTCGACAGCCAAAGGGAAATCCCCAGGCACCACTTTGAATTTGCAAACCAGCTCCTTTTCCAAGTGGCCCATCCAGGTGGCCCTGTGCCAAGAACTTTTCCAATGCTTCTCCAGCCAGAACCAGGAGCTGCCCAAAGCTCTCCAGCTGGCACAAGGTGCCCACTGACCACTGTGACCACCCTGCAAAAGAAGAGACTGGTAACTCAACTGTACAATTTGTATTGCATTTTTAAAAGTGACTGCCTATTGATTCCAATGGTGCGTAGTTATGCACAGAAAGACTAACTTTGCTAAAACTTTAAAAAGTCAACAAGAAAAGTACTTAACCTATTCTAAAGATTTTGGTCTTAAAAAGTATATAGAAGTCTGAAGTATTTTTATAAATTCTAGTCTTGAGTTATTCATTGAGTGTGTGTGGTGCATGATTGGATCTGTGAGTACAGCAAATACTTAACACATCTCCTGGATTAGCCTAACTGCTCGACCAGCTACCTTAAAAATTAGAGCATTAGGTGGTCTGTTTTTTACCTCTGAAAACTAACATGTGGTTGATCGGACCACTTGGTTTTTGTACACTACATAGAGGGACCAGCCTCCAACACTTAAACACAATCACATTGACATGCAGACACGCACTCACTTCACCATTCTTACACACATTCACGCATACACCCACGCAAACAACACACACAGATGCATTCACACACACACACTCAGACATTCATGCACACACACATACACACAAAACACCCCTCATCATCCCATCCCCCTCCCCTGTCGGAAGCCCGACTTACCTTGGGCGAGGAGGTCTTCCAGCAGGGTAAGGGGCACTGCTACTGCCAGCATCGCATCACCAGCAGAACACCGCCAGGCTGTATTACTGGCCATAATACGGTTGGCAGCGTTCTACTGGCGTGGCGGTGCTGGTGGTAACAGCGCCAGATTACCCCCGTCCACCACCATGAGCACTGCCGGATTTAAGCCCTTATTGCGGCCGAAGTCAGGCAATGCTCATAATATGGCGGACGGATGGTAGCTGCGGTGGTGGTATGTTGGGGGTCGTCACCTCAGTGGTAGGCGGTATGTACCGCCGATGTTAAAATGAGGGCCATAGAGTTTAAAACCCCCTGGATTAGAACAGATTGAGGATGCATGTACTTTTGAAGGATGCGGAGTTTATACTTGTTTGAGCTTGGATTTGAGCTTAATTGAGACTACTTTTCATTGTGACAGGATTTAAGATAGACTCAACTGTGCAAAGATTTAAGCATTATCTCGTATAGATTATCAAACCTCTTCTTCATTTAGACTGAGCATAGATTTGAACTTGAATCTGAATTTTTGTTGTTCAAGCTTGAATGTAAACTTGACTATCAATCTGTGAACCGAGATTTGTAGAGTGCGGCTAATCACCCACGAGGGTATCCAGGTGCTAGATTCTTGCTAGTATGAGTCAGTCTTGAGCCACTTTCTGAATCCCGGTAGGGAGGATGATGTACGGCCGTGAAGTGGAAGGTCGTTCCAGGACTTGGCAGCGAGGTAGAAGAAGGATTGTCCTTTACTGTACTTTTGCGGATGCAGGGAGTGTGTGCGAGGGCTAGGGAGACAGAGCAGAGGTGTCTGGGGTTTGGTGGAAGTTCAGTCGATGCCTGATGTATGCTGGTCCTTGGTCATTGATGGCCCTGTAGGCATGTGCCAATTGGCAGCTTATCTGGATGGGGAGCCAGTGGAGGTTGCTGAGATGGGGAGTGGTGTGGGTCCATTTGGGGAGGTTGAGGATGAGTCTAAAGGCTAAATTTTTCATCGTCCGCAGTCTCTTCAGGAGTTGGGTGGTGATTCCTTTGTAGAGTGTGTTGCCATAGTCCAGCCAGCTGGTGAATAAGGCTGGAGTGCCGGTTTCCCTGGTGTTGACAAATAGCCATCTGAAGATCTTTTGGAGCATGAGGAGAGTGTGGAAGCAGGCAGAGGAGACTGCGTTGATTTGGCATTTCATTGTGAGCTTGCTGTCCAGGATGATGCCAATTTTGTGGGCAGGGTATGTTCGTGTGAGTGTAAGTCTGAAGGGCCACAAAGTGTTGATTTACGGTGGGGTGTTGTTTCCATCTTTTGTCAATGTTGAGCTCACGCAGTTGGTATTTATTGATTCGTACACTCGTCTTGTAGTTGTGGAAGTTTGTCCTCTGGTGGAGGTGTCTTCAGAGAATGAGAGGATGAGCTGGGTGTGGTTTGCATAGGATATGATGTTGAGCCAATGGGTTCTGACAATGTCGGCCAGGGGCATCATGTAGGTATTGAACAGGGTGGGGTAGGGGGATGAACCTTGAGGGACTCTGCAGATGGTGCTCTTTGATTCCGATGTGAAGGGTGGTTGGTGGATTCTCTGTATTCATCCTGTGAGGAAGGATGCAATCCTAAACCTAGTTTTGAGCAAACCTCAATTTGTGCTTAATTAAGCCTGAATTTGTCATTTTTTATGTTGGGTTTTAGTTTAACCGACCCAGTATTTAATCCTCACTGAGATTTGGGTTAACTTTAATTGAGTTTGGATTTATATTTAAACACACCTGAATTGAAGCTTAATCAAGCTGCATTGCAGCTTAAACAGAAACCAGAAGCCTGGAACTCAGTGCTTCACTGAGCTCCTTGGAAGGATTAAGATATGGTCTCACATTGGGAGACTATTTAGCGAAGCTCACTAGCAGGCTGTTTCATTAATCTATTTTACCAAGTACTAGTCAATTGATTAGTTCACTGGCAACAATATGAAACAATGAAGCATGCTTCTGAGGAAGTGGACTTCAATGTCATGAGCACAGTACTGAAAAGTAACACATGGTTTGTGGCTGAGGAGGAGTCATGATGTCTTAGAAAAGTGGCTAGAACTATGTAAATTAGGTTAGTCATGTGTGAAACCCCTTTTGAGGGGCAGCAGGACAGACGGGCTACCGGACCTCTGCCGTGGTGGTTGGTGTCATCTGCCATTGGTGACCTGGGGCCTATCCAAATATGTCTCTTCAAAATGTGCCACGTACACTCTTCCTGCACTTGACTCTCAGGATAGTGTGCAAGAGTAGTCCAAGTCATCTCAGCAGTGTGGGGTGTAGAAACTCAGAACTCATGCAGCAATTGACACAATAAATGAATGTCCAGACCATTGCTTTTCTTTGAAAAAAAGAGAAGTACTTCAGTCACACTACAATTCTAAACATAAGCAGTTGCAGTAATACATGGTATCCTATTGATGCTGCATAAATTAATACACAGACAACCAAAGCTTTAAATTTATGTAAAGGTGCAGGTTCACTATGGTGAAATGTGACCTTCTGGTCAGTGTCTGTTCACTCCTTCCTGCCAGACTCCACCTGGTGCTGCCTCTGTGTCTGATCTCCTCAAGATCCCACTGGTTCTGAGATCGAGGCCCGCCTCCACCCAGAGGCACCCGCATGCACCTCATCCCTGGTGGCCTAGTGGCCATCTCCTTCTGTCTGTCTGTGTCTTTTCTTCTTTTTCCTCTTTTTGTCTGCTTGTCTGGATTTCTCCTCTCTTTTGCACTCTCATACTGCGCCGTTCCCCGTGCTCCCTCCCTGCCGCTGCTGCCTCTGCGACCCATCTCCTCCTTGCGAAGTGCTTTCCCACCCTCCCACCTCCCAGCTGACCAGCCTTTCCCTCTTCCCTCCCCTTCTTAATGGTTGCAAGCTCGTCTGCGCCCGTCCGCGCCCAGCGCCACAGACTCTCGTTTCTGCGCCACTCATCGTTACAATGCTGAAGCTCCGCACACCCTCAACCCCGGAAGATCCTCAGCCTGCCACTTAGTTGACCCGAAGAACATTCATGGACAATTCTCCTGCTGCTTCTGCTCCCGCACCTGCCTCCACCCACCACATGACCCGCACCAAGCCCCGACGAACATCTCAGGTGCATACTCCTCAACACCTGCTCCCTCATCAAACATGCAGCAGACGTTTGAGACCACCTCGACTCGATTGCCCCTGATGTCACCTTCCTCACAGAGACCTGGATCACACCCACCTCAGCCCCGGACATCGCACCACTATTCCCAACGCTACAAAATTGTCCACAAAGACTGAGCCAATCGACCAGGAGGAGGCATCACCATAGTATAACTGAACACTCTCTGCTTGTCAACCACCATCAAGACACAGAACCTACCAACCACCTTAGAACACCTACCCTTCCAGATCCAGACCGACCCGAACACCTCCCTCTATGGCACGCTCAAATGCAGACTGCCCGGGCACTGACCCCAATTCAGCGAAACCATCGACGATCTTGTCACCCTCCACGCACTCTCTTCCACCGACTACATCCTACTTGGGGACCTCAGCTTCCACCTCGACAACCACAATGACTCAAACACCACAACCCTCCTGGACAACCTCTCAACCCTCGGTCTCAAGCAACCAGTCAACCTTCCCATTCACGCAGCAGGTCACACCCTTGACCCCGTTTTCTCGGCAGGAAACAACATCACCATCTCTCACACCTCCGAACACCAGTGCACTGCCCACCGATGCATCCATTTCGCCTTCACGAAGACCATCACACACCACCACGTCCCCTTTCCCCCCTAGGAGAAGCTGGGGCAAAGTCATTGAAGTGCAGCTCACTGATGCACTCAGCCACTCCCCACCACCGGACACCGCGAACGACTCAGCACGCAACCTGCAACAGTGGATCACAGAATGCACTAACAGCATAGCCTCCCTCCGAAAACCCATACAACCAAAGCACATAGGAAGACAGCCATAGGATTAGGGCGCTCACAGTGAGTCCATTAAGTAGCAATATCGATCCCAACGTGGCACGGTGCTCCTGGCAAGAGGATCTTCCTTAATCCTCTGAAGTTTCAAGGGAAACTAACAATGAACTGAAACAGTTGTCAGGGCACTCATGTAAATATACTTCAAAGATAGTAATAAATATAACCTCCAGTGTAGCATAACATCATAGAGAGTTCATCAATCATTTATTACTTGACGTACAAGATTCACCATAATAAAGTAGATCATTCTTGAAATTTCATTGTCTAGCATCAAAGTCCATTTATTTCTTGACGTGCAAGATACACCAAAATACTAGAATAACATCCTTGAAATTCTTAAATGAGTATAGCAACCAAAAGCCAACACGTGTTTCGTCCTAAGAGAGTATGTTCTCATAGACTTCCTCAGGGCTGCAAAAAAATGTACAATAAGAAAAACCATAATTGTAGTACATATTACACAGACGTTCAGAGCAGACCAACAACCAACAATACCGAGAAAAATTGTGAGAGTCAAAACATGCCGTATACGAGAAAAAAGTGAACCCAGTAATCAAAAACACAATGTTATTATTGAAAATTCACCAAATAGAAAGTTATCTAAAACACAGGGAAAAACATTTATTCCGAACAGTAATATATTGTGATTCTGAAACACAAAGTGCTGTCTCCACGTGTACATCAAATTCTAATATAATTTGCACACCACACAAAATAGAAGCAAATAGAAAACCTCCCAGATTAAAAAGTAATGAAAGAGTCTCATAGAAATCAAAGTAGTGGTGAGCTGGAAAGGGAACAAATAGCACCGTGTCCTATTGCCAGTGAGAAAAGAACGAAGACCAATATTAAAGCACCCATCTAAACATGAAGCATACCTTAAGTTCAAGTATCTCATAAATAAATAACCGGTCATTCACGAGTCATATCTAGTAGAGTCTGTGAAAATAACCATAAAAGAATCTTAGTGCTAATCCAAGATTCAAGCAAACGTCAGAAAACGAACCAAAAATTATTATAAACCTGAATAATAGTAGTATCAATGTAGCCAAAATACCAGGACTGACCTCGATTAAATATATATAATCCCAAAATAAGTCATCAGATGACGGAATATTCTTGTATTTCCTAAAAGCAAAAAATAAGTGGAAACGAATATTCAACATTACTAATTATCATTATGAAGCCAATAATACGAGCAGGCGCTATTAGCTACCCGAGTATATCAAAGTACAAAGAGAACCCAACCTAACCGCTCACCTATTCTCCGGTGCAAAGGGTATCCTAAGGAGAAACTCCGTGGTGCGAATATTATCACGGCAGTTCCCAGTATCTGAGAGATCCAACGTATGCGAATCGTCATGGGCGGATGTACTTTTAAAGCGTCCTCCCGACCAAAGTACAGAAATAGAGAACGGACTAAGCATCAAATTAGCGGCCGCCATTTTGGGGTAGCCACGAAACCACGTTAACGAAGAAATAGATTGTAACTGGGGTAAAACCCCCACAATAGAAATGAAGTTACAGTATCCTCATCTATAAAAGTTTAAAGGCCAATTCAAGACACCAATGGAGAAAAAGTCCAAACTAACAGAGATCTCAACAGAGAATAAGGTGTTGATCTCCAGGAATAAACCCACAGCCTCTCAACTCCATCAATCCGCCTAGTACGAGTATTGCAACAAAATTATACCAATATGCCACTATAATGAATATAAAATGAGTAACCCCTAGGTGCGACGAAGAAGTGAAATGACTAGAGCCACCACAGAAAGTGAGATCCATGTCATTCTGTTATAGTACAGAAAAAGACGATATAGAATAAGTAGAGAAGACGTGTCACATCTATATCGGGTATAAATCATTACAATAGCAAAAATAAGGTAAATAAATTGAAGCCAAGTAAAACAGAATTGATGTGAAACAATCATAATCCATCCAGGTATTGTTGGTGATGGATTGATACATTGGATACGAGTAGTACAATGAAGAGTCTCAGTAAAAGCTATACAATATAAAAAAAAGTACACAATGAAGTTGAGCATCCGTTTTGAGGACAGTACAAATCCCATAATCATTAACCATTATATTACAATCTAGTCACAAAAAGATTTGAAAACCGATATGAAATAGGCTAATGGACATTGCAATAATGTCAGAACATGATACAATATTACAACTCGAAAGAATCTATATTACACAAGAAACATGTGTATAACTGTTTTGAAAATCAAAGTTAATCTCCCAAATAGTATTCCATTTCAAAATTAGTGTTCAGACCGTCCTCTACCGCTCTGAGTTTAAGGATCCAGTAACATTCCCTTTTTCTGAGGGCTAATTCTCTGTTACCCCCTCTAGGATCCCTGCTGATGTGGTCGAAACCAAAGAATTCAAAGCCACAAATGTTATTAAGTTTAGGGCAATGTCGCATATGGTTGACTATGGGGTATCTCTCATCCTCCTGTCTAAGGGCCCTGAAATGTTCACTCGCCCTAACCCTAAGTGGTCTGATAGTACTGCCTATATAATACAGGCCACATCTGCAAGTAATCATATAGATGACAAAATTACTATCACATGTAATGTTTGAATTGATGTTGTACTGTACCCCAGACAAGCTCTTGAATGAGGAGATGCCTGACCTGGCCCATCTGCACATTCCACAATGTCCGCACTTGAAAAAACCTTTTCCACGGCTTGTAAGCCAGTTATCTTTGTTCAGTCTGCTGCGAAAATTTGGACATAGAAAGTTCTTAAGAGTTTTACCTCTTCTGTAGGTAAAAACCGGGGTGTCAGGAATTACTTTCTTAAGAATAGGATCTGATTTTAAAATATACCAATGTCTGTTCATGCATTTCTGTAGTACAGTGGCGGTTTTCGTGAAATTCACACTGCAACGAATCATCGTGTCACTAGGTCGGGATTTCTGAGCCAGTGTGTCTGACCTGTTCAAAAGACTAGCCCTTGTTCGGGCTCTATCTATCACCCGAGTGGGATATCCCCGAGCTTTGAATCTCTTGCTCATGTCATCTACACAGAGTTCAAACTCTTCATCAAGACTACAATTACGTCTTGCCCTTACCATCTCACCATATGGTATTGAATTAATTTGATGGACCGGATGTGCACTCTTTGCATGTAAAATAGAGTTGCAGGAGGTGCTTTTTCTATATAACCGACTCTCTATCTTATTATTGTGAATGAGAAGTTCCACGTCCAGAAAGGGAATGCTAGTAGTACTATATTCTGAAGTGAAATGGATATTGCACTCATTTCTGTTTAAATAGTTAATAAAGTTATCGAGTTCTTGTAAATCACCTGTCCAGATCATCAAGCAATCATCGATGTATCTGCCCCAAAAGAGTATATCTGAGATCCACTTACTGCCCTCTATGCTCCAAATCTTATTTTGTTCGAACAATCCCATAAAGAGATTCGCATAAGCTGGTGAAAATTTAGATCCCATAGCTACGCCTTGTTTTTGGCGATACCAATCATTTTTAAACAGAAAGACATTATTGTTCAGTATCAAATCCACCATGTCTATTAACATTTGAGTGTGGCCATAAAGGCTTGCCGGTCTCTTGTAAAGAAAGTGACGTAATGCTTCCTTCCCTTGTTCATGATTGATACTAGTATAGAGAGAGGTAACATCTAGTGTGACTAGGATCATCCCTGGCTCCCAAACAATGTCTGTTAATATGCTGAGAATATGTTTGGTATCCTTAATATAAGATGGTAAATTACCCACAATGGGTTGTAGAAAGACGTCAACATATTCAGAAAGTTTTTCAGTGGGACCACCAATGCCAGAAACAATAGGCCTGCCAGGAGGGGAAGTAGGATTTTTATGTATTTTAGGAAGTGCATATATACATGGATTTCTAGGTCTGTGCACACGTAGATATATGTATTCCTCCTCCTTCAGGAGTAAGCGGTCCAAACAACCGTGTAGGAATCTATTGATTTTATTCGCAAGTGCAGGGATGGGATCTGTCAAAACCTTTTCATAGCAGGTAACATCTACTAGTTGTCTGTAAATCTCCTGATCATAGTCTGAAGTGTTCATGATCACGATGTCACCCCCCTTGTCTGCCTCCCTAATGGTAATCTCAGTATTAGTCTTTAAACGTCTCAAATTGGTCTTTTCTGCTTGGGTAAGGTTTTGATGCCAAACGTGTTGTCGATTCCCATTTTTTAACTCAAATTTGTTTAAGTCTCGCCAGACACACTTAAAAAAAGTTTCTATACAGTTATCTTTCGTCAAGGTGGGTGTCCAGGTTGATTTCCTCCTCAAACCGCTTAGGAGTGAATCTGTTGGAATGTCAAGATCAGATAAGATGCGTGTTACAGTGGTAGGATCCTGTTCACAGTCCGTGATTGACAAAAGAGTGGCTGTATTATGCACATCCATAATGGACAAATGATGATCCTCATTGTGACCGTCAAAAGAAGTACTGGTGTCCCTGTTATCAACGTGATTAGCAAAGTATCTTTTCAATTTAAGACGTCTAATATATTTGAAAAAATCAATTTTCGTATTCTGAAAGTCCCCAAAATCCCCTGGACAAAAACTTAGTCCCTTACTAAGCAAAGAAAAGTCATGGGTAGTAAGTTCCAAGCTGGAGAGATTAACGACGTTGATAGAGCCATCAACAGAAATATCTATTTCCCCCTGTTCCATGATCTTGTCTTCATTCCTTTTCTTGTGTCTGTGTGTTCTTCCTCTGCCACCCCGCCTGGTTTTTCTGGGTCCGTTCTGCGCCGACTTCCTTCCCATTGTCCCTGTCTTATCCTCTGCATTTCTGCTAAAAAAGAAGGAGTACCCTGCTGTGCCATCTGATCCTGTCTGGACAAATTAGAACAAATACTTGTATCACTATTATTGGTAGAGACACTATTCAGTGAAGACGAAGAACCTGCATCATAGTTATGCGGGGGTACATAGCTTGTGACTAGATGATCATATTTCCGGGAAAATGTGAAAATCCTACCATTAATATAGTCCAACTCATCTCGTCTCAGTTTACGAGCTTTTCTTTGTGTGATCTCACTTTGATGTTGCTCCATGATTTCATTCAAAATTTAATATTTTTTGGTAGTTGAATCTTCCAAATTCATATTTTTGATCTCTATCTCTAATTTAGCAATTTCTGCTTGTAATCTGGTCACTTTCCTCTCTGCATTCTCTATTAGAATATTCATGAGTCTAAGAGAACTTGACACCAATTCTTGTTCCCAACTGTCTAACAGGTCTGGATCGAGATCATCAAAAGTGGGAAAAATGTGTGACCTTAACCCTCTAGGTATCCTGTTGAGCTTTATATATTGTTTTAGTGTGGCCCCGTCCCACCATTTAGATACCTCCTGTTTCTTCAATTTCTCTAATTTGAAAAACTTATCTCGAAGCCCCATTTTCATGTGTTGGGCACCGTTAGAGTGTGACTTGGGTAAAGTCCCTGTCTGCTCTAAACTCTTAAAGATATCTGCTGCCAATTTCTCACGATCCATATTTGTATTATAAACGTACAGGCATACAATATATCAATCAATACAGATGGGCTGGAGCAGCACCCCTATGTTACCAACAATCAATACAACCAAAGCACATAGGAAGACAGCCATAGGATTAGGGCGCTCATAGTGAGTCCATTAAGTAGCAATATCGATCCCAACGTGGCACGGTGCTCCTGGCAAGAGGATCTTCCTTAATCCTCTGAAGTTTCAAGGGAAACTAACAATGAACTGAAACAGTTGTCAGGGCACTCATGTAAATATACTTCAAAGATAGTAATAAATATAACCTCCAGTGTAGCATAACATCATAGAGAGTTCATCAATCATTTATTACTTGACGTACAAGATTCACCATAATAAAGTAGATCATTCTTGAAATTTCATTGTCTAGCATCAAAGTCCATTTATTTCTTGACGTGCAAGATACACCAAAATACTAGAATAACATCCTTGAAATTCTTAAATGAGTATAGCAACCAAAAGCCAACACGTGTTTCGTCCTAAGAGTATGTTCTCATAGACTTCCTCAGGGCTGCAAAAAAATGTACAATAAGAAAAACCATAATTGTAGTACATATTACACAGACGTTCAGAGCAGACCAACAATACCGAGAAAAATTGTGAGAGTCAAAACATGCCGTATACGAGAAAAAAGTGAACCCAGTAATCAAAAACACAATGTTATTATTGAAAATTCACCAAATAGAAAGTTATCTAAATCACAGGGAAAAACATTTATTCCGAACAGTAATATATTGTGATTCTGAAACACAAAGTGCTGTCTCCACGTGTACATCAAATTCTAATATAATTTGCACACCACACAAAATAGAAGCAAATAGAAAACCTCCCAGATTAAAAAGTAATGAAAGAGTCTCATAGAAATCAAAGTAGTGGTGAGCTGGAAAGGGAACAAATAGCACCGTGTCCTATTGCCAGTGAGAAAAGAACGAAGACCAATATTAAAACACCCATCTAAACATGAAGCATACCTTAAGTTCAAGTATCTCATAAATAAATAACCAGTCATTCACGAGTCATATCTAGCAGAGTCTGTGAAAATAACCATAAAAGAATCTTAGTGCTAATCCAAGATTCAAGCAAACGTCAGAAAACGAACCAAAAATTATTATAAACCTGAATAATAGTAGTATCAATGTAGCCAAAATGCCAGGACTGACCTCGATTAAATATATATAATCCCAAAATAAGTCATCAGATGACGGAATATTCTTGTATTTCCTAAAAGCAAAAAATAAGTGGAAACGAATATTCAACATTACTAATTATCATTATGAAGCCAATAATACGAGCAGGCGCTATTAGCTACCCGAGTATATCAAAGTACAAAGAGAACCCAACCTAACCGCTCACCTATTCTCCGGTGCAAAGGGTATCCTAAGGAGAAACTCCGTGGTGCGAATATTATCACGGCAGTTCCCAGTATCTGAGAGATCCAACGTATGCGAATCGTCATGGGCGGATGTACTTTTAAAGCGTCCTCCCGACCAAAGTACAAAAATAGAGAACGGACTAAGCATCAAATTAGCGGGCGCCATTTTGGGGCAGCCACGAAACCACGTTAACGAAGAAATAGATTGTAACTGGGGTAAAACCCCCACAATAGAAATGAAGTTGCAGTATCCTCATCTATAAAAGTTTAAAGGCCAATTCAAGACACCAATGGAGAAAAAGTCCAAACTAACAGAGATCTCAACAGAGAATAAGGTGTTGATCTCCAGGAATAAACCCACAGCCTCTCAACTCCATCAATCCGCCTAGTACGAGTATTGCAACAAAATTATACCAATATGCCACTATAATGAATATAAAACGAGTAACCCCTAGGTGCGACGAAGAAGTGAAATGACTAGAGCCACCACAGAAAGTGAGATCCATGTCATTCTGTTATACTACAGAAAAAGACGATATAGAATAAGTAGAGAAGACGTGTCACATCTATATCGGGTATAAATCATTACAATAGCAAAAAATAAGGTAAATAAATTCAAGCCAAGTAAAACAGAATTGATGTGAAACAATCATAATCCATCCAGGTATTGTTGGTGATGGATTGATACATTGGATACGAGTAGTACAATGAAGAGTCTCAGTAAAAGCTATTCAATATAAAAAAAACGCCTGGAACCAGCCTGGAACCAGCACTGCAAGAAATCAAGCTGGTTCACGACAGAACTCCAAGAGTCTAAACACACCTGCAGAAGAGTGGAACGAAAGTGGGTGAAAGGTAAAACAACTGAAGACCACACAGAATACAAAATAGCAATCACCACACACCATCAGCTCATCAGAGCCTCCAAGAAATCTGCTATTCAAGAACGCATCAGCACCAACTCACACAAGAGCAAGGAGCTCTTCACCATAGTCAAGGAATTCATGAACCCCGGAACTGACACTTCAGACATTTTCCCCCCACCCCCCTTTCACGACCTCTGCGACAACCTCGCCATCTTTTTTCACTTGAATATCCAGGACATATACAAATAATTCAAGGCCCAAAACCCACCTCCACTGCCCACCAGCACCACCATGCCGCACCAGACCCTAAACCATTGGGCACTTATCTCCACAGAAGACACCCGGAAACTCATGCAGTCCACCATCCAGGGGCACCCTCAGACTTGTGCCCACATCACATTTCAACCTGGCGAGCACCACCATCATACCAGAGCTCTGCCGGACTATCGCCATTCCATCGAAACGGCCACCTTCCCATCCATTTGGAAGCATGCAGAGATCAACCCACTCTGAAATAAACCCTCTGCTGATGCAATGGATTTGAAGAATTACAGACCCATCTCTCTATGCCCCTTCCCAGCCAAGGTAACTGAAAAGGTCATCAACATGCAACTCACAGAGTTTCTCGAAGCAAACCAGGTCTTAGATCCCTCCCAGTCCGGATTCAGGAGCAACCACAGCACCGAAACACCCACTCCTCGCAGCATCACCTTCAAGCTACTGACACACACCTAAAAGGCACTGCACAACACAGGACCAGCCTACCTCAACCACCGCCTGCCCTTCCACACCCCCACCCCCACCAGACAGCTTCGATCCTCCTAACTCGCCCTCACCACCATCCCCAGAATCAGGAAGAGCACAGCTGGAGGCAAATACTTCCCTTATCTCTCAGCAATTGGAGAAATTGGAACATGCTCCCACTCAGCCTCAGACAGGCCATCTTGCTGAAGCAGTTCAGGAAGGATCTCAAGACCTGGCTTTGTTTCAGTCTTCTGCAGGTGCGTTTTCAGTGAGCAGCACGCCCGCACAGCGTTTTGAAACCCCACAGGTGTTAAGTCGCGCTTTACAAGTGATTGAGTAAAATAGGGCAGCTTTCCTGAGTTTTGTGACCAGTACAGCAGTCTTAAGCAGGGTGCAGTAATCTTAACAAAGTCCCAACAAAACCTGTTATTCGAGTACTCATTCAACATTCTATTCAGACATTAGCGGTGAGGTAGAGGCACAGGTGTGGAGTCTATAACTCTATTGTGCAATGCTCCCATTCACAAAGGGACATCTGGGCGCCCCACCGCTGTCTCTACATGGCATACTGATGGGAACGGCAGCAGCTGGAGTCAAGGCACTTCAGACGGGCAGTTCCCATACTTGAGGGAGGAATTCCTTCCTCTGGTTCACAGTACAGGGTAATGGTCCTTGGGTGTACCAAAGGCAGAGTCAGCACACGTCCTCCAGTCTTCCTCAGTGGTGATCCCTGGAGCAGGCACACTAGAGGGGTCATAGGTTCTTGTTGGTTTATCTTGGGCAGGCAGTGAGGCTGAGCACACTTGAACCAACTCCAGGTACACTTCTACAGCAGTCTGCTTCTCCTGAACCCTCCTCTCCTCAGGCTCGGAATGTTGGTGTCTCCTCCTCAGGCAGACAGCTTCTGCTAGATAAGTCTCTCCTGCTCCCCTCTCCGCAGACAGGCATGCTCACAGGTCTCATGCACACCTAATGATCTCAAATACAAAGCACAAATTTGGGATAATGTTTTCCCACCTCTAGAAGACTGGTTATAAGTGATGCTACCCCTGGATTACAGAAGCTATCTGACTCTTGGTCAATGGAAAAGCTTGGAACTGAACTGAATAGGGAAAGTTTGGGTCTTGCTTTTATGCATGATTTCCAGACAGGGGAAAGGTTTGATGTGGTTCCTTTTCCTATTTCATTTTCTGACTGCAGCACAGATGCAGTCTTTGTATAAGGTGATGGCTATCCTAACAGGGAGTGATAAGGCGATCTCCAAGTAGCACACCACTCCCTGCCCCCTTCGCCCCTCTCAGGACCTACTTAATGGTGGGTGCAGTATGGATGCATAATGGATGCGTGCAACAGACGCACCACTGGTGTGCAAAAGTTAAACTCACATGAGCCCTTCTGAGCCTGAATCTCAGCCAGTGCCAGAACCTTAGTCCTGCCCTTACCCACCACTACACTGCTATGCTCCTCCACACTATCAAACTTGGCCACTGCTTGCCACATTACTGCCTCACCACACAACACAACATGGAGGGAGGATTTACCTGTGCTTCCTGCAAGTTCTCATGCATGCTCCCATACTCTGCACCCATCATTTCCACACCAAAAGCAGTCCACTCACTCACATTCACACAAACCAGCCACCGGTTTATGCTCACACAAACCAACCACCCCCCACTCAACATGCCACACTCACATTCATACTTCTCACAGCCACACGTCACCAAACATGCCATAGAGATATGGGACCTACTTCACCACCACTCTCCGAACCTGCTTTTCTTCAGGGAAACATGGCTGAACATAACCTCTGAACCGGTCATCACTACAACAGTCTCTGCTGGCTACAAGATCACCTGGCAAGACCATCAGCACAAGCCTCGAGGCGAAGTCGCCATCATATTCAAAGACACCATTATCTGCACCAGCTACATGGAACATCTCAAAATACTCCCCGCAGCCAACTTCTCTCTGGTCAGAACCCTCATATTCATACCATTCGGACCCTGCACCAATTTCGCCAGCAACATCACAGATTTCATCACACCCTTCATCATCAATACCAGCACCTTCATCCTCAGACTTTAACTTTCACTTAGAAGACTGCACTAGCCCAAACTCTATGGCTCATCTAGAAAACATTGGAAACCTCAGCCTTGTCCACTATGGTACTGAACCCACACTGACTGCTTAATACCCATTGGACCCAATTTGCTCCTCAATCAGCAAAATCACAGTCGACAAGTCAGCAACTGTGGCCTGGACAAACCCTGCCCTCATCAGTTTCAGCATACTCATCCAGCACCACTGCAGCCTACCACCACCAGACCCACCCGCTGCCACTGGAAAAGCCTCATAGAAGAAGATTGGCCTTCAGTCCTCTCCACGCACTAGCCCGAGCACACCAGCAACTTGCTGAAAGCCATCAAGAACCTCAACAGCTGGATCATTGCATGCACCAACACCCTGGCTCCCCTCAAGCGCAATCCAATGGCAAGAGTCAAATCACAGGCCTACTGGAAAACATGGGAACTCAGGTTGACAAATGCTACTGCAGGCAGCTGGAGCGCAAATGAGCAGGTCAAGGTGCCACAGATAAAGACATATACAAATGCACCCAAAGACATTAACACCCGCAGATAGTGAACACGAGGGACACTGCTCTTGCAGACTGCATCAGCACCAGCACAAACAATAGCAATGAAATCTTTGCATCATTCAAAATTTCAGCGCTTCTCCTGCCACCTCCAGTAACATCCCCCCCACCAAAAACCTCTCAGAATTCTTCTGTATTAAATTCACCTCCATATACGGCACCATCAACCCTCAACTGTACCCCATCACAACTCAACTTCCCATCACAGTCCAAGAACAAGCCCTGACCTCTTCGTCTACCATCACCACTATTGAAACTGCCGCTGCCATGAAGCCCATCCACTTGGGTGCCCCACCCAAACCTAGGCCCCCACCAGGCCTTCAATAAGCAAATCACCCATCCTAAACGCCTCCACTGACTCACATTCCCAGACACCGGGAAACATACCATGGTCACACTCCTGCTTAAGTAACCACCTGCTGACCCAGACATGTTTTCCAGCTAAAGACCAATCTCCCTCCTACTACACCTAGCTAAGCTCTTAAAGAAATGAATTAACCGATGTCTCCCCGACCACCTCAGCAGCCACCAGCTTCTTGACCCCATCCATACCAAATTCAGGCCCAATAACAGTACAGAAACAGCACTCATTGCCACAAGAGTCAACGTCCAGATGATGCTTAACAGCGGAGAAGCGGCAGCCCTCATTCTCATGAACCTCTCTGCAGCATTCAAGACAGTCTCACTCTCTATCTTCATCAGACTGGCCAGCTCTTCACTGGATCTGCTCCTTGTTAATGAAAAGAACACAAGCTGTCAGCCTGGTCCCTTACTCCTTGGAAGCCCTCAAACTCATTTGTAGAGTGTCTCATGGCTCATCGCTCGGCCCCACCCTCTTCAACTCATACAGGAACCCTCTAGCCAAAGTTATCCAGGCACATGACATCAACATCCTCTCCTGAACCTGCAACACACAACTCATTATCATCCTTATGGGCAAAGGCACCCAACAAAAGAAACACATTTACTGCCTGCGTGACCAAAGTAACTCATTGGATGAAAGACAACTGTCTCAAGCTCAGTACTGACAAGAGTAGTGATCTTCCACAAAAAATCTTCACAATGGAACTCCAGATGGTGGCTGAACAAACTCGAATCCACAGTCACACCCAGCACTCACACCAGGAACCTCAGATTCGTCATCAACAGCAAACTGAACATGATCGCACAAGTCAGACTGCATCAAGCTTCCCCACCTTGAAGATGCTGAGGCAGATATTCAGATGGCTCCAAAGCAACTCCAGAAAAGCAGTCATTCATGTGCTAGTCACAAGCAAGTTGGACTATGGGAACACCCTCTACGCTGGATCACCAAGTACCTCACCAAAAGACAACAAACTATCCATAACTCAGCAGTAAGACTCATCCTCAATCTCCCACATAGAACACACATCACACCACACTTCAAATAGCTCCAATGGCTCTGCATAAACAAATGAGCTCATTTCAAACTCCTCACACATACACACACACATTCAAGGCACTACACAACTTAACCCCAACCTGCCTGAAGAGTTGCATCTCCTTTCTCCAACCACCCAGACACCTCCACTCCAAAGGATGCTTACTCACACACATCCCAGGCATACACAGAACTAGATCAGGATGGGCGTTCCCATATATCACCCCTAAAGCATGGAACAATTTCCCACTCCACATCAGAGCCTCCTTTTCTCTTCCTGACTTCCACAAGGAGCTAAAGATCTGGCTTTTCAATTAACCAACCTAACCTAAACAGAATGAGGCATACACATCTGCTCAGCACAAGGATACTCTTGCTGGTGATAGTGCGTTTTACCAATGCACATAACATTAAATAATAAGTAGGAATGCCCATGACATGAGCACAATAAGTGTGAAGCTCTGTACCTGGTTGTCATCCGCCTTTGTGGATGGGCCACTCAAGGGGAAGACACAAGGACCAGGCCCTGCCCAAAAATGTCTCTCTCTCTAACATCTGAATTTGCTGACTAACCCTCATTCATCTACCATCATATAAATGGCAGTGCTCAGGAAGGACTAATCAGCAATCCCCTGCAAAAAATGTAATCCTAGAATTTCAACAGGCAGCTCTCTCTACATTGCTGCACACTTTAGTGACTGGAGAGCCTGTATCACAACCTCCAGCTTCTACCATATCAAACCAGTGGCAATCCAGAATGGATCCCACTGGCTTCAGCATTCATGCACTGACCACATAGAGCCCTGCTCACATTCACTATATTTACACACACATTCGACATACACATAGATATGTCTGAGGAGGGTTTAGGAGGTAAGTAGACTTTTACATCGCACTCTAACTTTGAAAAGGAAAAAAGGTTTATCCAGTACTATAGATTCAAAACTATGCTGCCACCACTGCTCATAGTACATATTTCAGTGACACAGATGGCAGTCTCCTTGCAGCCTTAGAGTATGCATTTGGCACCCCTTCTGACCTCTAAGCCAGACCCTGGGTTCAATGGTCATTTTCAGGACTAGGCAATAGCGCACATGCAGTATTTCATGTGTGCTGGGGCCAAAAGTAAATCAGTATACCAGTTTCACATGCTGTTGGGTTACCAATGGCAGGGCTGCATGTCAGTTTACCATACATGGGACATTCCAGGCCCAACATCATGTTTGATTAGCATCATTAATGATCAAAGTGTTGCTAAATTTGAGTTGTGGATGATAGAGCCATGTCATGATAGCAAATTCTGTAACAATATGTGCATTACCATTTCCCCTTTACCAAGAAAGCATTACATTAGGTTACGTTTTATTTCGGTCACCTTTACTTCTTTCTTTTTGAAAGAAAACCCCTCCAAACTCCATAGGCACCCGACAATTCCCTCTGCAGGTTCTACATCAAACTCACCCTCCCCAAAAATATGGTTATGGTTTTCTTTTTAATAGATTTATAATCACAGCATCTTTGGGAAAAATTCTAAATTTGTATATAACCCTGTGGCAATACCCCAAACAGCAGCACGCTCTCAAACTCAGACAGCTCTTGTTCAGGGAAGGGTTAACGTTAGCTCAGAGCTACTGGTGCACGGGGAAGTTTATGCCCATAGACTGCACATGGTGCCAAAGTGTGGTGTTGCACAAGTGGTATAAAGCATGAATTAATTTAAAATATGCAAGATAAACTGGCCTATGACGGCAGAAACAACGACTTTGGTCTTTTGTGTAGTCTGACACAGAAAATAAATGCATTTAATCCCATTGCTATGACGATCTGTCACCGGGTTGTCATAGCAATGGGATTAAATGCATTTATCTTGTGTGTCAGACCATCTTGATACAGTAGCATTCACTGTGTGGTGTGTGGAGGAAGGTATAGAATAATTTTCAAACCTGGGTAGCAATTGCATCCTGCCTGAAGTGGTGATAATATTACAGCCCTCTACCAAGGTAGGAAGTCAGATCTCTAAGTTCATTAGATGAGGTCCACACTTAGGAATACATTCACCGGGATGGTACACATGCGTGAGAGGAAGGCTGTCAGCACACAGACAGGATGGAAAAGCATAGGAAAACAAGTACTGGCAAAGCCAATAGGTCTTTCATTTGAAAGGTATTCCCAAATAAATTGGTTTTGCCAATGCAGAACAATATTGGCCACAGCTGAAAGGCAAAATGCCAGCACCAAAATCATAACATATGCACATGCATGCATCACCACATGTGCACAAATGCTTCATGATGCTGCGGTAGACATTGTGTTTACTTTAAATTCAATATTCCAGGATGGCAGATGCCAATCTTGTGAAGCTCTTTTTATTTTTTAAATGTGCAAAGGGGCACAATTTTGAAAGGAAGGGCTTGACAGCAATTTTCAGCTGACGGCAGTCGGAAAAAGGAAGCAAAATCTTAAATAAAATGGGATGAGGAGGGGCTGGTGGGCAGCTGGGTGAGGAAAGAGTCCCCACCACCATGTGGCAGGAAGCAACAGATTAGGTGATTGATGACGCAGAAAAAAATGCTGAGCATGGTAGAGTGAGGTGGTTAAACTAATAGACCAGCTGGAAAAGCAACACAGAGAGAGTGAGGGGTAGAGATGTGTGGGGGGAAGCAGCACACTGGGAAAGAGCAAGAAGCACATGCACGTCTGTGGAGTGCTGAAACAAAAAGGAACAAGCATTTGCAATGCAATAGATCTTACATTTGCTTGAGTGAGAGATATTGACATGGTAAATTCATAACTGGACTTTTCTTGCCACATAAACTGTTCAACCATCCCTTATAATTTTGTTTTTTCCTGCCATATAATCCCAGTGGCCCTGCATTTAACTAAAACACTTCCATTTACCTTCTTCCTCTATCTGCAGCAAAAAATGAAAATGTTGCTATTTAAATCTGACATGCTAATTCCAATAGAATACCACGTTCACCACCCCCTTCAGAGTTGCTGGCTGGCTAACAAAACCCCCTAAAAAAAGACACAAGATAGCCACGGAGGAGTAACGAGAAAAATAAACTAGAAGGGTCACCCAAACATATCAAGAGTGTTCAAATATTCATAGTGTAATAAAGATGTTAAGATGTCCTGAACTATGGTCATAATTGTACTAAAGAGAGATTATTAAAACATATGCATATAAATCTTTATCAGAAATAAACTTTTGGCATTAGACTGATGTAAACACAAAAAGCATTTTGAAGGTGGGCTATTGTCTTAGGACCACAACAGGCTGAGTTATGATAAAAAATGTTTTGTAAAAGTAATGCCCTGCAAAGCATTATGGGGTGAGTTTTCATGCCGCAAATACTAGAGCATGTTGACTGCAATGCTCTTAACAACCCATACAGGACACCACAATAAAAATAGCATTAGGAAGAAAAATGGTCATGTAACCACATAGTCAGCCCTTAGAGAGCTTAACCACATGAACAAAGTATGGGAGAAAGTATTGCAATATAAATATATACTTAGCCCCTAAAAAACATAGTGCATTACACATTTTCAAGGCTGGCAGATCTATTACAAACAAGGCCCATAAAACATAACTCCTCTCAGCTATTAAGCAAATGTTCCAGCCATAAGAATGTTTGAAAATATAATGAATGGTGGTAGGGGTTATTATTTTGTAGTCCCCACTAACATAGTGTGGAGACCCAGAGGTGATGTAGACAGAAGGAGAACATTGTGGTCAATGTTTTGAAGGTGGTCTCATTGTCCTAGGACCACTACAGGCTGAGTTATGAGCAAAAATGTATTGTAAAAGTAATGCTCTGCAAAGAATCATGGGTCAAGTTTCTGTGCCAAACATATTTGAATATGTTGATATGACTGTAATGCTTAGAACAGTCTCTAAAGGACCCCACAATGAAAAGAGCATTTCTAAGAAACATAGTAAAGTAGCTGTATAGTTAGACCCTAGAGGGCATAGCCACTCAACAAATGGCAAAAAGTAATGCAGTGCAACCATATTTTTAGCCTCTACAGGGCATAGTACATTACACATATTCAGGGCTAACTGGCCTATAGTAATGATATTACAAAGAAAGCCCTTAAAACACAACCTACTCTCAGCTATAAAACAAAAGTTCCAGCTATAAGAGGGCTTAAAAGACACTGAATGGTGGGAGCGGTTATTATTTTGGGGTCCCCACTAACCTACCGTGGGGACCCAAATACGAAATAGACAGAAAGAGCACATTGTTGTGAACATTTTAGTGGTGGTTCAATTGTCCTAGGACCACCACAGGCTGAGTTATGAGCAAAAATGTTTGGAAAAGCATGCTTTCAAAAGACAAAAGAAAAAATTAGTTCTCCCACACTCACGTATATTGGCAATCGTGCAATAATCAGTGTAAGAGGGGCAGTCTGCAAGATGTGACAAAAACATCCTCAAGGGTGGACAAAAGTAAAGCAATTATCAATGACATCAAGTGATTTTTGAAAGGCAAGCCCAGGAAGGAGTGAAAGTAATGGGTGTAGTTAAAAGCCCACAATACTTATAACATGTCAAAGTGCTTGCGCGCCCGACCTACACATAAAAATCATTCAATTAAAAGGATGGTAAAGAAGCTGTGCTCCAGGGGAGGGACAAACACAAAAAGAGAAAAGATAGCCATTGAATAAACATCAAACAAATTAGGCTGCCCAGAAAGCCAACCCATAAGCAGTGCGTTAATCCAAAGCCCACAATAAGTCTGTACAGGAGACCTAAGAACACAGCAAAGGAAGGTTGACCTGCAGGGAAATGGTGAGAATTTATGCCTGGTGGCTTCTGCACAGGATTTGCACCCTTTCAAAGTTTAGCCTGCAATATTACTGACTGTCCAAGTCATACAGGCTTCCAGAGGCACATGCTGTCCCAAATTCTCCTGATTTGCCCTGCGGCCATCCCTCTTTGAAATCGAGAACAGGAGGAAGCCAGCTCGGAGCACATTCTGCAAGAGCAAACAAAACAAACCCCTTGCATTGCAAAATGAATTGATAGGGAATGATGAGGCAGCAAACGCGGGCACAAGTAATACCATTAACAGCAGTCATTGCACAACAATGCAGCTGGAAACGGCCCTAAAAGAGCACTGTAAATAATTAAGAGCAATTGACAGAAATGCATTTAATTGGATTAAGTTAATAGAGGCAGTCCTGAAAAGGGCCAGGTATGGGATACAGGAAATGACCTGAAACAAAGATGTACTGAGTGTAGGACTCATAATATTGATTAGAAGTCAGCATATGACTGTGAAGGATGGCTTTTAGATGAAATCGTGTCTAAACATACAGGGGCCTATTTAGAAAAGTGTAACTTGTGAAAATTGTAAGTTAAACGTCTGCATGACTTCGTAAATTATACTCATTCAGAAATTCTCAAAACAAGCAAGGCAGTGTAGGTATCAGTTTCGGAGTTTGAGTATCTATGCACTATGCACTACAAAGTCTAATCTATGACGAATGCATAAGATGTGGTTATACAAAGCCTAAATAGGAGCACCCTGTTTGTCAATGATTCCAAGTAAAATTCGCTATGTAATACCATATTCTGTGGCCAAAAGTAGGCATCCTCATGAAGATGATGTGGGCAAGGTAGAGATGTATATTCTTGAGTGAGATGGGTGCATTTATTCTCTTTGGAGAAAAGAGGTGTGTGCTGCTATTAAGGCTTCCTAAGGGACTACCCGACCATTGCTTCTTGGAATCAAAAGAGGGGTAGAGGTGTCAAATAGGAACTAGCTTTAGAACCTCTATGAAAATGGCAGATAGAACCACACAAAGTATTGCTGCTGGATCTTCCTTAGAAGGTGAGTGCCATGTGACACAGGGGGTGGTGATAGGTTTTTTATTTAAAAAGAAGCGGTTCGGAGGTCATAGGGTGTGATGGCAGGACTTCTTGCACAAGATGGGGCGCAAGCAGAGATTTGATAAATGCAAGATTTTCTTATAAAATGCGCCCCAGAGTGTATATATAAGTTGACTATACGATCCCTATCAATGATGGGCATTCGAGAAGACAAGGCCTGACTATAGGATATTTTGCAAATGATGAAATCAGTCTAATTGTGCTGCATGCAATACATCTGTGCAGTATGGGGATCAGAGCAGACAGAGGTAAGACATTGAATCCAATTGCATTTTTCTGTGACCACACTTCTATTTTGGCTCTTTGTTTAAAGGCATTTGTCCGACTAGCTCTTCCTGCTATGGGATATTCAATGCACTGAAAAAAATAAGATGTGGAGGGCTAGTGCCCTAAAGAAGTAGTTCTTCTCTGACTCTTATTCAGAGCAGCAAGCGACTGGTGAAACATTTGTATTGAAAATCTTGCAGAAAGATGTGCTTGATTCATACACCAGTATGTACACAGTCATTGAACGTACGCTGGTACTCTTGTTCCTGGGGCCTTTTCATGCAACTTATCTAAAAACAGCCTCTGGAGCAATGCTGTAATTTTCAATGGGCACTTTTTCACATTGCAGAAATACTTGCATTTATGCCAGAGTATTCTGTAAACCACATGTTTCTTCAGAAATCTCAACTCAAACATTTCATCTGATTATAATGTTCTGTTTAAAATATCATGTAAGTATATCATTTTAACTGTTTTCTTATTATATCAAAATTATAAGTATTGTTAACTCTAAAGTTGTTGTGTAATAGGGTGTTTTACTGCATTATTTTGGTTTTAGTTTAGTAC
This sequence comes from Pleurodeles waltl, assembly GCF_031143425.1. Lineage (NCBI taxonomy): Eukaryota > Metazoa > Chordata > Amphibia > Caudata > Salamandridae > Pleurodeles > Pleurodeles waltl. The sequence goes on along the minus strand of NC_090440.1, from coordinate 1,961,422,691 downwards.
ATTGTAAAATTATTCGTTTTTTAAACAACAAGAAATATTCTCTTGTATATTTTTTTTTATATATTGGAAAATTTGGTGGATTGTGTTACTAAGATACATATTAATGTTTGTTGATTAGATCTTATAAGTGTTAATTATATTTGCAAATGTTTAAAACAATCTTAGTTACGTATTAACTTGGGTGGTTGTTGGGTTCTTTAGGGTACTGGGTAAATAAAGTTTTTTTTAATGAAATATTATTTAATGATATTTATTTAACTTGTTAATTATTTCATACATATTATTTGTAATTTCTTTCTTTAAATTTAACTTTTGAATATATATGAATTACGTCTTAAGTTTAGCTTATTGGAGTTTATTAGAGGTGGGTAGAACTTCCAGAATTCCACAGAGTTACATGAAAATTCAACTAAATTCCGTGGAGGTCAGCGAATGGGCAGAAATAGGCACATTGCACTTCTTGTTCTGATTTTTAGCACCAGGAGCTGAAAAATCAGCACGAACAGCATCACACCTCACTAGAGGGTGCTGCTTCTTGAGTTGACTTTGCTGTTGCTGAAGTAGATTTTCTACTCAAACAGCAACTTTCAGACTGAAAACAGTTGCAACCTCCTGTGATAGGGAAATCTCACTGGGTGCCCTCCTAGCAACCAAAGCCATGCTAGCGGATGCCAAATCTCACTTGTGCGTGCCAACTTACCATCGGAGATCCATGTGCATTAAAAAATACCGCTACACAGTAGTTGGCGGAATATGGCCAGAACTGTGGAGTGGCCAAATTTCTTCCAACTCTGCTGGCGGAGTTGTATTTACTGTCTACTGCAAGAGTTTATTAGTGATTGGATGGCTATAGACATATGTGTCTATATACATACCCACATACACACACCCCACTGCAGTTAGAATCACATTTCCATAGGAAAAGCATTATTTCTTTTCCTAATAACTTTGGCACCGTTTGGCAAATCTTCACAAACCGTTCCAAAAAAAACCAGTGTCGTCCACTTTCTATAAATGTTTGCAGTGATCCGTCTTGCAGGGGCCTAGAAAAAGGGAAGGTCCCATAATGAGTTTTTCCCATTAGTTTTTTCAATAGGAAAATTAAATATAGTTACAGAATGGAATTACCCCAAATATGGCAGAAAGCTAGATCTTGTGAGCTTTTTGTGATTTTGTGTTAATCCATTCAATAACATTTGAGAAATGAAGGTTTAAAAGTTATGTATATATCATGCAGAGGATATGCTGAGCTAACAGTTCTCTAGATAAGATCTGATTGGCTGCCACCGCATCAAGAAAGATGTGTCAGCAACCATCTTAGGACTCTGGGACTCAGTCCCAGGACCTAGATAAAAGTTGAATTTTTTTTTTTTTTAAAGACGTAGAGCGGCAGGGTAGAGATTCCCTGCTCCCCCTCGGCCTAGTGGTGGTGCTGGGTACCAGAGGAAAACTGTAATTATTTTTTTCAGCACCGCAGGTCCATGGAGGATCGAGAGATTTACAGCTCTGATAAAAAAAAAAAAATGTTTTATGGTCTTTTCTTAAAAAAAAAAAAAAAAACAGGGTGGGCCAGGACCTGGGGGTGTAACACATATTTTTGGAGAAGAGGGCATCTGGCCCTAATCTCCGAGCCTCTGAAAGGCCATGGAAACTCCTTCCCTCATAGCAGTATCTAAAAAGGAGTGTGGGGCATTCACCCGGCCTCCTCAAGCCTCTAATAGGCCCAGGGACCCTATCTACCACAGGTCATGCAACCCACTTCCCCGAGTCTATGAAAGGCTCCAGGGGCTCCATCCCCCGGGGCTGTATTTGAATGTAAAGGGGAGGGCGCATATGCCCCATCTCCCTGAGCCACAGTAAGGTCCTCCCTGAGGTGTAGACCAGTTCCAGGGTCCCCATCTCCCTTGAGCTTGATCAGCGACTCTCCCTGGAGATCCCATCTCCTGGGACACTGCAGTTCTCTGCTTCGGTTAGAGTGGGTACACCCTGCCCATTCTTTCCCAGGCATGGGATCACAACTTTGCTCTCTCCCAGGTGGGAGTAGAGATAAAAGTAGTGTTCTGACATTTTGATGTCAGTAGGTCTGCCTTACATACAATTACACCCTTTATATTGTTTAGATTGTTACATCACATAATCATTCTTGCACACCTGTGAGGGTTGGGGGCAGGGCCCTGGGCCAGGCCCTGCACCCAAACCCATGCCACGCACAGCCAAAGGCAATGGTAAGTTGAGCGCCAGTCGGGGGCTGGGTGCAATTTGCTAAAAAAAAAATAACTGTTAAAGTGGCATTACAGTTACGACTTGTCATTATATGTATCTTACTTTAAAATGTAAAAAATACTTAGAAATGAAATAAAAAATAATTTAAAAAAGTTAAAGGGACGATATACGTAGGTGAGAATGCCTGTTAAAACATACCGTTTTAAACTAACAAAACATCTGAAATTCACCAGTTAGAGTTATCTCAAGTAACTCTTGCTCTAACGTAAATATAGCTTGTGTATGATTGCTCTAAAAGCAGTGTATCGGAAAATTATTTTATTACTATTTCTGGATTGGATGTTGGATTTTATTTTTTATAAATATTTTTGGTTTATGGGAAAAGTGTATTTTTTTAACTGAGTTTTATTTTTAAAGTTGTTTTTTAATGTGTTTAATATGTTTTAGCATTTGACATGCTTTATTACATTTATGTTTTTAGAAGTGATTTGTTATGGTTTAATAATTATATAGATTTCTTTAATGTTTTATGAAATTCGTAATTATACATATTGTTATTGTTTAAATTATAATAATTATTGATATCATATTGTGTACATATAAAATTTTAGGCAGCACGTGTCTCGACTAATCATATACCTAGACAGCCTGGAGACTGGCAGGGCTCAGGGAAGGCCCTGGACATCAGGTGGCCACAGGATCACTAGTGAGGAGGTGCTGCTGAGCCTCTATTGGAGGCTTGCACCCCTGGACTGTGCCGCATGGCAGACAGGCACCAGCCCGCAGCTTGAGGAGCCATTAAGGAGCGGACCAACACAGCGTACTCCTGAGGTGTAGAAGCTGTTGTACTATAGGAACTTGGAATCCGAGCAGTGAGTCAGACCTTAGGTCGAACAGAGCTCCAGGGGAGTTGCTGCAGGCCTATTTAGGCAACATGATGAGCTGACCAAGGCAGGGATGCCTGAAGTGACCATAACACCAGTATGAATTTAAATGAGGGTTTGCTTTTATAGCTTGTGGGTGAGCACCAGCCTCACCCCCCCCAGCTGTTCCGGATTCTGTGCGCTGGATTACGAGGTCTGGACTTGAGCACTTTTAGGGACTAGGGAGACCTGCCTGAATTGGCCTAAGGTAGTCGATGAGGCCTCCTTCCTTTATGTTCTGTTTTCTTCTTCCCCTTCCCTGCACCAGGGGGGAGGAGGAGAAGGGGGCGCAGTGGAACCAGCCACTGATGATCAATGGAGGGACTAAAAAGTGGCAGGGGGTGCCTGACATATAGAGGATGGGTAGGCCTAGGTTCCTGAAATAGTGACTGGTCTGTAATCAGTCACAGTGACCATTCCCGCAAACACACAGACTAGCCAGTGCCCTGAACAGGCCAATGCTGCCACTAGTGCTAGACGGCCCCAAGCTTTATTACCAGGACTATCTGGATGGCTTCACATTGAAATCCTGGTGCTGATGGACATTGTGAATGCATACTGGCTCCCCTCCACTCCTCCTTGCTGCTTAACTATTGACACCTGGGGGAATTCACAGACCCAGACGGCACCACAGCAAAGTATGATTGACATGTTTGCTAGACTGAGGGTGGGGAAACATATCCTCCAAGCTATCTGTATTACAAATTTGGCCCTAGAGGAAAAAATCGCCAGCATAGGGATTGAGCTCTCCCTCCTTTTACAAGACCTCAATTAAGTGGCTGAATGAATAACTGGGGCGGAACACTAGATCTCCAGCACAGGAGACTTCTTCCACAGGTTAAAAGCAGAGTTGTCCCATCTGGCGCTCAAGAAATCCAAGCTGGATAAAAGAGCAGAAGACGTAGTGCAGCTCAAGGCAGAACAGAATCTGACTAGCTAGATTACCAGAAGACCTGGAGGGCAACCAATCGGAGAAGTTCCAGAAAGACTGGCTTACTTCAAATTGTTTATCAGCCCGCTTCACAGTTGAGAGAGTACACAGGCCCTGGCACCTTGACCCCCCACTGCATGCTTTTCCATGGACCACGGCTGCCCACATCCTTGATCTCTATGACCAGGATGTAGTGCTCCGAGATGTGAAAGATAGATCAGGCCTCAACAATGACTCCTCAAAAATCTTCATTTTTCCTGATTGTACGTCAAACAAAAGCTAGTGGCATTGCAACTATGATGCATGCTTCACTTCCAGGCAAATTTGAAAGAACCACACCAAGTACACTTCTTCCTTGAAACTCTTTAAGAGTCCTGGGACTGGGTATAGGAGAACCCTGACCTGGCTGAGGGCCAGGAATACACTAGAGATGGCGGACAGCTCCACCAGCCTGCCTTCGTGCCCCTGACCCCACCTGTACTGCTGCCTTACTGCTTGAAGGAAGTTCGAGGCCCTCCTCCACCCGAAGGCACTCGCCTGCGCCTCATCCCCGGTGCCTAGTGGTAGGTGTATCTAGCGTGCTCTGTATTTTGTATTTCAGTTTTTCTACTTTGTATTTCATTTTTTGCACTGTTGTAGACTGTATTTGTGCCCTTTTTCTGCCCTGCTTCATTTTTGCTGCTGTGTTTTTGGCTATTTTCTAATCCGGCTCTTGCCTGTTTCCTCGTCCCTGCCGCTGCGTCCCCTGCGGCCCCCACTCCGTTGTGCCCCCATTGGCGACCCCTCCTGCCTCCCACCTCCCCTTCTTAATGGCACCCGCTGCGCGGCCGTGCTGCTTGCACGCCAGCGGCGGCCCAGAGGCAAGCCCGTCTGTGCTCGTCCTTGCCTGGACTGCACCTAGCTCCCATCCCCCTGGTCCACGCTCCTCAGACGCCCCCAAGCGCCACTACTCCTCCACAGAGCTCATTGCTCTCAACCACAGCCGGCACACCACCTGTGCCCTGGCCTACCCCAGACACACCCACGGACCTTTCACATGCCGCTCTGCCACTTCTCCTGCACTCACTCCAACAAGCACCACAGCAACACCAAACACCACAATCACCTCACCTGCATACACCCCCTCCATCCACAAGCACGCTATCGAGCTCTGGGACCTACTCACGACAAACACTCCCGACATTGCCTTCCTCACTGAAACATGGATGACCTCCTCATCGGAACCCGACATTGCCATAGCCACCCCAGAAGGATACAAAATCACCCGTAGAGACCGTATCAACAAACCTGGAGGTGGAGTTGCGATAATACACAAAATCTCCACCAACACCAACCACACCCTAGACACTGCAGAGCACCTGCACTTTCAGGTACACATCAACGCCAACACCACCCTAAGAGTTACCCTCATTTACAGACCACCAGGACCCCGACCCCCATTCTGTGACACTATTGCAACGTTTCAGCTCCCACGCCCTCGCCTCCACAAACTACCTACTCCTCGGTGACCTAAACTTTCACCTGGAGAGCACCAACGACTGCAACTCCACTGCCCTGCTGGAGAGCCTCGCAAACCTCGGCCTCAAGCAAATAGTCACCTCACCCACCCACTCAGCCGGTCACATGCTTCCTCCAGCAATCACATCACCTTCACTTACACCACCGAACTCCACTGGACTGACCACCACTGCGTCCACTTTTCCGTCCTGAAGCCCACCACCCATCACCAACAACATCTGATCCCCTACCGCAAGTAGAACAAGATCTCCAAGGAACAACTGATCTCCAACCTCGCACAAGCTCCACCTCCCAATACCAACGAACCCAACACCACCGCCCTAAACCTCACTCGATGGCTAGAAGCATGCGCAGACTCCCTCGCCCCACTCAAAAAACCCAACAACACCCGCACCAACAAGACAGCCCCCTGGTTCATCGCAGAACTTCAATCCTCCAAACGAGGATGCCGGAAAATTGAGAAAGCCTGGCGCCAAGAACCTTCAGTGAGCAACTTCTCTGCCCTCAAATCAGCCATGCGCAAACATCACCACCTCATCCGGACCACCAAACGATTCTTCTACAAAGAACGGATAGATGACAACGCGCACAACAGCAAGGAACTTTTTGCCATCATTAAAGATCTCACCAAACACAAATCCTACGCCACTGACCCTCCACACTCCCAATACCTCTGCAACTCCCTTTCTAACTACTTCCACTGCAAGATCGTAGACATACACAAAAGCTTCACATCGGTGTCTCCCACCATCACCACCATCAACACAGCCAACACCACAGCACCCTGCCACACCAACGTACTTAACTCCTGGACCCCCACCAACGATGAAGAAACCAGCAAAACCATGAGCTCCATCCACTCAGGCTCCCCCACAGACCCCTGCCCCCACCACATCCTCAACAAAGCCAACAAAACCATCGCTCCCCAGCTCCAGGCCATCATCAACAGCTCCTTTGCGACCTCAACCTTCCTGGATATTTGTAAACACGCCGAAGTCAACGCTCTACAAAAAAAAAGCAGCCCCTGAAGACCTCACAAACTACCGTCCTATCTCTCTACTCCCCTTCCCCGCGAAGGTCAGAGAGAAGATAGTCAACAAACAACTGTCTCACTTCCTGGAGGAAAACAACATACTCAACGTCTCCCAGTCTGGATTCCGCAAAAACCACAGCACTGAGACCACCCTCATCGCCTGCACAGACGACATCAGGACCAGATTGAACAAGGGCGAAACCCTCATCCTCCTAGACCTCTCCGCAGCGTTTGACACCGTATGCCACCAAACCCTTCGCACACGCCTCTTCGACACCAGAATTCGCCCCAAAGCCCCGGACTGGCTCACCTCCTTCCTCTCCAAAAGAACCCAAAGGGTTCGCCTCTCTCCTTTCCGGTCTACTGCCACCAAGACCATCTGTGGGGTCCCCTAAGGATCCTCCCTCAGCCCCACCCTTTTCAATATCTACATATGCTGACGACACCCAGCTCATCATCTCCCTCACGAGGAACCCATCTACCGCCACGAATAACCTACACGCCGGACTCCTCGCCATCGCCAACTGGATGACAGCAAGCCACTTCAAATTAAACTCAGAAAAAACAGAGATCACAGTCTTCGGTCCCAACAAGACAGCATGGAACGACTCATGGTGGCCCACCATCCTAGGACCACCCACCACCCACGCACGCAACATCGGCATCATACTGGACTCCTCTCTCTCCATGACTCAGCAAATCAACGCCATATCATCCTCCTGCTTCAACACCCTCCGCATGCTACGCAAGACTTTCAAATGGATTCCCCTAGAAACAAGAAGAGCGGTCACCAACGCCCTCATAAGCAGCAGACTGGACTACGGCAAAACCCTCTACGCAGGGAGCACTGCCAAACTTCAGAGAAAACTCCAGCGCATCCAGAACGCAGCCGCCCGTCTCATCCTCAACCTCTCTCGCCACAAACACATCTCCGCCCATTTCAGATCCATACACTGGCTGCCCATCAACAAAAGGAACATCTTTAAAATCCTAATCCACGCTCACAAAGCTCTCCACAACACCGGACCGGCCTACCTCAACAAAAGAATCAACTTCCACAACCCAACTCGACAGCTCCGCTCCGCCGATCTCGCCCTTGCGACAGTCCCCCGCATCCAACGCACCACCTCCGGTGGCAGATCCTTCTCCCACCTCGCCGCCAAGACCTGGAACTCCCTCCCCACCAACCAACGCTAGACCCAGGACCTCCTAACTTTCTGAAAGCACCTCAAAACTTGGCTTTTTGAGCAATAATTCATTGCGCCCCCAAACACCCCCGCGCCTTACGACCCTACCAGGTGAGTAGCCCGCTTAATAAATTTGATTGATTGATTGATTGATAGGGAAGTCCTTCCTTTGGGCTGGGGTACCTCCATGAGTATCCTTTGTGAAAAGCATTGGGTCTTCTTTAGACTTGGGTGAAATTTAAATTACACCAGCGTAATTTGCTTAATGTCAGGTATTTTACTTTACGCTTGGTATGCACAATTTCTGAAATTATGCCATTAAGCAGTTTTGCGTAATTACACATCATTCACAGTAAACATTTACTGCGACTCGTGCAATTGCAGAAAAAAATTACTACGAACACACGGAACAGAACGCGAGCAGCTGTGGTTCCCATGCAAAAAGACAGATATGCATTTCACATATTTAACTAAATTTCACATAACGTTGCCAAAAGGAAATTATGCTAATTTCACACACACCTTGTCTAATTACGAAGGGGGTTTGGGTTTTGCCGACATCAGATTATATTATTGAGCATTCCAGATAGCCCACATTAATGACTGGATATTTCTGGAGTACAATGATCCGAGTATCAGACTTGATCTGGAGCACCTGGACCAATAAAGTCTTAACCTGCTCTGTGGCCAGCTCCGACAGGTGAATCTTCACGCCAGTCAGTCAGATGACTTTGTGTTGAAATGGATTCAATAGAAAGGAGTCCCAACCTGTGAAACACCCTTGAGGCACAGGACCAGGTTTAGCCAAACTACTGGGCTGCTAGGTTTTGGGGTGTGGGACATGGTTGGCATTTTTAAGTTCGGAGGTGTATGGGTAGGTGCCCAGATTGAATCATTTGCAGAACTAGTAGAAGAATTGAATCTGCATAAATTGCAATTGTATTGATACTTCCAGTTGTGACATGCCCTTAATACACATAAAGACCAGATTGCCTCCCCGGCTCAGGCAAATAGATGCCAGGGTGACAAGGGAGAGGGCAGATCAGACATTTATTTCCTTGTATTACAGAACCCTGGTTAAGAACTCTCCAGATTCACTGGCTCACATAAGGACTGAATGAGAACAAGATCTGGAGTTGCAAGAATGAGACTGGAGGGAGGCAAACATGGCTCCTCGCTGCCTAGCAGTGCCTATGTGATTCCCTTTATTTGAATTGAAATATTTTCATAGAGTGTAATATACTACCCACAGACTGTCGCAAACGAAGAGCAGCCTCACCCCCAGCTGCTAATGTGCATCTGAAGTGAGTACGTTCTTTCACATAATATATAGTCATGCCTCTGCATTCAATTCTGTACACACAACGCAATCCAAAGCGATCCACAGACACACTGAACCTGACACAAAGATGGGGTTGATGGAAAGTGGGGGAATCTGTGGCACCCAGTGCTTGTGTCAGTGGGTATGCTTGTGGCAACAGGGGGCATAGCAAGGTACTGGAAAGCCAAGAAGGCATCACCATTAGCTGAGTGGACTAGAGAAATAGATTTGTGTTCCCAAGCAAAGAAATTAATGTATATGGACTGAGGCTATCCTCGGCAGCATGTGAAGATTTGTGGGCAGTGGGTGAAGCAATCTTCACAGGTCTTTGAGCCAAACTGATCAGACTCTTGCCATACTGCTGTAACAATGAATTTGCTTTAAGGAACATTGAGGTTTTGGGGTTGCAATAGCAATATTACACAAGTGTACTTGTTATAGCTGTGCTTGTTTTAAATCCAATTCTGCAATCTAGCTTCTGATTTTTATTGTCATTGGATCACTCTCTAATTGCTGATGTTCTCAGAAGGTGGACAATATGCACTTTGTTTTTAGAATTGAATAATTAATTTGTGTTTGTAAATAATACTATTTTTAGCCCCGAGGAAGTTTATTCAGATGACAAATGTGTTTGCTAAGGTGTGAATTTAAGAATAAAATGGAGCCATGGAGTAACATTGGACTAGACTTTCATTTAAAGGCGCGTGAGGGTCTTTATGCATTTGTGGAATATTCTGATAGTGGACTGTATGGTGGCCACTCATTCCCACTTGGAGCAATGGTTAATAAGAAGCATTAGTACTTTCACAAATTGAACTGATGGAGTTTGTGTGCATACATGAATATCCTAGCCCCCGAAGGTGTTTCTTTCAGCCCTAGAGCCCCTCCATTAGTGCTTGGGGAAGTCCGGCATCAAGGTTAAATCTCTTAAACATATTTTTACTCACATGGCTTACTGGTACAAAGCCCATATAAAACTTTGTGCTTCACTACATTTCTAACAGAAGTTTTTGTGTGGCAGCATCTCACTGGATTCACCGATAATCCCTAAAAAGTCAGAAGCACAGTTGTGTTTCATTGGGAGTAAAAGGCCCCAAACTTGGCAACCAACGTGACCCAGTATTGATGGTAAAACCATACCACCTACAAGTCGGAAAAAATCTTAAAATAGAACAGTTGAGACAAACATTCAATTAAAAGAGTTACAGTGAGACAGAAGTCGATGAATATTGGATTGGGGCATCTTTGCATCAGACAACTCTAACTTCCCCTACTACCAATGAACAATGATTAACCTCTTTAGTGAGGGCGTTGGCCACTGGCTGAAGCCCACACCATCTCCCTGGTGTGGGTCACGACCAGTGGCCGACAACAGGGTGGGTGTTAAAAAGTACTCAGTTGCGTCGCACCCAAGGATTATTTTTTATTTGAAAATACCCCAGGAGACACGGAAGATCTTCTGTGTCTCACCTGCGCCCCCCCACCGGCCCTTTGTGATGTCCGTCACTGTTTTGATTTCTCCATCGGAGCAGGAAACCTCCTTGGCTGCTTCCTGCTCCAATGGGGGAAACTGCCACAAACGGCTTTCCCGGCGTTCGGGAACACCGCCTTGTTTGAGAGGGGAGGCTCTCCCCTTTCAAACAAGGCCTTCCTGAACCGGATTCCTGGTGCTTGATTGCAGCACAGCTGTGATCGAGGGCCAGAAAAACCCACTAGACACCAGGAATTTCACTTGGGGGGGGTCTGCCCCCTCGGCAAACACCCCCCCCCCGGGGGGGTGGCATATTTTGTTTTTTTTAAAGGTAGGTGTCCTCTGGGGGGGGGTGCCCGATCGCGCTTCCCCCACCCCCTCCCAGGGCTAAATTATAAAAAAATTAAAAAAAGACATTGACAGGGGGTCACCCTATGGCCCCCAAGGAAACCATACAGCTACTAAAAAATATCTATCTATATATATCTATCTATAGATCACTTTTGTCAATGCATGTTTGGTTTCCCTTGGGGCTGCGATCGGCCCCCAGGAAAACCGGACCCACATATAAAAGTGATATATATATAATATAAATAACCAAGAATTTTCACTCACTCCACGAAGTATCAATGATGTGTATTTTATTTAAGTAACAACCACCAACGCGTTTCAACTCCCCATGGAGTCTTGTTCACAGTGAATGAGTCCCTTTTCCCTTTTGCTTTTTATACTCAATATCACTTCATCATGCACAATGCATTCTGGATATCGTAGTTTACATACATTACACTTAAAATTAGTGATTTTCTAAATTAAAAATTAAAAATCCCATTTTAAACACATAATCTTACTCACTTTTGTTTTTCAACATTCTTCCAATCCTTTCTAACTTATAATTTCACACTATTTGTATTTGCTATTTTCTTTTTCCTTATCACTACTTCTACTGCACATATAACACTATTTCTCCTTTGACATTAGTTTCATTTGTCTCTTTTGTGTACGGTATCGCTTCTATTTTGTGAAGTTATTCTAGTCTGATGATTGTTTCTTTATATATGCATTAATTTTTGGATTTTTGAAAAGTATATTGCATTAATTCATTTTAATGTTTCTCTTTTATCTTATTTTATTCTATCAATTCCACCACAAATGTCAATAAAAGCCTTTTCTCTCCAACTCAATGACTATCATTATTTGACAAGAGTACCATATAATGTAATAGTGATGATAAATGACCACCCTACATGCTATCCTTACTATCGTTACCATATATCTTGTCATGTTCAAAATTATAAATGTACATGTAATTCCTCATCCATGTAAAGCCCATATGGCATTTTGGTACTGAGCTGGATGATGTATTTACTCTCCATTTGTCGTAGCTTTCGAATTCTATCAGGTGTCCTCTGGGGGGGGTGCCCAATCGCGCTCCCCCCACCCCCTCCCGGGGCTAAATTATTTTTTAAAAACAAAAAGAAAGACATTGACAGGGGGTCGCCCTATAGCCCCCAAGGAAACCATACAGCTACTGAAAAATATCTATCTATCTATCTATATCTATCTATATATCACTTTTGTCAATGCAGGTTTGGTTTCACTTGGGGCGGCGATCACCCCCAAGGAAAACCGGACCCGCATATAAAAGTGATATATATACAGTATATATAGTGTGTGTGTGTGTATATGTGTGTGTGTATATATATATATATATATATATATATATATATATATATATATATATATATATATATATAAATATATATTCGCCACCCAGTTGTCTTGCAGTTTTTAAAGCAATGCACATACTTAAACTGACCCGTTTCAACTGTAGCTTTTAGGCAGCAATTAAAAAAATCAAGTAAGTCATGTGATTATGTTTCTGCTACAAAAGGATCAGACTTTTGTCTAGTGGCAGTTTTTATGCCATAAAGTAGCGCAGAAGCTATATATGCCTACTGCAAAGATCAAATATGTATTTTGTGTAAATAGCTGAGTACATTAGTAAAGTCAGCCATTACCTGTGCTATAATACAAATGAAATATATGTGTGGGGGGCTATGGAGAGATGAAGGGCACTTTTGCTGGGTGGTAGTGAGGGAATCCAAGAAGGAGGTCATGGGAGTGGGAGCACCAACAATGATTGTTGGACTGGGCGCTAGAGGTGCTAAGAACTGTGACGATTGGTATGTGACAAGGTGAAGTAATACTGTGTCTTTTTTTGAGTGTCTTGAAAGAACGTGCTGATTGAGGGAAGAAACTCAGGTAAGATGACCTCTAATGTTGCACGTTTCACTCACACCAGCAATTTTGTGACTGTCTACGTAGGCTAGTGTTTTATAGCAACAGTTTAGCCTATAGCAGAGATGGCATCTCGTTGGATGACTGCTGCTCAAGACCTCACTCGGGTTATAGAGGACAGCTTGGACATAGGATCAGAGACCGAGACAGCAGATACTGAGAAAACATCTGAGGGATAGGACAATGGCGCAGACTCAGGGAGTGATTTTTCAGTTGGAGGATTCCCATTCGATAACTCCTCTTCCGGTAATTATGAGGGAGGTGATGAGGGCAGTCCTGCTGTCCCTTCACAAGCACAGTCTGTGCTATGGGACAATAGCGAGTTAGCCCAACCCAGAGAGCAGGTGCATGCGACAGCAAGCACAGAAAGAGTGCTCTCTTGGGAGCTCCCCAATTTAATTCAGCCCCAAATTCCACCGCCCAAATTGTATTGTGGAGACATCAAAATTATGTATCACAAAACTGTTTTTTGTAAGGCAGGCAGCTGTGTTTTTGGTCCTGGGCTCAGCTTCCATATAGGGAAACATACCAAACCCAGACATTTCTGGAAACTAGACATCCGGGGGAGTCCACAGAGGTGTGACTTGTGTGGATTCCCCAAAGTTTTCTTACCCAGAATACCCTGCAAAGCTGAAATGTTGAATAAAAAATCTATTTTTTTCTTGCATTTCTGTCACACAAACAACAGGAATATGGTGGGATCCATAAACTTCCTACCACCCAGTGTTTCCTCACCTGTCCTGATAAAAACACTACGCCACATGATTGCCTGGACCTAGTACCTGCATCAGGAATGTATCACCCTAGGGTCAACAGTTGCCCTCATGTAAGAAACAACATTGACCGTTGTGTGATCTATTCCTGTCATGGGCACTAGGCCTACCCACACAGGTGAGGTACCAATGGTATAGGGAGACTTCGGGGAATGTTGAGTGGAAGGAAATTGGTGGCTCCTCTCAGATTCCAGAACTTTCTATCACTGAAATGTGAGGGAAAAGTGTTTTTTTTGCCAAATATTGAGGTTTCCAGAGGATTCTCCGTAAAAGAACATGGTGAGAGCCCCACAAGTCACCCCATCTTGGATTCCCCTAGGTGTCTAGTTCTCAAAAAGGCACAGGTTTCGTAGGTTTCCTTAGGTTCCGGCTGAGCTAGAGGCCAAAATCCACAGCTAGGCACTTTGCAAAAAAACAGTTCTGTTCTCTTTGGGGAAAATGTGATGTGTCCATGTTGTGTTTTGGGGCATTTCCTGTTGCGGGCACTAGGCCTACTCACACAAGTGAGGTACCATTTTTACCAGGAGACTTGGGGGAATGCTGGGTGGAAGGAAATTTGTGGCTCCTCTCAGATTCCAGAACTTTCTGTCACCGAAAAGTGAGGAAAAAGTGGTTTTTTTGCCCAAATACTGAGGTTTGCAAAGGATTCTGGGTAACAGAACCTGGTGAGAGCCCCACAAGTCACCCCATCTTGGATTCCCCTAGGTGTCTAGTTTTCAGAAATGCACATGTTTGGTAGGTTTCCTTAGGTGCCAGCTGAGCTAGAGGCCAAAATCCACAGCTAGGCACTTTCCAAAAAACTCATCAGTTTTCAATTAAAAATTGTGATGTGTCCATTTTGCGTTTCATTTCGTGGGCATTAGGCCTACCCACGCAAGTGTGGTACCATTTTTATCGGGAGACTTGGGGGAACACAGAATAGCAGAACAAGTGTTATTGCCCCTTGTCTTTCTCTATATTTTTTCCTTCCAAATGTAAGCCAGTGTAATAAAAAAGACATCTATTTGAGAAATGCCCTGTAATTCACATGCTAGTATGGGCACCCTGGAGTTCAGAGATGTACAAATAACCACTGCTTCTCAACATCTTATCTTGTGCCCATTTTGGAAATACAAAGGTTTTCTTGATATCTATTTTTCACTCTTTATATTTAAGCAAATGAATTGCTGTATACTCGGTATAGAATGTAACCCCATTGCAAGGTGCAGCTCATTTATTGGCTCTGGGTACCTAGGGATCTTGATTGACCCACAAGCCCTATATATCCCCATAACCAGAAGAGTCCAGCAGACGTAACAGTATATTGCTTTAAAAAAATCTGACATTGCAGGAAAAAGTTATAGAGTAAAACATTAAGAATAATGGCTGGTTTTTTTCAGCTCAATTATAATTTTTTTTTTATTTCAGCTGTTATTTTCTGTAGGAAAACCTTGTAGGATCTACACAAATGACCCCTTGCTGAATTGAGAATTTTGTCTACTTTTTATAAATGTTTAGCTGTCCGGGATCCAGCATTGGTTTTACACCCATTCCTGTCACTAACTGGAAGGAGGGTGAAAGCATAAAAAATAATAAAAATGGGTATGGCCCAGTAAAATGCCAAACTTGTGTTGAAAAATGTGGTTTTCGGACTCAAGTCTGCTTGTTCCTGAAAGCTGGGAAGATGGTGATTTTAGCACCGCAAACCCTTTGTTGATGCCGTTTTCAGGAAAAAAAGCACAAGCCTTTTTCAGCAGCCCCTTTATCCCATTTAAAAAAAAATGAAATTTTATCTTTATTTTGACTAATTTCTCGGTCTCCTCCAGGGGAACCCACAACCTCTGGGTAGCTTTGGAATCCCTAGGATGTTGGAAAAAAAGGATGCATATTTGGCATGTATAGCTTATGTGGACCAAAAGTTTATGAAGGGCCTAAGTGTGAACTACCCCAAATAGCCAAAAAAGGGCTCAGCACGGTTGGGGGTTGGGGAGGGAAGGCCCAGCAGCTAAGGGGTTAACCTCTGTTCTTATGTTTTTTTGCATAACATAGCACCCTAAGGTGGTGGTTAGGTGAACTGTTATGTTTACAAAACACTAAATAAAATACACTCCTACAACCTGCCACAATTGTGATCAAATTAGGACCATCCCTAAGATATTCGTTAAAGAGTGCAATTTTCAGTTGTTTGACATAGCCAAGGGCTTTAAAGGACCTCAAGTGCTCCTCAAAATGGCGGGGGCACCAAATCCAGGCATGCCCTGGTGAGTGTTAGCAATATGGAATACTGAGAAAGAGTACGTTTAGGTCTTGGGAGGAGATCTCAAGTACAAACATGATGACACTGTATTTTTGGGTCTTACTGAACACCTATTGTTTCCAGTACATTAAACTGTATACGTATAGAGAGTTTTGAGGGGGTGTCCCCTTGCCGTTGATGGGATGACGTTCTTGCCTTTCTCATTCTCCTGCTTCATATTCAATGGTTTTACTCCCTAGTCTTTGTTTGTCCTTTCTCTGGAGCATTTCTTCTTTACAGTGTTCTGATTGCATGACTTTAGTACTTCCACTGCTGACACCAGGGAACAATTTTATTATTTGATTTTTAGCACTCGATTGGATGGTTTTTCTTTCATTGATCTCTTCCCCAATTCTCGTCTGGTCCTGTCCTTCTTGTTTGTTTATTCATGTATTTAATTATTTATTGATCTAAGATAAACACTATTTTTTGCTGAGGGCTCAGTGGATGCACTCTGCTTCCCACGCCGCTCCTTCCTTGCTCTTTCCCTGCTCCTCTTGCCCATTGCTCCCCCACCTCCCCTTTCCTGAGATTTAAAAATATAAAAAATGTTGTCAAGGGCCTGTAGTTGTGCACTGATTTTGGGCCGATTGTTTCTTTTTTTTTAATTTACTGTACAAAAATGGCCTTCGGCTGTCTCTGAATGGTAAATTAAAATTACAGTTCATTTCAAAATGGCAGCCAGTGCTTCACAACACATAAGCATGCACCAGCAGTCTTTTAGGAATGCATTTTCTTTGGGTGCACATCACTCACATATTGGAATAGTGTTTTGCCTGAAGGAAACACCACTTAAAGGTAGCTGCGGAAGTGTGTGAATGCATCATGACATCATGGGGCACTTCACAGTGGCCATTTTTTTTTCTATTGTTTTGTTTATGCTGTCAAAAGTAACAAGCATTTGTAAAGGCAATAGCCAGGGCTTTAAGTGGGCCGCGTCCTGCCAGTGCTCAGCACCAGCAGTTCTAAAAAGCAGGTGCTGAGACGGGGCCCTATCGGGCTCTCCATTTTTGTCCTCACCCTCAGGATGAAAAAAAAATCTTAACTCTTCAGCAGTACCACCCTTCACTGCCTTTAATGCAACTTCAAAAGGACTCCTGGTAGTTACTTCAGTCTCATCATTTCAGAGCTGAATAATTTGTAATATTATATACAAAAAAGCCATTGTTATCTTATTCAGCTAACAACCATTGAAAAAAGCCAATAGTCCTAGCTTGTTTTAGCTGTAATGTCATTTGTATTATATATCTGGGTACAATCACAGAAATACCGTTTGGGCTGCACACTATGCCAAGCACAGATTTTTAGCTTACATGTTTTTAAGCTACTCCTTTAAATATAAAGGACACTCCCCTTTAAGAGACCCACCCCCACCCCCCCTATTTTTTTCATCCCACCTAAAGCCCTGGCAATAGCTGCCCTCTCTTTTAAAAAGTGAGACCGATTAGCTTTGAGGTTAGTGCTTGTTATATTTGTCGGCAAGGCGGCTCAGTCATTGCAGAAATGTTTGAGTCACCTGAATGTCGCAGATTTGAGTCACTTAAGGCTTCTCATCCTTTACTTCTCCTGAGGTTGATTAAATTAGTACCGGTGAGCTGGGTAGTAATTATTATATGTTATAAGCGGCTACTTACCAGGCAAATGGTAGAGTGTTCCATATAAGCATAATAAGCATTTGTAGCATAGCGTTGTCTTCAATAAAAATAAGAAAGTAACACATGAAAAATGCACAGCAGGATTCAGGAGTTGTGCTAAAGCATGTTTGAGGGGTGAGGCACAGAATGAATGTTCTAGATGGACATAGCCTGCAAAATATGTATTTCTCCATCTTGGTAGAAACGAATTTTATAAGCTGAGCGTCACGTTAAAATTGAGTCACTTTCAAGCTAATATTGAGTCTTCCCCTGCTTCTCTGACTGCGTGTGATGAAACGGTCCAGAAAATGGATCTTCATGAGGTCGGATAACCGGTTAAAGTGACCTAATAAGCGCCTCTTGACCTGAGTGAGGAGCTCAGTCTTTGGCCATGAGGACAATTGCTCTAAGCCAGCGCCCTCAGCAATAACACGAGTTTGCTAATCACATTTCTGTTTTCTGCCCTTGGAAGGAATGGAAGGAATTTACTGTGAATCTCTTCGACGCTGTGCAGCAGCAGATGGACGAAAACCACGTCAACTTCTTCACAGACCTGTCAGAAACCGAGAAGGCCTTCGTCTTGCAACGGGCTGCCAAGGCCATCCGCGGAGGTAAGGATTTCTAATTCAGGAAAGCGCCAAAAAGATACATTGGAAAAAAAGCAGTCAGTAGCTTTGACTCTGCATAGTAAAAAACGGATGAGGGGTGCATGCCACAACACTGGCAGTCACAATATCCGGAGTCACTGCATCCGGCTACATCATCAGTTACTAAAGCGCCTATATCACAGACGTCCTTATGTCGCAAGTTGTGTTATTTTATTTATTGAGCTTGTGGAGCATGAGCAGGAAGGTTTGCAGGTGCACGGATGCACAAGAGGACTAGGAAGATACGTGGTGGACGGGCTTCGCAAATTCCTGGGAGGTGCTTGAGGATGTCTACTGCGGCGCAGGCAGTAGTATAGCAGGCATGCACAAAGTGGTACAGGAGTCATGGGAAGGGGAGCATAAGCAGCAGGCAATAGGCATAGGCAGACTGATACAGTGATTCAGGTAAGATTGAGCTGATACACATATGCACTCCTTTCAGACTCCTCACACACATATTCAGGGAACTACACAACTTACTCCCCACCTACCTGAAAAGCTGCATCTCCTTCCACCAACAAACGAGACACTGCTGTTCTACAGGACACCTACTCACACACACCTCACGCATATGCAGATCCTAATGCAGTGGACCGGCGTTCTCTTACATCGCACCTAAAGCATAGAATGGCCTCCGACTCTGCAATACTGCCTCCTTCTCTCTTCATGAATTCCGCAAGAAGCTGAAAACTTGGCTTTTCCATTTACCAACCAACCATAGACAGGACTACGCACACACACCTGCGCAGCGTCAGGGTACCCACGCAGGGGTGCGCTTTACAAATACACATAATATAACACAACCATATTGGCTCAGACATATTGAAATTGCAATTTATATTTAACAGGTTGGTGCCAAATTGTTGCCTTCACTAACCTGACGGTTAGCTTCATACTTTTATCAATAACAAACCTGTGCTCATCACTCCATTGCTGTTGGCAGGAGGCCTTCTCAGGGTTTTGACTTATAAAAGTTGGATAGGTGTAGCTAGCAATAGGCAAAGCACAAGTGGAATTGGAACCCACTCTTGGAGACAGTTACCACCTCTACCTCCTTCTGGCTTTTTTCTAATATGGACTAAATCCTTTGTTCATTGTTGCAAATGTGAAAGCAAAACCTTTGAAAATCGCCAGTGACACACCATACTGTTGTTCTACTTCATTCTTCAAAACCTTCTCTCAGATACAGCATTTAGGGTCTTTGGTTGCCCAAGGGCACTCACTCCATTGACTTGTCTTTGGTCTGTCGACTCTCTTTTTACTTCATCCATCAAGGAGAAGTTGGTAGTTCAGAGACTTCTTATGGAGTCCTTTCTTGTTCCGCCAGTTGCCATTTTTTTCTGGTGTTCATTTTCTGTATTATTTTCAAGGGTTGGCTTAACTGGAATGATCTTGGAAATCTCTTTTGGTTTTTCATTTTAAGAGTCTTCTTTTTAAGGAATATATTTTTCTTAGCAACATTAAAAAAGTATATATACATAAAAAAGAAAATGAAAAATTGAAAAATGTATATACTTTAAATGTAAAAGAATTTAAAATGGAGGATAAACATTAAGTTGCTATCCTTAGCTTGATTCGTGGGAGTAGAACAAGTAAAGCAAATAGTAGCATGGATGATTGGTGGCCTCAATTGAAGGACTGGTATGTGCCAACAAAAAGCAGAGCACATATTAGGAGCAAAAAGACAAAATGATATGCAAGAGCCTAGCTCAGTGCATTGTCTTTTAGAAATAAAAACACATTTTTAAAAGCTTCAACTGTCCCATTAGAATAAAAGTCTTGATTTTAGTATATTTTGTGATTGATAGTTAAATTCAGTACTTCATAATTTGTACTTTTGTTTGATGTATAGCTGTGTCTGTAGTTTTGTTTGTTGTTTTGAGGTTCAAATTGTAGAAATTGCTTACACTGGGGTTCCCAGTTTCCATTAATAGGTCAGTGGGGGTTCCTGGAAGTCAAAGATTAAGCGCCCCTATCTTCAGTTTCACCTGATCCAGCTGAAACCTTCTCCTCCACCTCTTAGGCTGTAACCTAGCCAGTGAACTATGGACTTCAGATTGGAGGTCTGAAAAGCACTCGATGTGATGTGCAACAGACACGAATTGCCCTCAGCAGGTTGTCTTCTGCCACTTCCCCTCTGTTATTAAGTGCTTCACACCAAAATCCAATGATGTTGTTCGAACAGATACTGTAATGCCTCGCAGTGCCACTACAGGTTGCAAGAAAGTGCACAGAGCACATGGGGGTGAGGTAGCAGGATTGGAGCTTGGGCCTACTTCTTAGTGTGGCTCATTTGTGGATAAGCAGTATTCCAAATCCACTTGTGCTCCTTTCAGCGAAGGAAATGCTGGCAGTCATCATAGAGTGCCAGTGCTGTCCAGACTGAGACCTCCATCTCTTTATAGTGTTGCTGCAGCCAGCGCCTCGCTACCTTAATCTTGCATTTTCCTTGCTAAAGACTATTGCTTCCTAAAGTGTTATTTGTATGGACACTGAGAATACACAGAGATATCTAGAACTCATGTTGTTTAAGAAAATTAACTGCAAACTGTTTTCTTGAACACTTACCTGAACTCCTAGGACAAGGGTTTTGTATTATATCAATGTTACCTTGTGAAGAGACAGGAAGAATTCTTAGAGTGGACAATATTGCATGTGTATATCAATGAATGACGTACAAAATATTCGAGTCCTAGTATGCTTCTACAATTGCTAAGTGCAGCTCACAACAGGATGTTAACAGTATTGGTTATTCTATAGTTCTTTATAAGTCAAGTGGAAACTATAGATCGTCTTCCACAAGGGAGCATGTTGTAGCATAGCTTTTCTGTATGTATTCAAAACATACTAGTACATGTGTATATTTGGGATACTTATTTTATGTATATTTAGTTAGAATAGGTTAGAGTATGTACCAGGAAAATAAAGGACACCACACAATCAGTTTCTAGCCCACCGAATTCTATATGTTTTCAGTTGCGCTGTAAAGGGGTGGGGTGGCACGCACAGTGGGGGCCTTAGGATAAATATTAAATTATATATTTTTTTTAAAAACCTACCTTCCTCGCATCAGCGCCGTGCTGCTCCTCCTTCCCCACAGAAAGCACAGGCTCCCAGCCTGCCCTGCAGCCAATCCTGACGCTGCTCAGAGCAGTGTTAGGACTGGCTGGGAGCGCCCAGCCAGGGCGCTCGCAGGCAGACTAGAAGCCTGTGCCTGCTCTCTTCAGCCCAGCAACAGTGCCCGGCTGGAGAGAGCCTACTGCACATGTGTGTTTGACCGGCCCGAGACGTCCCGGCCAAACACATTATGCGCACTGAGGGGAGTGCACTGTGCACTCCCCTCATCCCCAATTGCCCCCCTTTCACAACGCAACAATAAGAAATATGGTTTATTATCATTTAGATGTAAAAGGTTTGCAGTGGCTGCTACTGGAGTGGGGGCAACGCTCCTCCGCCCAAGCAGAGGAGCCCCCCCCCGTATGTTTTGTCTTTTTTCGGGACATTTCCCATGATACATTTCAGCACGTTTGACTTGCTGGAATTTATCAGTGGAAACTTGTGAAGGTGTGATAAGTGTCACACAACTTGTACTTCCGATTCCTGTGCAAACATGTCTTTGCACAGGAATCCGAAGTTAGCCCTTAACGCGTAATGAAGGCCTTAGTGACAAGCTACTTAAAATATCTCTTTGCCCTGTAGAGATCCTCTACATCCTGCAGACCTTCTTAACTAAAAGGAAGTAGCGAGCCAGGGTGGTGGTGTCCTATGTCTCTGTTTTCCCTCTAATCCCATTCCTCTTTACCCGCTTTTACCACTGGCCCTGATATACCATTGTGTGTGGTCACTGGTGGATTACCTAATGATTAGGCTGCCATGACAGATCATGGTTCATTTTAAAGATGGAGTGTGAATATGTTTGAGGGAGCATATAGAGGGTGTCTGCGCTTTTGATTAATTTAATTAATGTGTTGCCTTTTTGGAGGATCTGACTATCTGTACCATGGTCTGATGTCTTTTGATAAAAAATGATTTTATAGGCAATAAAAAATGTTTTGGGCGTGGAATAATGTAATATAAAGGTGGGTTTGAATTATAGCAAGTGTCAAGTGAAAGGTAGGCAAGAATTTATAGATCTTACTCGGGATTCCCCAGATATTTTCATGTTGTGTTACCATGTTACTATCCTGCCCTTTTTCCCTGTTTTTGGTCAAACTGTTCTCACTGCTTATGGTTTCACGCATGGTTTCACTCTCTCCTTTTAACCTTCGTTGTTTCTCTGCCCTCTGTAGAAACTGAATAATCCAATCTCCT
Source organism: Pleurodeles waltl (assembly GCF_031143425.1). Taxonomy (NCBI): domain Eukaryota; kingdom Metazoa; phylum Chordata; class Amphibia; order Caudata; family Salamandridae; genus Pleurodeles; species Pleurodeles waltl. Next base: position 1,961,400,143 of record NC_090440.1, on the reverse strand, counting down.
TTGTATATTTCATTGTCTTCTCATGTGTGCCTTTTCTTATCCTCTTTGTGCATGACTTTGGCTTCTTCTGTATTCCAGTGGTTCCACCGACTCCTCTTTTCCGTTACTAAACCTTCCCTTTAGTATGTGTAATCTCTTACTTTAAATGTTGGAAGAAAGGAAAAAGCAGCTTTTAATATACTCCAACCCTTACACTTTCCTCAAGCCAGACTGTGAAAGTTCTGGAATATATCACAAGTGTTCTTCTAGAGTGCACTTTCAGACCCAGTGTCTTTTTACCTACTTTAAGTAAATATGGACTGTTATATACACAATATGGCCCTATTTTTTTAAAAGTTTCTTGGAGTAGAACATCCAAGAAAGCCATCTTGAGGACGATGGGCTTACTTGTTTCAGTTCCACTCGCGGTAAGGGAGTTGCACCATCCTAAGAAAAGTTTTGGGCCCCTGCAGGTAATAGTATTATTATTATTATTTATTTATTTTTACAAATTAAAGATTGCCCATTGGATGCTTTTAGAATGGCTCCTGGTTAGATTTACACTTTTTATTCAGCTCTTGCGCCAGGATATGTAGAAAATAAAACATGCGAGTAAGGCTATGCAGACCACTTTCCTGCACTGAATATTCAATATCTCTGCAATTCTACCTGCAAAGAGGTTAAAGCTCTGAAAGTGTTGATACAGCTTACTTGCAAGCTATGTCAGTGGCACAGGCTGTGTGAAAATTGGATAATCTAGTGCAGCGTTTTATGGTACACTGGTTTCTGTGTTTCTGTTCCTCATACATCCATAGATTTTGAAGAGAAGAACCTACACTTTATTAGAGCATGTAGAAGAATATGGTTGCTTTTTAGTCAAAAGCTAAAAATGGAGGTCTGTTAATTATTTCCTGCATCAACAATAATGAGAATTTCAGTGTCCTTTTGTTTGACAGTAGCATCCACTGGGAAATCATTTACTGGATGATGCCTTTCAACAGCCAATCAGATCATGTCCTTTTTCTTGTTCCAGGGGAGCTGCACAATGCCCTCATGGCTCAAATCAACCACTGTCTTGAGGAGCAGATCTACAGTCATGTCTCCCGTGAAATGCAAGACAGTCAACTTCCAAAAACCAAATCTGACCTGGTGCTAGGACACTTGCGGGAAGGGGTGGTAAGTGAAGATACTGACATCTTGAGCTTTGCTAGGTGGCTAAAGCACATTCATACCAGTTACCTGTATAATGCAGTAATGAATCTTTATTGTCATTGAAGGATTCCTAGGTTCGGACAGAAACTCTCAGGCCAAAGGTTACCATTGGCTGATAATAACAGCCGTGAAATTGGTTGCGTGCTTAGGTAGAAAGAAGGCACAGTAGAATAATCAAAGAGTGGCTGTTACCTTGCAGCCTGATTGATTGGATACCGTGGGTCTGGAAAGAAGGAAAGCCTCGATCACATACATAGCCTATATCAAGTGCAGGTCATTGAGGGACTTTTCAGGTGTGTCTGAGTTTCTTAGGCGGTTCACCTTCAGTGGGATCTCTAGACCTCTGAAACTACTTAAATGTTGTTTTTTTGCCTAGATAATTAATATAAACGTTGCTGCATTTCAGACTGCTGTGTTGCCTTTGCCCTGACTTTGTATTCCATCCTGTTGCAGGAAATGTGCTTGCAGCCTTGACCTGTTACTTTGTTAATGTTCCACGATTGACCTCTCCATCCTACTCCTTCCTTCCACTCACCCTCTAGCCATCTGGCATCCACATCTCACTTGGCCAGGCACTGTTAGTTATTATTACATCACCAAGGTTCATTGTGCATCCTTTCAGTGAAGGGAATTTTGGCTACTGCACTGGCCTGAGACCCTACATTGCTTACCGTACTGATATCTCCTGAACCCAGGGCCTGAACTGGACACCTACTTGTGCCTCAAAGTTGTGATTAGAAGTGCACTTTCTGGATAGGACAGAGATCCTTAGGGCCCACAGTGATTGAGTGTTGAGTAATTGCTAACTTTCTGCTTAACCATTGCATTTTTCCTGAGTGTAGCGAATAAAAGTGTTTGTTCATATTTAATGTTTTATTTCTGCAAATAACTGCTTGTCGTATTGTGAACATCTATGAATACTCCAGTTCTCCTTGTTTTATGTATCCTGTCAGATCCTCATTCTGATGTACTGCTCTGCAGCAGCTCATGGCATCCAACATCAGGATGCAGCAACTCGAACAAACCCCCATGGAAGAACTTACCATCGTTACAACTTGGCCTATCCCCGTCAGGGTGACTAGGAGATATGGTCTAGAGGTTCGAGTTGCCACCTTTGGAACCTGGAGACCCAGTTTCAAATTCTGGCCTTAGCAGTTAGACTCAAAATCATGTGACTCTGGACAAATCACTTAATCCACCCATGTCTAAATGTCCCAACCCACTCTGTTGCTTCGCATTTAGGTTTGATCTATTTAAATACCAATATTTACATAAAGGGGTATTGTTGAAGTAAAACAGTTTTCAAGCCCCTGGCCTGATGTCCTGTGAAATGCTGTGCATGCTATGTAAAAGCAGAAGTCTTTGTGTTAGACTAGAGCTTTCAGTCCCATATTTTGTGCTACTGGTCTGACCAAATTCACAGCAAAGTGCTGCCAGGGATAATGGGGTCATTTTCAAAGTACACAAAAATGGTTGGCTATGATGTAGCAACTGATCCATGGGCTCCAATGCAAAGAAAATGGGCTTCTACACAGATTGAAATTGAAACAGAGCCTTAAATGGCGTGCCCCCTCAGACGTTTGTACCCTGGTACCACTGCACCTGCTGCTGTTGATAAATACACCCCTTTGCCTGGCTAGCAATACCTGTATCTTGAGGCTTATTTCCCTTGTGAATTCTGCGTTTGAATATTTAGTGAATCATTCCTCATATGCCTTTATAATTACATAGGCCAGAATACAATCTGCCCTACTGAACAGACTGGACTCCAAAAGGGATGTTCAACATGTCACAGTTCATTTGTGTGGTCCTTCTTTGCTGATGGCTAACTCTTTATACAGTCCTTATGAAGACTTGAGCACGGAATTTGATAAAATTAAATGGACCAGGCTCTGGAGTACATGGTAGGAGGTCCCTCCAGGTCTACTAAATGTCTTAGTAAACCTAGGACCACGCCCTCCACTTCCACTCTCGCTTTCCAAAGCCTAAGTAGCAAATCTCTTTGAACATCTCATGGGCCAGAATAGTAGTACAAATCAAAGGTGAGCGCTAACATCTATGGTAGGTCTATGGATGTGAATGCCATAAACGTTTTGTCATCTTCCATGGTCTGGAACACTGGGTGTGTTCTGTGAACTTTAAGTTTTACATACGATGGCTGTCCATTGGTCCCAGGTCATTAGGTTGATTTTAAGCACCCATTTTAGCCAACTGCCAGTTTGTAGGTTGACTCCTGTTTGCATGGAGATCCAAAATTATAGCCTGATTTGTAATCAAGCCATTAGACTAAAAACAGACAAAACCACTGAACTCATCTGGGCTGCAGTACTGACGTCCCACATAATATCTAAACTGAGTATTGTGTTTACAAAGCTACATGGAAGATCAACGAGATCAGATGGGTTTGGAAGTTTGCTTGAGGTTCAAAGTTTGTATCTTTACATCAGTAGGGGCCCCTACCTTATGGCCACATTAGCCTTTGTTCATTTTGGATCATCCAATCCACTGTGCCACATGTTAATTTCAGCCCTCTTTTTTTACATTGAAAAACACACCATGACGAACATTGAGCCCTAAACAAATCTGTGCAACTTCAGCAAAAGATGGTTTTTTAGTTGCTGGAGCTGCTGACTTTGGAACCTGGGGATCCAGGTTTAAATTTTGACCTTGGTGCTTGGCCTAACACTTTGGTGAAATTTACTTAATCTCCTTGTGCCTGAAAATGTGAAATGTATTTATGTAATCTTCATTTGATCTGATTTGACACGATCTTGCAGATTGTCTTCCTAACCCGTCGCCCCCCAATCCCCATGTAATGTACAGTGCTCCATTGTTTCATAGTTAGGTTTGTACTATATAAATAGCAATACAATATACCCAACTCCTTTGCATATAGCAATGGAACAAGAAGGCCTGATGAAGATGTTAAATAAGAGTGGCAACAAGAGTGACCCCTGGGGTACGGAACACTGAACACTCCACCGCCACTTCAGAATAAATTAAATTATGTTGACTCCATAGTTGAATCTCTAGGGCACATTCTGTGGGAAAATGCTGGCTTATTACAGATGTGCATCTTCTGTTTGACATAGGTGTGGGGGCAGGGAACCCCTACATTTAACACACCCATGGCTGGATGGGTGGATGGCAGAGTTGATACTCTGTTTCATGTGGCAATGTGTCCCAAGATAAGGCACAACTCACCATCTCTAAATTTCAATAAATTAAATAAAGACAGGCTCAATATGTGGGTGCTTGGGCAAACATAGAAATTTGAAATTATTTATTACACATATTCAAAAGGTACAATACAGAGATGTTAAGGTCTGATGCATAAACAATTAATGCCATGAAGGCCTACTAATAGGACAATTCAGGAAATAACCACCTTTTCAGTGGGCAGCAAAATCGCTAAGAAATCAGGTAACATCCCTAGTAGCATCAGAAAGTCTTTTGGCTTACCGTGAAAACCTGGGGTTTATACACAGTTTTCTTGCAGAGGAGAAAATTAATTTCCTAAAAATCACCGTGCTGTGACCAAAATATTCACATTTCTAGCACAGTTCTAATAAACGTCATAATACCTCATCATACATGCACTGTCCCACTATCCCACTCAATGCTAACGTCATCCAGAGATGGCCGGCGAAAATAGTTACAAAAACAATAGCAAACTGTTGTAAATGAATGCAGCACAGCGAGCAAGCAGAAAGACCTTGCGAAACAGCCTCCTTACTGTGTCTATGTTGAACATGCAGGAGGAGACATCCATTTTGAATAAGATGTCGTTGAAGCCGAACTTAGGCTTAGTTAACAGAAGCCTAGAAAAGGCACTTTAACATGTCATAGCAAATTCAAATAGCAAATCCACATTATGCACGTTGTTAATAATGCACAAACATATAAACTGCTCAAAACTCTATCACAGGTCTACAGTAATGCTTGTCTTTTCAATGAAGCATTCGATCAGTCGAGTTTCTAAAATTGGTCATGTCTGCCTGTGATCCAAACGTATGACTACGTTTGAGCTAGTGATGAAAGATCAAGGGTTAAACCTGTTATTCTCCGTGTCTGTACTTTAATTTATAATTTAATTTTTAAATGTATATGTTTTATGCTTTGTTTATAAATGTGCTTTGTGTGTCAGCACAATTACAGTGGCAAATCATTTACACATGGCGTTCCGAATCTTTCCCTTTCCTCCTAACTCCGATTTATGATTTAAAATGTGTTGCAAAAGGCACTTTGAAAGCCAAAGAGACTTTTCCAACTCTCACAGTATCTTTGGTATATCGCAGCTCCTTCTATTACTGTCAGGAAGCATGTTATTTTGCACATCGCAGGCTTTGCAACCACCTAATCAGTTTAGACAACAGGCTCTAAATGCTGAGGCTCGTGGATATACTAAAATCACTACTTTGATTAATTTCTCACCCATCTGTACCCCAGATAATTTTCATGTGTCCTTGTATATGTATATATAGTACCAGTTACTACACACAATGAGGGACAACCTATTTTTTGGTGGCAATCTATTAGAATGCAGTCAACAATACCTTTGGTTTGACTTTGGATGGGTGGTGCTCCTTCAAGCAACTCCCTCTGGGATTGGTCTCTCTATCCAGAAGTAATTAGCATGCTCTGGACAGGTATAGGATAGAAGTACACGTCTAAATGACAAAGCCAGTGTGCCTAGAAATTAAGGCGAATAATATTGGTATTTCTGATACCTTGTGTGTTAGATGAAAGTATTAAAAGCCTGAAACCTCACCTGCTCTGAGAGATAAAAGTGTAAAACACGTCGACAAAATTCTACTTATCAACAAAGCTTGGAAATTTTCACTAACTTTTTCAACAACTGTAAGACTAAGCATCACATACTCATTGTACAATAAAGGTTTCCAACTCAAGAGTCCAGTGTACTCTTGCTTATTAGCTTCACAATTAAGACTTTCTCCACTCTGGCATGTTGCATGGGTGCGTTAATGCCAACCCCTGCGTCGCCCAGGTCTCAAGCACACAAGCGAGTGCACATGCCAAGGGCATGTGGGAGACACGCCTAGCACATCTCTGCCTGGCTCTTATTGTTCCCTTCTCCACTGTGATGCATGGGAGGCATCCACCGAAGGAGGGAAAGAGAGGCTCATTTAATCACGTGACTTTGGTCTATCCTCCCCCACACAACTACCTACTACAAATGTCGGGCACTACTCAGGATTATCCTATAATGAGCATCCCCCCTTGAGGTTTGAGAGAAACTAAAAGGTCCGTTTTACTAAAGTTAACTTTGTGGTGCCTCAAAGACAGTGTTTTGTTAACATGACAGTAACTCTCTCACCAACACCGTGCTACTGGTGCATGCTAAGCTGCTGAAGGGGCTCTTTTACAAGGCGTGTTTTGGGACACATGAAATGTGTTAATAATCATCTCCATTGAAGTGTTAAAACAGTCTCTCTCCTTAGTGAGATCGTGGGATAGGGACAGTTGTTCAAAAAGCATAGGAGTGGTATTTAACTTGTTTGCACGTAATTATGGTCTCTTTATGGTATGGTTGAAAACTGAAGTCCAGCAGAGATTGTTGTGAATCACTATGGTGTCTGCTGGTTTGCTCTTTTCACATTAGAGTTAACCTCTTCTGTCCTTGTGAGTTCTCCTGGTACACAATTATTATAATTTTGTATGACTTATTGGCTTTTTCGAGTTTATCCTGTTGCTTTTCACTCGAGACATCCATCAGCTCACATGTTCAAGCACGTCTTGAAAGGAGGCTACATAGCAACTTTTGAGTTCAGCTCCTGACAATCTCTGATACCAAAGGTTATCACTTCCTGGCCCATCCCATGACTTGTTGACCACCAGACAACAACAAAGAGCTGAATTTCCAGCTCCAGCATTATGAAGCACAACTACCACTCCGCACATCTCTTGCCTCCCATGTTGCAGAAGATTTCCTACCATAGGTTACCTGGTCCAATTACTCAGTTTGTCATGAATGATTTCCAGATGCCTTGATGTGCCATGACAAGGGTGCCTGATTATTATTTACGTTTTTTGTCGAAGAAAGCGCTCCTTCTGTGTTGCTGGGAGCAGTTTGGTGAAAATTCCTTATCACAGCAGAAGGGAACTCTAAATTTGGATGATGAACCATCGTAAAGCTGGCAGAGCCAGGACCTCTCTTGGTCTGTCCACCAAAGTTAAAATGACCTTGTTACTATCACCAGTATAGTTAAAAAAGATACTCCATGTAGTGTGGCAGGTTCCATCAAAGGACAGAAATAAGTATTAAAATGGACAGCCAATAGACAAGATGCTGGGACAAGGTAGGCCCAATGTTATTGAAAAGCAGCACTTTGCTATTAATAGGAAGGTTTTAATGCAGTGAAGAGCAGGATTTGTCGTACCAATTTCAACTATGTTGTTTAGGAGTTACTATTGAAGAGGTAGCCATGCAGTGTGTATAGTGTGTAATACTTTTTGTATACTTACCAACACAGTAAGGAGTTTTCAAAAGAGCTCACACTGTGAATGTACTTGGGCCAGAGTACTAAACTATGATTTGGCACTGTACACGCTGCTCTAAAGAGTAGGTTTTAGGCATGTAGAGCTCTCGTGTTTATGTTGGATCACTATGTAGAAAGACTTGTGTAAAGATTGATACTGTTTGTGCAGGATGTAATAATGAGTAGCCTGTTACTGGTAGGCAGAAGGGTATATGCATGGATGTGTTATTGAAGAAGTGTAGACCGTAAGGTGATGAACATATTAAATCAGGGAAAGCTAGTAATGAGTGATGTGATGATTGTGGGACTTAATTGCATAGGTCTGATGGTACCATGGTGAGACCATTGACACCTAGCCTGACAACAAATCTGAGGAAGGATTGACCAGTGAGGTGTGCGATCCTGCCCAATGTGTGAGCACTACATAAGAATGCTTTGCTTATCTGTGACCTGCTTAGTAAGAAACAAATTGACTTATTCTTCTTAACTGAGACCTGAATGAATGAAACTTCTGCCCCGAATATTGATTCTGCCAGACCATAAAATGATTCTCTCATCCACACAGACAGATAGGGTAGTAGAGGAGGTGGTGTGGCTAATATTTTTAATTTTTTTTTAAATGTTCCACATTTCCCTTACATGATCTGAAATGGGCAGAGACAATAGGGTTTTGTATTTCATTATCGGCAGACTCCACACGGGGCTTTGGTCCATCGGCCCCCTGGATACCCAGGGGACTTAGTTAATACGTTGGATAATGATATTGCTCATCATCTACTGCAGGTTTCAAATGGTATCCTTCTTGGTGATTTCTTTATGCTCACTGACACTATCAAGGAGGTTTAAGCCACCTCCTTTTTCGAGAAATTAAGCTCTCTTAATCTCAATCAATATGTTATGCTTCTGACTCACCAGGCGGTTACATGTTGGATCTCGTTCTTCTCAACAGGGTTGTGGAAGTTGCGAAAGTTCAGACAATCCCTTGGTTAGAACATTCTTCAGTTCACTTCACTTGGCACAGAGATTTCACCCCTATAGGAAGGAATGCACAGATCAATGTTAGTCAATATCGCAGATGGTTGAAGGCCAAGATAACAGAGATGGAATATGTGCCAGCTAGGTCTACCCCTTCACTTGGTGGAGATGTGGAAATAAGAGCTCTAGTCACAAATTCTTCGTTATTAGAGATGGCAGACAGGGTAGCCCCCACGAAAAGTGAGGTAATCATAGGCGCCTCTCCTCTGCTCCCTGGTTTACTGCTGAGCTGCGAGAAAGAAGCAGTGCAAGATACTAGAAAGGCTCTGGAGGAGTCACTACTGGAGGATAAGCAGAAGTACAAGATGGCTCCTAAGCAATATAATGGGTCAATAAAAAAGGCTCAGTCTAGCCATATTTTTGGATCGTATATTTTCTGCTGCAAACAATCCACAAGGAAGTTTCACTCTCAAGTATGTTCTCCACGATACACCCAGACCAATCTGGCTTTATACCAGGGTGTAATACCTCTATTAATATCAGAAACTTAATACGCATCATGTCCATGACTTCAAGACTAGTTCACTCTAGGGTGGCGGTGTCCCTGGATGTGGAAAAAACCTTTGACACTCTGGGCTGGCCTTTTTTGATGACAACACTACAAAAAATGGGATTTGGCGCAGGCTTTATATGCTGGATATCCATAATATATACTAATCCCAAAGCACGGATTAAAACCGGCGCAATCATTTCAGAGAAATTCGACATAGGAAGAGGAACACGACAAGGTTGTCCAGTATCACCACTATTGTTTGCACTTGCAATAGAGCCACTTGCGGCAAGACTACGCAAGGAAGCAGCAGAATGGGGTATCCCAGACGGCGAAGAATTCCGCATAATTTCATTATACGCAGAAGATGCACTAATATACCTATGCAACCACACTGTGTCCTTTCCACACATATTGCAATTACTTAATACTTTTGGAGACCTATCTGGCCTGCGTGTCAACTGGGCCAAATCATGCATATTCCCTATGTGTCCATCCCCAGAACCACATGTCGAAGCATCAATTGATAATGTCTTAGAGTGGGAACACACAACGTTTAAATACTTAGGAGTCAATATTTATCATAGCGCCACAGATCTAAGGGAAGGTAACCTAGATAGAGCCATTAGATCAATTAAAAGCTCTATACAATTTTGGTGCTCACTGCCCCTCTCGCCTATGGGAAGAGTGGCTGTGGCCAAAATGATAGTGCTTCCTCGATTACTTTATTACTTTACAGCACTACCACTAATACTACCAAAAACACTCTTCGTACAACTAACCAAACTGTTGATTGAATTGATATGGGCGAACGGTCGCAGAAGGGTGGCTGTAGCTAAGCTTTACCTCCCAGTAGAAAGGGGGGTATGAGGGTACCTCACCTCGAGCTTTATTATGCAGCAGTACAATTGCATTGGATTACGACTTGGCTACATGACCCCCCAAATCCAGAGGGCACAAAGTGAGAACGCAACTAGGACGCACAAAGATACTAGATTGGCTCATGGAGGGCACACTCACTTCGCATCATAAAAATGCACTAATGACAGTTGCCGAACGTACCTGGAACCGATATGTATCACAGGGAACCCGTGTACCACTATACTCGCCAAAGATTCCCCTACTAGCCATACCAGGGATAAATAAACTACATGACACACTGAGCCTAGCGACATGGACTGCAAAAGGCTTACAACAGATCGGCGACCTATATGAAGACGAGCAATATATATAATATACACAAGACTGGCAGAGACATACAACCTAGGACCAGGTGAATTCATCACAAATGGGGCACTCAAAGGACTGATACGTAAAACATGGGGCCAAGGTAACACAGAACCATCATGAACTACTTACAGCTATTGGCACGCCATCAAGCATCTCCCGAATATACCAAATACGACAAGCTTATCCCGTAAAAACACAAACACAAGCTAAATCACACTGGGACAAGGTGAAGAACCAGAACCTTATGGGCCTGGCGGCGCAGGGTACGCCTGAAATCTCCTTGGATTCACCTGCCTCAACTAACAGAGACACGGGACACTCTGTCAGGCGTAAAAGATCAGATTTTATTAGCTGCAGCTAGTACAGTTGTCCAAGAAGTACACAAGGTATGTTCTCAGGAGACTGCCACTTTACTTTGTGGCGCACAATCTTATATACCGTATAAAAACCATTTATTAACTACATACACTCCCAGAACACATGGAAAGGAGCCAGTAAGAATAATGTAAAGATAGAACAGAGCCAATAGAAATGTCGGAAAACAAGACAGCACCAATAGAAGGAATTGGAAAACAAAGTATCAAGTGACTTAAGGTTGCCTTCCCTCCAGCTGTGTTTGTCACCCCTCCCTTGAACTAATTCATTAACCGATCCACAACGAAGTTGCATGTGGTGTGATAAGTTTGTGTGCGTTTGGAGGACAGTTGTGAAATGAGAGAATACTAGCAAAGGACAGCGAAGGCCAGACGATAAGATAAGATCGGCGGAGAATAGTGTGAGCCTACAGATAGTTGAAACAAGGATTAGAAAACCAGACAGGGATTAGTGTACTCGGTCAGACCTTAATACCAGCCTTGTAAAGATAGAGGCAGAAGGCTGTTTTGAACACCATGTTGCAGAATAAGCAGAAAAGGCAGAATGGACTTCGTTCGCTGTGCTGCCTGAGTGAAGGCAACCTAAAATGGCGGCGGGCCACAAAATGGCGGGTCGATACGATCGTATTAAAAATCGAATTTCCTCAGACCCTCCTTTTGCCAGAACTCAGGCAAGATACACAAACTCATGTTAATCTGAGTCGATGTCTATGGCCATGAGGTCATCAAGCTGTTGCTGTACCATCATTTTGATATTCTCTGCTCTTTGTGACTTGGGTTTGGGAATACATGCAGTAGCACATAGGTTACAGATGGCAGGACCGCAGTGCATACAAAGACAACAAGAGAATATAAAAGCTAAAATTACTCCAAAGAATGTCAATACCTTCCAACCCCATTTGGACAGTATTCCCCAAAACCACTCTGAAAAGGACCAATCTCCTTCGTCCTGATGAATCGACTCGGAGATTATGTGTAACTTAGAGATAGCTTGGTATACTGTCGGAGCGTCATTAGGTATGAAAATACAGCAACTTGATCCGATCAATTTGCATACTCCACCACGGTCCGCAAGAACAAAGTCTAAGGCAACACGGTTCTGCAAGGTCATAAGACGATCAGCCTGTAGTTCAGCTGTAATGTTACTTAAAGCTCCTACAGTGATGTCTATGGTGGTTTCTACGACACGAACCAATTGCCTTATATTTCTGCTGTTGGCCATTGGACCCCAGAAGGGAAGAAATCCTTTGAGGAAATCTCCTCCCTCTTGTCCTGCTGTGTCTTTCGAATCCACAATCCCTCTGCCATATCTATTTTTATGATGGTTCGCAGGAGCGGTGTATGTAGGGGGAAGAAGAAAGGCTATATAACAAGTACCAGAGAAATCAGCTGGCAACCATGTATAAGCCCTATCGTGGCAAACGAAGTATGTACCTTGAGATGGTACTAACGGCAGTGAATTCAGGGCTGAATAAACATATGTATGGGAACATAAACTTTCTCTTTGTCCGGTGTTTGGAGTTCTACCATTTATTTGCAGACAGAAATTTCCTTGTTGGGGTATGACCCGTATCGGAGGAGATTTTCCTTGCTCAACCTTATCATTGAGGCTGGAAATGTAATTAGTTATGTTCCAATTGGTATATGCTTTTCTTTCATCTATGGAAGCTTCACTTTTTTCCATGATTTTAGCCATAGCTACCATTCCCTTTATCAATAAACTATGACTGAAATTTGAACCAACACTATGTGAACTGACAGGTTGTTTAATTTTACTTTGATATGCATTATTGAAAATGACAAAATAAGCCCAAGCGGAACCTTCATAGGAGAATGGAAGAACTAAATATGGCATTCCTTTTTCTACCGTATGTGGTATGAGTCCACACACCCAACAGTCAGTTGTATTGATCACTAACTGATGTTGATGTAACAACTGGACGAAGGAATTGTTAAAGTATTCAGTTCTTCTGATGAGTTCATGCTGGGGAAGAGTGTGAAATAGGTGCGGAGAGATAGTAGAAGAAGATGTAGAGGTAGGAGAAGAGACAACTTTTTGCTGCAGAGTAATAATGATCCAGTTTACAGATGCCAAAAGAATACACGACAATATAATGACGCATAGAGCAATACTACAACGACTATATATTTCTTTACAATTATTCTTTACATTTTTACTTTCTCTTTTATCTAATGTAGCCTCCATCTTTCTAAGTGGATGCTCACGGCAATCTTCCTCAATCACTGTAGTCACGATTATCTACCGTCCTATGACACTGTGAGGTCCTGCAGGCCTATTGCCACTTACTCAGGTCGTAACTAAGACTCCTACCGTGACCCTGCAACCGGGATAGAGTACTACATAGGAGAGAAATTTACAAGTTCTTTGGTCTCAAATTATAGCGTTCCTGTCCAGAGGCAGTCTGGTTTTGAAACAATGTTCCTGGATTTGTCGTGTTCAAGCGACGATGCGATGGTATTGCTTCTTGAAGGATGTCGTCGTCCTCTTTCTCAGAAAGTGTTCCAATTAGACGCGCATCACTGAATGGTACAAATTGCGGAACTTTCTCACTTTCAGAGTCACTGATGCCTCTACGGACCCACTGATCGAAAGGCAAGGGCAAAGGCACTTTCTTGCAGTGCACGGCATGCACCCAGTTTTTCTTTCCTTCGACTTTAACTGCTGTTCTTGTGGTCAAAAGAACCAGGCGTGGCTCTCTCCATCTGGGCTCCAAATTTCTCTGTCGTTGGAAATTTTTCGTGCAGACCCAGTCACCTGGTCGGATGGAATGACCTGGGTCTGTGGAAGCCTCTGGTAGAGCACTCTGAACCTGTTGATGAAGAACACGCAATTTAGTTGTAAGGTCATGCAAGTAGTCAATCAACATCGGGTATGGCAAGTCTGAGTATTTCTTAGGGCGAGGAACTCCCCATACATTAGCTGGGCGACCAAATATCACTTCGTAAGGGCTAAGCCCCAAACGAGAGTGTACTGCTGTTCTGGTGGACAGAAGAGCCAATGGTAAAGCATCAGGCCAATTAAGTCCTGTGCTAGCTTGCACCTTAGCAATTTTAAGCTTCAAGGTTCCATTGTAGCATTCTACTAAACCAGCCGACTGTGGGTGATTCGCCGCGTGGAACTTCTGTTTTATGCCAAGACCTGCACAAACTTTTTGCATGACTTGACCCACAAATTCGCTCCCATTGTCACTCCAGACAATGCGCGGCAAACCAAACCTAGGGAAGAATTCTTTCAAAAGTATTTTGGCAGTTGATAAAGCAGTATTGTCCTTCAGAGGGTAGGCTTCTACCCATCTAGAAAAAGCACATACTACCACCAGAACATATTTGAGGTTGTTGCATCGTTCCATGTGAATATAATCGATCTGCAACACCTCAAATGGATATGTTGGAGGAGCAAAATGACCTGCTGGAGTTGGGGTTCCCTTTCCCGGATTGTACATCAAGCAAACAATACAATGTTTTACCACATTATTTGCACACTTTGGGATCCCCTCATTTTGCCACACTGGAGCCAGAAGTTTACATATTCCTTTTGCACTTAGGTGAGCTGGACCATGTGCCATAGTAACTACAGGTAGTACATAAGCATCTGGTAACAGCCAACGTTGATGTTCTGATAATTCAACCCAACATCCCATCTCATCTAACATTCCTGTACTTTCCTTCCACTTTCTCAACTCATTCTCCGTAGCCTCTCCTTGAATTGATTTCACACTCTCTACTGTATCTTCACACATTCCCTTTTCTCTTACGCAGTTTGCGGGACTTGCAACATACATTCGACTTGTGTTGTCTCTGGCTGTCTTTTTCGCTACCTCATCTGCAAATGCATTTCCTCGACCAACATCGTCCACAATCTTTTTGTGTGCACTACACTTCACGATCGCTATCTGAGTAGGCATTGTAAGTGACTCAAGAAGTTCAGTCACTAATGGACCATGTTGTATCTTAGTACCATGGGAAGTAAAGAATCCTCTTTCCTTCCATAAACGCCCAAAGTTAAACGCTACACCAAAAGCGTATTGGCTATCAGTGTACACGTTTACTCTTTTTCCTTTGGATAACACACACGCTCTAGTTAAGGCTATCAATTCAGCTGCCTGAGCTGAATTATGTCTAATGCGTGCTGTCTCCACAATCGTATGCAAAGTAGTAATAGCGTAGGCTGAAACTGTATCTCCATTCGGGAGCTTGAAACAAGAACCATCTACCCATAGTGTTCCATCTGGATTCACTAATGGCGTGTCTTTTAGGTCAATTCTACCCTTAGTCTCTTCTTCAGTACGGAGAAAACAATCATGCTGTTCAGAGACATCTCTCTCTTCTGGAAGAGGCAACAAAGTAGCTGGATTCAGGGTATTACATCGTTTGATGTGTATGTGACTAGCCAAAAGCGTCAGCTCATATCCGGACAACCGAGCACTCGTAAGATGCTGCGTTTTTGTCCTATTTAGTAAAGTATCCACTGCATGTGGCACCATAACAATGAGAGTATTATCTAGCACTACTCCAGCAGACTGTCGAATAGAAATTGCTGCTGCCGCTGTCGCCTTAAGACAACTAGGCAATGCTTTAGCTACTGGATCTAACGTAGCTGAGAAATATGCGCATGGTCGCTGTTGATCTCCAAAACGCTGCGTTAAGACTGACAATGCACAACCCTCTCTTTGGTGGACATAGAGCGTAAAGGGCTTACTGTAATCAGGAGTACCCAATACAGGAGCAGAACACAAAGCAATACGCAAATCAGTAAAACTCTTCTGACACTCGTCAGTCCACGGAAGAGGCTGAGGCGTATCTTTTAAAGTTAGCGCCAACAGCGGTTTAGCCAATAAAGAGAAACTCGGAATCCACTGTCTACAATAAGAAGTAATGCCCAAAAAAGCACGTACCTCTCTTTGTGTGGATGGCACTGACATTTGTGCAATTGCCTGAATTCGTTCGGGGGTCAATCGTCGTCCCTCCTTTGACAAGAGATGACCCAAATAAGTCACCTCGCGACAGACATATTGTAATTTAGAAGGAGAAACCTTGTGATTCAGATCAAACAAATGACGCAACAGTGCAACGGTCACGTTTTTGCAAATCTCCTCTGAATCAGCTGCAACTAATAAGTCATCCATGTACTGAATGAGAGCGGCACCGGACGGTAAGGAAAAGGCATCAAGATGACATTTTAGAGCTTGACTGTAAATAGAGGGACTTTCACAATAACCTTGAGGTGCGCGTTTAAACCGGAAGCTTCGGCCTCCGAGGGAAAAACCAAAAATATCTCTACTCTCTTCGGCGATGGGAATACTAAAGAAAGCATTCTTTAGATCAATAACTGAAAACCAAGTCGCTGTAGAAGGTATCATCGTCAACAGAGCAGTGATATCTGGGACTACAGGAAACTGCGGTACGACAATCTTGTTTACCTCCCGAAGATCAATTACAAAACGATAAACAGGAGGCTGAGAAGGATCAGTGCGTTTAAGAACCGGAAGAACAGGACTGTTACATGTATTTCCTCTCGTTTCCTCAACCACACCCTTCTGAATCAAATCATGGACAATTTCCAGAAGTGCTTTCTCACCTTCAGTAGAGATTCTGTATTGCGGAATACGTGGCATTTCAGCATTGGGCTTAAGAGTAACAACATAAGGTGGGATCTCAAGACAACCAACGTCATTCGGACCCGTAGCCCAAAGCGTTTCGGGAAGAGAAAGCAATTCAGGTGGGAATTGATCTTTTGATAAGTACATTGGACTAGTCATTTTCTGTCCTAGAGTGAGGTATACACCAGAAGGTGAACAATATATCGTAGCATGCATTCTTTTTAATAGATCTAAACCCAACAGATTTTCACCACAACCATTCGTCAGAAGAAGCGGAGCTTCTAAATCATAAGGGCCTATTGAAACAGGCAAAGGGCAAGAAACTGGATTGCGAACAGGGGCGCCAGAAAATCCTACAGATACATTCGTTAAGCCAGACAAAGGTGCGCCAGGGAGTTTAGAATGAATGATAGAGCTTCTCATGGCACCAGTATCTAAAAGAAATGGCTCTGAAACACCCATTGTAGTGACATTAACATAAGGTCCATTCTGATCCACTGGAATTGACGTAACCCCCTTACTTTGTCCATGGCTGTCCTATTCAAAATGAAGACTTTCATTCCCTCCTTCAATATACTGATCCTCACTGTAATACTGTGTAGACCTAACATTTTGCTGGTCAAAGTAATTTCCGGAATTTGGAGGAACAAAAGAACGCTGCTCTTGGGTTAACACACCTCGACCTCTACCTCTATTTGCTGACTGAAGACCACCACGACCTCGTGAAGCAGATGTTGCTCCATTACGCTGCAACAATGCCGGACAATTGTTCTTAAAATGACCTTCCTCCCTACAATAAGCACATTGATTGGGACCTAGCAAAGGTCTTGGAATGAATGGTTCAGGCTTTTGATACAACCTCTGAAACTGCGGAGGCTGTTGAAACTGAGGCTGAACATAACGAGGAGGATAAGCCTGTTGCAAGAGAACTTTAGTTTTTAATTCTTTCGTCTTTTTCTCTTGTTTTTCCCTTTCTTCTTTGTCTCTATTTTCATAATATTGTGCAGTAGCCAATATCTGGGCGGAAGAAGAAACTGCCCATGAACTCTCGGAGTCTTTTAGCTTGTGTGATAGTTCAGGAAGCAAGTTATATACGAACTTATCCACAAATAATCGCTGTCCCCCTTCTGTAGCCATATCTTGACCACTGTGATCAATGAATGTCTCCTCGAATCGGGTAAAGAAATCGGAAACACTTTCATCTTTCTTTTGTTTACATACTGCTAGCTTATCCCAATTAACTCTCAAAGCAGGCATCATTGTTTTCATTAATGTAATAATCCTACCAGGGAGTTCTGAGATCAAAGCGTCGGGCTTTGCACCACCTACTTGACCTCTATCTGCGGCAATAATAGCGTTCCAATCGCCGCCTAATTCTTGAGCGTGATCCTCTCTACGAATTTTAGCCCATATTGTCTGTGGAACTACATTTCCCATCAACATGTCAATATCTGCTAGATTCATAGTACATGCATCAACTGTTTGCGACAACTCTTTATAGTAACCAGCAGGATTTTTGCGTGGATCTGGTAGTGACTGTTTAAGTGCTAAAACTTCAGACCTTTTCCAGGGGACATGTATCCATATGCGCTGAAAATGCGCAGGAATAGCTGGATTAGCACCTGCTGCTGCAACTTCTTCCTTCCATATTGGAGAAACCTCTCTCATGGGATAGTTTTTCAGTGCTGTCCTAACTGAAGGATCAGAATCAGGAAAAGTCTGTGAGAACAATAGGGATCTGAAAGAAATAAGTGTTCTGACAGCGTTTTCAACCTTAGGACCCACAATAAGTCCTTTGTCAAAGTCAGCCTGAACATCTAACAGATCCTGTGGGACCGAACCCAAATTCATATCCTCCCATTCTTTAGCGAGAGTATCGCACATAACTTTAAAAACATATCTCTGCGTAGGTGCATTCCATTGCAGAAAGGTGGACATAATATCAGACGTACTATATTGGGGACCCTTCTTGATCCATCTACAAGCAAGTGAGTCCAATTTTTCTCGCTCTTCGGAGTCTGGGAATTGACTACGAGACTGTCTTCGAGAAAAAGCTGGAGACACGTTTAAAGCTTCAAAGAAAGGTGATAAGAGACCAGAGACAGTATCTGCAAATCGCTTACGCATAGATGGAGAATTTGACATAAGGATAGGGGACAAGGTATTAGGTGA
The DNA here is from genome assembly GCF_031143425.1 of Pleurodeles waltl. NCBI lineage: Eukaryota > Metazoa > Chordata > Amphibia > Caudata > Salamandridae > Pleurodeles > Pleurodeles waltl. The sequence continues at coordinate 1,961,381,530 of NC_090440.1, read as the reverse complement.
ATTAACTAAAGGAGCATTAGGAATTGCCAAAGGAGCAGAAGGCAAAGGAGTTAAAGGCAAAGCTGGCATAGGCAATACTTGAGGAGGCAAATGTGGAAAAGCTGGAGCAGGCGGAAGCACAACTGGCGGCTGAACAGGCTGTAACATCGGGGGTGCATTAGCACCTTGTACATAGGGCGGAGGCAATTTCAATAAGTGGGACATTAAGGAATCTTCCTCAAAATCTTTTCTCTTATCAAGGGAAGAGATAGGCAACGTCGGATAGCATTTATCTATTGCCATTCGATGCTGTCTGTCTGAAATTTCCATTGCATTATCTATTTCATCATCTTTGAATTGCTGAGCAGCCTGTATAATCGTCATTCCCTGTGTTTTCCTATCTCGTTTCGCTTGTTTAATTTCTCTCTGTTTGGCTTCCTTACGCCAAAGGCGAAAAGAGTCAAACATTGCCGGCCGGGCTTTTCTTTTAAATAACGTTGCTTCTAAATTATCTAGCACATCAGTTTCGAAACTACCATTTTCTGGCCATTTTAAAACACCATCTTTCTTTGTATATCGGGTCCATGTCTTATTAAAGGCAATAGGACCAACACCATGTTTAGAATAGAGCTCATATGTGGGAGTTCCAACCGAAGGAATCGGACAGGAGTCCTCAAGCTGGGAGTCCCTATTACAACCAAAGCAACAAAGTTTTCCAAACTTAGTCAGACCAGACATCTCACGATTTTTACTGGCTGTTCACAAACATCAAGGGGGTAAAACTTTCAGTTTACACAGCACAAATGCACTTACCCCTCGGCTTTGGCCACTGCAATGGCCAAATCTAAGGACCTAAGGACAAAACAAAGACCAAAATTTGTGGGCGCGACCCACCAAATACTTAACTAAGGATGTCTTCTTACACCAACAGAGGCCCGTCTATCGTCTCGCTTTACCATACATCATCAAAGAAAGGGCCAAGGCAGGGCGGCAGTCAGGGCAGCAGTCGTCAGTAGCCGTCAGGAAGGAGTAACCGCGCTGAAAAAGACCTTCGGACCACTTCGACATACAGGGGTCGCTTGACGTGGCTCGCGATTCCTCCAGAATTTTCTTGCGGGGTTCCTCACGACCTTCAGGCAGAACCGGTACCGCTGAAGCCGCCCCACGTTGGGCGCCAGTTGAAGAACCAGAACCTTATGGGCCTGGCGGCGCAGGGTACGCCTGAAATCTCCTTGGATTCACCTGCCTCAACTAACAGAGACACGGGACACTCTGTCAGGCGTAAAAGATCAGATTTTATTAGCTGCAGCTAGTACAGTTGTCCAAGAAGTACACAAGGTATGTTCTCAGGAGACTGCCACTTTACTTTGTGGCGCACAATCTTATATACCGTATAAAAACCATTTATTAACTACATACACTCCCAGAACACATGGAAAGGAGCCAGTAAGAATAATGTAAAGATAGAACAGAGCCAATAGAAATGTCGGAAAACAAGACAGCACCAATAGAAGGAATTGGAAAACAAAGTATCAAGTGACTTAAGGTTGCCTTCCCTCCAGCTGTGTTTGTCACCCCTCCCTTGAACTAATTCATTAACCGATCCACAACGAAGTTGCATGTGGTGTGATAAGTTTGTGTGCGTTTGGAGGACAGTTGTGAAATGAGAGAATACTAGCAAAGGACAGCGAAGGCCAGACGATAAGATAAGATCGGCGGAGAATAGTGTGAGCCTACAGATAGTTGAAACAAGGATTAGAAAACCAGACAGGGATTAGTGTACTCGGTCAGACCTTAATACCAGCCTTGTAAAGATAGAGGCAGAAGGCTGTTTTGAACACCATGTTGCAGAATAAGCAGAAAAGGCAGAATGGACTTCGTTCGCTGTGCTGCCTGAGTGAAGGCAACATAAAATGGCGGCGGGCCACAAAATGGCGGGTCGATACGATCGTATTAAAAATCAAATTTCCTCAAAGGCCCTGCATACACCCCTCACAGAGCAACAATGGACCATGGCCCTCACAACCACGCGGGAAATTTCCCGCAATGCCTGCTTCAGATACACTCAACTTAATTATTTACACCAGACATATTTAACCCCACTTCGCATAAAACGTATGTTTCCACAAGCAACTTCTGAATGTCTACAATGCGGAACCACGGAGGCAGATTTTTACCACATGACCTGGAACTGCCCACCACTACTTCGCACATGGCACACCGTCACACAACAGACAACCAAGTGGTCGGGCCTCATGCTAAATCCCACACCCGAATCCTGCATCTTGGGCATACGCCATGTGCGCAACAAGGACAAACAAAAACATAGATGCGCAGACCTAGCGTTCATCATCTTTAAACGACTCATTGCAACACAATGGAAGTCCCCTGGCACCCCAGATATACACAGATGGACTAAAGACCTAATTCACTGGGCCAATGCAGAAAAACATGTATTAAACACATTAAGGGACATAGGGATAGTGGTTAAAAATGCAGAGATATGGGACACCTTTCTAGAACAGCTACTTGGAAAAGACGACACCCGCCCGCCCTAGATCACCGGCACAAAGCAGACAACAAATTAAAGTAACAAGACATTCCTACTGAGAACCTCCCTCCAGTACCCACAGCCTTTCCCTAAAGTAAATACATGTGACTGTTATATTGAACCCCCAACTCCTCCGCGGGCCCTGCCGCTCTAACAAATACCCAAAAAGAAGTCGTCAAGTCCCCCAATAGATCATCTCCCCCCGTCAGCTCCTCCCCCACCCCCTCAACCTATTATATATTGTTTCGTTTTCTCTTTCTCATTCTGTTTTTTCTTTTTTCTTTCATTTTGTTCTCCTCTTTTTAACTTTTTCATCGTTCTTACAGCGCTCCTTTAACCAAATGTAACAAAGATACTAGCTGTAAAATATATAAAAAATTAGCATCATAAGATGATTAGAAGCAAAAATGTGGTAAAGGAACTCCATAACTGCATTATAATTAACACTGTTTATTAAATCACTGCAAGAATTGTTCACTGAAAAATTCAATAAAGAGATTTAAAAAAAAAAAAGTATGTTCTCCATCCGATGTCTCTCTAACAGCCAATTACACGTTCTGCTGACTTGTGCCATTACCCCTCTAAATATTTCGAAGATAAGATCGTTAAAATCGTCTCCAATCTGGAAGCCAATCTCTTCGAGGCAAAGTTCCTACATATCTGAAGAGGGCAAGTACTGAAAAGGCTGAGTCAGAACGGGCCATCCTTTCCTGCAAGTCTGGCTCCACAGATGATCCCTGTATCCCTGAATTCTGGCCTCTATTGTCAAGACAATCAATCCCATTTTCAACCAACTTATTTATGTTGTTTATTCAATCAGCCACGGTGCCAGCCTGTTGGAAATAGACCACACTGGTCCCACTGCATAGCCTAAAAAAATAGTCGGACAGAATCCAATTGGCCAGTTTCAGGCCTCTCTCTCTCCACTTCTAGCTGCTTCGAAGATGCTTGAAAAATGTATTAATGCCTAGCCTGCCACCTATCTAGAGCAGGGCATCTATCTAATGCCTCACAATCCAGCTTAAGCCCATGTCACAGTAATAAGGCAGCATTGGTGATGGATTCCATCAAACTATCACTTGACCAGGGAAAACAGGCTGCCCTGCTCTTATTAGATCTATCAGCTGCCCTCAGTGCTGTCACACACTATTATTCTCCAGCATCTGGAAGATATTGGTGTGGGTGGCCTTGCTTTGACATGGATTCACTCCTTCTTGGAGAAAAGAAGCCAAGCAGCCTAGATGGCCCCATACTCTTCTGATTTAAAAAAAAAGCTCAAGTTTGGCGTACTGCAGGGCTCAGCACTCAGCCTGGCCTTATTTAATTTTTTATATGGCTCACCTGACCTGATTAGTTGAATCTTTTGGGATCTGAATTGTTTCTTAAGCAGATGATATACAGCTCTTTCTTTCTTTGGAGAAGGACACAATGAAAGCATATACCACATTTAAGAACTGTTTGGAAGCATTCTTTAAATAGATGTGGGCTAGCAACCTTCAGTGTAACACTGGTAAAGCTGAAATCTTGCTGTTTGTATCTCCCTCCCCTCGCTGGGGACCTGATTGCTGGCTCTCCACCCTCCTCCAACCTCTTTGGCCCATAATGTATGTGTCAAGGTAGAGCTCTGCCTGACTATTGCTTTGCTCTATTAAGACTTTTTGAAACGTTTTTTGGCCTGCTCCCTTTTTGGGTGCAGAAAATAATGATCCATGCATTAATGACTTCTTGCAATGACTATGCCAATAATCTGTACCTGGGTCTGCCATCATACCTGCCAAAACGACTAAGTCTTGCAAATGCAGCAGCTAGGCTACTCTTGAAGATCCCCAGGTAGTTACCTATTTCTCCTCATCTGAGAGAGCTCCATTGGCTCTCAGTCAAAGAGAGAATTATTTCTAAAACCCTTGTACTCAAACATAGAGCTTTGTATGGTACTTGTCCCAGCAAACTCTCCGACAGACTTAAGAAGTATCCGTCTACCAGCACACTCCATTCATTAATGCTTGTTTGCTCCATGTCCTGATGGTCAGGATAAAGAAATGGGGAAGGGCGTCATTCTCCTATCTTGCGACCAAGGCTTGTATTCATCTTCCATCACATTGCTGCTAGATTAGGTCTGAAGTTCTATTCAGAAAATCTCTGAAGAAACATGGCTATTTGACGCTGATTTTTGGGCATGGTAATTTTTATGCAGTGGGGGCTAGAGTGGCTGGAGTCTTCTTAGTGCTGGGACACTCGGTGGAGTAGCTGTTGTGCTTTACAAGTGTCTTGATTGATTAATTAATGTTTTAATATATTGAACCATAAACCGTTCTTAATGTTTAGAATATGTTGTTTTGGTCAGTGGTGTGACCAACAAACCTATATTAAGGAGTTCAGCATGTGGCAGGTAAACCTCAGATCTATGAGAACTGAGCAATGCTGGAGACCTGTGAGGTGGTGTGGACTATGAAGGTGCTTCTGTATTGCTTCACAGAAAAGTGTGGTTGCCTTGCAATGAACCACTGGTCTTTAGCAAATAGGGTCTGACAGAGCAGTCAGAGGTCACTAGGAGTACCTGATGGAGGTAAGTAGAGGTTTGTCCTATAGTGCCTCTGCGGGGTACAAATAACATAATGTAAGCAAACCAAAGGGTAATAGGAGGCCTACATCATCAGCAGAGGAGCAGGTAAGGGGGAGCAACTGCAGTTTCTCATAATGGGTCCACCCATGCTGGGGTGTTCCAGTATTTGCTTCCTGCAGTAGTGTGTTCAGCCCTGAGAAAAGGCGAACTGTACATCGAAGAGGATGTTATGAGTGGCAACAGTTAGGGGCAGATTTAAGAGCCCCTAGCGCCTTCTTGCGCCATATTAGCATCATTTTTTATACGCTAATGTGACCCAACAAGGCTAAAATTGCCGCTCCAAATTTACAAAGTGGCGTAATGTAAGCATTGAGCCACTTTGTAACCCTTTGCGCTACATCTTGCTGCACCAGGCATAATGTATGCAAAGAGGGCGTTCCCCCATTAGGGGGGGGCAAAAAAATGGTGCGAAGAAATCTAAGAGATTTCTTTGTGTCATTTTTTTGGGCACTTTTAACACCTGCTCCGAGCAGGCGTTAAAAAGAGGCACACCGTTGGTTACAATGGGTCTCAATGGGTTTTGCAGGATTAGCATTACATTTTGAGGCTAATCCTACAAAGCTCTGAATTAGCATCAAAACTTTTTACCCCAGTTTTTTATCTACCGCCATGGTACGCCTTATCTTTGATATGGCGCAAACATTGTGGTGTTAGGGGGGTGCTAAGGGGTGCAAGAAAAGTGGCGCTGCACTGGGTGCAGGACCACTTTTCTTAATTCTGGCACTTAAGAGTCCTCATATTCCATACGCTGGCATGTTCATGGATTAAGAACCTATCTAAGAACTACAGGTGGGACTTAAAATCAATCTCTAGTAGATTTATTTTCAAGCCATCAGTAGCTCTGTAACCAAAATTCATTCATACTATACCACATGACTGCTGTAAATTCGTAATAAATTCCACAGCAGCAGGGATCTTTAGGGGTTCATTCCTCTTAAGGTTTTGCGAAGTGGAATATCTTACCACACATGTCTGTAATAAGGTAATAATTTGTGTCAGGTCCCTAAGTCCTGGCACCCGAAAGGGCCAGATGAATTTCTTTCTGTTCAATGGGTCAACAGCAGGTAGCAAGAGATCCTGCCTGGTTCATTTATATTTGTGTATCTATACACAGTGCTTAATTCGTAAATAAAAACATGCTGCGGCTGCTGCAATTAAATGTGTGAAGACGGAATACTGAGGCACCCTAATCCTGAAGCCATCTCGGGCCTCTTCAATCCATTTAAAGCCACTCCCTGCCCCTTCAGCTCACTCTTGCAGCTTTCTGTTTCCTCCTTTGTGACGCTTTTTCGTTTTTCTCTTCCTCCATCTTTCCCATGCGTGTCATTTGTTTGCAACAAATGCTTGAGGCAGAAAAATAAGTGCCGGCCCTCAAAAATAAGTGCTGGTGCTCCACACCTGAAACAACAGGCACAAATTAAGCACTATACATGGTCTGTCAAGAATCCCAGTTTCTAATTGGACCCATCATGTACAGTTTTAATTTACAACCAACCTTTGGAAGTACTTCATTGGAGCATGCTCTTCGTTACCAATTCTGTGTTGGAGATATTTGCACAGTGTTTGCGTTCATAAAGGTTATGCATATATTATAAATAATTAAATGTTGATGCTTTGTTCGCTAGTTAACTGCACCCTTTTTAGGTCTCGTCTAAGACAGCGCATGCACTGTCTCTTGTGAGATGTTTATTGGGGTGGGCGGAACCTGTGGAGTTTTACATTGCAGAATTCCACAAAGTTACCTAAAACTCCACGGGGTTCCAGGGAGTTCTGCGAGGGATGGAATTCCACCAAGGCAACGTGTTTGAAACTTTCACGTGACAAGACTGCATATCCAACAGTTTCTCCTGAGGCTCCCCAAACCATGATGGGAGAAAGGTAAGGTGAAAAGGGATTTGACTCCCGCCAAAGGGGTGTAAAACTTGCTGTATGCCGCATGTGCTTGCCTAGTCACTGGCACTGAGCCCTGCTAGCAGAAAAACATAGAAGTGCTTAATCGCACTGAGACTTTGTTTAGCACAGGTGTTTCCTCTTTCAAATTTTTTTTTTGTTGGCCTCTGACTTGTATACATATAAAGTAAGTACAACTGGTGCATTTTCTCCACAATGTAAACCTGTGTGCTCCACATAGTCCTCTGTCACTCCCCGAGTCACCTCTTACACTGGAAGGGCAGAGTGCCGCCCTGGCTTGCTCTCAGGTGCTTCCCAGTGGCCAGGGGCGCCGGGTGATATTTCTGGCCTCGGTCGACACTCGAAGAACATGTTGCCCAGCTTAGCCAAGGTGGCTGAGGTAGACCACCCTACGATTGACGACTGGCTGCAAGACACAATAGAGCTGGTGCTCCACAGAGTCTGCATTAATTTTACATTTAACACCGATATGGCTCGGGAGCACTGCGGTGGCAGAGACTCGACTGCAAGTCTAATAAACGTCAAACTGTGCAGCTGTTTTAATACCTTTTTATTGTGCAACGTCTGACAGTCAAATATGAATTATACAAAGCTCCAGAATTAAAAATGCAAAGCATATTTCATCATTGACCGTGCTGATGAGATAGCTCAGTGAGTTCATGCACTTACTCCAGGGATCATGAGGTAAACTACAGGTCACAAGTTTGAATGAAGATGGATGTCGACAGAAGAGTAAGACCTGTTTGTAAAGGACCTAGAAGTTCGGAATGAAGATTCCCTGCTTCGTGAACGTAAAATCCCCGGGGTGTAGCTATCGATGGTGCTGCAGGTGAAGTGGCACTGATTCTAGGGATGTGAAGAGCCGCTACATCCCAGTTACAGCTGTCTTCCACTACAAAACCTCGGAGAGGGTGGGCCCATTCAACCTATTTGCTTTAGGGAGAGTTGGCTCCTCCGCAATGGCGGAGGAGCATCGCCCCACTGGCCAAAAGCTAGGGGATGAAAAATAAAACGAAACTTAAACTATTGTTTTATTTTTCATCTGCAGGCTCAGCCAGCAGTGCAGGGAGAGGCGGGGCTGGGCCATGGAATGGGCGCGAGAGGACTGGGAGAGGGTGCACCCTAAGTGCATATGTGTGTGTGGCCGGCCATCTTAGGCCAGCCAAACACACATGCACACTTAGGTTTCTCCAGCCCGGCTGTGTTGAACAGGGCTGTGTCTGAGCGGCTGGCCAAGCCGCTCAGACCAATCCTGACACACCTTTCATGCTAGGTTTAGCAGAAAAGCAGCACCTGGATTGCTGGTAAGCCTGTGCAAGGGTCCCAGTGAATGCTGGGACACCAACCATCAGGAGCAGAGGAGCAAAGAGGCAGGAGGCATCAGGAATGGCTGGAAAAGTATGCTTATTAGACATTTGCAGCAGCAGCCGCTGGCTTTAGGACCCAGGGTTTCCTTTCTACTCTACTGAAAGGCCCATTTTTCACCGGGCAGAAGGTCCAGTATCTCTTTGACCCTCCCCCCAACCCTGTTCACTGTTTGCTCCCAGGTCTCTCAGTACAAGTCACCAGTACATTTTTTTTGCACATTATAGATTTCTCAGTTATTGGGTCTACATTGTCACATATCACCATGACAACTGCCGGCCCCTTTTTCCCCATCCTCTAGTTTCCAGCTGCTTTCAGAGGTTGGGTAAAAAAAAAAATGATTCCTAAGCGCAAACAGCTGTTCAATGGGTATTCTGGCAACATATCAGAAATGAGTTAAAAGCCAGGTATTTTTTATTTTTTTTCAAAACGATGGAAAATGTTCCTCCACCCTTAAATATTCAGGTAGATTGTTTTACGACCGAGGACCTAAGGGCGAAAACCAAAAGGCTCACCTAGCTGCACACGGGAATGTAAAGAGCTAGTTAGGTCCTAAACCCATAGAGGGAGGATCCTTCTAGGGTAAGTAATAAAAGCATTCCGTGGTATGCTGACTTCTTTCAGCATGTGCTGGCTAAGTCCGCTCACCCATCAACAGATTTCCTTTTCTGCCCCATCCCCCCCCCAACCCCTCACCTGTTTTGAACCTCAGCTAGTGTCATCCTTGGAGCCGAACTCCTCCAGCAGGGTGATGAACAGCCCCCCTCAGGCATTCTGGATGGCGAAGACCAATCTGTTGCACCACATGGAGGTCAGCATTACCACCCAGTCACATCCACATCCTCCCTCTGCGGCTCCAAACTCCTTGGGCACCTCCTGTGTGGACCCAGGGACCACCTCGGGCTCACCCACTCACATCTAGGGGACCCCTGCCTCCTCCAGAGCACTGTAATCCCAATTCTCCTCTTCCCGTCTGCGTGCAGAACAGTCCTCTCTGGGGGCATCCCATTCTTATACTGGAAGGGCAGAGTACATACAGCCCCTTCTGCCCTTCAGGTGCTTCCCATTGGCTGGGGGTGTTATTTCTGGCCTCAATCGCACTTGAAGAACATGTTGCCCAGCTTAGCTCAGGTGGCTGAGGTAGACCAGCCTACGATTCACGACTGGCTGAAAAATACATTAGAGTTGGTGCTGCCTGCTAAGATCAGTCGTCCAGTCAGATCCCACCCTGCTGCGCCTTGGTTTACTGAGGCACTATGTATGGAGAAATCAAGATGTCAGGCCCTGGAGAGGTTCTGGAGAGTCACCTACAATGAGAATAGTAAGCTTTTATATAAAACAGCACTGAGAAACTATCACAGTCAATGCAGAGTGGCCCGAGCAACCATTTATTCGGCTACAATTGCTGGCGCCCAAAATTGCTCAAACACACTTTTCAGAGTGGCCAAGGAATTATCTGACCCTAAACGGATTTCACCACTGCCGCTATTGTCTCTGCTGTAGTGTGAGGAACTCATGCGTTTCTTTGTTAACAAGATGTTGAATATAAAGCTCCCTCTCTAAAGACAGACTGGAAGGCCGCCCCTCCGTCAAATAAAATCCTAGGGTTTCAGGCTCAAAGGACAGGACAAGGGCTGCCTGAATACAACATCGCCAGAAATTAAATTTGTTGGGTTTGCTGGATTTCTATCTTTGTTGAAACTAAAGAAGTCTGGTATTCCGCGAGAACCTCTTCCTCTAGCCTAGATGAGTGCCCTAGACCCAGTCATCCTGCAGCTTATGGTGGAACTCCTCAATTCGTCCATAAGGGAGGGGCATATCCCACAGACTTGAAAGCATGCTATAGTCTTGCACTTACTGAAAAAAAACTAATTTGGACCCTGATAATTGGTCTGGCTATAGATTGATTTCTGTAATTCCCATCATTGCCAAAATGGTGGTGAAACCTGTGAATAGACAACCCTCCAACTTCATTGAGGCTCAGGATATCCTACACCCCTCTCAATCTGGGTTTGGGGGGGACACAGTACCAAATGCGCCCTTCTAGGAGTCACAACATATCTTTGATGGCTCTTGGATGAGGGCGAGATTGCCGCACTGATTTTCCTCGATCTCAGTGCGGCATTTGATACTGTGTCCCACGTCATTCTCTTAGAGAAGCTGGCCAATCAAGGTCTCCAGGGAACAGCCCCAGCCTGGATGACATCTTTCCTAAAGTATCACTCCTTTCAGGTGTTCTCAGCCAGTGCCACCTCCAACGCCATGCCGTTACTTCAGAAGTCCCCCGGGGGTCCCCAAAGGTTCAGCCCTTAGTCCAACACTATGTAATACCTATGTGCATCCACTAGTTGACCTGATGGAAATTGCAGCCTTACCTTATTCTCATATGCAGATGACATGCAAATCATCTTTTTGTTGTCATCTGCTTTAAAATATATCTCTGAGGCCTTAAACTCATATTTGGGTTTGGTCGCCGAATGGGTAAACCACCACTCGCTTAATCTCAAGGGTGTCAAGACCGAAGTGCTAGTGCTGGGCAAGCAACCATCACTTTAGGGTCCTCAACACTGACCTGAAATCTTGGGGCCTGTGCTGCTGGACCATGAAGGCCCAGGTGGCGGCCACATGTTCCAGGCCATGAAATAACTGCGGAAAATCATCTGGCTTTTGCCATTCCCAGCTCAAATGACATCCATGCACTCATGTCAAAATTGGATTATGGCAACGTATTTTACCTGGAGGCGGATAAAGCCTCCATTAGATAGCTGCAAGTGGTCCAGAATTCAGCACCTAGAATGCTCGATAGACTTCCGAAAGTGCCTCAGCATCTCATCTCCTTCGGAAGCTTCACTGGCTTGCAGTAAAGAAGTGAATTTATTTTAAAACCTTGTGTTATGTGTACAGAGTTAGGCCAAGGGATGTCCCACAAGAGCTGCATAAATTTGCTAGATCTCAACCATCCTGTTCTCTTCGTTCCAGTGAACTATCCTTGTTCCGAGTTCCTAGAATTAAACACACTTGTATGGGTGGTTGTGCTTTTGCTTTCCTGGGCAGAGAAAAATGGAACACCCTCCCAGAACCATTTAGAAGCTGCCCTTCGCTGATGACATTTCAAAGACAGCTGAATGTCTGGCTGTTTGCAAGTGAGGGAGACCTGGACAGACCCAACCTGTCAGTGCTAGTGCTGGCAAACCCCAAGTGGACAGCTGAGCACTTTACCACTATAAATTATTATTAAAGAGTTTTATAGTGTTGTGCCATCTGCAGCTGAGAGCCACACGGCCCGATTTGCATCACAAGTTACTTGCGGCTGACACCCCCTGTCTGTCTCAGGTCTGTGTCGGCTTCCAGATCCACAGTAAGCTTTGTATACTTGGTAGTTAATGCCACACATGGTAGTTATAAGGAGAATTACACACAATTGGGGGTGCAGAGCTTGGCTCTAGTTCTCTATGGTGAAGCAAATAACATTCCAAATCGGAAGTGCGTGTTATGGACAACGACCTTTATCCTATCTGTGTGCACTAGAACTAGGGGTGGGGGGTAAACACCACCACTTGGTGGTTGGCAGAGTTTTTGGCCAAACTCAGTGCGAACTCCACCGGCAGAGCAGTTTACCGCCCATCCCTAGCTTTCTATAAAGTGGGTTTGGAGCCTGCCCATTACTTACCATTGGTTGGCTTCTTTGACACTATTATTTTCTTTCTTTTTATTAGTCAGGTCCTGTTAAAAGCCCTTTGTCGCCACTTGTTTATCCTTCTCCTGGAGCGTGGACACATTACTTGTATCCTTTCACTGCTCCCTTTTCTAGGTGCTACTTTTTCTTTTTGTTTAAGCACTCTACCAGAGTGTGGCAGTTTTAGATGGCTCCCTCCAGTACTTCTCCTAGCCCCGCCGTCCGTGTTCCTCTACCACCAGCCTACCCCTCCCACTGTTCATGCTGCTCTACCCCACCCTTCCCTACCACCATCAGTGTTGCTCTTACCTCTATCTACCCCTCCCACTGTCCATGTTGCTCTGACCCCCATCCACCCCTTCTGGCCGTCCATGTTTCTGTGACCAGCTTCCACCACCTGTATTGCTCTGATCGTACCAACCCATATTGCCCAAAGAACAGCGATTCCCCTGCCCTCCCAATTTTATATGTGGAATATGTTCTGTAAAGTATTTTAAATTTGACCAGTCAATAGCATGCCTTAATCTCCACTTCTGACAGGAAACCAAGTGCCGTTTGCCTGTCCTTCTCACCCAGGTCCCCCAAGTCCTGCTCCCAGAGACCCTGCATTTGCTATGCAATGACAACATACCATTCAGGCCAAACTGGCCCCCTCCCATCCCCTCCGCAGAGTATGGAACCGCACTAGTCCGGTTGAATCATACAGTTCCTGTGACAAGGTATGCCTTATGTGGCCACCATCGCCCCTTCAAGGCAAGTGTGTCACTCCACCGAACGCATTATAGCCAGGGTCGTCCCAGTGTCTCACTCCCTTTCCAGCCAGTTGTGATTCCCCCCACCAACCAAACACCCCCACCACCCCTCCCCTCCGCAGGTCCTGTCCACCCTAGTGTACACTTTTGCGGAGCCCCACATTTTATCGATCTGTCTCTGGAAGCCTCTTCCTGTGTAAACTTTGCTCCCCACAAGATTGCTTCGTCCCTTACCTATTTCCCAGTCCCGAAACTGAGGAGTCCCGCATCCCCATTTGTGGGCTATATCTCACTTTGCCACCATGTACCCCATATATGCTTGTATTTTCTGACAGCGTGAGAGTACTGAGGGCACCATATCACAAGTAGCACCAGTTTGGGCTGCAGTTCTATACTTTACCCGATGGCTTCCTACAGCGATTTAGCTACCTGTTCCCAAAAATGGCACAGCTTCAGACAGGCCACAATGTGTGAAGTAATGTATCCTCTATCCCAAATCGCCGCAAGCACAACGCATCACCTGCCCTCCCAATTGAATGTACTAGGGTCCAGTTGCGGCTCGCGGTTTTAGAGGGGGCGGGGTGGCATGCGCACGGCGGTGCTTGAAATATTAATAAATATTAACAAAATAAAAATAAACTTACCTGGACCTCTGCCACCGCAGCCTGGAGAACCGTGACGCTACTCACCTCTTCTTGCAGGCACAGGCTCCCAGCATGCCCTGCACCAATCCTGAGCGTCTCGAGCCAGCCAAACACACATGCGCTCTGAGGGGAGTGCTCTGTGCACTCCCCAGCACTCCCCTCTGCTCATCACAGCCTGAGTGCCTGTGGCGGAAGGAATAACAAGCATTTACAATGCAATGGGTCTCGCGTTTGTTCATGTTAGAGCTGATAGCGTTGTAAACTCCTAACCTGACTTTTCACCTATCGGCAAAAGTGCATTTATGTACGTAACCCGAAAAAGTGCAATTAACTATGTAAAGCGCTCGACTTCTGCCAAGCAAAATCGCGCTAGTAAATTAGAGAAAAAGTAGTCCACGAGCTGGACAGAAAACAGCGAGCCTCGCATGTTTTCTGTACTTGGTTGATGCGCTCGAGGAGGGCTAGCCACCAGAAAAGGCATGACGTATGCATGCCTTCGACTAATGAAAGCAAGCAGATTTTATTAGGCAAGCCCACGAGCCAATGAAAAACACTGACGTGACGTGGACAGGGCTCCGAGCCCTTTTCTAAACCCTAAAGCGTCTCGCTGCGATACGCATGCGCGAGCGCATGCAACACAGGCTCGACCCTATAAAACACAGTTTATTATCCTTCCTTAGGAAAGGATTTGCAGCTGTTGCTGCTGGTGGGGGGCAACGCTCCTCCACCCTCACGGAGGAGCAGCCCCTGGTAGGGTCCTTTTGTAGTATGTTCTGTAAAGAATTTTAAATGGACCAGTGGACAGCCTGGCTTATCGCCACTCCTGAAGGGAAACCGCATGCTGTTTGCCAGTCCTCCTCATCTAGGTCTCACAAGTCCTGCTCCCTGCGACCCTGCAATTGTATTAGTGATCCCTGCGTGTTCCTATGTAGTGTATAATTGCATATGCACAGCATCAGAAAAGTTTAACATTTAAGATTCTTCTTTGAAGAACTTCCGCCTTCCACTCAATTCCTCCAGGATTACATCACTTTTGCTCCAAGCGCTAACAACGACCTCATCCTTAACATTACCCACAACTAAATTGGAAACGTGCAGGTCCAGATACCATCTTCTTTTGGTTCTTTGAAGCTTGGCCTTATCGGAGTCAGAAGGCTAAAAAGCTCGGAAATGAAATTGCCCCTTTCCCCCCAAACACTTACAGATTCCCACCCCTTCAAGATGTTGATAAGCTAGGCCTCGGACGGCCCACTCCCTGCACTCGGAGTTCCCTGTCATATCTATTGTCTACAGTGCAGTGTGAGCGATAGAATCAGGCCCGCCATGTTGTAAACAATGAGCCACAGTGCTGGATGCAGCTCGTGGAGTCGTGATGTGATTCCGGAGGCATACCATCAGCCGTTAGCATGACCTCACTGGTGTGCAGTGTGTCCTTTCAGCCCCTGTCAGAGGCCCTGCTGAGAACACACCCAGTGGTCATGGACATGGCGGGTGCTCTTGTGCCAGTCTCCTGGCCGTGGGAAAGCCTCTTTTAGCATGGTACCTCATTCACCGAGGTCGTTTGGTAGTTATTTAAAAAGATGGTAGACAACTAACGGAACGTAAGGTGTCAAATGGCTCAACGACATACAAAATATCTTTAGCTAGTAATGACTTTTTTTTTAGCAATAGGCCTCATTGCATGCTGGGACTTATAGCTTTTTCTTTCCATTTTAACAAGGAGCCTGGAAGCCCCACCAGGCAATGGTCTACTTGCTAAAATTATGGGAACGAATTAAGGTACTCATGATGACATGGGGCTAGTTGACAGCAGTGCCTGTAACCTAATCGTTTTGAGGCTATGTGTGCAAGGTTGTGTAACAATAACCAGCGTTGGACGGCAGCACACACCAACACTTGCTACTCTTCGTGTAGCTGTCACTGGTCTGATTTACTCATAGGAGGCAATGTGCCCCTGCCAGCCCTTCTGTTGCCTTTGTTTTCTCCCACTAACGCCTTGTCGTTACTTGCCCCCAACATCTTCTTGTCATTGTTGTCTGCACCCACCGACCATAACAAAATAAAACACTGTGATGAAGACACCGCACCATCAAGCAAAAGCAGTATGGCACAGCACTTTTTAAAAAATCTTTCACCCACGATGAACAGCAGCCCGGCTCCTGTACAACATGGCTACACACATTGACAAAGTCAGTACCTTACATAGGCAAGATCTATTGGCTTTGCCAAAGCTCATTAGAAAAGGGTGCTTTTACATAGCATTCGGTCGGACGGAAACATAGTGGTCTGGCAACTCCATAGTTTTATAAAACTAAACACTCCCCTCTATGCCACTTTACACCCTCCTGACACTCCGTGCCATTCTACTCTACGCCACTTCTCATCACTGTTGGAACTGCCATAATAATGTTTTCAAAGCATTAATTGGATCCTAGTGGTTGTGTATAACACAAAATAATAAGTCAAACTATGTGTTTCACTGGTGGTAATTAGGAATGCCCAGTTTTGACACAGGTTTTGTTCTGTAATCAACAGGCCTAAGCAAGGTGTACAGAGTCAAATAAATGGAAATATTAACTCTACATTTTCTGATAAATATATACAGGGATAAAGTTCCTTTCAGTTTTTTTTAGGTTGAAGCCTAACTGACATCGCAGCTGTCTGGTTGCAAAGACATATAGGGGACATGCTGAAAAATTCCCTAGGAATGCAGTACACCTGTTGCTTACCATTGGCTTGGTGTTTTCTTACTCACATTTGTTTGCTTTCATATGCTACATTTATTTGTTTTAGGCTGTCCAG
This sequence comes from Pleurodeles waltl, assembly GCF_031143425.1. Classification (NCBI taxonomy): domain Eukaryota; kingdom Metazoa; phylum Chordata; class Amphibia; order Caudata; family Salamandridae; genus Pleurodeles; species Pleurodeles waltl. The sequence continues at coordinate 1,961,365,227 of NC_090440.1, read as the reverse complement.
CATGCCTTTGTCCCTCCTATGGAGCATAGCCTGTTCCCCACTTCCCTGACTGACTCATTGTGTTCTTTCACAAGTCCTTTCTTTCTGGGACTCTTCCTTTTCATGGGGCAATCCAGAAGAGTACTTGTGTTTTCAGCTGTCTCCTGTATGGTAGTTCACTGCAGTAAACCTATATTTATTTGGATTTCTTGCCCCCAGTCTTCCTGCTTGACTGATTCTACTTATCACTGCCAGTACATCAATGTCACATGCCTCTGAGGAACAATGTTCTGTCTACCAGCTTCTTTATTTTGGTCAGTGATCTCTACTAATAGCACAAATTAAACAATCTTCTTCCCCCATTTCACACCCATGTTACAGGAGCTGGAAGTAGGGAACACGGAGAGTGCTGCAGCACTCCCAAAATGATCATGCTGAAGTTCAGAAGTGAATGAGCAATAAACAGGCCTTTTTTCATCTTGTCACATTTGCTGTGCAAAGACAAAGGTTAAACGGTTGACCTTGGTGTATATTTTTCTTTCTGTCTGCAAGGTTAGAGGAGTTATGTGACAATCTTGCTGGATCCTCGGGGATGTGAAAGGAAAGGCTTAAGTACTAGTTATCTTTTTTCTAGGACTCAACAAAATTTAAATGCAAGTAAAGGAACTGTACAAATATTTCAGACTATATCAGAATCAGGAAAGCACAAATAAAGCACTTTTTTGTAACTCTGAAGTGTATTATTTTGAATACAATCAAAAGAAATCAATACACTGGGTGATGCCGATTTCTACACATTATCACATTACATTATCACTTTATTATTTGTTGTATAGTTTTATCAGTAAAACTGTATATCTCCAAATGTAATGGTCATTTCAACTGAAAATGTGTTGTGTGTAGTGGTACTTTGTTACAACACTATGCATGCTCAACTCTATGCCACTCCAGCTTACAACACTCCACTTTACTGCACTCTACTCCACTCCACCCTACAACACTCGCCTCTATGCCATTTTACACCCTCCACTCTGACACTCCATGCATTCTACTCTATACCACTTCAGTTTATTTCACTCTACGCCACTCCTCCACTCTACTTCACTCCATCTTACTCTACTCCAGTCTACTCCACTCCTCTCTAGTCCACTCTAAGCCACTTCACTCCACTCTAATCCACTTAAGGCAACTCTATGCCACTCCACTCAAGTGATAATCCTGGAGGATTTCATTTCAGCCCATTTCACTCCTACCTGCAGGGTCCCTCAGGGATCTTCGTTAAGTCCAACCCTATTTAATGAGTACATTACTCCTTTGATATAACTGATTCAATCTCATGGGTTCACAGTCTTTTCATATGCTAACAACACCCAAATACTGGTATCTGTCTCAGTTGAAACAGAAAAAGTGACTAAATAATTTAACATCGTCATTAGCAGCATAGCTAATTGGATGCCATTGAACTGCCTTAAGTTAAACTCTGAAAAAACTGAGGTGCTGCTATTTGTCAATAATCCCTCTACTGGAATACAGCCTGGTGGCAATCTGATCTTGGGCCTCTACTATCACCAGTTCAGAAAGCAAGACATTTTGGGGTTAAGTTTGATACCAAACCTCCTCTTGTTTTATTACCCTGAGAATACAAAAGAAAATCCTCCCTTTCCTCCCAACTGATTTGAGAAAAATGCATTCCTAGCCCTAGTAATATCTAAACTGGACTATTGTAATGCCTTATATGTTGGCTTTCAGAACCGCATTCTGAATAAATTACAGACACTTTAAAATGTCACAGCCCGAGTGCTACTGAACCTCCCAAAATTCTGCTCACTCTCCCAAGCCACTAGGGAGCTGCACTCGCCTCCCATTAGGGCTTGAATTAAGTTCAAGGTGCTACGCTAGGCCCACAAAGCCTTGCATCAGGTAGGTCCCATTTTCCAAGAGATTTTTTATGGTACCCTCCAAATCGTACCCTGTGGCCCACCATTGCCAGGCAAGTGATTGTTCCCAGATTCAACAAAACACACTGGGGAAGAAGGAGTTTGACCCAGTCCATCTCCAAATGGTGGAACACCCTGTCTGATCATCTTAGAGCTTAGCCTAATCTCCTTACTTTTAAGAAACAATTACAAACTTGGCTCTTCTACTTAAATCCCCCCTCTGCTGCTTTGTATTGTTGCTGTATCTTAAATGACACTAGCACCAAGCTGCTGACTGGTATTCACGCGCCTTACAAATCTATTAACATTAACACTGTATGACACTGCACTCTGCTCCACTATGTGCCACTCATGTAGGAAAGTACCATCTTGCCTGGCATGTTACCCCCATATTTCACTGTATATATGTTGTTTTAGTCTGTGTCACTGGGACCCTGCCAGGCAGGGCCCCAGTGCTCATAAGTATGTGCCCTGTATGTGTTCCCTGTGTGATGCCTAACTGTCTCACTGAGGCTCTGCTAACCGGAACCTCAGTGGTTATGCTCTCTCTGCTTTCCAAATTTGTCACTATCAGGCTAGTGACTAAATTTACCAATTCACATTGGCATACTGGTACACCCATAAAATTCCCTAGTATTTGGTACTGAGGTACCCAGGGTATTGGGGTTCCAGGAGATCCCTATGGGCAACAGCATTTCTTTTGCCACCCATAGGGAGCTCTGACAATTCTTACACAGGCCTGCCAGTGTAGCCTGAGTGAAATAACGTCCACGTTATTTCACAGCCATTTACCACAGCACTTAAGTAAGTTATAAGTCACCTATATGTCTAACCTTCACCTGGTGAAGGTTGGGTGCAAAGTTACTTAGTGTGAGGGCACCCTGGCACTAGCTAAGGTGCCCCCACATTGTTCAGGGCAAATTCCCCGGACTTTGTGAGTGCGGGGACACCATTACACGTGTGCACTGTACATAGGTCACTACCTATGTACAGCATCACAATGGTAACTCCGAACATGGCCATGTAACCTGTCTAAGATCATGGAATTGTCTCAGCATTGGGGAGACAATTCCATGATCCCCCAAGTCTCTAGAACAGAACCCGGGTTCTGCCAAACTGTCTTTCCGGGGTCTCCACTGCAGCTGCTCCTGCTGCCAACCCCTCAGACAGATTTCTGCCCTCCTGGGGTCCAGGAAGCCCAGGCCCAGGAAGGCAGAACAATTGACTTCCTCTGAGAGAGGGTGTAACACCCTCTCCCTTTGGAAATAGGTGTGAAGGCTGGGGAGGAGTAGCCTCCCCCAGCCTCTGGAAATGCTTTGATGGGCACAGATGGTGCCCATCTCTGCATAAGCCAGTCTACACCAGTTCAGGGATCCCCCAGCCCTGCTCTGGGGCGAAACTGGACAAAGGAAAGGGGAATGACCACTCCCCTGACCTGCACCTCCTAGGGGAGGTGCCCAGAGATCCTCCATTGTGTCCCAGACCTCTGCCATCTTGGAAACAGAGGTGTTTGTGGCACACTGGACTGCTCTGAGTGGCCAGTGCCAGCAGGTGACGTCAGAGGCTCCTTCTGATAGGCTCTTATCTCTCTTGGTAGCCAATCCTCCTTCCTAGGTAGCCAAACCTCCTTTTCTGTCTATTTAGGGTCTCTGCTTTGGGGATCTCACCAGATAACGAATGCAAGAGCTCATCAGAGTTCCTCTGCATTTCCCTCTTCACCTTCTACCAAAGGATCGACCGCTGACTGCTCAGGATGCCTGCAAAACCGCAACAAAGTAGCCAGAACACTACTAACAACCTTGTATCGCTTCATCCTGCCGGCTTTCTCGACTGTTTCCAGGTGGTGCATGCTCTGGGGGTAGCCTGCCTCCTCTCTGCACCAGGAGCTCTGAAGAAATCTCCCGTGGGTCGACGGAATCTTCCCCCTGCAACCGCAGGCAACAAAAGACTGCATCACTGGTCCTCTGGGTCCCCTCTCAGCATGACGAGCGTGGTCCCTGGAACTCAGCAACTCTGTTCAAGTGACTCCCACAGTCCAGTGACTCTTCAGTCCAAGTTTGGTGGAGGTAAGTCCTTGCCTCCCCACACTAGACTGCATTGCTGGGTACCGCATGATTTGCAGCTGCTCCGGCTCCTGTGCACTCTTTCAGGATTTCCTTCATGCGCAGTCAAGCCTGGGTCCCCGACACTCTAACCTACAGTGCACAACCTTCTGAGTTGTCCTCTGGCGACGTGGGACTCCCTTTTGTGTCTTCGGGTGGACCCTGGTTCACTTTTCTTCTAAGTGCCTGTTCAGGTACTTCTGCGGGTGCTGCCTGCTTCTGTGAGGGCTCCCTGACTTGCTGGGCACCCCCTCAGTCTCCTCATCCAAGTGGTGACATTCTGGTCTCTTCTGGGCCACAGCGGCACACAAAAACCCTAACCGAGACCCTTGCAGCTAGCAAGGCTTGTTTGCGGTCCTTCTGCAAGCTTCTTCACGACGTGGGACATCCATCCTCCAAAGATGAAGTTCCTAGTCCTCTTCGTTCTTGCAGAACTCTAAGCTTCTTCCAACAGGTGGCAGCTTCCTTGCACCCTCAGCTGGCATTTCCTGGGCTCCTGCCCACTCTCGACACTGTTGCGACTATTGGACTTGGTCCCCTTGTCTTACAGGTACTCAGGTACGGAAATCCACTGTTGTTGCATTGCTGGTGTGTGTTCTTCCTGCAGGATCCCCCTATCACGACTTCTGTGCTCTCTGGGGGTAGTAGGTGCACTTTACACCTACCTTTCAGGGTCTTGGGGTGGGCTATTTTTCTAACCCTCACTGTTTTCTTACAGCCCTAGTGACCCTCTACAAGCTCACATAGGTTTGGGGTCCATTCGTGGTTCGCATTCCACTTTTGGAGTATATGGTGTGTGTTGCCCCTATACCTATGTGCTCCTATTGCAATCTACTGTAATTTTACATTGCTTGCATTACTTCCTTTTGCTATTATCTGCGTCATTTTGGTTTGTGTACATATATCTTGTGTATATATCTTATCCTCATACTGAGGGTACTCACTGAGATACTTTTGGCATATTGTCATAAAAATAAAGTACCTTTATTTTTAGTACTTCTGTGTATTGTGTTTTCTTATGATATTGTGCATATGACCCCAGTGGTATAGTAGGAGCTTTACATGTCTCCTAGTTCAGCCTAAACTTCTTTGCCATAGCTACCTTCTATCAGTCTAAGCTGCTAGAAACACCTCTTCTACACTAAGAAGGGATAACTGGACCTGGCACAAGGTGTAAGTACCTCTGGTACCCACTACAAGCCAGGCCAGCCTCCTACAACTCCACACTGCGACACTGCACTCTACGACACTTCACACTATGACAGTGGACTGGTGTAGAATGGTGTAGAGTGTCACCATATGACACTCCATGCTACTTCACACTATACTACTCCACTGTATGTCTCTGCACTTTACAACACTCTACTCCTCTCTACGAAACTCCACTTCACTCTACGATGTCTAGTCCACTCTACAACACTCTACTCCACTCTACATTACTCCATTCTATGCCATTCCACTCTACGCCACTGTACTTCACTCTATGGCACTCTGCTCCACTCTGACAGTTTGTGCCACTCTGCTCTACAACACACTACTGCATTCTGTGCCACTGTGTGTACCTCCTCCCTGTGACACCCTGTGACACTCTACTCCACTCTACATCACTACACTCTACACCACTTTACTCTGTGACACTCCAATCAACTGTACACTGCTGCACTCTACTTTATACGGCAACACTCCACTCTACGTCACTTCACTCTACCATGCTCCACTCTGACAATCTACTACATTCTATGCCACTCCACTCTACAACACACTACTCCAATCTAAAACACTTTACTCCACCCCACTCTTTGCCACTCTACTCAAAACCACTCCACTCTGTCACTTTACACCATTCTACGCCACTCCACTCTACGCAACTGCACTCTACCCCGCTCCATGCTACGACACACTACTCCACTGCACGCCACACCACTCTACTCCACACTGACAATCCACCCACTGTGCTACACCACTTTACTCCTCTCTACGCCACTCCACAATACTTTACTCCACTCTAAGCCACTCCACTCTAAAACACTGTACTCCAATCTACAACACTTTATTCCATGCCACTCCACGCTACCCCACTCTATCCCACCTTACTCGGCCCTACGCCACTCCACTTTATGCCACTCCATTCTACCCCTCTCCTCACTATGACACACTACTCCACTCTACTCCACTCCACAACACTCTACTCCACTCTACGCCACTCCACTCTATGCTACTCCACTTTACATCATGCCACTCTATGCCACACCATGTTACTCTACTCTTGGACACTCCAATCTATGGCACTTCACTTTACTGCACTCTATACCACTTCACACTACGACACTCAATGCCACTTTACTTCACTCTGTCACTCCAATCTCAAACTCCCCTCTACGACACTCTACAGCACTCTATGACTCTCCACTCTATGCCACTCCAGTTTATGCCACTCTACGACATGTCATGCCTCTTTAATTCACTCTAGACCACTGCACTCTACCCAGTCCACTCTGCTCCATGCCACTTCACTCTACGACACTCTACAAAACTCTACCCTAGTCTACGACACTCAACTCTATAACACTCTACTCCACTCCAAACTGCTTTACTTTACTCTACACCTTTCCACTCCATTACACTCTACAGCACTCTACTCCACACTGCTCTATTTCATTTTTTGCCACTCTACTCGGACACTGTACTCCACTCTGACACTCCACTCTGCAACACTCTACTCCACTCCCCACTGACACTATGTGACACTCTGACACTCTACAACACTCTACTCCATTCTAAAACACTCCACTCTGATAGTCCACTCTACAATACTCCACTGTACGACACTCCACTCCACGACACTCTACTCCACTATATGACACTTTCTATGACACTCCATGCTGTGCCACTTTATTCCACTCTTCTCCACTGTACATAACTCTACTTCACACCACTCTGTCATTCTATTCACTGTATACCACTCCAACCTGCACCACTCTGACACTCTAGTCTATGACACTCCACTCTAAGCCATTCCACTCTTTACTCTACGAAAATGTACTCCACTCTGACACTCTTCTCTAATCCAGTCTACTCCAATACTCTCTACTCCACTCTACTCTGACACTCTCCTCCACTCTGCTACATTATATGGAACTCTGTGCCATTATATCCTTTCTACCACACTCTACTCCACTCTATGCCACTCAATGACACCCTACTGTGCTCCATTCTACTCCACTCTACGACAGTCCCTCATGACACTCTACACCATTCTGCCCTACGACACTCTACTTCACTCCACTCTGCTACACTCCATGCCACTATACTGTACACCACTTTACAGCACTCTACACCACTCAACTCCCCTCTACGACACTGTTTGCCACTTTATGACACTCTACAGCACTTTACTCCACTCTAGCTCACTCCACTCTACAACACTCCACCACACCCTACTCCACTCTATAACACCTCGCTCTACAGCACTTTACTCCACTCCACTCTCTTCTGTGCCACTAACATTTAGTCATGCTGAATAGAAGGTACGCTGGTGTACAGCATCGGTAAAACACATCGGCTGCGCCAAAAGCTTTCACATAGGAGAGATCTTTTGGCTTTGCCAATGCTTGTCTAAATCAGCATCATGATAATTAAGCTGCATTTCTCTACAAAAAAGCAGCAGACAATGTGCAAAGTATCTACCTTTGCACCCCTTGTGTGTGTGTTTTTTTTAAATATTCAACTCTACCCATGAACAGACCAGTTCAGAATTTCAGAGGTTCTTCGCACACGCTCATGACACTTAGAGTGTGCTACTTTTAATACCTTACAACTATGTTACCCTGGATCCTGTCCGGCCCTCATCCCATGGACTACACTTACCATGATGTGGTCTCATGGCACTGATAAATATATCAGAATATGTGACTACGAAGGGAACTATAACTAAAGAGACCTGTTTCCAATCGTTTATAAAACTGCATAAGATTGAAAAGTGTCAATGGTCAGCTGGTAAATTGCTGCATTGATTGGATGCCAGGAATGTAGAACAGTAGCTGTCCATGTGTCAAAGACAGTGTATGACAATCTGGTTAACATCTAAAGAATGGAGCACTCGCTTAGGTTGGAGCAAGGTCTGGTTTTGTGGCAGAAATGGGCTCCCTTGACACTTATTGCTTTAGGCACCCTACATGGCTCTTTCAATTGGATGCCTTTTTGACGGGCAGCGAATGAAGTGGCTTCAAAATAGGGACAATGTGAGACCTCAGAGGAGATCTAGCTAACAAATGGGCTTTAGCCTTTTTCTGTCTCTGCAGACACCTTGTAAGGTATCCTAGAAGACATAAGCACATCCCATATCTAACTTACAAAGCATGATATGATTGCCGAATCTTCGGGGGCCAATCCAGGCAAACAGTTTCTTCACAAAAGGAAGGTGAAAATACATCTGTTTTTTACTGTTAAGGCTATCTGCAGCCAAACTCTGAACAGTTGCAATCTGTGTTTTTTTGGCGTAGGGTGTAGTTCACGAATGTTAAGACGGCGAACAAATCCATTTACCTAAAGGCTGGATATATATGTTAAAAATGTACAGTGGGGCTGATTCATTTCAACATCCGCGGGTGATTTCATATTAACTGCTGCTGAAGAAAATAGAGGCAACGAACTAACTGAGATCTATGGGACGGATCCAGTTGATGCTTCCATTGGAAGAACCAACTATGCTTGCATTCTCTCTTGTAAACAGGGTCAGACCGGCCTAGAGAGCAATCGTGTAGTGCAGAATGGGCTGTTGTAACAGGTAAAGTGTGTGGGCCACATTTTAGGCTGTTTGTGGACCTGTTTTAAACTGTTTGTGGGACGGTTTTTACTGTTGACTTCCCTGATATTAAAACAGGCATTGCCTGCAGCAAGCTCAAACCAATGCAGTCTTCCATAATATGCAAATACAGCGTGTCCCTACTAGTTCTAAGCAGTCCCATTTTGCAAACATGGGCCACTTTTTTTGCTGTCTAATTCACTAATGAGAGACACTTTTATGTTGGTGCTCAGGCCTATTTTCTGCCCCAGTCCGACCCTGCTTGTAAATATGGTAGAAGTTAAGATGTGCAAGTTCCTAAAGTCAGAACCAGTTCTCCAAGACACGTCCATGGACAGTTAACCTTAACTCATTTCCACAGAACATACTCTCCTATTATTACATTACCAATGTTTGTTACTCATGCCATGGGACTATTGGTTAGCATAGGGCGGCTTTAAGGTGGTGCGATCGGTTCCATCGCACCTGGCGCCGAGCTCTGGGAGCGCTGTGTTTTGAAATATTATATGGGTTTAAAAGCACCTGCTGCAGAGTTCCTTGTGTGCCTGGCAACTTTCATGCAACAACAAAAATCAAGACTCTGGTGATTAATATACTTGCGGAAGAAAGATTGAGTTTTGTCTAGTGGTAGTTTCGACTCATAAACTACCAAAGATGGTTAATATGCCTGCTGCAAACCATGTGTACCATGCAGATCACAGAATTGTATTTTATGTGAATAGTGCAATGAGTTACTGTTTTTGTCAGAAACATCCTTTTGTTACAGTTCATAAGTGACAACTCTAATGTAATACAGCAGTGCTTAATTTGTGCTTGCTGTTTCCGGGGCTGAGCACCGGCACTTATTTTTGAGGGCTAGCGCTTATTCTTTTGCCTCAGGCATTTACTGTGAGCAAAAGACACATATGGGAAAGGTGGAGGAAGAGAAAAACGAAAAAGCGTCACAGAGGGAGAAAGTAGAAAGCTGCAAGAGTGAGCTGAAGGTGCAGTGAGAGGCTGTAAATGGATTGAAGAGGCCCGAGATGGCTTCAGGATTACGCTGCCTCAGTATTCAGTGTTGGCACATTTAATTGCAGCAGCCGCGTGTTTAAGAGGGCTTTGGGCACCGGCACCTTTTTATTTACAAATTAAGCACTGCTGTACAGTGAGTTATGAACTGGCATCAAAGAGCTGCATTTAAACTGCAATGTATAGGTTAGAACGTTATGTTTTTCTCCCAGTCTTTCTTCATCCTAATGTTGCTAAAAAGGGGTAGTTTGGGGAGAAATAACTTCTTAGCAGTAAAGCCAAACACAACTTTGTAATCAGTTTTTTCCATACCAAACACTCTTAAAATATACAGTCACTGTTAAGACCTGCTTTTCTAAAGAGGGCTGATGTTGATTAAGGATGAGAGGGTCGACCTAAAAGATTAACAGGTCTACATTTCGAGTGAGGCATGGGGAGAAATTGTACACTATGGCTGAATTGCTGTTCCACGTAGAACTATTGCACTCTACGCACATGCATGTGTAAGTTACAGGGGCACGGCCAGGATCCTTGATTTTAATTACAGATTCCCGTTAAAAGCATGGGCCTTAAACAGGGAAAGGACTGAGAGAACGGTTGTATTGTGTTGTTGCTCCTGTGTGTTGGGCAGGCACCTCAAAATGTTCAAGGCGCTTAATTAATATATGCATGTTTTAACAATGGTTCTATCAATACATAACTTCGTACTGGAGATGCGGAGCTGTTTTAATAATAATAATGCCCTATCCTACATTTCACAGCCTTTAGAATGATATGAAAATTCTTGCCTCTATTTATACAAACCGTTATATAGGACATTCTACATGTAGGAAGGTCGAATGCTTGTGTTACCGGTCTGTAGCATCTAACATGGCCAATATTTAAAAAACAAAATACTGAAGCTTACATGCATATGTTTCTGCTACTGGTAGAAATGTTAAACAGGGCCTCTCAGGGGATTTCTTGCCCCGAAGTCCTACATGTTCCCGCCTGTTGTGATACCGGTTTTATTATGTGTTCCAGTTACATTAGGCAACCTTGGATTTTAGACATAGGTTGCAAAGCCTTATAAGGACCTTTGGAACGTGGTACCTGTTTGAGTGATGTAGAGACATGTTGCTAAATGCTGTGTATGGTTATAAGCGCACGTGGCCACTATGGGTTTATTATTAGAAAGTATAAAAAGCAATAACGCAATATTTTATGGTGCCCTAAGTGATGTCAAATAGAAGCACACCTTTTTATGCCGAACCATAATGTTTTCTAAGTCAGTGTAACCTCATTGTGCAATGTACATTAGGAGTAAATTGTTATATAGCAACTTGCTGTGTAGTTTTTATTTTGTATTGTGGAAAGATAGGACTACATTGAGAAACTGATGTTTAACCGTTCCTGCAGCATTCGACGCTGTGGCCTGAGGTGTTTTATGCCAAAATGACGATCTACAAAAATATTGAAGCTAAGCTATAGACTTCAACTGCTCTGTAACGTCAAGGATGTAAATGTACTTGTATATAGGTACAGCTACATTCACTGCGAGTAGTGTGTGTGTATATAGACATTATCTATATGTAACTATGTATATATAAGTGTGCCTGTATATATAGATCTTAGTATGATACGTGTGCGACCAAATGCCTGCCACGCATGGCCTTAGGCTGCTGTGCACGGCAGGGGGTTGGCCACAGGGCCTGCTATGTGGCCAAGCCCTGGCCACAACTAGCATTGTCTGGAAGTGCCGTCAAGGTAGTTCCTGCCAATGCTTTGTAGCTTTGCGGTATAGCTCCGTCCAACAACAGACCCGTACAATTTTCAAAAACAAAACACTAACGTGGGATTTTGTTTCTCAAAATAAAAAAAAACAATGCCCCTCCCACCAGCCTGAGAGTTGTTCCCACTGGCAAAGGGGGCATTTGATATTTTTACTGCCCCCTTACCGCCAGGGTTTGCGTGGCAGTAACGGGCAGACAAAAACAGCTCTATGTTCACCCATCTAAATTGGTCAAATGGAAATCTAGCCCATTCTCCGACGTCCCTTACTCCATTGAGCTGTGGGGAAATTTGACTATGGCAAAGATGAAGTAGACATCGCCATCATCAAACTATGGTCTGTCCCCATTTAAATTAGACTGGTGGAGCATAGTCTTGGTGGAAAGGGTTCTCCTTCTCCGTTACCACGGAGGACTCTTTCTGCCAAGATATAAATTACACCCTAAGTGTCCCTGTCCTTTAATGGCGGCCACAACATTTGGATTCATGTTTCAGCCAGCAAATGGAATTGCTCGGTCCTGTGGGACAGCTAGGTCACATGGGACAAACTGCTCTACAGGGAAAAAGAACCCTCAGAACCAATCAAAACTCTTAGTTTTTTTTTTAATTTGTGGTGCAGGATTCACCCACAGGAGCCTCACAGGACCAACCATTCAGATAGCTCTATTTTTCTGAGTCTTAATATCTCCAAAATGGCTGAAGAGATTTACACCAAATCACAAAAAGGTAAAGATTTTGCTTTCTGCCAAATTTGGCATAATTCTGTTCAGCCATTTTCTGTAAATCGCTGTTCAAAAAATCCCTATTTAATTGCATTGGGAAATTAGCATTTTGGGACACCCCCTCCTGTTCCCCAGTCTCTGATTCACAGATCACCCCAACTTTTTCAGGAAAGTGCTGAGGTGGACGAACATTATTTTGAAAAGCTTCATGAAGACTCAGCAAACAAAACTAAACCTATCAGACGGATCTTCTCAAAACTTTCCCAAAAAAGTTGGTTAAGAGTTAAATCTTGGTCCAGAAAGCTTTTGTGATTTGGTGTAAATCCGTTAAGTAGTTTTTGAGAAATTATGTATGTATATAACACATCAAGGAGGATCCGCAGATCCAGCAGATGAAAAGATATGGTCTGATTGGCTGTCACCACATCAACAAAGATGTGGTGTCAGCCATTTTAGGATCTTAGGACAGAGGAACTCAGTTCCCTGTACTCCAAAAATGTGAAAAAAACATATAGGGGGTAGGGTAGAGATGTGTTGTCCTCCTCCCTTGGCCTGGCAGAGGGAACAATGCCACTCCCCCAACCTCCATAAGGACCAAAACCTTTATTTATTTATTTTTATTTTGTAGTAAATTTGTGGAGGCTCCATGGATCCACACTAAAAACACTTTCACGAGCATTTGCAATGCAATAGGTCTCATGTTTGCTCAAGTTACAGCTATTGGCTATGTAAATCCCTAACTGGACGTTTCTTGCCACATAAATTGATAATGAAAAGTAAAACAGTTGACATAGGTGAGCCGATTTAAAGCACCATGGCCGCCATGAGCGCGAAGGAGAGAAGCAAAAGGAAAACGAAGTTCACTCGCAGTCAAAAGTATTGGCAAACATGCAATTATCCATGTAACAGGGTCGGTGTCCAAGACGGTAACAAAACCGCCCCAATGAGGGACATACAGTCTCCAGTGTTAGTTTTTCTTTTAAGACACACGGGTGGGCCAGGTCCCGAGGCATGGAAAATATAAGGTGAGGTGCGCACAGGCCCCCCTCCAAGGCTTATATTTGCCCTGGGGACAGCTACCTCCCCAGGGTTAAAATGCTAATTGTATGTAGGGGTCCACGCAGCCCATGCAAGCCCGGGGACCACCACCTACCCAGGACTAAAATGAATTAATGAGGGAGGATCTGTTGCGGAACACCCACCCCGGGGACCACCACCTCCTTGGGGCAATGTTATAATGTGTGCAGAGGCACTCAGCCCCCACAGCCCTGGGGGACCACCACCTCCCCGGGACTAAAATGAATTAATGAGGGGGGTCCTTTTCAGAATCCTCACCCCACCACCTCCCCATGGTTTTCATTAAATACAGTGCTGGGGGGCCGCGCAGACCCAAGGACCGTCACCTCCCAAGGGCTTTAATTAAATACAGTGCAGGGGGGCCACATGCTGCCCACAGCCCCGGGGATTGCCATGTCCCGGGAGCTACAATAAAAGAGTGATGGAGGTCTGTATGGGCAGTCATTAGCCAATAATATACTGTTTTGTCATCCGCAAGTGATAGTGGTATACCTCAAAATTAAAGCAGCATACAGCGGTGCAATATATCACTAACTATGTTTGCCTTATGGGCATTTTTCTGTAAGTTTAATATTGTTTGTTATTCACAAAAGCATTTTACTGCTAGTATCTTTACGACGGTGGTGTTCCGGCACATTAAAAGATAGGGCTCTCGTATCTTCATTTGTGCAGACTACCCAGTCATAAATATAGTACTTGTAAAAAATACCTTTGTAAATAGGAAACAACTGTAAAATTTTAGAAAAGTGTAAGTTCACCTTTGTGAATCAGGCCCAATAACTTTAAAACTATTGAAACAATTTAAAGCTACTACTAAAAAGGACCTTTAATATCCCATAATCTATATTTTTGAGGCAGTTTGTTTGAACTAATCTATCCATTTTCATCCTACCTCTGTTTAAGCAATACTCTGACACATCATGTCACTCCACTCTACGACAAGCCAGTCTGCTCTACGACAGTTCACTCAACTGTATCACATTCCACACCATTACATTCTATGACATGCCACTTCACTCTATGCCACTCCACTGTACACTTTTCCACTCTATGTGCTCCACTCTACTCTTTTCCATTCTACGCCACTCCACTCTACGCCAGTCCACTCTAGTCTGCAACTCTCCACTAAATTGCTCTACACTGTACAACGCACCACTTGCCTCTATGACAATACACTCCAATGTATAACACTCCATACCAGTCTACTCTATGACCTGCCACTCTAATCTTCAATAAGCCACTCCAGTGTAACACACACATCCACACAACAACTCTATGCCACTACATTCTACGCTAGTGCACTGTACGCTACTCTACTCTGCACCACTCCACTGTATGCGGTTCCACTCCACACCTACTACCGCATCACTCCACTCCACTCTACGCTATTCCATTACATGCACATCCACTCTATGACACTCCTCTGTATGCAAATCCACTCTACACCACTGCACTCAATGTCACTCCACTCTAAGCTATTCCACTCTATGCCACTCCGCACTACTCCACTCTATGCCACTCCACTGTGCGCCACTTCACTCTGTGCTATTGCACTGTAAGCTATTCCACTCTACACCACTCCACTCTAAGCTATTCTACTCTATACCGCGCCACTCTTCAACACTCTACTGTACGCCGCTTCGCCTTATGCTATTCAACTGAACACAGCTCCACTCTATACCACTCCACCCTATGCTTTTCTCTGTACGCCACTCCACTGTACATGACTCTACTGTACACCATTCCACTTAATGCCACTCCATAGTGAGCTACTCCACATACGCCACTCAACTATATGCTACTCTTCTCGACACTACTTAATCTAAGCTATTCCACTGTGCACCACTACCTTGAAAGCAGCTCCACTCTACACTACTCCACTCCCTGCCAATCCACTCTATGCCATTCCGCTCTACACAACTCCACTCTATGCTACTCCAGTCTACGGCACTTCATTGTATGCCACTCCACAGTATGCTACTCCACTCTATGCTTCTCCACTCTACAGATCACTGGCACAAAATTGTGGCAAGAAATATCGTTGATAAAAATATTGTGTCAAAAATATTAGTTACCTTAATTTTGTGTATCCATAGTTATAATGGCAAGTACAAAAATATCAGAAAAAAATATCATTAACACTAATATCATCCACAAATAATTTTCTAAATATATATACAGTTTAAAGTAGTAAGTGGTAAGTATTGTAATATGTAACATTAATAAAATGTAAATTAAATAAATTCCACTAATATGCAATACTCTGTATAAATGTATACGTGTATAAATGCACACGTGTGTTTATACGTGTGTGTGTGTACATATATTTATATTATATATATTTGTGTATATATATATATATACATATTTGTGTGTGTGTGTATATGTATATATATATATATATATATATATATATATATATATATATATAGGACTATTTATTAAATGTTTTGGAGGGGTTAGAGTTATTATTCCCACTCCAGTCGGGGCAACAGCAGGGAAGGCGCTGGACTTCGGAGGAGTTAGATTTACTATTCCTATTCCAGTTGAAGCAACAGTAGGGAAAGTACTTGACTTCAAACACCTTGTATATATAAATAACCTTATTAATATAGAACAAATATAATCCCTATATCATCGAAATTACTATTAAGAAATATGTGCATATTTATATGTATTTTAAAAAACAATTACATATATAGATAAAAAGGAAAGAAAAGAAAAAAATTCAAATTAAATATAATACATTCAACTTCCCTAACTAGCCAAAAGAAAGTAAAATCATTAGTTATAGATTTAATTTCAATTACTACATAAAACATTTCAAATAACTAATATGATGACACAAAAACACCATAAAAGAAATTAAACATGGTAAATGAATTATACATTGTTAAAAATATACATAATGAATTGTCAATGTATAAATATCTTAAAATCATTTATTATAAAAATGATATATTTATTTTCTCCCCAACAAAATCATACCAACAAAAAACATAACATTAAAAAATTCAAGTGTAACACACATATAAAAACACTAAAATCCATTGAAATAGAAATTAAACAGTAAAACAATTACACAATTAATTATTTAATTATTTTAAATTGATTGTAATCAAATACCAAATAATATAAAAAATTAAAGTACATTTAATTTTATTTTATGTAACTTCCCTCCGTATACCCCTACTAGACCAGCAGTCCACACCTGAAATATAACTAATAAGTCAGTATCAATCAATTAACCTAATTTGTAATCAAGTAACTAATTAACAATTAATCATTAATTGATTATTGCTTAATTAACTTCCCACCCTGTACCTCTACAAACCCAGCAGCCCACACCTAGAATATAGCTAAAATAAATCAGTATAAAACAATGTACAAAATAATAAATTCTATAATTAACAATTGATAACTAATTGTTAATTATTAGTACTTAATTAACTCCCCAACTGTTTGCCCTACAAAGCCAACTACCTTCTACAACATTGTTTATTACTAATAACAATGAAATAACTTAAAACCTATAAAAACTATATTTTAAAAAATCATTAACCATTGGAGAAACAATAGTAGCACACAAACTAATATATTAACTAAAACACTTTAAAATGATTAAAACAGTAAAGATAGTTTTTTTAACTGTGCGGAGACTTCACACTCATAAAGATATTACTCATAAATCTCTTTGTGAATAGGAAAAAACTTTGTGAATCAGGCCCTGAGTTTAAACCTGAAGTCTTACTTTAGACCTGAAGTGTAAGTTTAGACCTGATGTCTAAGTTTAGACTTGAAGTGTAAGTTTAGACCTAAAGTCTATCCTTAGACTTCAGGTTAATCTTAGTCTTCAGGTCTAAACGTAGCGGTGAGGGCAGTTGTAATCAGCCAGGTGGCACTGAGTTCAGCGCCGCCCTGGCTGAGTACAACTCAGACCACCATCACCACATCGAGAACCATGTTCCTAGCGGGTACAGTGGTCCCTTGGTGGGTCCGCCCCCGGCAGTAATTGGGCAGTTGGACAACCCAGAGTGATGCGCAGAGTGAGGTCCTCGGACCGCCACACTTGTAATGAGGCCCTAAGTTTTCCTTTCTGAATTGTGCTCTGTGTCAATGTACAACACTAGAGTATATTTTATGCCACTCCCCCAAACTCTACTCCACTCTACGCAACTCTGTCTATGCCACTCTACCACAATTTATTCCACTCTACTCTATAACAAACTACTCCACTGTACTCCGCTGTACGCCACTCCAGTCTGTCATTGCAGTCTATTCTGCTCTAGAACAGTGTACTCCATTTAGGCCTCTCCAGTCTAACATTGTCTACTACACACTATTCCACTCCACTGTAAACCCTGGATTGCAGTCTATTTCACTGTACAGCACTCTAGTATAGTCTATGCCACTGTAGAAGGCTCTACTCCAGTTTACTCAACTCCCTCTACTCCACTACACCACGGTTTACTTCACTCTACTCTGTCATATACTACTCTACTCCACTCTACATCACTCCACCCAGCAGCACTGTATGTCACTCAACTCTACAACACTCTATGCCACTCCACTTTACCACACTCTGTTCTACCTCACTCCTCTCCACAACACTGTACTTCCCTCTGTCACTGCATTCTACTCCACTCTACAACAGTTTCCCACACTCTGTCATAGCATACCACTCCACTATATTACACACCACCCCACTCTGACACTTTATTCCAGTCTGTGCTACATCACTACACTTTACTCCATAGCACTATACTGTACGACATGCCACACCACTCTGACACTTTACTTTACTCAATGCTACAGCATTCCACTCGACACCACTGTACAACACTTTACCCCTCTACGCCACTGTACAGAACTCCACTGTATGCCGATCCATTCTACAAAATTGAATTCTACTCTATACAAGTCCACTCTATAAGACTCTATTCCACTCTTTGCTCAGCCACTGTACGCCACTGTACTAAACTATGTGACTCTCTAAAACATGCCACTTCACTTTTCTCGACATGCCACTCCACTCTACAACACTTTTTTCCACTGTACAACACCGTACCATTGTCCAGTGCATAACACTGCACTCTATAATACTCCAGTATACAACCCTTCACTGTACAAGAGTCTCGGCCACTCCACTGTATGACACTCTACTCGAAAACACTCAACTGTATGAAATGTTACTCCACTCTACTCCACTCTATGCCACTACATTGAACAACACTCTACTCTACTCTATACCATTGTATGAAACTCTACTTGGCGACATTCCATGACATACGACTTCATGACACTGTAGTCGACGACACTCAACTGTACTCTCTGGCACTCTACTATACAACATGCCACTCCACTGTATGCTACTCCACTCCACTCTTTTCCACTCTACAACACTAGAGGCAGGGACAAATGAATGCACAACACTGTCCTCCACTATACCCTACGACAGTCAACTATAAGACACCCAACACTACACTTTGAAACACACTTTTCAATAAACCAAAAACATCTAAATCTAATGAAAAACCCAAAAATTAAGGATAAGTTATAGTTAGGAAAGTTTATCCATTCTTTCTATATAAACCCAAATTGAACAATACAAATATTTGAAATTCTAAAATTATATATATAACTTAGGTTTGTAATTTACGTAACACCTTTTATTTACTGTGTCTTGCACCTCTGTACACAGACTTGTCACCACACTCGCCATACTACGTTAGCTATAACTTGTGCCTTCTCCATATGCTGATTACACCCTAGCATATTACATGATTTATAGCATGTAAAATCATAGCATGCGTTATAACACTTGTGGCATCTGAAATGAGAACATTTCTAAGAACACAGTGCATGGTAGAGTGGCGAGTTATAGTTAACATAGTGTAGCGAGTGAGGATGCAAGAGCCTTTTGATCTGCGCAGGGGTCTTTTTTCCCCTTGGCCTATTCGCTTCTGTGGGAGTCAGGCTCCTGTAGGAGCGAGCTCTCTGATTGGCTGCCAGCAGCATGAGATAAGTGCTGCTGGCAGCCATTACAGGACTCAGAGACTTAGGGCCTGATTTAGAGTTTGGCGGAGGGGGTCACTCCATCACAAATATGACAGATATCCCGTCTATCGTATTACAATTCCATTATAGCTTATGGAACTGGTAATACAGTGGACATGATATCCGTCACATTTGTGATGGAGTAACCCCCAGACTCTAAATTAGGCCCTTCATCTTCTGTCCATTATTTTAAAAAAAATAAGGGGGCAGAGTAGGGATACCATGCCGCCCTAAGCCCTATGGGGGGGCACCCAGAGATACCTCACCCGAGGCCCCGAAAAAAATAAGTTGGGTGTTTTTGCCACAATCCTGTGGGATCATGGCAAAAAAACAAAGAAAATGATGGGCTGCCATTTTTTATAAATATTTGAAGAGGGGGTGTGAGTAGGGCCCTCCTCCCCGAGTCCATTTGGGCCCCGAGGGCCCCATCCTCCAGGGCTGGGTATCTAATTAAGAGGAGGTGTTACCCTCCCCAAGCCAATGGTAGCCCCGGGGACCCCATTCCCTGGGCCCAATGCAAAAATTAATGAGAGGGAGGCACACAGCCTGTCTCTCTTAGCCTTGATAGCCCCCGCAAACCCCATCCCCAGGGCCAAAATTATATAAAAGGGGAGCGGGACCATGTGGCCCCCTTCCCTGAGCATTAAAAGGCCTCTAGGACCCCATCCCCTGGGGCTGGCTCTATTACTCTGATTGGAGGAGCCCACCCCGGGACAGAGTAGTTTCCCTGCATGCACTAGCGAGGGCAGGAAAACATATGTTTGCTTCTGCCTGGCAGGAGCATTTTTTAATTTCTTGCCAGGTGGGAGCAATCATGCCTTCTCGGCCTGCAGCAGCTTGGGCAGGAAAGGCATGCCTTCTGGTCAGCAGGATATTTAAACATGCACCCACTGAATTGGAGCAGGCCTCGGATCCACTGCCCATACTCCTGTGGACAGGAAAAGAGATATTGATCCCGCCCACAGTGAGCATGCATAAACAGCTGCTTCCTGCTGGTAGGAGCAATGCCAGCTCCTGCACTATACGGTGAGCCGCTGGGGGCCCTTGGGCTCCCCCTGCGGCCCTTATCTTGTGTCTTGTAGGTACCCCAGGTGGAGTCCTCAGGCCCCAGAAGACTTCAGCAAGGGGCCCACATGCCCCCTCCCCTTAAATATGGCGTTCAGCCCCAGGGAATTGGGTCCCTGCTGTTAAATAAGGCTCAGGAAGAGGGCAGCTTGACCCCTGTTCCCCTGTTAATAATAGAATTGGCCCTGGGGGTTGGAGTCCCCAGGATTTAATAAGGCTTGGTTAGAGGGGCTGTATAGCCCCCTCAACATTTTTATAATTTGCCCCATTGGATGGGGCCAGGACCCCATAAGGCTAGGGGAGGGGTCTGTGTACTCCTTCACTATTATTAGAGTTTGGCCCCCAGGGGATGTGGTCCCTTGGACCTTTTAAGGCTCATGCAAGGGGGGAAGATGTCCCGCTCACATATTAGTAGGAGGTCTGGCCGAGGAATGGGGTCCCTGAGGCCTCTTAAGAATCGGGGGCCACATGCATCTCTCCCCTATTATTGTTCTTTGGCCTCGAGAATGGGATCCACAGGACCCATTTGGGCTCAGGGAGAGGGACAACACACACTCCCTCAAAATATTTTTTGGGTTCCAGGGATGGGGTTACCAGGGCCTTTTAATGCTCAGGTAGGGGGGCACACACCCCCTCTCCTATAGTTAATTTATGGTCTCATGGGATGTGTTCACCGGTGACCATTTAAGCTTGCAAGGGGGGGGGGGGCAATAAGCTCCCCTCTTCTAATATAGATATATTTAGACCTGAAGCATGGGGTCCATGGGTCCCCTTAAGGCTTGTGGAGGGGCCATTTTCCCCTCTCCCCTATAATTAGTGTATGTTCCTGGGATGGGTTAACTGGTGCCCATTTAGGCTCTGGCTGGGGGACAGTGCACCTCCTCCCCTAATATCAATGATTCTGGCCCCAGGAATAGGGTCCCGGAGCCGATAGTGGTTTGGGAACGGGATGGTCACATGACTCCCTCCCATGACAGGAACGGATCTAGACATAGTATTTTGTACTGGAAGGGTATCCTTCTAGTATATAAATATGGTAGACTCATGTACATATCCTTGCACTATGGAGCAAAGGTGTGTGCATGGTGCTTGGCATCAAAATTCCACACTGGCGGTAGGGAGAGGGGAGGAGAGTGCCATATCTCTGTAGATATGGTGCTCAGCTGCTCTCTCCATGTCATGCAATGCAGTGCAGCAACTTTGGTTACTCTGCTGCATTGTGTGACTTTTTTGTGTGTAGAATTTTTACCCTGTTGGAAACTCTTACTACAGAACTAAAAAACTTGTGTGAAACATAGTGGACACAAGTCGTCAAAAATCACCTGCATACAGAGTTACTCCTGAATACAAAGATTTACAATATGCTGAATAGCTCTCCACACCTATGATGCATTAGAAGCACATTTGTTTTGTAAACACTTACACCCATTAGCTGAACACAAGATTTAAAAAATTAGGTAGAAAAGTAATATGGTAGTTACCAACCACTATATAAGCTATAAAACTGATATTCTCATTAGATGATGTCACCAGTGATGTCATCAATGATGTTGTCAGTAATGTCATAGAACATGTCATGAGTGATGTAATATGTGAGGTCATAAGCAGTGCATGGTGGGGTGCACACGTTATAGTTAGCTCTGCTAAATATAACAGGTGAATGTCTGTGTTTTTTTAAATTCAGAATGTTATGTTGGCCCTGGAATTTTCCCCTTAACTATTACATCACTTTAACATTTGGTTTCTTCAGTGAATTTCTAAGGTTTTTAAAAAAACAAAATCAGATCTAATTACCAAACCTAACTATAACATCACTTTACCCTTTTGTTTTTGTCAGCGAGTGTGTATATATATATATAGTGCTTAATTTGTACTTGTTGTTTCCGGTGCTGAGCACCAGCACTTATTTTTGAGGGCCGGGGCTTATTCTTTGGCCTCAAACATTTTCTGCGAACAAAATACACATGGGAAAGACGGATGAAGGGAAAAAACGAAAAAACGTCACAAAGGGAGAAAGTAGAAGCTGCAAGAGTGAGCAGAAGGTGCAGGGAGTGGCTATATGTGGATTGAAGAGGCTCGAGATGGCTTCAGGGTTACACCGCCTCAGTATTTTGCGTTCACACATTTAATTGCAGCAGCATCGTGTTTAAGAGGAGGGCTTTGGGCTCCGGCACCTTTTTATTTACAAATTAAGTACTGTGTGTGTGTATGTATGCATGTATGTAGGTATATATATATATATATATATATATATATATATATATATATATATACACACATAAACACTCGTCCGGCATGGGCGCTCTGCGCCTCAACGCCGATGGTGCTTGATGACTAACGTGCGCCACCACGTTTATAAAAGAGCACTTCCCCCTTCTTCTACAGAGACGATCAGCACTCCAAGGTGAATATTGAATGTAGTTTATTCAGCAATTTTCACAGGAAAGCGTTTTGGCATCTCTGCCTTCATCGGCCTGTTGGACGCCATGTTTGTTTACATTTTATACCTATCACATGGTCGTATCGTTAAGCATCTAAAGTCAAACAACATTTCTATTTCAGTTTCAATTGAAATTGGCGACATTTGATTACATTTCTCATTGTTAATGTGATGTGTATTCTTTTAAATTTTATCGAAGTTAAGAAATCATCGTTCATAACTATGTCTGAAAAGATCAAAATGACACTGACTGCTACACAATACAAACGAAACAAACAACCGCTCATATGTGCAAATATACTAGTTATTCATTGGTCAATATTTATCAATATATAAAAAGATCCTCCCTCACAACCGCTTCTGTGAAGATCATAGTAACACTGATACCTTCACAATACAACTAACAGTTATTTTATACCAGTATACTCGTTATTCATTCATTTTTTTTAAAACATATGAATATACTCATAATCTGAAGAGATCCTACTCTTCACTTAATTAAACACGCTAAGCTGCCCAATATACCCAACATCTGATTTATACAAATCAGTTCATTATTCATTCATCAAAAATCTAAATGCATAATTTGTGAAGTAAATATGAATATACTCATAATCTAATAAACGCCTATGCTTCACCTAAATACAATAACTTATTGCACATACTGAACCAATTTAAGTTTGATTTGATAAATGACATCATTATACTACTTTGTATCATCACATGGCCACATCAACCAAAAGTTCATAATCTAACAATATTTCTATTCTAATTAATATTGACTACATCTAGATTAGTCTTTTCATTGACATAAATTATCGCATATGCTATTAGATTGTAAAATTACATCATTTCTTATATTCTTTGAAGTACTGTTATAAATCATTTTTAACTTTTCAGATGTATGTGTAGTTCCTCACTCCTCTTCAATCCATTTGATTCCTTGGTGTCAAATGTTATTATGTATCTCGACTCTAGTATTCTCAACTTTTTGAAGATGGAGTAAGATCAGTAGAACACTTTTTGAGAGTTAGACCTATAAGATTTTACAAACATAGTGTCATGTTGATTAATATGATCAGTTGGTGTCTTCAACATAATAGTAGGGGGAAAGTGTTAAGGTGTGTGTGTGTGTGTGTGTGTATATATATATATATATATATATATATATATATATATATATATATATATATATATATATATATATATATGACCTAGTGTTGGTCATCACTAGGTAGTTATAGTTAGGACCATGTTTCCTTAGGAAAATGGTTTTTTGACTTACCTATAGCTTTTGGCACCGTTTGACGAATCTTCACTAAATTTTCCAAACAAAGTGGCTTAGTGATTCCTGTTGCGCACGGGAACTTTTGAGGTGATCCATCAAGTGGGGGCCAAGGAAAAGGGAGCTAAAAAAAGTTGTGTTTTCCATGTTTATTCCCATAGGACCTGTCAACATGTCTACAACCGGAACCACTGGACAGAATTACACCAAATTTGGCAGAAAACTAGCTGCCGGTCCACAGACTGTGCGTTTTGGTATTTGGTCTAAATCTGTTCAGTAGTTTAGGAGATGCTTAAGGGCAAATACATTTGTATATCTCTAGCTGTGAATACTTCGCAAAATGTGCAAATTTTCACAAATACACATTCAAAAGGAAGCTTTGCAATTGGCTGACTGCAACCTGACTAGAAAGATGTGACCGCCATTTTATTTCACGGGACACTGTCCCTGGGGGTGAAAATACAAATTGAAAGTGGCATAAGGGATCAGGGTTAAGGTACCCGGACCCCAGGGGTGTGATATAGGTGTGTCTTTGGGGCAAATTATAGGTTTAATATAATTTTCCATTGCGGGGTGCTTTATTCTCGAAGATTCACAAATTTCTGTGAATTGTTCGTAAAACAGCTGCGAGTAAGGAAAAATTTGAAAGGAAAACCACTCATTCATATACTAATTCATTCAATCATACGTGTACTGAGAGGCTCAGGCACCCACTCACACATCTACTCAGACACTCGTGCACCCACTCAGACCCACTCATAGACTCACACACCCACTTTCAGACCCACTCAGAAACTCACGCACCCACTCACACATCCACTGGCAGAGACAGGCCCTGTGGCCAACCTGCACTGCGCACGGCCAAAGGCCACGCATGGTGTGGGATTGGGTGGTTATAAGTGCTTGGCTGCAAGGCCTGACTGCAAGGCGGGGGTTGGAATAATGTATAGTAAAATTACCTTATGTTAAAAAAACTGGAATTCCCTGAAAAATACAAAGGTTACAGGGACGTTATAGTTAGGTTCTGAATTTACTCGTACAAAACCATAGAAGGTCAGCAGTTAAAGTTGGAGTTCTTTCAAGTAACTATAACTCACGCCTTAAAGTAACAAAAACTCGTGCCTGCCCCATTCACAGCTAATTACTCCACATAATTTGTCATTGATGAGATCTTGTATGGCACATTAGATATCACCACAAGGTTTGCAATAACATCATTGACAATAAAACTGTGCATGGCAAGGGAGCGAGTTATAGTTACCCTAAGGCGTGAGTTGTAGTTACTCGAAATAACTCTTACTATAACTGCAGAATTTCTGTGGTTTTGTGTGAGAAAAAGGGGGAGTCCCAAAACACATTTTCCCCATACATTTTTCCATAGACATTTTGAACAGTGTTAGCACCCAAACCACTGGACGGTATTACATCAAATTTGGCAGTAAGGTAGCTCTTGGTCCAGAAAGAGCCCTTTTTGTTAATTGGTGTAAATCCGTTCAGTAGTTTGAGAGAAATTAAAGAAAATCCAAATTTGTATATATAGGGATGTGAAGGATTCGCGACTCCTTCTGATCTTGTGCTGAGATCTGATTGGCTGCCAACACTTCAACAAGGAAGTGTTGGCAGCCATGTTGGGACTCAGCTTCAGCCGAGTCCCAGAAAACAAGATGAAAAAGAACAAAAGGGGCCAGGGTAGAGTCCCTTTTACCCCTTAGCACTGGCAGTGGGGTCCTAGAGGGACCCCCCCCCCCCCCGGGCTAAAAGCACTTAAAAAAAATATATTTTCAGCAAATTTGTGGTGGGGTAGTGAATTTGAGGCAAAAATATTTTAAAAACAAACCGTGGGCTAACACACGTGGGCTAACACACTTCTTCTTAATACCTAAGCCCCAGGTGGTCAAGTCCCGGGGGCATTGATATGTGTAATGCGGGGTTGCCACCTGGTGACTTCCACCTCCCTGGGGCTTCAATATCATTTTATGTGAGGGGGGCAGCGCCCCCCCCCTTGCAGCCCCAGGGACCACCACCTCCCCAGGGCTTAAATGTCTTTCAATGAAGGGGGTCCAGGCTGCCCCCCACAGCCCGTGAGACCACTCCCTCCCGGGCTGTCATGAAATTCAGTGTGGGGCCACGTGCCCCCCGCTGCCCCGGGGACCACCATCTCTCTGGGGCATAAAAGTATTTTGTTGCAGAGGGGCGGTGTGCCCCCCTGCTGCTCTGGGAACTGCCACCTCCCCGGGGCATTAAAGTAATTTGAAGCAGGTGGACACCCCGGCACCCCTGCTGCCCGGGGACCATCACATTACCAGGGCTATAAAAAAACAACAAAGGGGGTCTGCTTTGGAGGAGGTGGTAGTCCCTGGGGCTATTTTCCCCCTTGGGGAGCCATTTTTGGCCCTGGAGACTGCCACACCACCACGGCCGGCGCCTGATATGTCCTGGGGTACCTACCCAGGAGAAATAGCTGTTTGCTGTGGCTTGGCTGCAGCTTTGACAGCTGCTGCCAAGCCACAGCAAGCACTCTGGTCTCAGACAGCTCTCCCTCTCTGCAAGCAGAGGTTTCCTCTGTCTCCCTGCCTGCAAAGATGCTGGCAGGGTGACGGAGGAAACAATTGCTCTCACAGAGAGGGAGCTGCATGTTTAGCAGCTCCCTCTGTGTGACAGCAATGCTGGCTCCCACTGAAGGTGAGGAGCCAGCAGGGACCATGGGGGCCTTCAGACTCCCCTCACGATCCCCCAACATTGTGACTGGATAACCTGAGTGGTACCCAGGTCTCATGGCCAGGCCCCAGGGGATGGGGTCACCAGGGCCGAGATCAGCCTGAGGAGCGGGCCGTGTGGCTCCCTTCCCATCTCCCCAAAAATTAAATATTTAGGCCAGGCTCCGGGGAATGGAATCCCCGGGGCCAAGATCAGCCTAGAAAGGGTTGGGGCCACACATCCCTCTCCCCCCAAAAAACTAAATAAACATTGAAGCTGGGCCCTGGAGGATGGGATCCCCAGGCCAAGATCATCCGTGGGGGGGGCTGGCTCCCCTTCCCCCCCCAAAAAAATAACATATTTAGGCTGGGCCCCAGGGGATACGGTCCCCGGGGCTGAGATCAGCATGGGGAGAGGGGGCATGAGGGGTTGGGTTGTTATAGGGGTTGGCCGCAGGGCCTGGCTACATTCCAGGTTCTGCGTCAACCGCTGCCACACACGGACGTATAGTAATGAAAATTACTTTACGTTAAAAAACCCAGTAGAAATTCCCTGAAAACACCAAAGGTTACAGGGACATTATAGTTAGGAAATAGAATTTAAAAAACATAGAAATTCACTTAAAAAATCAAAGGTTACAGGGTTAAAGTTTGGCTCACATGTTAAGCGTACCAAACCATCGAAAGTTATCAGTTATAGTTAGAGTTATGTCAAGTAACTATAACTCATGCCCCAAGCTAACTATAACTTGCACCTACACCATGCACTGCTAACTACCCCACCTAATACGTCACTCATGATATCTTTGATCTTTAATAACATAATTGATATTATCAATGTAACATTTGCAATAAAATTATTTAGCAGAAAACTGCATGGCGGGGGCATAACTTATAGTGTTACCTTAGGGCACAAGTGATAGTTACTTTAAATAATTTTAACTATAACAGCTGAATTTCTATGGTTTGGTGCATTTAAAATGTGAGCCTAAATATATGGTCATTGTAGCTTAGGTCCTAACTATAACTACCTCCTTGTACCCTAAGGTAAGTATACCTCGTGCCTTCGCCATGAACTGCTAATTACCCCAGGTATTACATCACTCATAACATCTACTATGACATCTGTAACAATATCACTGTACCATTTGCAGTAAGATTATTGATGAAAAAACTGTGCATGGTGAAGGCACAAGTTATAGTTACCTTAGGACATGAGTTATAGTTACTTGAAATAACTCAAACTATAACAGCTGATTTTCTATGGTTTTGTGTGTGAAAATCTGAACCTAATTATAGCGTCCCTGTAACCTTTGTTTTTTTAGAGAATTTCTGTTATTCTGTTTCCGAATTATAACATACCTGTAACTGTTAGAAATGGTGTCTTTGGTTGACAGTCAGGTTACGCCCTGTCCAAGCAAGGACCCTCACTCTAGTCAGGGTAAAAGAGAATCACCCTCAGCTAACCCCTGCTTACCCCCTTGGTAGCTTGGCAGAGCAGTAGGCTTAACTTCAGAGTGCTAGGTGTAAATAATTTGTACCAACACACACAGTAACTTAATGAAAACACTACAAAATAATGACACAACACCAGTTTCGAAAAACAGGAAATATTTATCTAAACAAAACAAGACCAAAACGACAAACATCCGACATACACAAGTCAAGTTATGATTTTTTAAAGATTGAACTCAAAAATAGCACTTGGAAACAAAAAATGCTTTGATGAGGTGCTAACACAGCGTCGTGACGGAGTCGTTCCCAACAAGCCGACACCAGCGACACTAGACACGGAGTCGCGTAGACCACCAAGTACAGTACCTTTGGTGAAGAGTGAAAACAAGTCGATGCGCGAAGTCGGGGATTGCGGCGTCTGCGAAACGTTGAATCCGCGCACTTCGAGTGGCGTCGGTCACGACGTGGTGCGGAGACTTCCACAGAGTCACGGACTTCAGCGGAGCTGTAGCGGCGTCGGGCCTGTGAAGGTCGTCGCGTTCCAGCGAAGATCACGGAGTCGGTTGCAGGCGGCGTCACCGGATTCAGCAGCGGCCTCGGTCCGAAGTCGATTTCCTTGGATTTCCACTAGCTTTCCTTTCAAGGACCCAGGGACTGGATAGGGCACCACTTGTCAGAGCAGGAGTCTCTCCAGAGACTCCAGGTGCTGGCAGAAAGAAGTCTTTGCTGTCCCTGAGACTTCAAACAACAGGAGGGAAGCTCTAAATCAAGCCCTTGGAGATTTCTTCACTAGATAGAAGGCACACAAAGTCCAGTCTTTGCCCTCTTACTCTGGCAGAAGCAGCAACTGCAGGATAGCTCCACAAAGCACAGTCACAGGCAGGTCAGCTCTTCAGCTCTTCTCCAGGCAGAGGTTCCCCTTGATGTCCAGAAGTGATCTAAAGTCTGTGGTTGTGGGTGCCCTTCTTAAACTCAATTTCTCCTTTGAAGTAGGCCTACTTCAAAGTAATGTCTCTTTTGAATGTGAAATCCTGCCTTGCCTAGGCCAGGCCCCAGACATTCATCAGGGGGTTTGAAACTGCATTGTGTGAGGACAGGCACAGCCCTTTCAGGTGTGAGTGACCACTTCCCCCCCCCCCCCCCTCCTAGCACAGATGGCTCATCAGGAAATGCAGACTACACCCCAGCTCCCTTTTGTCACTGTCTAGTGTGAGGTGCAACCAGCCCAACTGTCAAACTGACCCAGACAGGAAATCCACAACCAGGCAGAGTCACAGAAATGGTATAAGCAAGAAAATGCTCACTTCTAAAAGTGCCATTTTCAAACACACAATCTTAAAATCAACTTTACTAAAAGATGTATTCTTAAATTGTGAGCTCAGAGACCCCAAGCTCCACATGTCCATCCGCTCCCAAAGGGAATCTACACTTTAATCAGATTTAAAGGTAGCTCCCATATTAACCTATGAGAGGGACAGGCCTTGCAACAGTGGAAAACGAATCTAGCAATATTTCACTGTCAGGCCATATATACCACATCACTATGGTGGTTATTACAACCTCGGCGGTCTTTTACAAGACCGCCGAGGGACCGCCGTGCGGAAGACCACCAGTAGTGGCGGTTTGCCACTCGCGTATTATGACTGTTGGCTGCTCTCTGTCCTTTTTCTGACAGAGAGCCGCCAACAGCCATACTGGCGGGCGGCGGGGAAGTGGAGGTTGCTCCACCTTCACCGCCACGCCAACAGAACACCGCCCACCGAATCACGTCCTGTGATTCAGCGTGGCGGTGTTCTGTTGGCGGTGTGGTGTCGGCGGTGCAGCCCCCATGGCTCCCGTCCCCTCCCGGAGGATCAACGGAACAGGTAAGTCGATCGTCCGTTAGGGGATGTGGGTGGGGGGGGTTGTGTGTTGTGTGGGTGCATGGGGGTGTGCGTCTGTGTATGTAGAGGGGGTGTGTGAGTGCGTGTGTGCTTGCGGGGGTGTTGCGTGTTTTGGGAATGAGTGCGTGTATGTGTGTGGGTATATCTGTATGGATGTGTGCGTGTATGTTTGTATGTGGGTGTGCGTGTCTGACTGTGTGTGTGGATGTAGGCATGTATGTCGGTGTGTGTGCCTGTGTGTGTTGGTGGTGCCTGTGTGCGTGTTGTGTGTGTGTGTGAGTTCTGTGATGTTGGGGGTCGGGGTGGGGCCCTGCCACCTTTGGGGGGTGGCAGGGGTGGCGGGGTTTGTAGGGGAGGGAGTCGGGGTGGGGGAGACCCCTATCAGTGCCAGGGAAGGAATTCCCTGGCACTGATAGTGCTTACCGCCATGGGTTTCATGGCGGTTCCAACCGCAGGAAATCCATAGCGGTAAGCCGGGTCAAAATACCGCCGGCGGTATAGTGACGGCCGCTGGGCTGGAGACCCAGGTCTCCAGCCCGGCGGGCGGAACGGAGAACCGGCGGATGACCATGGCGGTAACCGCCATGGTCATAATACAAAAAAAAAGACCGCCAGCCTGTTGGGGGTCTTACCGCGGCTTCTCCGCCTTCCGCCAGGGTCATAATGACCCCCTATATGTCCTACCTTAACCATACACTGCATCATGGGGCTACCCAGGGCCTACCTTAGGGGTGTCCGACATATACGAAAAGAGAAGGTTTAGGCCTGGCAAGTAGGTACACTTGTCAAGTCGAATTTACAGTTAAAAACTGCACACACAGACACTGCAGTGGCAGGTCTGAGACATGGTTACAGAGCTACTTATGTGGTTGGCACAACCAGTGCTGCAGGCCCACTAGTAGCATTTGATTTACAGGCCCTGGGCACCTCTAGTGTACTTTACTAGGGACTTACTAGTAAATCAATTATGCCAATCATGGATAAACCAATCAACAATACAATTTGCACAGAGAGCATATGCACTTTAGCTCTGGGGATCCGTGCACTCCCATTTCCCCCATATCTTGTTATATTTGCCTGGGCATCCCCTGGCCTCGTAGACAGGTTTCTCACATAGTGCGCACCAATCAACACCTCGCTTCCATTTAATCAGTGTGGAGGCCGTTTCTGCCTTCCATTCTGCCATGATGTCCCTCTTTGCCACCAAACATGCCACACCAACAAAGGTACGCTCTGCTCTCCTTAAATCCATCTATCCCATTGCCCCTAGGACAAGGGGAAGGGGGGCAACCTCCACCTCTGAGTGGAGGACCTTTGAGATTTCTCCCACTATTGCCCTCCAGTACGTCGATATAACGGGGGATGCCCAGATCATGTGAAATAAATCAGTGTCAGGGCTGGAACATCGGGGACAGGCAGAAGTCTGTCGCAAACCAGACCTAAAGAGTCTTCCCGGTGTGAGGTAGGCTGTGTGTAGGAAGAATGTCTGTAGCACTTGGAATCGGGACGACATTGATAAGGTTCTGGGGGCTATAAGTGCATCTGTCCAATTTGCCTCCTCAATTTGGCCCACCCAGCCCTCCCACTTCCGACGAAGCTCCACAAGGGGGGGACAGTATGGGAGAGCAAGGAGCGGTATAGTTGGGAAATACCTCCTTTGCCCAGACCACCCATCAGGCCCCTCGCTTCCATGGGTCTGCTGTCGGGGATGTTGTCTCCTGGTTTAACATGTACCAGAAGAGCATGTCTGAGTTGTAGGTATTTGTGGAACTGAGTGGCATGCAGGGAGTGAGTTTCTTGGAGGTCTGCAAAGGATCGCATATGAGACTTGCCCCAGACATCTCCCAGGGTGGATATCCCTATATTGTCCCATTTTTGGAATCCCTTTAGTGATGAGACCTCTCGCAGGTGAGTTCCTCACCACAGGGCGGGTCTGTCGGGTGAGGCGTCCCGCCCACCCCGTTACTCTTTGGGCCGCACGCCAGCCCAGTAACACCACTCTCGTGACGTCTGGGGTGTCACAGGGGACATGGCCCCCGTATAGAGCGTCAAAGACTCCAGAGAACCCAAGTGTCTGGAGCTAACGCCAATAGGCAGGGTCGGACCACCCTCCTCCCAGCTAGGTGAGTGGCTAGGTAGTAAAGGTAGATATTGGACATAACTAGCTCTCCATCGTAGGTGTCTCTCTGGCACATGGCTAGGGCCAGCCTGGGGCGGGAACTGTACCACACGAACTGGCGTGCCACTGTGTCCATTTCGGCAAACCACTTTCGAGGGATTGAATGTGGGAAATTTTGTAGGAGATATAGGAATCTGGGAAGTATCATCATTTTATAAGGGGCTATTCTGCCCTGCAAGTTAAGGGGCAGGGTCTTCCATTTTTGGAGGTCCATTTAAATTTTTTGGGTGAGTGGCGTAGCGTTTAATTCCCATGCCTGCTCAGGCAACAAGGCTACATGTATGCCAAGATATTTAAAATTGTTTCTATGGATTGGGATATTACTTTGCCAGTCGATACACTCTCTAGAGGGGTGTAAGGGAACCAGGAGAGATTTGCCGGGATTTAAGGCCAGGCCAGAGGCTTGGAAAAATAGATCTAATGGCTCTAGGATCCACGGGCCGCTGGTGGCCGGGTTTGAGATGTAGATGAGGACGTCGTCCGCGTAAAGAGCCACTCCGTCTTCGGGGCCCTCCGGCCATGCCCATCCTTCCACTAGGGGGTCTACCCGCAGTATTTTTGCTAGGGGTTCTATCACAAGCGCATTTGTGAAATGGGTCCAAAACCACCCCATTTACCTGGACACGGGCCATCGGGTTAGAGTAGAGTAGTTTGACGAGGCCCCGGAACTTTGGTCCTATTCCGTTTTGTCGGAGGACTTGTCCCAGGTAGGACCAGTCCACAGTATCAAAGGCTTTTTCAAAGTATAGGAGGAGAAGAGCTAGTGGTGAACGAGATAGGGTCCCCCGATATGCTAAGGCCGAGTGCAAACGCCTAATGCAGTGTCTGGTGCTGCGTGAGGGCATAAATCCACATTGGTCAGGGTGTATCAGTGTAGAGAGAGCAGGCTTCAGCCATAGTGGCTAGTATTGTTGAAAGCGTTTTGATTTCAGTGTTGAGAAGGGAAATAGGTCGGTATGCTGAGCAATTACGCGACGGGGCTGGGTCTTGGGAATTACTACTATGGTAGCCTGGTCGATCTCGGGGGGGGGGGGGAAGTGGCCCTCTTTTTCAGCCTCTTCGTACATGGTGAGGAAGTAAGGGCTTAATATCTCACTACATCGATGGTAGAGTTCTGATGGGAAGCCGTCTCGGCCGGGGGTTTTACCTGATGAAAGGCTGGCTATTGCCCCAGTGATTCAGCCACGGTTATTTCCGCATCTAGAGCCTCTCTCACCTGCTGTGGGATGCGGGGGAGCACCACGTCCTCCAAGAAGGGGAGTTCTCTCTCGGCTGGCGGCCTAGGGCGTTTCGCATATAGTTGCGCTTAGTAGTAGGAAGCAAAGCTTTGTGCAATATCACATAGGGAATTAACAAGTGTTCCCGACGTGTTAAGTATTTCAGGAATGAATCTGTCGGCTAGAGGTCGCGTGGTCAGCCAATGCAGGAGCTTTCCGTTCTTGTCCCCCAGCCGTATATCCGGGCAGCTTTCGCTTTTCAGATATGTTTTGCGGATTCGAGTGTTAGTTGTTTAATCTCTTCTCTAGTCCTAGTGAGTTGTCGCGTTATGGGGGCAGACATGTCCCCCGCGCCCTGGCGCTCAAGTCGTAATGCCTTAGCTTCTAGGGTTGACAGTTGTTCGTCCCTGGCGCGTTCCTGGATACGAACAAGGTGTTTGGCATAACCCCGAAGGGTGGCCTTACAGGACGCCCAAATTGTGCCTGGGGATCGAACCGTGCCTAAGTTATGTTCAAAATATTGGGTAAGGTGATTTCCGATATCTTGGGTGTAATCGTCTTCCTGTAAGTGCCAAGCATTTACGCAGCACAGCGGGCGCCAGGTCGGATCCAGGCCACCTAGTCTGATTCACAATGGTGAGTGGTCAGAAACCCACCGGGGCAAGATCTCTGTGCCTGTGACGTTGGGTACATCTTGGCCCGGCATAAATACGAGGTCGATTCTAGCATGTGATTGGTGTGTCGCCGAGGTGTGCTTGTATTGTTTCGTTCTTGGGTGCCAAGTTCTCCACACTTTGCACATACCAAGACCGTCCGCCCATCTACGCAAGCTTGTTGCCCTTACAGTGCGGGTGACCAACACTGTCCCCGAAACATCCAATGAGGGGTCTAAAACTGAGTTAAAGTCCCCACCCACTAGAGTGGCACCCTGAGGGAGGTCCACCAAGGCACGACGGAGAACGACCAAGAAATTATCAAAACCCATTGGGGGGGGGGGGGGCGTATGCGCAGACAAAATTACATGGTGATTCGTGGAGTGTCCCAGACACCGTCACAAACCTACTCTGTGGATCGGACTTCGTAGAGGCAACCACCATTGGCAGCGAGCGGTGGAGAAGAATGGCCACTCCCCTTGATCCTCTTGCAAAACCTGCATGGTGAACTTTGTCATAACCCCCTCGTGCTAACATGGGGCAGTGGGTACCCAGGAGGTGAGTTTCTTGCAACAGGACCACAGATGGGGTGTATCTACGGAGCGTGCTAAGTACTGCGGACCTCTTTTTTTTGTCTAGCAAACCGTTTACAGTCCACGACAGTATTTGGGTTAATGTGGGCCACTTGTCCATTGTGTCAGTGTGTCATTGTATTATAGGACGCGCTGAGGGGTTGTAGTGCTTTCCTCTTATCTAGTTTCTAAGCACTAACATAACACAACAGAAATGCACTTCTGAGGTCAAAGAAGACTTTTATTGTTGTTAATTCTTCCCCAACCACAATTTTTATGTATGACGAATTAGTAGCTTTCAAGTCCGCGTTAATCAAACAAAATATATCAGTTTGCAATATACACAGCAGGTTATATTTATAATGCAAAGCAAAACAAATACTTCACCGTGTGGGAAATTATCTACAGCTTCATCTTTCTAAGGTCTGCAAGCTGATGACCCCTGTCAGCCGCGAGAAAGAGAGATTCATCTACCCACACGGGATTGCTGGCAGCCTGCGCCAAGCTCCAGCACGAGGTCCGGCAGATTCGAATCTGACTCTCTGCAGCCTGTTACATTCGTTACAAAGGTGTGCCCCCTCCTCTCAGACCTGGGAAACTGAGCAAGCCTTTTGGAGACTGGCCAGGTCTCCAAGACTACTCCTGTTCCCAAGCTCAAGCGAAGAAAAAACAACACCCATGTACTCTCTCTTATCATGTCTAGTCTACTGTGAGAAAAACATCTTGGTTCAAAAACACAGCTTGGAAAAATACAGCTTGGATTCTCAACTGCAATGTCTAACTCCACGTTAAAGGCAATAGGCAGCTAACCTAAGTATCAAATGCACTGTCATGTTAAAGGCAATAGGCAGCTAACCTAAATATCAAATGCAATGTCTAGTGTCATGTCAAAGCCAATAGGCAGCTGAGCTGAATACAAAATGCAATGTCTTATATCATATCAAAGCCCATAGGCAGCTGAGCTGAATACAAAATGCAATGTATAATATCATGTCAAAGCCAATAGGCAGCGGAGCTGAATATAAAATGCAATGTATAATATCATGTCAAAGCCAATAGGCAGTTAAGCTGAATACAAAATGCAATATATAATATCATGTCAAAGCCCATAGGCAGAATATCTAATAGCATGTCAAAGTCAATAGGCAGCAAAGCCAATAGGAATGCAATGTCAAAGCCAATAGGCGGCTAGACTGGATACAGCATGTCAAAGCCAATAGGCAGAATACAGAATGTAATGGCTAATGCAATGTCAAAGCCCATAGGCGGCTCAACTGAATACAGAAAGTAATGGCTAATGCCATGTCAAAGCCCATAGGCAGAATACAGAATGTAATGACTAATGCAATGTCAAAGCCCATAGGCGGCTAAACTGAACAAAACATACCATGTGCTACTGGTGAACATTGAGCAACTAATATGCGCAGTGGTGAAACACAAAGTCATTGATCAAAACAAAATTTAACAAATGGCAGTACATTCCGCCCTTTGACCAATGAATTTTTGTTTCACATATCTCCTGTTTCAAACAAAAACAAAAAACAAAAAACATCAGATTTGAATGATCAAAACAATCCCTGTAAAGCAATAGAAGTGGATTAACACATTGATTTCATAACCTTTCACATCAGATACATCTATACAGAAAAGACTGGGCAATTTTTATACTCTGAGTGAGTCTCTAATTCAACAGTGTTAGCAATTTGATGTGGCATGAGTTCTACTCATGTAAAGGGGCACGGTCCACTTGAAAGGTTTTCTGGAAGATAAGCAAAAGTCAGAGTTCCATACGAGAGGGAAAAAAAAAAAAAACACAGCTTTTGCGCAAAATGGATCCATGGTGCTGGCACTTTACTCAGCCAGGTTCAGGTTGGGGATTCGGTCCCTTCCCCGACCCCACACGCACACACTGGAAAGGGGACCACACAGCACACTCGGGGACAGTGGCGAAACGTGGTAGGATCTGCAAAAGAAACAAGTATGACTTTTCTTGCAAATAACATTTTTCATTTAAACTGCACCCTTCTTTCTTTCCCTGTTTTATAATCAGCAGGACGTTTTTGAGGCCCTTTGTTATATTTTCTGCAGGTTCTTGAGGATCACTTGGGGCTTCAGCCCACACATCAGCACTGAGGTTTTTATCTGCTGCGCCACAGCTTCCCTTTTCTTGCACTGTCAGAAGGGCTGGGGCAGACTCATTCTTTAACAAACCTCCATTCACTGCACTTTTGCCAATTTGGGCCATTCTGTCTCCAATTTGTATGAATGAATCAGATTCTTTTCTAGGTATCAGCATAATTTCGATTTTTCCTTGGTAATCTGCAGCAATCACTCTCCCTAAAACCTGATCAATTTGCCATTTCTGTTCTGGTAACTTTCCTCTCCCCAACTGCTCTGTGACTGCTTGCATGACAGATTGCTTTTGTGCGTGCTGCACAGTTTTTATCAAATCTAGGGGAATGTGCATCCCTCTCATCTCTGCCCACCTGTAAGTGGCTTTTTCTCTCAGCTGTTCACATTTCTGGGGCACCCACTTAGCCATCCCCACTAAGGCAGAATTCTGGGTGAACACTTCTCTCTCTGAATTTTTCTCATTAACATCTGCAAGGTAATTGAACCAGTTAGGTGCTAAAACATTAGCAATGAACCAAAAATCAGCGTAAAAATGACACCTCTCACGTAGCTCTTGCTTTAAAATCTGACACACATTATACAACGCTGTTCCTTCTACTGTGCCAGAAAACAACATTTCAGTCAATGAATCATTAGTAAAACAAACATGCTTTTTATCTTCAGTGGACACGAATTCAAATGGTGCACACAATTTCATTGGTAACTCTTTTATCTGTGGTACTCTAGCCCTGTCTTGCAAGTACCAGATCCATTGTATGATTCTAGCTAGGGGCACTATTTTCTTCCCTTGTTCTTGAATTACATGTACATAAGTATTTCCTTCTTGCACTGCGCAGAAACCTAAAGTCTGCATTATTTCATTTGCCAAATCACAAGCGCGCAACTGCATATAATTTTTCACAGTGACCATATACAAAAGTGTTAGGATTTCTCTCAAATGAGGGTTATTCTTTTTCCAAAAATCAAACAAGCTAATGAAACTCGGGGTGTCTTGCTCTAAAATCCTTCGTTTTACTTGTGCATTTTGCAACGGTAACTCGTAAATCACATTCTGGTCTCTCTCGTCCGTGTTATCAGTTAAGGAATGCATTTTGTCTGCCAAAAACCCTGGCTCACACGAAAACTCAAAGCAGCTCGGAGCTGTCTTAACCCCCTCATTACTGGAATGGGACAAGAAAGATTCTTCAAAAACAGCCTTTTTATAACTTTCAGTCGGGCTAATTTGCTCACGTAAATTCCTATTTTCATGTTCCAACTTCCTACATTTCTCCTGCATTTCTCTGTAAGCAGATAAAGGTATCCAGACCTTTCTGTCATCATTACTTCCAAAAGACACGTTTTCTACATATGTACAACAGGAATTATTTCTCAAAGCATTATCAGGCCTTTTAGCTACACATGCATTTTCTTCTGTAATTCCCCAAACAGAAAACAATTCACAGTTTTTCTTAGCACCATCAGGCAGTTTATCAACACATGCATTCTCAGACATGGTCTGCGGTGCTACTGTGATTCCCCAAACAGAAAACAATTTCTGTAATTCTCCAAACAACAAAAAAACAATTACACTTTTAAAGTGTGCACTTAGAAATCTACCAACTCGTCAACACCCTCTTAATCACCTCTTAATGACCGACCCCACTTCTGGTACCAATTGTAGTGCTTTCCTCTTATCTAGTTTCTAAGCACTAACATAACACAACAGAAATGCACTTCTGAGGTCAAAGAAGACTTTTATTGTTGTTAATTCTTCCCCAACCACAATATTTATGAATGACGAATTAGTAGCTTTCAAGTCTGCGTTAATCAAACAAAATATATCAGTTTGCAATATACACAGCAGGTTATATTTATAAGATATTGAATGCAAAGCAAAACA
This sequence comes from Pleurodeles waltl, assembly GCF_031143425.1. Taxonomy (NCBI): domain Eukaryota; kingdom Metazoa; phylum Chordata; class Amphibia; order Caudata; family Salamandridae; genus Pleurodeles; species Pleurodeles waltl. The sequence goes on along the minus strand of NC_090440.1, from coordinate 1,961,326,314 downwards.
AATACTTCACCGTGTGGGAACTATCTACAGCTTCATCTTTCTAAGGTCTGCAAGCTGATGACCCCTGTCACCCGCGAGAAAGAGAGATTCATCTACCCACACGGGATTGCTGGCAGCCTGCGCCAAGCTCCAGCACGAGGTCCGGCAGATTCGAATCTGACCCTCTGCAGCCTGTTACATTTGTTACAAAGGTGTGCCCCCTCCTCTCAGACCTGGGAAACTGAGCAAGCCTTTTGGAGACTGGCCAGGTCTCCAAGACTACTCCTGTTCCCAAGCTCAAGCAGAGAGAACAACACCCATGTACTCTCTCTTATCATGTCTAGTCTACTGTGAGAACAAAACATCTTGGTTCATCTTGTGCAAAAACACAGCTTGGAAAAATACAGCTTGGATTCTCAACTGCAATGTCTAACTCCACGTTAAAGGCAATGGGCAGCTAACCTAAATATCAAATGCAATGTCTAGTGTCATATCAAAGCCAACAGGCAGCTGAGCTGAATACAAAATGCAATGTCTTATATCATATCAAAGTCCATAGGCAGCTGAGCTGAATACAAAATGCAATGTATAATATCATGTCAAAGCCAATAGGCAGCGGAGCTGAATATAAAATGCAATGTATAATATCATGTCAAAGCCAATAGGCAGTTAAGCTGAATACAAAATGCAATATATAATATCATGTCAAAGCCCATAGGCAGAATATCTAATAGCATGTCAAAGTCAATAGGCAGCAAAGCCAATAGGAATGCAATGTCAAAGCCAATAGGCGGCTAGACTGGATACAGCATGTCAAAGCCAATAGGCAGAATACAGAATGTAATGGCTAATGCAATGTCAAAGCCCATAGGCGGCTCAACTGAATACAGAAAGTAATGGCTAATGCCATGTCAAAGCCCATAGGCAGAATACAGAATGTAATGACTAATGCAATGTCAAAGCCCATAGGCGGCTAAACTGAACAAAACATACCATGTGCTACTGGTGAACATTGAGCAACTAATATGCGCAATGGTGAAACACAAAGTCATTGGTCAAAACAAAATTTAACAAATGGCAGTACAGGGGTCTGAGTTCAGTAGTCCCAAACAAAGAATAATGGTGAAAACAAGAGCAACAATAAGGAAAAGGAAACTTAACCAAATAACCTCTCTAAATCCCTCTATTAACTGCACGCCCCCCAACTCCCCCTCACCCCATACTTCGTCCCCAGAAGCATATGTCGCCCAACTACCCAAACTAGGTAACGCAGTCAGATCGGCCGTCACTATAGTGAAGTGATGGACCCCTCCATTCAAAATGGATCTTTAGACCATTAGACAGTGAAAGTCCAGCGTGGTGAACCAGCCAGCGGCAGAGCATTGGTTAGCAACAGTGTGAGTGTTTTTTATCGTGGGTCAGGTGGCATTCGGCAGGGCCGAGTGGCGCCCACCGAGAACCATGGATCAGAGGTAAATCCTATCCAAGTATAGGAGACTGGCTCAGGTTATCAGTAGTCGACATTCGTTCTGGAGAATAGGGACCAGGAGTCTCTGCGGCAATCCCCCGAGCCGGGGGTCAGCCCCCACGTCAGGTTCATGTCCCTGTTGGACAGCAGATCCTCTTTTCTTTCCCTGCCTGGACCTGGTGGGCCCGCGGCCCGTCGGGGGGCCGGGGCCAGCCCCTATGGGAACACCTTCAACCGGGGGACCCCTCCGACCCCTGACCCCTTCCTCTGTCAGCCAGTTCTATGCCTCCTCCGGTGCGTCGAAGAAGAATGTTTTGCCTGCCATGATGACTTTTAGGCGTGCTGGAAAGAGGAGCATGTACAGGAGTTGCATCGCCTGGAGCTTTTGTTTGACCTGCTCAAATGATCGACGCCGGGTCTGAACCTCTCTGGTGTAGTCTGGAATATTAAGATCTTGTCGTAGTTCCAGCAGAGGTTAGTGACACGTCTGGCTTCCCTCAGGACTCGGTCTTCAAAATTAAGGAAGTGTGCGATAAGGGGCCTCCTGGGACGACCGGGGGGGGTCGCGGGCCCAAGGCCCTGTGTGGTCATTTGATCGCAAATCATGGCGAGAGTGTGTGATCCGGCATCCAGGACTTGATCGATTGTTCTAGAAAATCAGGTGTTTTGTTTTCCTCTGCACCCTCCGGAAATCCAATGAAACGGAGGTTGTTGCGTCGGGTGCGGTTTTCGGCGTCCTCTGCTTGTCGGTGCAGCTCTCCAGTGCAAGACAGTAGTTGGGTTACTTTGGTCCTGAGATCAGCCAAGTCATCGTCCATTTGTGAGACGCGGGCCTCTATGGTGGTAATGCGCCCTACGGCGTTTCTGAGATCCTGTCTGATGAGGCCTATGTCTTCCTTTACTTCTCCGATTTTAGTCTCCACAGCAAGTTGTGAGGCCTGGATCGTCTGCAGAATGGTGCTTACCCCGTCCGGTGAGGCGTGGCCCTCAACAGGGGTGTCTCCACCACCACGGGAAGCCGACGGCGCAGTGAATTGGTCAATCTTCGGTTGCAAGGCAGTTGAGTGCCTTGCAGCTTTGTCCTTTCCCATGGTCCCACAAGGCGCCGGCGGCACCGCCCCACACGGCCTAGGAATTGGTGTCTTTAGTTTCCGGCACCAGAGGGTACCAGGGGTCCAATCCAGCCCAGGGTGTTTTAAGTTCACTCACCTGGGGCGGAAATGCGCTGTGCAGGGTCCTCCACTCCCCCAGCGATTCAGACTATCGATCTGCAGCTGCCAGAGAGACCAGTAAACCCCTGCCCCTCCAAGGTACTGTCGGGGGTGTGAGGGCCCCGCGCCCGGCTCCAGCAGCAGTCCCAGGCACCTCCAGAGAACTTGGTCTGGGGGGGAAGTCCAGGCTCACGGCCCTGGAATCCAGACAGGACTCGGCCTCGGGTCAGTAGATGTCCGCCCGCGCCTACGGCCACCAACTGTGTCCCCAACTCACTCCACAGCACCAGTGCAGGCCAGGCCAGCCTGCTGGCACTCCCCTCAGGTACCCTCGTGCTCCTCAATCACTTGGGGTGTGTGGCACAAGGGCCTACCACATTGGTCGCCCGGCCCTGTGCCGCCGCCCGGCGTCTCGCACTTCCTATGCGGGGCGGTTCCATCAGGCGAAGCCCCAATCCATCGGGCCCCAGGTTCGGGGAGTTCAGGTTCCATGGTTCCCCCAGGGAGGGTTGTTCCTCCGAGTGCACCTTCCTGTGCGCTGCGCTCCTCCGCCCCCACCGGGCACGGCTGTTAGTGTATGCTACTGTCTTATTGGAGACCATTACGCAACCACATACTGTTTTTTTTCCTTTGTGGATTTCTCTTGGCTTCTTGAACTTTGCAACTTTTGAGCCTTATCTACAAGCACGTCTCAATCTGGGGAGCCATCAGCAGTTGCTACAGACTTTGTATGTGAGCTGGAGAGGTTGGAAAACTATTTGGAGCTTCAGCTCTAAACGTTCTGTGAGGAACTCAAGTGTCCTATTAAAGGCCTCACTAGAATGGAGGAGCTGCAAAGGGCACTGATGTCCTGGTTGGCAGCAATGGAGGCTGGTGGGCTTGCAGAGGAAAATAATGTTGTGGTGGAGGGAGAGGAGGACAACCTGCAGGATGAGCTCGTGGATAACCAGGATCTGCCTAGGAGGAAGGCATCTCCCAGGGCAAGCAGCAATATTTCCTAAAGAGGTCTGACCCCAGAGGAGCTGATGGACCGTGGGAGGCCCGGAGGCTTCGGATGGAGCTGGAGAAGCTCAAGAGCATGAAGGGAAGCTCCAGTTGGAACTGGCTAGGCTAAAAATAGAGGCAGAGAAGAAAAACACTTGCCATGGTAGGAGAAGAAAATGTGTTTAGCTCAAGAGCTGAGCTTGAAGGAGCTGGATCTAAAATGCAGGTCCAGCACAGCTGGTGGCAGCAGTACTACAGTGCAGTCTGACAGAAAGGTGCATATGCCCAAAGATGTGGTGAAATAATTTATTGTGGGGATGACAGAGAGCAGTGGTTCAGGGGTTATGAGGTAGCACTGAGGAAGAACAGGGTCCCTGAGAGAGATAGGGGCAGGCTTCTGGAAGTATTTCTCAGTGGAGGGGAGGGACACCTTGTTGGTGTTAGATCCAGAGGATCAGATGAGGTAACCCGCCATGAATGAAGCCCTGACCAGGAAGTATAGTCTCACACCAGAGAGTTGCAGGGTCAAGTTTAAGGAGAGTGCTAAACTTGAGTCACAAACTTGGGTAGAGTATGTTGATTCTTTCTGCAGAGCACTGAATGTTTGGGTGAAGGGCAGTGAGGTAACAGGCTATAGGGGGCTGTACAATTTGATCACATGGGAGCCTTTGTCTAGTCATTGTTTTCCAGAGCTGATCCACTACTTGATAGACAGGAAGCTTATTGACCCCAGGAAGGACTGCTGGCTCAGTACCAGGGTCCAAAAGAAGTTGTATGGGGGAGACTCAGCTAAGGGTGGGCAGGGTCCCCAAAAGAAGAAGGAGGGGGTCAAGGATAAAAGTAAGGAGTTCTCTGAAGGGCCCCAAAATAGTGCCCAGGGTAAGGATTCCCAACCCCCTGTTGAGAAGAAGAGTTGGTTCCCTTGAGGAAAGCCTGCAAGGATGGGACCTCTCAAGTGCTTTGTCTGTAACCGAGAAGGACTTTCATAGGAATTCCCAAGTGTCCTAAGAGGACACAGCCCCACCGGTGAGCAGATACTAGAGATGGCGAGTGTATCGCTTGGGTAAGAGTTGGGCCCAGTTAGTGGTGGGGAGCCAGCTGTGTTAACCCTAGTCTCCCTGGGTGAGTGTGAGGTGATCCAGAGAACCCTCATGCCTGAAAACAATAATCAATGGGAGGCACATGGAGGCTCAAAGACACAATGTGGTCCACCAATTTGTAGCAGTAGGCAACAGTGAGTGACAATGCTTGGTATCTCAGGTTCTGTTTGAAATGGGGGGGGGGTCTCAGGTTCCTTGAGGGTAGCTATGAATCCTTCCATGCCTGTTGACTGCTAGGAAATGACCTGGAGCATACCGTCTGGAAGGAGGCAGAGCTCAAGCCCCACTTGGAGATGCTGGGATTGCCAGAGTGGGCGTGCATGCCTACATGGTACATGACCACCAAAGAGTGTGATCAGAAGGACCTGGAGCCTGAAACAGTGGCCCAGGCGCCTGCCAAGAAAACGAGGGGCAAGCGGCACAGGAAACCTGCTCCTTAGATTCCCAAAGTCCGGGGGGGAGGCTGAACCTGAGGGGGAGGCCCCAGAACCTACAGGGGAAGAAATAGCTGAATTGGGGGACCTTCCTGAGATGACTCATTGGCAGCGGAAAGGAGGCCCCACCAGGGAGGGATTCTGCTCAGCACAGAAACTGTTCTCCACCCTTGAGGGCCTTCGGAAACTGGCCGAGGCCCAGGCAGCTGGTGACACCTCTGGATCTCACCTTATTTTCTGGGAGAAATATCTCCTGTACAGTGAGCCTAAGGTTGCTGAACCTTGGGAAGCGTGTGTGCTGGTGGTACCCCAGTGTTTCAGAGCCTTCCTACTGGTTCTGGCTCATGATGTGCCACCTGAATGTCATTTGGGGCAGGACAAGACCTTTGACAGGCTTGTCACCCACTTTTATTGGCCCCAAATGAGGAAGGCCTCAGATCTGTTCTGCAGGACCTGTCCAACTTGCAAGGCGAGTGGCAAATCTGGGAAGAGGTGCAAGGCTCCTCTTCAACTGTTCCCTGTCGTGAGCCCCCCTTTTGAGCAGGTGGGCATTGGTAGTGTGGTGCCTCTGGATCCCAAGACAGCCATGGGCAACAGGTTTATCCTGGTCTTGGTGGACCATGCCACCCGGTACCCCAAAAATATACCTCTGAGGACAGTGACTGTGCCCACAGTGGCCAGGACACTGATGGGGATCTTTACCCATGTGGGGTTCCCCAAGGAGATGGTATTTGAGAGGGGTACCAGTTTCATGTCGCTGTACATGAAGGCCATGAGGAAGGCATGTGGTGTTACCTACAATTTCACCACACCTTACCACCCCCAAAGCAATGGGTTGGTTGAGAGATTCAACCGTACCCTGAAGGGCATGATTATGGGTCTCTCAAAACCCAGGAGGCATAAGTGTGATATCTTTTTACCATGTCTGTTGTTTGCTTGCAGGGAGGTACAGCAGAAGGGGGTTGACTTCAGCCCTTTTGAAATTCTGTATGGCCCCCCTGGGAGAGGGCCTCTCAGTTTGGTGAAGGATGGCTGGGAGCAAGCTCCCAAGAAGCTGTCTCAGAATGTATTCAATTACTTGCTGGCCTGTAGGAACAAGACAGCCCGCTTCTGGAAACTCGCTCAGGAGAATCTGAAAGCTAGCTAGGAGGACATGAAATGATGGTACAACCAGAATACCACTCTGGTTGAGTTTCAGCCTGGTCAGAAGGTATGGGTGATGGCCCCAGTAGAGCCCCGTACTCTAAAAGACCGTTGGTGTGGGCCATTTGAGGAAAAGGAGCGCAAGAGTAATGTCACCTGGTGGACATGCATACTCTCAAGGAACCCTTTGAGGGTCCTGCATGTGAACCACCTCAAACCACATTTTGAGAGGTCTGAGTTGACCATGCTCTTGGTCACGGATGATGGGGTGGAAGAGGAGAATGAGCCTCTTCCCAACCTCCTGTCTGCCAAAGAGCAGTATGGGTCAGTGAAGGGCATGAACCTCCCTCCTACTCTGACCCTAGAACAGCACAGGGACTGTCGCCAGTTGCTGGGACAGTTTGCCTCTATGTTCCCACTCACCCCTGGAGTCACCCAATTGTGTACGCATGATATTGACATTGAGGACAGCCTCCCTGTTATGCACAAGTATTAGGGGCTGACTGACAGAGTGAGAAACAGCATCAAGGAAGAAGTCTTTGATACTGGAGTTAGGGGTGCTTGAGCACTCTAACAGTCCTTGATCCAGCCCAGTGGTTCTGACCCCCGAACCTGCTCCACCTGGTGTCACATCTGAACTGAGGTTCTGTATTGACTACAAGGGGCTCAATGCCATCACTAAGGCTGTCACGCATCCCGTCTCCCGAGCTGATGAGCTCATTGACCAGTTGGGAGCTGCTAAGTTCCTCAGCATGTTTGATCTGATGTCTGGGTACTAGCAGAGTGACGTAACTGAGAGGGCCAAAGAAAGGGTGACGTTCTCAACACCAGAGGGGCATTACCAGATCTGTGTTTTGCCTTTTAGTTAAAAGAACACCCCTACCAGCCTTCCAGAGGCGGGTCACCCAGGTACTGGCTGGGTTGAAGAGAACTTCAGTGCCACCTACTTGGCGATGCTGCTGTCTTCATCCCTAGCTGGGAGGACCACTTGTACCACCTCCAGGAAGTGTTGAAGGCTCTGCAGAGTGCAGGTCTCACTATCAATGTCAGTAAGTCCCAGATAGGACAGGGGTCGGTGGTGTACTTGGGACACCAGGTAGGGAGCGGCCAGGTGGCACCCCTACAAGCCAAGATTTATACTATTCTGGCTTGGGCTCCCCCCAAGACCGAGACAGAGGTGAGAGCCTTATTAGGTCTTCCGAGGTACTACAGGAGATTCATCAAGGGATATGGCACCATTGTTGCCCCCTTGACAGAGCTGACTTCCAAGAAGCAGCCCCATCAGTCGATCTGGACAAAGGCGTGCCAGTCTGCTTTTGACACCCTGAAGGAGGCCATGTGCACTGCACCCATGCTCAAGGCTCCTGACTTCTCTAAGGAATTTGTGGTGCAGGCAAATGCTTCAGAGCGTGCTGTGGGAGCCGTGCTCTCACAGCTAAATGAAGAGGGCCTAGATTAGCCTGTAGCCTTCACCAGTAGGAGGTTACTTCCCAGAATACAGAGGTGGAGTTGAAAGGGAAGCTTTTGCTGTGGTCTGGGCACTGAAGAAGCTATGACCCTACTTGTTTGGGACTCACTTCTAGGTTCAGACAGGCCACAGGCCCATTGGATGGTAATGCAGATGAGGGGTGAGAATCCTAAACTGTTCTGGTGGTCCATCTCCCTACAGGAAATAGACTTTATGGTGGAACACAGCCCTAGCACAGACGACACCAATGCTGATGGTCTGTTCAGCACCTGGACTTCCCTGCTGAGAGTCCTGACTTCCCAAGTGGTGCAAAATCCAGTCCCTGGACCCTTGGAAGTGAGTTAGGGAGAAACCAAGAGGAAACCAAGTACATTGACTCCAGAGCGACTTCGGAACTGGCGCCACTGTCTGATTCCACACCGCTGCCTGCACCAGTGCAACAACCGTGACTAATGCCTCAGGCCCGATGCCACTGCAGCACCTCTGAAGTCCCACCATAGCGTGACTTCTAAGTGGTGTGTCCCCGACATCCAGAACAACCGACTCCGACTCCGCCGCAGCATCTGTGGCCCGTGGTGTGATCGCAACACCTCGAAGTCGATGTCGCACATCTTGACCTGCTGGATTCATTGACCCCGCCAGATCGTAAGGAACTGATGCCTCGCCACCGACACAGCATCACCTCCCTTGCAAATGTAAGGAACCAACACCTCACCTCCCCTGCCTCACAGTAAGGATCCGACGCTGCACCGGCTTCAGCAACGCCTCACCTCCTCGACTCTGTGCAATGCCTTTGTGTCATCATTTTCAAAGGTACCATACCTGTGTGTCTGTGCGAATCCGTGACCGGCTGGCACTCCCTTGTGAGTGGCATCAGACTATTTGGAACTACTGTGTTAACGTTTTAATAGCCCCAGTTGGAGCTATTGTATTTTTAAGTGCTATACTGAAGTTTAATCTTTAATAATGTCTATCTTTGCTTATATATGTTGGATTTTTGTTGTTTTTGTCGTGTTTTATTCAGATAAATATTGGCTATTTTTCTAAACTTTTGTAGAATACTTTTGTGGGTTACTGTGTCTGTGTGTACTTGTGTCAAGCTACCAAGGGGATGAGCAGGGGTTCTCTTAGCTGTGTGGCTCCCATACTCTGACTATAGTGAGGGACCCTAATTGGACAAGGCGCAAACCACTTCCATCTAGAGACCCCATTTCTAACAAATGCGTAGACACAGGAATTATATACTCATGCATTGATTCAAATGTCCAAACACAGTTTTAAGTGCTCCGATCCAGGCCTACCACAGAGTTCCAGCAAGAGAACATAGCCCCCTTATGCTACTATATCTCACACACTTTGGACAGCAGATGCATCTATAACATTAAGCAGATTTTGGAGACTACAGACAACACACCTATTCCTAATGTTAAACATATGTTACGGGCTGAACTTTGGGCAGCAGACATGGACCTCTAGTTACCTAATTTTAAAATCTCAGTTAAGATAGTAGATATACCTCTGAGATAAAATGGATCTTGAACGGTCAGATCTCAAATTGCAGAGGGTTCCACCAGGTAACACAAATTGTATGTGCTGTAAAATGTAGGGGGGTGGGGTAGCACTGCCAAACAACATCAGTTCTGCTTCCTCAATATTCAACCTTTCTTTATACAGAGGTTAATAACCAGACCTCAATGGATGAATGTCTTCATAGTAAGAAAATAGAATATATTAATGCTTGCTCATTTGCCTCATATTTTAATGTTTAACCTTTAATATATTTGTGTCTTATGATAAATTTGTGATTTAATCGAGGGTTTATATCCAATTGTTTACATGACTAAAGGCTTTTCATGATTTGTTTACTTCAGGAGTGGAGAAGTAATGTTTTCCTTTTCAAAGAATTGTGCTTGTAAAGCACTATTTTAATGAATGGTTAAATTGTTATGTACAGTAGCCAAGTATGTGAGATTCTGAAATTTTGAAAAAAAGATCAATTCTGAAATGAAACTCTGAATTTGTTTTCATTTTAAAATTAGCTCACATTTACTATGTAACTGCCAGTAATCATTTCACTTTCCTATGTAGTCATAGGTAAATATAATATTATAATGGTCATTTACAAGAATATGTTGCTAATGAGAATCCAGTTACTGGTTTAAGTATTTTTCTCACCACCCGGATAGTTGGTGCACATACGGACACTGAAGTTATGCATGCTCTTGGTTATTTTGGTCATCCTGGCCTTTGGCTCACAGACATGCATTATACAGGGACACGATGTTGTTGAGATGTAGTCAGGGACACTAATAACAAAAAAAAATACAAATTCCTAATCCTTGTTTGTGTTCCGTCCTTCTCCTGCTCCCTTTCAGGCCAGGGGTTATAAGGACAGTGACTCGTGCCCCGATGGGAAAGAGAGGGGTGGCAGCTGCTACCCCTGGTGACCCCCAGTTAACGTCCATGGCAGTACCTACCCAGTGGTCTTTCAGTACTAGGACACAAAAATAACTCTATTGTACTCCTGATTATTGACATGCAACACCCACCCACTGTTCCATCGGTACTTTGGGGCACTAGCAGGTGGACAGTGCATCTCAATCGTAGCCTGTAGCCTTCCATCATATCGCATGTTTTCTTGGACCCACAAATGCATATTAAGCAAACCGGACCGTTAGCATCTTTACAATGCTCTTGGCAATACACCCCACTCCAGGGTTCGAAACGCCTTTTAGGATGTCTGACAATGCCAGATGGACAAGCTTGGAAGGGCCTGCCTAGCGAGACACACTTGTCTGTGTCATGTCTAGCATCCCTTTTGTACTGGAAAGGTGCTCTTCCGGTATAAAATCCCATGCCTGGACAAACTTTTTCTCACTTTGGATGTGTGCTGCACAGTTCAAGACCTTTGCAAAGAAGGAGAGGATTCTTGAATTAAAAATGTTTCTCCTCGATAATGCAAATGCTAAAACAGCATTATATTTTTATGGAAACTTCTGTCTACTTTTTTTAGCAGATTGGGTTTTGCGTTAAAAAAAAACAGAATGGATGGTTTTATGCGAACCCCCTTGTATCACCCATGTTACATCCCCTTGTAACAGCTGCAAGATGTAACTGTTACAAACTCAAACATTGCTGACACAAGCAGTAGCTGTTTTTGCAACTCTGTAGCATTTTCCACAGCAAACTCTTCCTGTTGCTCTGTTTTCGGTGTTGTCTTTCTCTGAGGCCAGGGACCGCAAAGGCCGTGCCACGGGTTGCATGGGCAGTGCCAGGGATTGCATTGACCCCCAAATGACATCTATGTGGTTAACATGTGTTTTATCCCACAAACGCATTGTCTGGGAGGGTTGCAGAGTTCCCACAAAATGATATAGTCGGGATGTTGTGTGGACTCTCTCAAACGGTATGCTTTATATAGCTAATAGAGGTCTGTGAAATGGTGTAGTCAATGTGGGTGTGTAACCTTCAAAGTAATGTAAGCATTGCAGATCAAGAACATATTCTCGAAGAGTTGTAGAACACTGGCCATCATTGATCCACATGGGGCATGGACCAGGGGCAGAGTATGATCTGGAAACAGCACGGTCAGGGGGAACAAGACATCTGCCAGCAACCTGGTTTTCGACCCTGTTGAGTTTGATTGATGCTACATGTTCCCTCACAACTTCCATTTGCTCCTCAAGTGAACACAGGGGTATCCTCCAGATCCTGGGTTTCAAAGCCTGCTCATCAAGGATTGCATGCATGTGAGGTGTCAGGATATGTAAATTGAAAACATTCTTGAAGTGGATTTGCATACGTTTACATATGTATGTATGTTTATCCTATCAATATTCATCTTGGATAACCTCAAAGCCAAATAGGTTTGTGGCCTTTCAAGGTAGAAGACCTCACTTCACTACCTTGCACAGAAAAGTAAGATCAGAAGGTAAAAGTTATCTAATAAACATACTGCCTCCCTGGTACTTTTAAGGTTGCCTAATTTGTATGCCTCCTCCTAATAATCTCTTCTCCTCATCCCATCTGTCCTGCTTTACTGTATTTTCCAGCCTGTTCCCTCAGCTTCTATCCCCCAATTTCCCGTTCTCCATATGGTCTTGCTCAGTCGCAGTACTACTTTCTTCCCACCCTCACTAAACTTACCTTCTTCTCTCTCAGTATCTGTTTATTGCATACTAACTCTTCCAGTTAGATGACCTGCTCACAGTTTGAGGTCACCCGAGTACTTTTCTAACACTTGGAATCTTTGATGAAATGCTGGTATTTTTTTTTAGCTCATAATGGGCTTAACAGTACGTAAATATTTTAGTTATTAAGTTTATTTTCATATAGCACTTAATAGTGTACTGCTACCATCTATAATCGATGTACATAATAGGTTTTATTAATATCATAAGTAATGTCAGAGGTTTACTAACCTCAGATGGATGGAAACTTGAGTGTAGCAGGCTCAACTCCTGACCTGCAGTTTACAACAGGTGAACAAGCATTTACCACATTGCCACACCTAAATTCATCAGCAAATTAAACGCTTGCTGCTGATAACTTCTGTGATTTGTAAGTCACAAGTTCAAATCGTAACAAGCTCATCCCAGCCTCCCATCCTTTCAATGTCAGTAAATTGATTCCCACTAAATCAGCTTCAGTTACTCAGAAGTTTGGTACGAAGGTCTAGTTAGAAATAAGTTATTGCTCATAGCACTCCGTGTATGCATTGTGCTGCAGAATGCACATAACGACTGGGCTATGCATAGAGATGCACTTTTGCATCTCTAGATACCGTTTGCTGCGTTGTACATATAGTTTTATGCTGGACATATATATCTGGTGGTGGGTGCTGCATCATGTGACTAGGTCATAATATCAATTATTATAGACATGAGGGCATATGTATGAGATTGCCGTGCAGCGCAGTGCCGAAAGTCACCTTGCTGCGCTGCACTGCATGACGACTGCGTGATCTGTAAAGTGCAGGAACGTGCCATATTTAAGTCAATACAGCTCATCTCTGCCTTTTCCCCTGCCCTGGGGCACTTTTGGTAGCCTAGCAACAACCGAAGCATCCCGGTGCCTCCGTTGCATGCAGGATTGTTATTGTAAAGGGAGGGGCAATGACATAGTGACATAGTGAGGAAATGACAAAGTGAGGACATAGGAGTTCTAGATTAACCTCTGTATTTCCAGCAGATGCACTCACGTATCCTGTATCCTGCTAGGATACAAGACCAAGTGTCTAATTTTTCATCTTACATAACCACTCGGAAACGATCACACTCATGGAAATAAACCTACCATGAGGCAATAGTCCAATTCTAACATATTCAGTAATTGATTTCCTACTGTTAAACTACTGTGAAGATATTTTGTTATTTTTGCACTACGTGTGCGACAAACCCTTTCTGAAGTTTAGTGCGCCAGGTCATGGATACTGGTCAGTATATTTCTGGGCTCTGTTGTTCACCTTCGTGTCCAGGGCCACACTACTGGTGTACTCCAAATGGAATATCCAGGCTACCCATTTTAGACAGTTGATTCAATTGAGGCAGTGAAGATGAGCAGTGATGGCTTACTTCAGCAGATGGAGTGAATGTAAAACTCAGATTCAGTACAACACAATAATACACAGATAAAATCAATGTCCTGACACTACTTTATTTAAAAAAAACTATCCTTAGCAGACGAATAAGTAGTACACTAAAAAGTAGGTCCACATAGAAAACGTTGAGATGCTAGCAGTTTTTAGGGCCAAGATGTGACCTCAAATATTATTAGAGTTCTTTAGCACTGGGCTCTGGTGAACATTATCCATGGAAGCTTGATTCAGCCTGACTTGGGGAGTTTTGTTGGTGCTTGGGTCCTGAATTCCCAACTTCCTTACTTCCTTCCAAAAACGGGGTCTGAATTTGTGCAAGAGATATTAATTGTGAACCCAACTCTGGACAATGGATACCATTGTGATACCACAGGGTGAAATAAAAGGTGCACCACGTGTCATCCAATAACATGTAGAGCTGCAACTAAATGGGTACCAGTGTATTTTTTGGGGTCCAATGTGGATAGCTCGAAGTGATTTATATCAATTAGAAAGCTTTTTCCTATCAAGCTCAAACCCGCTATAGAACTGTTTTTAAAACTCACCCAGTTTGAACTGATGCTAGTGGTCAAATATACTTCAAAGTGCATCATTTGACACATAGGCCCTCGTTATGACTTAGGTGGTCTATTTCATAGAGCGCTGAAGTCACGCCCGCCATATGACCGCCATATTATGGCTGCTGGCTACTCTCTACCACTATTTGGTGGGGAAGCAGTCAGCAGCCATACTGGTGGTTGGTAGTCTACTGGAGCTTACTCCATCCCCACTGTCATGTCACCCCAACACCACCCGCCATATTACAACATTGTAAACGGCGTGTCGGTGTTGTGTTGGTGGGGTGCTTGCAGCGGAGCAAGCTCCATGGACCTCCTGGATAACCAATGCGACCACCAGGTAAGGTGATCTTCCGACAGGGGAGGGGCGGTGTTGAGTGTTGTGTGCATGAATGAATGGATGTGTGTGTGCATGTGTGTAAATGGAGGGGGGTGTTGTGTGTGTTTTTGTGCTTTTGTGCAAGTGTCTGTGTTCTTGTGTGAATGCCTGTATGCGGGGGGTGGGGGAGTGTTATGGCCATGTGTGCCTGTGTGTGTGAATGAGTGAGTGTGGATTTGTGTGTTGATATATGTATGTATGTATGGATGTGTGTGTGTGTGTGTGTATGTATGTAGGTGTGGATGTGTGTATGTATGTAAGTGTGGATGTGTGCATGTGTGGATGATGGGGTGCGGGGGGTCAGAACAGGGACTGTGGGGTGCGGGGTCAGAACGGGGACTGTGGGGTGCGGGGGTCAGAACGGGGACCAAGGGGAGCGGGGGGTCAGAATGGGGATCAGGGGAAGGGGGGTTTGTCACTGCTGATGGGGTTGTGGGTGGGGGCGCTCCTACATGGAGGGGGAGAGGTTGGAGAGTCTTGTTGTGGCGACAGGAATGAGTATTCCTGTCACCAGTATCCTTACCGCCCCTGTCACCAGTATCCTTACCGCCAGGGATTTCGTGGCAGGCTGCTGCCACGGAATTACCGGCACGAAGGATACTCAAAATACTGCGGGCGGTCCCACCCCATTGGTGGTACAGGCGGTGAACTGGCTGCCATGCAGCCAGTTCACTGAAGTGGTCGTTATTTGGCAGTCATGCACCACCACGCTGTCGGCAGCCTGACCACTACCGCAGGATTGGCGGGGCAAGATCGCCAAGGTCATAATGACCACCATAGTTTCCTGCACAATCTTTTAAGGGAGAACCTATTCATGTCATATTTTACTCCTTCCCAGTGCTTAAGTTATGAAAATAAAAAAAATAAGTGTCAGGGCCTAAACTTCTGCCCAGAAGCCTGCTGCCGGCAATAGCGAAAGTTGGGATGAAGAATATCAAGGATGGTGTTAGAAATGGGGTATTTGGTTGGCAGTCAGGTTACCCCCTGTCCAAGCAAGGACCCTCACTCTAGTCAGGGTAAAAGAGAATCACCCTCAGCTAACCGCTGCTTACCCCGTTGGTAACTTGGCACAAGCAGTAGGCTTAACTTCAGAGTGCTAGGTGTAAGGTATTTGTAACAACACACACAGTAACTTAATGAAAATACTACAAAATGACACCATACAGGTTTCGGAAAATAGAAAATATTCACACTAACACTGTTAGCGTGAAAATGTACCTTGGGTGCATCAAAAATAACCCTGCACGGGTGAGTGTGCGTCAAAAAGGGCTTGCGATGCGTCGATTTTACTCATGAGTGAGACCTTGCGTCATTTCTCTTTTCGTCGGGTTGGGGCGTGTCGCTTCTTCTCTCCGCAGGAGAGCGATGCGTCAATCCGGTCAGCACTCTCAGGTCCAGTACTTGTGTCGGAAATCCAGCCGGACGATGATCCAAAAACCATGTGCGCGGGTTGCAATCTCACCAACCTCCGTCAGCGATGCTATGCGTCATTTCTCCAGCCCAGGCGTCGGGGTCGCGTTGCAGGGGAGTGTCGATTTTCAGCCTCGAGGCCGGCGGCGCGCCGATTTTTCAGCCGCAGATCGGTGTTGCGTCGATCTTTTCCCCGCATGGGGTTCTGTGCGTGGATTTCTTCCTCTTAGGCAGCCAGCTTCTGCTTTCAGGGTCTCAGGAACTCGATGGGCACCACAGGGCAGAGTAGGAGTCTCTCCAGAGACTCCAGTTGCTGGCAGAGAGAAGTCTTTGCTGTCCATGAGACTTCAAACAACAGGAGGCAAGCTCTAAATCAAGCCCTTGGAGATCTTCACAAGATGGAAGGCACACAAAGTCCATTCTTTGCCCTCTTACTCTGGCAGAAGCTGCAACTACAGGATAGCTCCACAAAGCACAGTCACAGGCATGGCAGCTCTTCTTTCTCCGCTCTTCAGCTCTTTCCCAGGCAGAGGTTCCTCTTGGTTTCCAGAAGTGTTCTAAAGTCTGTGGTTTTGGGGGTCCTTCTTATACCCATTTTTTCCTTTGAAGTAGCCCTACTTCAAAGCAAAGTCTGTCTTGATTGTGAAATCCTGCCTTGCCCTGGCCAGGCCCCAGACACTCACCAGGGGGTTGGAGATTGCATTATGTGAGGGCAGGCACAGCTCTTTCAGGTGTAAGTGACCACTCTTCCCCTCCCTCCTAGCACAGATGGCTCATCAGGAAATGCAGACTACATCCCAGCACCCTTTGTGTCACTGTCTAGTGAGAGGTGCAACCAGCCCAACTGTCAAACTGACCTAGACAGGGAATCCACAAACAGCCAGAGTCACAGAAATGGTTTAAGCAAGAAAATGCTCACTTCCTAAAAGTGGCATTTTCAAACACACAATCTTAAAATCAACTTTACTAAAAGATGTATTTTTAAATTGTGAGCTGGGAGACCCCAAACTCCACATATCTATCCGCTCCCAAAGGGAATCTACACTTTAATCATATTTAAAGGTAGCCCCCATGTTAGCCTATGAGAGGGACAGGCCTTACAACAGTGAAAAACGAATGTAGCAATATTCCACTGTTAGGACATATAAAACACATTACTTTATGTCCTACCTTAACCATACACTGCACCCTGCCCCTGGGGCCTACCTTAGGGGTGCCTTACATGTAAGGAAAATGGAAGGTTTAGGCCTGGCAAGTGGGTACACTTGCCAAGTTGAATTTACAGTTAAAACTGCACACACAGACACTGCAGTGGCAGGTCTGAGACATGATTACAGACTTACCTATGTGGTGGCACAACCAGTGCTGCAGGCCCACTAGTAGCATTTGATTTACTGGCCCTAGGCACCTCTAGTGCACTTTACTAGGGACTTACTAGTAAATCAAATTTGCCAATCATGGATAAGCCAATTACATACACTTTTTGTAAAGGAGCACTTGCGCTTTAGCACTGGTTAGCAGTGGTAAAGTGCTCAGAGTAACAAAAACAGTAAAAAACGAGTCCAGCACACATCAACAACCTGGGAAACCGAGGCAAAAAGTTAAGGGAGACTACGCCAAGGATGAAAAGTCTAACAGATGTGTAGTCTTAAATCCAGCTCATGCCTCTATAATCCACCATCATTATCTCCCTGCCTCTTTACCTCACTCTTTCTTTTTCATCTGTTTTCTTCATTTGTCACTGTTTTTCCATCTTTCTCTTACTACGTTTTCCCACTTTGTGAGTTTTTTCTTCCTTTTGCTGTGGGTCACAGTCTGTGGAAGGAAAATAAGCTCCGGTCTTCAAAACTGAGTGCCATTAGGCAACACCTGCAACCACCAGCTAAAATTAAGCACTGATTCCTATAAAGTTTGCACAAGTAGTATTGCATTGCTCTTTGAAAATATTGTTTCCATTAATTTTTCCAAAAACAATTTTGAGGTAATCCATATATTTTCTAATAATATAAATTTAGGTTTATTCAGTTTTCAGTAATGATACCGATCCAGTGTGTTTTGTGATGCACAATGTGCTTCAAATTTTGAAAGAATAAAACTCATTTTTGAACACGTTTTTACTTCCATTGGCTGTGCATCTAAAATGAACCATAGTTCCCGTTCTTGTGCTTCAGTTTTGTTATTGTTACGTATGTGTTGTGTTCTCAGTTTTTTAGTAAAACAATCATATACCTTTTTGTGTAGTAGTGTTACAGAAAACGAGAAAATAAATAAAATAAACGACTATTATTAATAATAAGTTTTTTAAGAATCAACACATTTTCAGCACTTTTCAGATCGTTACGGTATTTTTAATTAAGGTGTTATAAAGTGCTTAAAAATTACCTAACGGTCACCTCAGAAGTGCTGGACGTGCACAGCTGAACCAATATCTAATGAGGTCTAGATTTAATGTGTCTACAAATAAAATTAAAATGTGACTGTCCTCTTTAGGATATAAGAAGTAACCATTACTTGATCCGTTCTCTAAGAGTAGCTTAGCATCACTATATTGTCTTAATTTAGGGGTCGCTCGGGGTCGCACCTGGGACCCCCTGTTTGCCCTTTGCGACCCCTAGCCTCATAAGTGTCAAATTCAGTGCCAAGAACACAGGGGCAGCTCTTCTTTATGGACGTCAGTTGGGACTCCACTCTCTTTGTTTTCTGTCAATTTATTATTACACTAATAGTGAATAATAGATTATTATTCACTATTAATGTAATAAAAATGGACTACATTTATCTGGAATATGCCCTTGCATGGCAGATTGGGTAAATTAAACATACTTTTAAATGTAAGTTGTGTGCATGCTTGCGGGTGAGAGTATGTTTATGTAAGAGTGTATGTAAGTGTGGATTTGTTTGTATGTGTGTATGAGTGAACCCCTCCCATTTGTGCAAGGACTCCTGCCCAGCCAACATGTTTGCCCAGCAAATTCCCCGTACCTTTGTCCACAAATCACCAGTGAGCCATTGCTGGGATTAAATTGGCTGCAGCTTATTACCCAAATAGAGGCAATACATGGTACATCAACATCACATCTAATGGTCATGGAATGCCCCATGCATCTCCTTTACCATCAAGAACCTCTTGTGGTACACGGTCTGTCCATTGATCTGATCCTGGTATTGTTCAAGCACTGCCTCCTTTAATGGTGGCCTTCGTGGTCTGCTACACATAGTTTGGCAGTTACCTGGCTCTCCCCTTTGCTACTGGTGGGTGATACCTCTGAGCTCCTAGGCTGCAAGTGCCATTGTTGTCCTTGTGGACTCTTTGCCTGCTCTCTCCTGTTCCTGCCATGAGGCATCCCTAAGACCTTGCCTGCACCTACTTGTCACTGCCTTAAGGCATCCCAAGGACCAAGTTGGGCCAGGCATCATTTAGGTTTTTGTGCTTCAGACCAAACTGAGTTTATCTCCGCCTCGCTGCCTGTGGTTTCCCCACCGGAGGCAGCTCTCCCTGGGCTAGTTAAAGGCATATGGTTCCAGAGCACCTACTATGTTTCACAGAAACATATTCATGCCCACAGCAGACAAATGCATCCCGGCTGGCCCGCAGTAGCCCGGTGTTTTGAGATTAATGACACCATGCCTCACCATACCCCATGAATTTGCCCTGCAAACTTTTGACACGGAAAGGCGCAAATTGAACATCTCCAAGGCTCACTGGTCGTGAGCCCCCCTCCAGTGTGGCCTTGCTATTATTTCTGACCACAATATATCTGCGAGACATAGCAGGCATGAAATTGCCGTCAATCCTGTTATCAAGGTCATTGCCTCCTAGGTTGAACACCACCACGTCTGGCCTACCCCCTTGTGGTAGGGCCCGTTCCACATCCAGGATAAGCTGGGAATATTTCATGCCCAGCCTGCCTAGCCAGGTCACATCCATGTTCTTGAATCAGATTCCACTAAAGTCCTTCCGTGCCGCCGCCCACTGGTGTGCCCGCATGACGTACGAGTGTCCAACAAGCCAGTCCCTGTGCTTACCATTCGCAGTGCCTGTTTAGAGAAATGACACATCTTTTTTAAGGGCTTGTGGGCCTTATGTAGCTTTTGTAGTTGGCTGAAGACCATCTCCCTATCCGTTTTATGTCACTGGCCCCAGCCCTCCCACTGCTGCCATAGTGGTGGTGCCGATACGAAATTAGTGAGATCCAAACTTGTCTGGAGGAAGACCCTCCTTGGCCAAGGCCATCTTTCAGACAGCTGTAAACTGGAACCGGCTGAGAAAGGACCCATTCTTGTGGCAGAACGGGGGGAGGCCTTGGGCAACCCTGCCACCGCATATGCCTGTATTCAGTACATTATCTCTGCTATGCAATCCAATTTGAAGAATGCCCGCCTTACCAATTTGGTCCGTCTTGGACCGTCGCAAACGGATTATCATGTACGTGCTGTCCAGGTACAGATCCTCTGTAGGCACTTGGTCCCAGGCTCAGTTTTGGAGGGGTAACAACTTTGCTTATGCACTAGGTGCCAAAGATTGCCAGCTCCCAGAGTGATTTGGGTATTGGGGTCCCAATGGTGTCTGCATGTGGTGTCAGTTCCTTGAAATGCCACCACTGAAAATGAGATAGAGCGTCAGCCCCAGCGTTCTTGCATCCTGGAATGTGCCTTGCCCTCACTGCTATGTTTCTCTTGAGTTGATACCCCACCAGGTAGCCTAGCAGGCGTACCACCGCTGGGCAACGCCCAGTGCCCTTGTTCACCTCCTGCACCACCCCGTAGTTGTTCGACTAGAGTGTAATCTGTTGTTTGTTTAGTCTGTCTCCCCATATGGAGAAGGCCACTATAATGGGAAAGAGCTCTAGGAGGGCCATATTGGTTGTGTGGCTGTTCTGTAACCATGTCGCTGGCCAGCGGGCTGAGGCCCATGCTGTGCCCAAGACTGCCCAAAGCCTTCACCCCCCGGCCACATTGGTAAATAGCTCTAATTGCTCAGCTGTTACCCATGGGTTGTCCCAAATGACAGTTCTGTTGAAGTCGTCGAGGAAGGTGGGTCACTGCTTAAGGTCCTGCTTAACTCCTTACATAATCCTCACTCTGTGATGCTTCTCCATGAGACCCCTGCACAACCACACTAACCTCCTAGCAAAAGGTCTGCCTACTGGTATGACCCTGCCTGCAAAGTTGAGCCGCCCGACGAGTTGTTGTACCTCACCCAGCATCACTTTTTTCTTCAGGGACAGCACTTCTATTGCTTGCATCAGCGTGTGTACCTTGGTTTGTAGCAATCTGCAAACCCCATACACAGTGTCTAACTCTATCCCTAGGAAGGACAAGAGTGTTTTGGGGCATTGCCTTTTTTCCCTAGCCAGTGGCACCCTATGTTTTCTCGTTAGGTCCTGAAAACATGTGAGAAGCTCCTCGAAATCTGCTCAGCCTTGAGCTCAGATGAACAAGAAGTAATCTAGGTAATGGGTAACCCAACTCTTCCTGCAGTTCTTGCTCACTGCCCATTCCAAGAATGTACTGAATGTCTCAAAGTAAGCACAGGAGTTAGTCATCCCATTGGCATACATTTGTTGTAATAGAATGTCCTGTCTACCTGAAACCCTAGTAGGTGGTAGCTGTCTGGGTGTACCAGTAATGAGCAGAAGGCAGATTTTATGTCCGTTTTAGCTAACAAGGCCTCTTTTCCTGCTGCCCTGATGCGATTAAGTGTGTCATCCATTGTGGTGTAAAACACTGAGCAGCTGTCCTGGCCCAGGCTGTCGTTCACTGACCCCCCTGGTGGGTATGATAAGCTATTTATTATCCTGAATTTGTCATCCTCCTTTTTGGGGACCACTCCTAACAGTGACACTATGAATGTTACCATTGGGGGTTGAGAATAGGGGCCTGCTACTCTGCCCAGTGTGAGCCCCTTTGCTATCTTTTGCCTGGCAACAGTTGGGTTGTCGTTCACAGACTTCAAATTTTGCATGGGCAGAATTCCCGGGGATCTTCGTAGGGTATGATAAAGTTGTAACTGAAACCTTCACTTAATATACGCTACTCTTCATCTTTATGGTTTTAGCTGCCTCAGGCAACGTGGCAGCGATAAACTCAGTTTGGTCTGAAGTACAAAAGTCTAAATCATGCCTGCCCCAACCTGGTCCTTGGGATGCCTTACGGCAGGGGCAAGGGGGTGCAGGCAAGGTCCTTGAGAGGTCCTTGGGATGCCTCACAGCAGGGACAGGAGAGAGCAGGCAAATGGACCACAAGGGGTCTACAGCTGGTGACCACGGCACTTGCAGCCTGGGAGGTCAGAGGTACCACCTACCTGTAACAAGTGGGGAAGCCAAGTAGCTGTCAAATGCTGTGTAGCAGACCACGAAGGCAACCATGAAAAGAGGCAGTGCTTGAACAATACCAGGATCAGATCAACCGACAGACAGAGTAGCGCAAGAGGATCTTGATGGTAAAGGGGTTGCATGGGGCATTGGATGACCATTAGATGTGGCATTGACGTCATTTAGAGGTCACCAGGGGTCGCAGATGCCACCCCTGGCTTTCCCTTTGCTTCCCCAGGCTCTACCTTTGCGGACCCCGGCCTCAGAGCTGTCAAATTTAGTGCCAGGAACACAGGGGCAGCTCTTTTTTATGGACATCAGTTGGGGTTCCAATCTGTTTTCTGTCAATTTGTATTGCACTAATAGTGATTAATATTAGTGTAATAAAAGTGGAGTACATTTAGCTGGAATATGCCCTCACATGGTAGCTGCAGTAAGTAAAAAATGCTTTTAATTGTATTTTGTGTGCGTGCTTGCGGGTGAGAGTGTGTTTATGTAAAGGTGCATGTAAGTGTGGATTTGTTTGTATGTATAAGTATGTATGTGTGTATGAGTGAAAGTGGCGGTCAAAGGGCCTGTGATGTCACTTCCGCTACCCCTGGAATTTCGGTGAATTTACGTCAATGCATAACGTAAGAGAAGGAAGGGGAGCAGGCGTGTGGCTATAGCCTGGCCATCGGCTGTACACAGTCGTAATGATCTGCCTCGTAGACTAGTCAATAGCGTTTCTTAAACGTTCAGAACTCGTTCCTCTGAGACGTGCCTGTATAATGTTATTAGTCGATACCAGGCTCCCCAAAATAAATGCTGATGGCTACGGCTCTGGGAATTTACCAGATAGAACTTGTGGTTTATCAGAGGCACTACTTTCTATGCTGAGAGTGTCTTTCTCTAGAAAGGAAGGACTCTGCCCCGTGAAGGAAGTGACGAATTCAGAGGAAGCTCTTTTTAACACGCGCATCAGTGTGTATGTGGTAACGAGGTCACACAGCCTTCCTTCCCAGGGTGCGGCAAGCTACGATTTAGTGTACAATATCACGCGCTAGCGGTCAAAGAAAACGCGGTGACCTTTTCTATGGTTTATGTTTCAGGTACATTTACTGGAGAAAAGACCAGACCTGAAAGGGAAACTGCACGCTTTGTTTAACCAGCCCCTGCCGACGCCTCTGAGGGGCCGAGCCTGGAGGCTCTACCTGTCCAACACAAAGGGTGAGGAGGCTTGGGTTACTGGGAATGCCCTGTACGAGCCGTGGACAAACACCAGTGGCCTATTACAGCGAGGTTTAGACCAAAGGCCCACTCAGGGACTCGGCGTCCCGCCCAGGAGGTACTTGCGAGGATGGGCACGGCCCAGTTCACTCTGGCACCGACTGGACTCACCGTCTGCGCCTTTATACACATTCCAACTCACGTGGCCTCCTGGCTTCGTGCACACTGCATATAGAAACCCGAATGTACACACATTCACTGTGGCCTGGTCCTTTAAGAATCAACACTTTTTTCCATAAGCAGAGAGTGAGTAAAAAAAACCTTTCAGGAATCAAGCACATTGTCGAGGGTTCAATGCAGGCCCCGTCCCTGCAGGGCAAAGTTCCCACAATCCTTCAGGGGTTCCCATTCAGCCCAAAGCCAATGAATAACTGTGAGATATGGGAGAGTCGGGGACCCTTCCTTACGTTTTGCCGATGTGTCCCATCATTTTTGCGTTACGCCACTACCCTTAATGCACACTCATTACATATGGCCAGGTTGCCAGGGCTCATGCACATTGCACATAGAATCCCCAATGCACGCTCATTCAGTGTAACCTCTTCTCCTAGACACGCACACTAAAAATATAGATGTGTGATGTACACTGCGTGTAAAAGCCCTAGTGCACACTGATTCTGTGTGACCTGGTTGCCAACCCGCTTGCTCACTGCATGTAGAAGCCCGAGTGCACACACTCCATGTGACGTGGTCCCCTAGCCTCATGCACACATCATGTAGAAGCCCCAGTGCACTCTTTCTACGTAGTCTAGTGCTGAGTTGCATTCACGTTGCATTTGCACACTGCTCACTCAAACACTGAATCTAATAAAGTGTTCCTCTCTCTTTATTCACGGTGCGACCTGATTTCCTTCTGTCACTCATCCCTCGATCGATTCTTCGTGAAGTTATTCCATCCCTAGTATTATGTATATGTTTTACAGAATAACCCCACCCTAGGCGTCCGCCTTTATACTTCTCCGGACTGGGCCTTCTACGTGGTCCTGCTCCTCTCTGCATTTCTCTTTCAATCGACTGATTGATTGTGCCCTACACGACCGCTATGCCTTTTACTCATGTACCTATTTATTCTCTTTTAACAGCCCGGATGGAGTATTTGTCCCAGGTAGCTGTGAATAAAGCTAAATCGAGCCTGGACAGAGAGATTTCATTGCAGTGTGTGTCTCTCCTATCTGCAGAGGAGACCATCCAGCATCTGAAAGACAACACAGGTAAGGAACCCTGGACCTCGTGTGGGTGAAAGTGTCAGTAAGCTCTGCCTAAACGCCACCCAGCTGTGTGTGTGAGAGTTTATAGTATCAGTAACCTCAACTCTGAGTGTGTCTCAAAATCAGGACTGAGTGTGTGTGTCTTCTTGGGTCAGTAGCAAAAGAGTCTGAAAAGTAGTTGTCAGTGCTCCCACTGTATTAAATTCTACCCTTAATCTAGATATCGAGAGTAAGGGTAGACCACTAGAATATTATTAACCTGAGATTAGGGACAGGATTTTTGAGTACTCCACGTTATGGATAGGGCATGTAATCTGGGTTGGACAGAGTGCCAGTAGCCCCAGACTCTGGGTCGGAGAGGGTGCCAGTAGCCTCAGACTCTGGGTAGGACAGAGTATCAGTAGTCTCAGACTCAGGCTAGGACAGAGTTACAGTAGCCTCTGACACTAGATAGGGCAGAGTATCAGAAGTGTCAGACACTGAGACTGACAATGTCAGTAGTCTCAGAATCAGGGTAGGACAGTGTCAGTAGCCTCAAAATCTGGTTAGGACAGAGTGTCAAGTAGTCTCAGTCTCTAAGTAGGACAGAGTGCCAGTAGCCTCTGCGTCTCTGTAGGACAGTGTGTCAGTAGCCTCAGACTCTGGGCAGTACAGAGTGCCGGTAGCCTCAGACTCTGGGTAGGGCAGAGTGCCGGTAGCCTCAGACTCTGGGTAGGGCAGAGTGCCGGTAGCCTCAGACTCTGGGTAGGGCAGAGTGCCGGTAGCCTCAGACTCTGGGTAGGGCAGAGTGCCGGTAGCCTCAGACTCTGGGTAGGGCAGAGTGCCGGTAGCCTCAGACTCTGGGTAGGACACAGTGCCGGTAGCCTCAGACTCTGGGTAGGACACAGTGCTGGTAGCCTCGGACTGTGGGTAGGGCAGAGTGCCAGTAGCCTCGGACTGTGGGTAGGACAGTGTCAGTAGCCTCGGACTGTGGGTAGGACAGTGTCAGTAGCCTCAGACTGTGGGTAGGGCAGAGTGCCGGTAGCCTCAGCTCTGTGTAGGCCAGGGTACCAGTAGTCTCAGATTTAGGATAGGACTGAAGGGCAGTACCTGAGACTCTGTGTAGGGAGTTTCAGTAGCCCCTGGATATTAATAGATTTTGCCAGTAAATCCAGACTCTGGGCAGGACAGAGAAATGTAATCGATCCATGACGATGGATAGGAGAGGTGCTCAGTATTACAAATCCCTCAATATGTCTTGTCAGAATCACGATTTCACCGCCCTACAGCATGATGCAATTTAGTAATGTATATATGGGTTTTGACTTCAGTTATTGTTCTGAGTCGTTTCTTCAGTTCGAGATAAAATACGGAACTTCCCCCGTGGATGCTGTAACTCTGACATCTGTAACATCCACCTGGATCATGCCTGTGACCCTACAGGGTGATCCATGATTCATCCTTCCGAACCATTGAAAAAACAGGATATTAAATATGTCAGCAGAGGAACTAGGCCTCAGAACATCTATCTGTCAGAGCTCACCCGGGGCCCAAGCTTCCAGTCCGAGCTTTAATTTAACAATTGATGGAATCGTTCAGTTCAGCGACTTCGACAGCAGTAAGCCAAGACCGCAACTCTCATAGGGAGCCCCTATAACTGGGAATACGGTATCCCTCTGTAACGGAGACAACCTTTTTGGGCTGCAGCGGTAGATATCAATTCGTGCTACCTTGATTAAAGTAGGGGGAGCCGTTTTCTGTCGAATACATTTCAAATTAGTCATAACAAAAATTCCGTCCAGGCATTGTTGCAGGAAGCCAAGAGATCCCATGTTCTTCCAAGTGCCAAGATGGAATTTTGTTTTCTCTGTGCTCTTTACAGTAAATCCGTCTCACTCACGTGTCGTTACTCGTTGAATGAGTAGGTTTATACAGCCTGGCAGGCAGGGAAGATGCAGGACTATACCTACAATTAAGCAATTGTAAGCAAATGCCCTACAGAACCGCAGTAAATAGCCACAAGAGGGTGCCAGATCGCACACAATTGACCTTCTTCTTAGGGTGTAGGGAGTGCCCACAACCAAAATACAATTTTGCCTGTGGCTCTGGAAACTCTTGCACCAGATATAAAAATGTTTGCTAAATCTGTGCAGAGAGGAGTGTGTGCCCCAGGCCAAGTCACCGCAATCTCACCTGCACGTGCAGCAGTCAATTGTCATCGTTGGTCTGGGTATAAAGCTATTCAGTGGGTGTTCACAAACATCTAATGCCATTGAGTCTGGATTATCAGCAACCCACCTTTCTTTCTCAATGAGGGGTAGCATGGGCAGGTGCTGTCTTGAGGGATGTTGGACTTATTAGGCTGGCAGGGTGAGTTATGCACAGGGCAAGTTCAGGAGCAGGGCAAGCCACCAGAGCTTCGCAGGGCCACAAATGTAGTTCTACCTAAAAGGAGATGGGGGTAGATACTTTGATCAGATAGCAAAGGGCAGTAGGGAAGGAGCCCCGGGACCCAATGCCCCCCCCCCCCCACAGTCTTTCAGCACAACAGTATTTTTTGGGGAACAACTTTAGAACCTCTCTACTGAGAGATTGGCCTTACTGGCACTATCCCACTGTCCTGGAAGGGATCCATAATCTCACCCATTTTCAAAAACGGGGACACATCGCTCCCAAAAAACTATTGATAAATCGCCCTAATAAATAATGAAGCGAAGTACTTTGCAGGACTCCTGCTGGAGTACCTGTCCGCATGGATTGACGATAAGGGAATAATCCCGAACACTCAAATGGGGTTCTCAAAAGAAACCGGCACTATTAAAACATCATGGCTACCGCACTTCTTATTGACAAAGCAACGTCACAGAAACAGCAGCTCAAGCTATGCTTAGTCGATTTAGGGCTGCCTTTGACCACGTGGAGAGGAATCTGCTTTGGAGGAAATTAACAAGCTGTGGCATTCCCCAACCGCTTTTAGATCTGATAATTGCCCTCCACACGGCCACCTGGGTACAGTTCAAACTGGGTACAGGCACGCATATCTTGAGGAGGATACCCACCACCAAAGGTCTTAAGCAGGGCTGCTTCCTTGCCCCCACAATTTTTAATCTGTGCTTAGCAGATCTGGCAGGTGTTCTTGCCCTCACAAACTCGCATGTTCTGAAAATCGGTGATCAGATGCTGCCGTGCCTCATGTATGCGGACGACCTTGTGTTGATAAGCCACACCAAGGTAGGGCTCCAGCATTTGATAAATGCCAACCAGTTATATTCGGATGCCAACATCTTATCCGCAAACTTTGAAAAAACCTGTACAATGTCAATTAGTAGCAAGGGGAAGTCCCCTCAGGTGTGGTACTGGGGCAAGACACAGCTCCTACAAGCACATAAATACAAATACCTTGAGGTCATCATTGATAAGTCTGGCAAATTTGCACACCAAAGAGGTACCATTATGGGGAAAGGCCTGGCCCTAGCAGTATCTTTAAAAAGACTGAAAACAGAATTGAATGGCCCATCATTCACCCCCCTCTTACAGGTAATGAAAGCTAAGCTCCTGCCTACAATACCTTATGGGAGCGAAATACATAGAGGAAGAGACTCAAAAATTCTAAACCATACAGTATGCAAAGTTTAGCAAATTATCTTCAACCTCCCGAAATACACCTCTCCCACCCAAATTAGACTGGAGTTCGGTCTACTGAATCAGACTTTAGCAAGATGAGGGGTCCATACATAAACTTTTGGAGCAAGGTCAGGGGAGCCACTTCAGACTCCCTTAACTACACCTATGGCAGGAGCTTCAGCGCAAGAACGCCTCATCTGCCAGAGTCTACCTAGAAGATTCATTGAGGAAGGCAGCATTCACTGATCTATGGGGAGTCTCAACTTCACACAGCGTCTTCAAAAAAGCAGTCTGGAAGACAATTAGACTCCAGTCCTCGATAGAGGACAAAGCAGCCTTCTCAAGGAGGTCCCATGCCTGGATGACACTGAATACCTGTATGACTCTGGGCCCACAAGTGTACCTTAGCCGCTTCTTTTCAAGAGACACCAATGAGCAGTTTTTAAGGTACTGACTGGGGCTTTTACCATGAGTTTTAAACACAGCACCCTGGCTAAGAGATTCAGCAAATATTACCTGTCGTTTATGTGGCATTAGCATCTGCTTTGCGCCTGTGAAAAACTTGCACTTGAAAGGAAAACTGCATAAAACGTATATTTAATGAAAGGGGCTTACGAACAAGGAGGCAAGCTGTGCTGCATGTTTTGCTCAACGGGACCTACAGTTGAACTGTCGTCTAGTTAAATTTTTAACCCTGTTAACAAAAAAGCAGCAGGTGCCAACATGACAACATCGCAAGGCAGTCTGCCCTAGGAATGTTCTTCAAGTCTTTAAAAAAAACTCACTTAGAGCTCTTACGTTACCAGTTGCTTGTCGTTACGTCAAACAGGTATATAAGCCGGTATATGGTCCTAGATTAATCTAGCAGCAAAAGATAATGTATTATATGATAGTTTGGAATCTGATGAGACTTTTTAAAACAGCATGTAAAACTGTGAATATGGTTTTAATGCCATTGTTATAAAGTAACTATGCTAATAAATCTACCCCATCTAGAAGGAAATTAACATTGAACCAGCTCCATACACATGAAGGAACCTTTAGCAAAGGGATCAACTAGGTCCTCAGTGCAAATGACCAGTGTGCTGCTTGGTAGATTCAGCTTATGCCCACTGCCGTTCGCAGTCCGTTACATCCTTGTCACTTGAAAAGTTCAGCTAATCATGCTTGGCCAAGTTTTCACTCCTCAGAGAGGCGTCTAGGATAGCAGGAGCCTTTGCCTACTTGCAGGAGTAGGAGTTCCAAGAAACCCACTGAGAATGCCTCTGTCAGGAAACCTAGAGTGTTCCCCGACAGAATTTAAGAAAGGAGAGCAGACAGAAGGAATGGGTGGGGTTGTTCTCTGTGGGCTGCACTCATCCCTCAACTTGTAGCACCATTCTTCCAGCAGAATAAATGTTTGCAATCATTTAAAGAGAATCCTAATGCAGTGCATCAGCACTGTTCTCAAAGCCCTTTATTTTCCCTCATTCGATGTATGTTTATGAAAAGGGTACAGTAGTGATGAGTGCATGTAATGTTGGTAAATATTACTTTAATTAAACAAAATAAACTGGATGGGTTTTCCCCTGTAGCGCTTGCCCCCCATGATTTGCATGAAGCCTCTGGACTTCAATTTAAATGTGAGGCTGGCTGGCCACTCTCCTGAGTGGCACTACACACTTCAAAAACTCAATCAGCTGCCACCAGCAAAGCCTTGATGAAATGGGGTGAAGGACAGGTACTGCCTTAGGACTAAAGGTGAGGAAACCAATGTGGGTCTCCCCTGACAAGGCTCACCCAGGAGGAGACAGTGGGGAGAACCAATTAGTAGTTTTGGATCTCTGTTCTAAAGACCATAATTGCATTAAGGGAGAATAAAGCTCCTAATATAACAGGATCTTCAAAGAATCCCTGAATGCCAGGAGTTTGCTAACACCATGAGTTCCTCAGTGCCTCTCAGGTCCATGAAAAGGAAACTTTGAGAATGGACAAAAATGCAGGATGCCAGCTGCTCAGGTTGTTGGGGATTTTTGTCTTTCTAGAGCTTCTGAGGATCTTGATTATTCAGTAGGTTGTCGTTTTAAGCCGTTCCATCATGGGACTATTGCTACCCCAGAAGTGCATGATCCATCCAGATTTTCAGAGTAATGCTATTCAAATAAACTCCATTCAGAGCGGATCCATCATATGTACATTTATCTTAAGTGGATATATTAAAACTCTGTTTTGCATCCATCCTTCCTGGATCTACACTGATCATCCCTCATGGCTAAATGTACACAAGAGTTTCCATGATATAGGCCATCTGTTATTTCAACGTAGCCTACTTTTGTAAGAGCTCAATCCACTGAAGACAAATAGTCTTTTCCTGAAGGGAAAGTAACCAGACTGTTTAAGCATCCATGTATCTTTTATTCCGACTTCATTGTCTTCACCCAGAGCCCAGGCCTGACCCTGGGTAAATATGCTAAATTCCATTGTAAAGTCAAGCAATTTCTAGCTATAAGCATGCAGATATTTTTTAGCTATATCTGTATTCGTATATATATTTCAACTACAAGCTTATTCCTAGACAATGGTTTCAGCTTGGTCTAAGTTAACATTTAAGGCTGCAGCTGTGAACCTCCTGTTTATCTGGTGGATGAGGGGAATCAACCTTCGTTTTAGAGATTCCAGAAGTTTTACATTTTGTAATAAATGTACAATTGGTGTCCCTTTCAATTGGCCACCATCCCGTGAGAGGTTCAAAACCAGTTGTGACTTTTTTAGCCAATAACTGTGCGCTTATATTTACAGGTTTATTTTTCCTTCAGAAATGTTGGAACACAAGCTCCAGGAAGCAAAGCAATGCATGTTCAATACTCAGGGCTGTGAGAGAACCTTGTAACTGATAAGTGATTGGGCAAATGAAGACCTGCTCTTGAAGCTAGGGTCTTGTGCACAATCATACCGTACAAATGCACAAATAAAGATCTATAAAGCTCACACCTAGCTAGAAGGCTCCTAAGTTCTGTACAGGGACTGGAGCAGTGAGCTACATTTATTTAAGGATAATATACAATGAAGCAGGATATTCGTGGGTGGTGGATCGTATTGTGTGAAGATGTAGCCTTGTATGAAGACGTGGGTCTTCAGCTCCTTTTGCAAGAGGATTGGGACAGTCATGATGTTGATGAGACTGGTGTTCAAGATAGTGGGAGCATAGATGGAGAGTATCACTTCCTATTAACCCCCTTCACCATGGCACATTTCAATAGTTTATCCAGTTCTAGTTTTTCTCTGTATTATGATACCTGTAGTCCTCAATTCACCCCCTAGCAAGATCAACACTTCAGTTCCCAGACTGGGAAGAGGAAAAACAGTACACGTTGAACTACACACAGCTGTTATGTTGCAACTTGATTCTCTAGCAGCGTAAGAAGTGTTCACTTCTGAATACCTTTTCAAGTAATATCATTTTTGGGAATAAGGGTTCTAGATGTTTTTCTTACTCTTGTTTTATAGTTTCTGTAAAAGCCATGAGGAATGCCCTCTCCTATTCCCATAAGTTCCAGAAGCTCTCCGCCAGCCCGTCGGACTCTGAATGCCTCTTGATTGTTCCCCTGGTTCAAGCCGTGATTGATACTTCACTTCCTACTTCCTCTGTGGATACCGTGTCTGCCTTGCTGGTAGAAGAATATCTCACCTTCATAGACCTGAGGCCAATGTTACTGAGAGGATCTCCCGACCAGGTAAGTGTTGCAGTACACCTTAGAAGTTTCTCTTTTTTGGGGCTTTTTTAACCTTCATATTATTAATTTCAAGCGTTTCAGAACTGCCAAGTTGATCCTTGTCTTGGGTGACACGCTTTTAGTCAACATCACATTGCATTCTGGGACCTGTAGTTTTAGTTTTAACACTGCCAATATGGACTACTACACCCTATTATATGAAAAGCTGTTGACGAAAAACTACGCCTGGCTAAAGATGTCACATATGGCAAGAATCACTTAGCAAAATGGTGTGTCTTCTCTAGCCTGCCACGCTAAATACGAGAGCACCACGTCATCAAACAATAAAACATCCTATGGGTCAACGCAGTGAGCTAATTTCCTTCAGCCTGTGTATAATGGAAAGAAGGACTCAGTCATTGATTTCAAGCTATCCGGATGCACCTTGAACTGTTTGTTCAATTAAGGCGCAATGCAGTTACTGAAATGAAGAACTCTCAACTTTTCCCAGTTTCATGCACCGGTATCTCGGTCAGTTCAGATTGTTTTCCTTTCCAGTCGGTGATTGAGGACTGGACCATCTACATGGGTATGAGATCTGGGAAACCTGACTGTCCGGAAGGGTTTCAAAACCAGTAAATTCCCAGATGGTTAACTGTGATGACCAACTCTAGGAACGACCATTCCTCTTGATACCTTTGGATTTAGACACTATACAAGTGACTTTGAAATTAGAAATGGGTTCCGATGTCAATTATTCGAAAAGCTAGACTGCTGTAATCAGGCTCGGCCCACTGTCATCACCCGATTTTGTATTATATAGCATCCTAGGAAAGAACCCGGATAGAGGTGGAACATTCCTGTAAACAATTTGGACAATCTTAGATGATGCCATATCACAAAGAACACATTGTTCCTGTTCTGGTTTTCTTTTAAGAGACCAGTGCATTATGTGAGTTGTAGTCTTATTCTTATCAGTTGATGTTGTTTAACTAACCAATCAGAAAACAAAGAGCATTGTGTCCATGGTGGCACAGAGCTATCTGGTCGTCTTCATGCTATAAGTTATCTGTCAGTCTATGAATAAGCAAATGTGGTGTTGCTAGCTTGTGGAGAAATTTCACAATGTGCAGAGGCATTATTGTATTTGCAAGTTGTCTGAGTTGATTTCCCAGTAGTTACTCGGAGTTGCTAAGTTTCTCAGGTCCATGCATGATGTGCTGTTCCAGGCCAGGTTTTATTGTTTGAAATTTGGAAGGTTTGTTACTCTGTGAGAGTTTATGAGTAAAGCTCAGCTGATATCTTGAGCCTGAGACAAGGGGTTTGTGCAAACAGATATATCTAGGCACAAAATGAAGTGGAGCCAAAGAGAGACTTGCAGGTATGAAAAAGAGAATTACAGCTCTAATGTGGTGATTCTATGGCAACTGATGTCATTTGTTACACCTTCAGCATGTCCTGGCACTTTAGCCAACAGCTCTCTTTTTTTTTTTTTATATATCTTTTATTGATTTTATATAGCAGATATACAATACAAGCGATTGTCGCCCACTATTACAGGATCATATTTATCGGGTTAATGTTACTTAGAAACAACCAAACCCCCCCAATTACACACCTATCGAAACATTTATTACATTCATTACATTCAGTAATTATTTCCTACTGCTTTGCTCAGAGTATTATATTTTTGCTGCACCTCAGGGAGGCCCCATTTGTGGCTATTGTGGTACTCCGGTTTCTATTTAATCGGGCCTCGGGGGTGACTGAGTGCGTTCTCACGTGTGTTCGGATTAGGTAGGCGGAAGATATATCTAGTTCTTGCCCATTGCCTTCCCCTATGCTCAGGCAATATAGCCCTCGGTCTAATTAGCCGCAGGTTTGAGAAGTGTGGGGGATTGCACCCATTGACTACTTACTTGTCCCGATGGGCTCCTATTATTTTATTTCTAGTAGGGGTCCTGGTGTATTCATCTTATGTGTTCTGCAGCCCCCTTCATGGAGGTTTATTATCGTTTTTTGTCTCGAGCTTGGTTACTAGTGTTTCCCAGATGTCGCACCCCGTGTGTGGCTGGCCATCCCGTGCCAGTTTTTTAAGCACCTGAAGCTCTGTGCTGGCCCAACGGAGTGTAAGGGTATGCCAGGACTTCTGGTCAGGGGCATTTGGCGCTTTCCAGTGCATTGCTATCAATCTTTTATACATCACGTAGGCCAAGTCTACAAACTTCTACAAGTGTCTGTGTTTTTTTGCTCCGGACCTCACTCCCAGTAAACAAGATCGGGGATCCGCTGTCAGCGCAAGCCCCGTCCATTCTGAAGTCTCCTTCACCACCTTTTTCCATTCTGTTTGCACCTTGGGACAGTCCCACACCATGTGATAAAAGTGAGCCGATGGTTCCAGGAGTTTACTGAGTGTCTTGTATAGGCTTGATATTGCTTTAGTTTGTGCGTCGCCTTGCAAAATATGGTGTATTATGGGAGAAGTCTCTGGTTCTAGGGCGCCTGCTCCCCATATATTTTTAATTGCGTTTCATATTGCATAATATGCTAAGAATTGACCAGAGTTCACTGCAGTGAGGGCCTGGATAGCTTCAAACGACATTAGTTTACCGTCCTCAAAACAGTCTCCCACTATCTGTATCCCCGCCTCTGACCATAGCGACAATGAGTGCGGCTCAGTCATATGTCGTCCCGGGAGACAATCCAGCGGGACTAGCGGGGTGTATGGGAGTGCTCCGTGTCCCTTCTGGACATATTTCCCCCAGCAAGCATGCGCCACGGCTAGCAATGGGTTGGTGGATTCACTTTTGGGATGCTTATTGGACAGCCATGTCAACAGTTGGGTTCCTTTTAGCCGATTCTGCAGCCATACAGATTCGTCTGTCGCCGATCTGTGGAACCAAAGCTGTATCCACTGTAGCTGTGCTGCTGCATAATAGAGTTCAAAGTTGGGGGCTCCCATTCCTCCCGATTCCACCGGTCGCTGCAGTGTGGTTAATGCCACACGCGCTCTCCCGCCACCCCATATGAGTTGCAACAGTATTGTGTTCAGATTACTGAAAAAGCTCCGTGGAAGTATGAGTGGCAGAGCCGCGAAATAATATAACAACCTGGGCAGAATCAGCATGTTCGCAACCGCCACTCTGCCTGGTGGAGAGAGCGGTAGTTTGTTCCAAAAGCGTAGAGAGACCTTCATAGAGGCTAATGCTCTCCCCAAATTGCCGTCTCGGAGGTCCTCTGCGCTGTGATATATGTGAACCACTAGATATTTAAACGTTTCGAAGCACCATTTCAGGCGTCCGCTCTGGGCCTCTTCCTGTTTCCCTGGTGGCCATCTAATCAGTGGGAACACACACGATTTTTCCCAGTTTACTGCTAAGCCAGATATCGATCCAAACTCGGCTAGGAGTGACATTATGGAAGGCAGTGTCTCAGTGCCCTTCTGGGTGTATATTAGAGCATCATCAGAAAATAACGATATTACGTGGTATGTTCCGTTCCTATGTATCCCCCAATCATTTGCCATGGATCGTACTTTAGCCGCTAACGGCTCCATGGCTATAGCGAATAATAGTGGGGAGAGGGGGCAGCCCTGCCTCTTGCCCCTAGAGATTGGAAAGCTGTCAGAGATCACTCCCCCCGTTTTCACTCTAGCACTTGGGTTTGAGTATAGTGTGCGGACCCAACGCACATAGTTAGGGCCAATTCCCATCTGTCTCATTGTGGACCGAAGGAAGTCCCATTCCATTGTATCGAACGCCTTTTCAATATCCAGTGAAAGCACCATTTCTTCATATGCATCAGGGGGAGCGTCTCCTATTACGCTCAGGAGCCTACGGATATTTAAGAAGGTGTTGCGCTTCGGGATGAAGCCGTTTTGGTCATCGTGGATTAAGGTGTGTATGATGGGGGCGAGTCTATTGGCCAGTATTTTTCCCAGTATTTTGCAATCTAAATTTAGCAGCGAGAGTGGTCTATAAGATTTGACATCCGTAGGGTCCCGCCCCGGTTTGGGGAGTACCACTATCATGGCCTCTCTCTGGGATGGGGGCAGTAGTTCAGTAGCCCACGCCTCCTTGAATACTCTCAGTAGTTGGGGCTTCAAGCGGGACGAGTATTCGGAATAGTATTCTATTGGGAGGCCATCTATTCCCGGCGATTTATTCCTGGGCATCTGCGCTAAATCTATTTCCCCTGTTGTGAGAGGGGCTTCAAGTGTGTCCCTGTCTGTTTGGGATAGTTGCGGTAAGAGGGAGCCTCCCAAGAAAGACTCAAGTTGTGTAGCTGTGCACGAGGTGCGTTTGGAATATAAATTTCCGTAGTACTCTTTGAACGTTCCATTTATCTCTACTTGTGTAGTGACCGTAGTGCTCTTGTCGATCCTGATCGCACCGATGGGAGAGTGTTGTCTATCTTCCCGCAATAGCCATGCCAGCATTTTCCCTGATCTGTCACCTTCCGATTGCAGGCGCATTAAGTGATAGTTGTAATCATGGCACCGAAGTCTACTATCTGCTTCGTTGTATTTTGTGCGGGCTGTTTTTAGTACTGTGTATGGAATTTCCCCCCTTGCAACTGCTATTTCCGCTATTCTTAGTTCCTTTTCTAGTTTAGCGATTTTGACACTCAGAGTGCGCCTCACTCCCCAACTTACGGAGAGACACTGGCCTCTAACCACCGCTTTGTGGGCATCCCACTCCACCGCCCGTGAATTTGCAGTAAGGTCATTTGTTTCCCAATAGTGGCGTAGTGTGGTGCTCAATGTGTCTACAAATGCCGGGTCTTGAAGCGCTTCTACTTGTAAGCGCCAAGTGGAGATCCCCTGTTGGCTCCTGCCCCAGTTTAATGTTGCTCTCAGCGGTGAGTGGTCTGACAGCGTCTTCGCTAGGTATTCTGTCCCATTTATCAGGTCAGATATGTCCTGCGTGCCCCATATTATATCTATTCTGTTGTATGTTTTATGCGGGGGAGAATAAAATGAATATTCCCTCTGGTGGGGATGTCTTATGCACCAAATATCGTATAGTCTCATATCACCTGCCCAGTGTTGCAGTGGGCTTGTATTGCTCCTCTTCGTCCTCTGGCCCCCTTGCGGGCTAGATCTATCCAGAGCGGGGTCCGGCATGCTATTAAAGCCCCCCCCCCCCCATATAGCCGGGGCTGATGGGTTTGCTAACAATGACGGCGTGAGTGTGCCCAGAAATCCCGCTGTGCCGCCGTTTGGGGCGTATATGCCAACCACTGAAAGTTGTCTGCCATCTAGCTGGCCTTCCACCGCTACGAATCTGCCCCCTGAGTCTATTTTATGTGCCATTTGGTGAAATGGGACACCTCCTACGATCCATATCAATACTCCCCTTGCGAATATGTTGTGCCTACCAGTTGTCCTCCCCACTTCGCGCGTAGCTCCCGCAGATCTGGTTCCGTTAAGTGTGTCTCTTGGAGGATAGCGATGTGTATTCCCAGTCGCTTAAGGCGTGCATAAATTCGAGATCTTTTACTCAGTGTGCCCATACCCCTCACGTTCCATGTCATTATGTCATATTGGTTACTGTTGCGTTTAATTTGTGGTGCCATGAGGGGTTATGGGGTGAACTTGTCCTTGTGCCTCCACCTTGGTCTGCGGGCTTTCCCCTTGCTGCTCCTCTGATAGCGCAGCCTGCTGTATTCGCATTTCGCAGTAGTTTCGCTTGTTCGTAATGTGACTAAGGTGTGCAATTTGGCTAACATACTTCTACCCCCCCCCCCCAATTAAAT
Organism: Pleurodeles waltl; assembly: GCF_031143425.1. Classification (NCBI taxonomy): domain Eukaryota; kingdom Metazoa; phylum Chordata; class Amphibia; order Caudata; family Salamandridae; genus Pleurodeles; species Pleurodeles waltl. Next base: position 1,961,288,742 of record NC_090440.1, on the reverse strand, counting down.
CCCCCACTCTCCTAACAACTAATATAAAACTGCTTAACTCGTGTATATGTAGAAAAACCTGTATCCTTCTGGATATCCGTGGTGGTATTATCATGACGGTCTGATGCGGCTCATTTGTAGGGCTCGCAACAGACCGCAGACTGTGTCTGCAATTGTTTGTGTGCGCCCCCGAAGCGTGTGGTCCCTTCGTCCTCCCCCCCCCCCGGGCCAATCCCCCCCCAATAGGGCCCCCCCAGGTCATCCATAGGTTTATGCAAAAGATACACTTTATTTAAGAGAATGTTCTTGCTTCGGGGTCCCGTGTCGTTCCGGGGTCCCCGTGTCGACCAGCCATGATTCCTCCGGATTCTGAAGCGGATTATATGCTGTAAATCAAAGTCAGAGATCATCCGCTGTTCTGGGGGTGTCCCTCGGTCCTCTCGGTTCCCCCGTTATCGTAGAGTCAGAGCTGGCCGTGTCCGAGTCTATGTTGATCTCAGGGGTCTCCCTTATCATCTCAAAGTTATTTTGCGTCAGCAGGGGGGTTTCCTTCAGAACTTTTGCTCTTTCCTCAGCTGCTTGTTGAGCAGATGGTTGAACCTTGGTGTGCCTCTTGGAGCGCTTCCTTGACGTCGAGAGCGACCACTCATCTCCCCTGTCCTCTTCGTCACACATGTGCACAAGTCCTTTAGCATGTAACCATGTCCAGACATCTTCCGAAGAGGTGAATATGTGCGTGCGATCTTCTGATATCACTCTCAATTTGGCTGGGAACAGTAAAGCGTATTTAATACTATGTTCACGCAGTCGTTGTTTGACCTTTACATAAGAGTTACGTTTTCTTTGCACCGCCTGATCCCTTAGCGTCGTGCCCTGCGGTTTAACTTCGGCGCAGGTAGCCCCGAGATGTCGGCCCGCCGGGAGTGGCGAGCCCTCACGCCCGGGTGCTCCCGGCACCTTGCGTGTCTTCTTAAGCCCTGTAATGGCCGGCGCCCCTTGCGCCGGCGTCCGATCTCCGGATCCGAAGCTCCTTTCGCGGTGGCACAGGACTGCAGCGAGACGCGCCGGTGTCCTGGAGGCCGTTCCCGCGCCCCGTACGCTGGTTTCGCCCCGGGGGCGCCCTACAGGATGTTCGCAGCGAGTCCGGGCTGGAGCGCTGTCCGGGCTGGAGCGCGCTCACTAGCCGTCCATCCCGGTCGCCATCTTGGCTCCTCCCGACCCGCCAACAGCTCTTATAGGATTTTCTTGCCTGTCTTCCCAACCTTAAACTCAATACTACGATTCCAAGAATGCACTATTCTGTAGACTGAAGGTATCAGGGCAAGAGACCTTGTGACATCTACATGGGGGATGTGCACTGGTTGATGATGTTTCATATTAGTGCACAGCATGTATGCAACAGAACCATCACATATAAGACAATACGTAGAAGAAAGACAGAATGGTGGAAAAATGCCCGGATTGCCCGCACATCAAACCATATGTAATGACAAAGCTCTTGAGAAAAGTCCTTGAAGATAACAGCTATCTGGTATGGGGTGGGTGCCGACCGGTGGAAACACCTGTCCACCACAAGTGTTCAGAGTTACTGACTGCGGAGGCAATCAGTGAGGACAAATACCAGGGCACACCAAAAGAAGTCCTGTGTCCAAATTCCAAGTGGTCAATGATAAGCAAGGTCTGAAACAATGAAGCGGGTGCAAAAAGAGTTTATTGGTTCAAGCAGGCGTAGAATCAGTATCAAAGGCACCAATCCAGTAACCAATGAGTCATCATGAGTGCAGAAAAATTCCAAATCATCTTATATACAGCAAAACAGCCGACACATGTTTTGTCTCCTAGACTTTGTCAAGGCTGATGGGGTATTGAGAAATGAAGTAACGCAGTCTTATGAAAATAATTTCGCTGCCCAAGGCAGATATGAATCCGGCCCGTTAGGCCAGAATAACCAGAGATGGTGAAGTGCGCAGATGGCCCTGATAAGCCTGTATGTAAAGTAAAACCGTGCCTGCTCGCGTCGGTAAATTGAGAGCACTGGATTGGTGCCTTTGATACTGATTCTACGCCTGCTTGAACCAATAAACTCTTTTTGCACCCGCTTCATTGTTGCAGACCTTGCTTATCGTTGGCAATGGCGTGACCAGATAGCTCCATGTCTCCAGAATACCACTTTTCCATTCCTGGACTTTGCTTTTACATATTATTGTTATCAGATCTGATGGGTCATACACCTCAAATAAAACCCAAGATACTCTGATATGTCAAAAACAAAGTTCAGGAATGAAATAGTGTCAAAGAGACTTAAAGCCATCAGGCCACCCCAGTTGCCTGATAACTGCAAGTGACAGCAGCAGATGGAGCCGGAAAGAAGAGACATTGTGGGAAAATCATAGATATTGCAGCAGAGGGGAGGTCTGTGCTGACTTTGGGAGGATATGACTGGTGCCGTAGCACTGGGGGCTATGGTCAAGCGGGCACCCTCTTCGTGACAGCCTGAACTGAGACAAGGTCAGCCTGCAGAGATCATTGTGTGCAGCATTTTTCAGGGGATAATTACAATGACATTATAACTCTGATGGTTAATGCACACCTATGTCAGGTCACACTTGTGACATTGTGATATAGTGGCATTGATAGTAAATATTCCTGTTGCAAAGCGCAACATGTGATATGCAGATCACAAATTAGTATTTTATGTTGATTGTTCAGTGGATAATCACTTTTGTTACAGAGATCCATTTGTTACTTGGAGTTTACAAGTAACAGTCCTTCTGAACTGGCATTGAAGTGCTGCACGCAAATTGAAACACATAGTTTTAGAACCTTATTGCTTTTCCCCTTAATCTTTAAGGTTGGCATAAAGGGTTACTTTGGGTAGAAACAGTTTTATTAGTATGATTCCCCAATCAGGTTGTTTATGGGGTGGATGTACTAGCACTTAGCTCCAGATTTGCAAACCTGGCAAAAAGTGTAGTCTTGGGAGCAAATCCTGTATTGCGCTGGACAGCAGACCTAAAGTACCACAATATAGCACTGTGCTCTATCGTATGTCAAGGAGGCATACAGTGGCATACTATGGGTGGCACTTGGAGGTTCCCATGCACCCACGCATACATTCTGACACTATTCACTATCTACTAACTTTAGTAGAAAGGAATTAGCACACAAAAATTACACCTCCTCAAGACAGGCATAAAGATAGAGAAAAGATTTGTTTTCTCCCATTTTTCCAACTTTGCATGTGTGCTGCACCACACAGCACACATACAAAGTGGTAAAGTGTGAAACTTTGTCAAGGCATAGAATTTTGCGCTGGAAGGGATATTCTTCCAGTATAAAACCTTACTTCACATCACATGTGTATTGGTGCAAGGCACCATTGGAAGGTGGTATTGAAGAAATACGAGGGAATACGTGAAGAAGAGCGTTATTGGGGGTGCCAACAAAAATTGCTGTACCGGACGCCACCAACTCTAAAGCCAGCCCTGGAAGTGGAAGTGGAAAGCGAAACACAAATCCGACCTCTTCATGCCTCTTACTCAGTAGTGCTGTAGTCTTTGCTTAGCAGTGAACAGTGTCTTTCCCATCAGTCTCTATTTAAGACTGTTATCATTTTGAAACCATGCCATTGGACAAAGCTTCCTGGCAAGGGAAGCTGTGGGTGGAAATACAACAACCCACGTACAAACCAACCACATATATTGTCAGTAACACATTTTAGTGGCTTAAGAACTTGCTGCAGTGATCTGTGTAAATCCTGAATCCAAAAAGCTTCAAATCAGCATTTCTTCTTAGATTTAATAGGCTAACACTGAAGACACAAAGTTTCAAGTTAATAGAACCTGGCGCATTCTGGGAGATTTAGGGGCTCATTGCGACTTTGGCGGGTGGCAGAGGCCACCTGCCAAAGTCCCGCGTCAGGATGACCGCCTATTCAGCCGTCCCTCCGTGGGCCCTATTTCGAGTTTCCCGCTGGGCCGGCATGCGGAAACAGCGTTTCTGACGGCCTAGGGGGAAACTTACCACAACATTGACACCAGCTCGTAATCGAGCCGGTGGCAATGTTGCAGTGCTTCAGGTGCAGCAGCACCCGGGGGCAGTGAAAAGCACGACTGGCTGTCCATTGGGGTCCCTGCACTGCCCATGCCAAGTGCATGGGCATTTCGTGGGCCCCCTTGGGGCTCCCGGCGCCCCCTTTTTTGCCAGCCTTTGCATGGCGGTCAGACCACCATGCAAAGGCTGACAGAAAGGGAACTTGCGCTGCCCTTTCACAAGTTGGTGGAGTTAGAAATTTTAATTTCAACTCTGAAAATGGGGTTATACTGATTTATTCCTGATTTCAATTTGAGGTGGGTGTGAAAGAGGTTATTCCTCCCTAACTCTTATTGAGAATGTTATGCATCAATTATTATAGTCGCAAAGCATTGATAAGTTACAAAATCCTCGAAAGGAGGTGGTAATGGAGTTGCAAAGTGGAAAATGCAATTGTTGGACAGTTTCTCTTTTGACAATTTTCAGGAGAGCTCCCAAACTGGAAACTTTTTTTTAAAGCAATGCCCGTCCTCTAAAGGGCACAGACTGCTTTAGAGAAATTTCTAGTTTGGAAATGTAAACAAAGGGATGGGCATCTGCTGTTCCTTGCAGCCAATATCTTTGTGTTTTGTAGCGACTCACAGGGGATAACAAAAAGTGACCTTCCTAATTAATATTCATTAGGTAGGTTGTTCTGTGCAGCTAGCGATTTTGCAACATGGCCGGTTTGTAAATATGTTGCATTGCAAAATCAGAGACTGATCACAAAAGCCGGTGCACAATTTGCAACCACTTTTTATGACCTGTATCTTCATAAATCAGCCCTAATAGCCAACTTACAAGCCTCATTATACAAAGTGCTACTGGTCAGTTAGCTAGTCATAGCTGGAGGTGTCACACCTTCTTCATCCCAGTCAGTATATTTTGTATGTATATGCCTCCCGAGACAGGCATCTGTCTGAACCCCGCCACAAAATGAAAAAAGGGACAACTCAGTCTCTGTACCCAATTCTGCCTTTTTTGAGCCCTATCAACTCAGTGTTCTACCTTCAACAACACAGAGAGCCATAAACCAGCTGATACCATAAACATGGAGGAGAAAGGCTGTATGGGAATAATGTAATCACTGGTAAGTAATCAACGCATTACATCTCCATCCTGTTCCTTGAAATGCAATGATTATGAAAGCCTACTTTACTTCACCTCCCAGTGCCACATTAGATATTAAAGAGGTGTAAAGATGTGAACCTGCGTGACGCTATATTGATAAATGATTCTTGTGTTCATCGGGGAAGACAGCCTCCTTGAGTCCAATCCATACCTATTCAGTTCCCCACTCCAGCTTAGTGGTAGGTTGTGAATTTTTAAAGTGGTGATGGCCTTCTCTCACCACGAGGGTCAGGGTGATAGTTACTCATTATGCACTGGCAAGCTAGGGAGGGCGGAGCCCTGACAGGCACATGAACAAGCTATCATCTCTCCTACCAATAACTGACAGCAATAAACGTTAATGGCAAGGCACAGGAAGCCACTTTTGAAATCTTCAACAGTGAAGCAGTCTGAAATTCTGTTCAAGAAGTGGATATAACCTTGGTTTCTGTGCCATCATCAAAGCCTGACATCTCATGATCTGTCAGTTCCTAACACTTGCATGTGATTTCACAGAATAGCAATTTAGTAGAATACAATTACTGCAAAACCATTTCACCTAAACTGTTTAATAGAAATGTTCACGATCAATCGCATTTGCCATTTGATACAAAATAAACTAAAGTGCATGTGTGAATTGCACTTTCACGTTGAAGGATATCTTGGCACTAAAATAACCGATGTTTATTGTTAAACAAGTCTGTGGGACTCATTTTACTGACCTCAGAAGTACAAAAGTCTTAGTGGACCTGCAGGGATTGAAAACAAATTCATAGAATGCCTTTTTCGAAATTACCTTTTGTGTGTTTCATTTTTAAGATGAGAATTCCAGTGACATCGAAAATGAATTCTCTCTGTCGTTTTTTTTAAAGGTTTATATAGATCCTGTATCCATACACCCCTATATATCTCTGTTTGTGTATATTCTTTAATTCTACACCCCCACTATAGCTTTCTGTGTGTGTAGGGTGTGCTTTTATTGCACAAAATTAAGTTGTATCAAACCATATTTCGTAGCGAACCGTGAAATATGGGAAATATTTCATGACTGTCTGCAAAAATATGGATTCATCATCCTAATGGCAGCCCCCTAACCACTCTGCAAAGCTTCAACATTGTCAAAGGTACAAGAGCTATGTGGCATGGAGGCGCAAAATACTTGCCAAGCGTATCTAAATTGTGCAGTAAAAAATAATTTTGGTAACCTGTAAGTATTAGGTAACCACCATAGTTACTAAATTGCCTTATCCACTGACCTTCATCATTGCACATGTTTTGTATTAACCAATGATTCAAGAAATATAAACAAACCCTTGATACTCGAATTCCAGTCAGTGTCCACTGCTAGCTGGACTTTGATGATAACAGCCAGTTACTGTTATCTACTCCAAAAGTAAAACTATAAAATAATAAACAAACCAATACATTGCATGAGGAGTTCCATGTGTATTATGGTCTTATACTGCTGTCTCAGGGTTCTGGTGACATTTACAAACGACTTGGCATTTGGATTCATGGTTTATGATATCCACAGAGCCCTTTGAGGACCATATTGAACCACATTACACAGTTATCATCAGGAACAAAGATTTAAGAGATGGGTCCTTTCAGGAACCATCCTCCAGATTTTCAAACAAGAGCCTTTGTGATACAGATACCAGTAAGAGAAGATCCCTTGATGAAGTTGGAGAATTTTCCACTGGCCATCTACATGTGAGCCTCTTAAAAACATCCAATAAACACCTTCAGTTCCCAGATCTACTCAATGTTTCTGAAAGATTTTGTTGGAGAGCCACTGGACGCTCATGGTTGATTTGCTTGTTCCATCACAAACCTGTTCTGCAGAAGGTAAAACATAGAGACCAATACATATTCTTAGTGTTGCACGTTATAAAACCCATACCATGACTTTAATGACAATCATTGGCAGTCGTAGGTTTTTCGAAAGGGTAGAACAATAAGAAGCCAACCAACTAGATAAGCTTTGTTTTTGAAATTCTTTCTGCTCACTCTCAATCCTGATAGATGCTCAGATTGGGACTGGAAAGTGAAGATGGCAAAGTTTCACTGGGGTTGGCAGTTCGGGCTGGTCTGTTCCCATGGGGACCAGGGTCAAGACTTATTTGCATATGGCTGGGTCCAAACTGGGGTGATGTGGCAAGCAAAATAACGATGGATTAAACTCAGAGCTGTGACTGGGAATGAGTGTTTGAAAACTTTAAACACTCCGTCCGTCATTTTATTTTGTGATGTTTCCATTATGATTACCTGGAAACATCTCTCCAATTCTGAGCCAAACCATGGGATGGGCATAAACATTGAAAGGTAATAGTATATGATCCAGGAAATGGCATGTTAATGCATCCGTGCTCCTAGCTCCCAAATATTTGAACTAACATAGCCAGAATATTCTCTCCTGAACCACTGTGATTAGGTTCAGAAGAGGAGATTGTGCAAAATGGTGTGCTCACAGCAGCCACACAGAAAGTCTGTCCATTTTGTATCTATCACTGAAATAATAAGTACAGAGATAGCTGACCTAGATAAAGCTGGTCCATGCCTCAATGGAAATTACAGCCTCCTAAAAAATCAACAGAACGCAAGTAGGGGGGATGCATGAAGGACTCTGGACACAGGCTCCTAGTCCCCAACTCACCTTTGGTTGCAACACTCACTACATCTCCCTGAATTCAAAGCCAGGTCCTGTCTGAGACAGATATCCCATTAAGTTCACTTGATGGTGATCCCTCAAGGGAGCAGCAGCCCTCCCCTCCTGAAGAAGACTGAAGAGTGGTTTGAATGCAGGCCTCTGTGAACTGAAATCCTGGGTTGATTCAAAGTACGTTTTTTCAGCTTGATCAGGAACCCATGCTATGTCGGAACCAATCTGACTCCTATCCTGTCCTCCAAGGTTTGTGTCCTGGATGAAGAGTGTATCAACCTGCCCTCCTAGTGTAGGGACCTTCTTGAAGACTCTGAGCCTGATTTAGATACTGTCAGAGGGGAATACTCTGTCACAAACATGACGGATATCCCATCCTCCATATTACTATCCCATTATCGTGTATGGGGATCGTAATATGGCAAATGGGATATCTGTCATGCTTGTGACGGAGTATTCCATCCACCAGGATCTAAATCAGGCCCTCTGTGAGCAAATATCAGTCCTTCTTGTAAGTGTTAGTAATACCCCATAAAGATTAACCACAGAACGGTGATCAGATTCACAAGTTGAGACATGGTGATAAGGGTACGCCAGATCCAAGGGCACCATGGATTCCTGTGAAAAAGGAATGCAACAATTTTGTGGACATCTGTGTACTATTGGATTGCTGTCACAAAACCACTGGCACTCTGAAGTTAATTATGAGCAGAGATGACTCATTTACCTACCTGGCGGTGGTGATCTTGGGTCCTGCCTCAGCAACTCTACAACCCTTCCCTCCAGAGTCAAATCTGTGTCACCACGAAGTACCCACAGCATGCAGTTAGTGGCATAAGGAGGGAGCTGTCACCCAAGGTACTATTCTACATGATGCTAGACCGTCACATGGCTCAGGAGACAGTAAGCTGTAGCCAGAAGCTCCCTACATCCCAAACCCTTACTTGGCCTGCCATCCGCTTGCTGCAGACTAGAATCTGGAGTTAACAGACTATGGTCCTCATTACAACCCTGGTGGTGAGTGATAAAGTGGCAGTAATACCGCAAACAGGCTGGTGGTAAGTACTGCCAAATTATGACCATGCCAGTGATAATGCCCATAGACAGCCAATGTACCACACCAACCACCAGGGCGGAAACAACACTCACCACTGCAGTAGCCGCCAACAACTAGGCAGCAGATAAGGTACCGCCCACCATATTAAGACACTGCAAACCTCCACCTTTTCTGGGACGGTACCAACACCAACAAAAGCCTGGCAGGAACAGAGCCCAGAAGTGAAAGGAATCACCATTGGAAACACAGGGAAGAACTATGCCGCCATGGAACCCGAACTGCAAGTCTTCCCAATGATCGTCTACGTAATGCTCCACCTGGAACACCAACGCTGATGAAGACGACGATGGTGAGTACAGCCACCTAGCACACAAGGGAGGAAAATGACAGTGACACACACCAGACACACACACCATTCACATAACCAGCTGCACACGTAAACCAATGGCACAGGACACACGGCATAATAAAACACGGACCAGATTGCTGAAGTACTGACAATGTATTAGTATAGCAAAACACACCACACAAACCAAATATATTTACAGATGTTCATAAAGGGCCAATGCCAGTCCAAAGTCATAAGGGCACACATGGCCACAGGGCAAAGTCCAAGGTCCAACCTGTATACTGACACATCCGGAGAGAACACTGCAGGGTCATCATTTTGCAAGTCGGTAGGCACCTCAGGGGGATGGGGTGGAGGGCCACCTTAGCCGAATATGGGATCTTCCCCACTGGTTCTGGAGGGGGGCCCATGCCCATTGCTCTGTCCTGGGCGTGCAAGGCCACAGTCTCTCAAGTGGGTTACTTTCCCTCTGGTTCTGGAGGGGGCAACATGCCAATTGATCTGTCCTGGGGAGTGCAAAGCCACAGTCTCTCTGGTGCGTGACTTCCCCACTGGTTCTGGAGGGGGCAACATGCCCATTGCTCTGTCCTGGGGAGTGCAAGGCCACAGTCTTTCAGGTAGGTGACTTTCCCACTGGTCCTGGAGGGGGTAACATGCACATTGCTCTGTTCTGGGGAATGCAAGGTCACAGTCTCTCAGGTGGGTGACCTCAGGTGGGGTGGAGGGCCACCTTAGCCGAATATGGGATCTTCCTCACTGGTTCTGGAGGGAGGCCCATGCCCATTGCTCTGTCCTGGGCGTGCAAGGCCACAGTCTCTCAAGTGGGTTACTTTCCCTCTGGTTCTGGAATGGGAAACATGCCCATTGCGCTGTCCTGGGGAGCGCAAGGCCACAGTCTCTGGAGTGGGTGACTTACCACTGGTTCTGGAGGGGGCAACATGCACATTGCTCTGTTCTGGGGAATGCAAGGTCACAGTCTCTCAGGTGGGTGACTTCAGGTGGGGTGGAGGGCCACCTTAGCCGAATATGGGATCTTCCTCACTCTTTCTGGAGGGGGGCCCATGCCCATTGCTCTGTCCTGGGCGTGCAAGGCCACAGTCTCTCAAGTGGGTTACTTTCCCTCTGGTTCTGGAGTGGGAAACATGCCCATTGCGCTGTCCTGGGGAGCGCAAGGCCACAGTCTCTGGAGTGGGTGACTTACCACTGGTTCTGGAGGGGGCAACATGCCCATTGCTCTGTCCTGGGGAGTTCAAGGACACAGCCTCTGGAGTGGGTGACTTTCTCACTGGTTCTGGAGGGGGCAACGCACACATCAGGCCCTGGAGTGTGGCCTACATGGTGTTCGCTGTGGGGACAGCTGCAGTGTGGAGCACTGTCTGATGGCTGCGCTGTGGTGATGAATGCAGGAGCCTCTTGGGCAGCCTCTGCACTGTATGATTGCTGCACTGTGGTGGTGGATGGAGGAGCCTCCTGGACAGCCTCTGCACTGTCTGATGGCTGCAGTGTGGTGGTGGATGGAGGAGCCTCCTGGGCAGCCCCTGCACTTTCTGATGGCTGCACTTCCTCAGCTGGTGGTGGTGGCCCCGTGACAGCTGGTTGTGGTGGAGGTGTCAGCCTGACAGCCTCCGCTGGCGTAGAGTGCTTCATCTCCTCCAGTACATGAGACGTGAATCCCTTACCCTTCCTGGCAGGGGTGGATGGGCTCTTCCCCTTTCTGCCTGATGGTGCAGGCTCCTTCCCCATTTTTCCTGGTGCTGCTGGCTCCTTCCCCTTCTTTCCAGGTGGTGCAGGCTCCTTCACCTTATTTCCAGGTGGTGCAGGCTCCTTCACCTTCTTTCCTGGTGGTGCTGGCTCCTTCCCCTTGTTTCCAGGTGGTGCAGGCCCCTTCCCCTTCTTTCCTAGTGGTGCTGGCTTCTTCCCCTTCTTCGATGGAGGTGTGGTATCCTTACCACCATGAGTAGGTGGTGCTACCACTGTCCCCCTGGACTGTTTGGCTGAGGTGCTGGGCTGTGTCCTTGGTACCCTGCCCACACAGGCAGGACAGGGGGAGGGGCAGTATGCTGATGTGTGGTGGATGGCTGTTGGGTGTGTGAATGCTTGCGTTTGTGTCCTTTAGGGGGGGGGGGGCAGACAGGGTGGGAGAGGACAGAGGGGACACATGTATGGCTGTTGTGGATGTGTCTGCAGTGAGGTGTGTGTTCTGCTTGGTGTGGTGATGCTGGTAGTGGATGTTGATGCATTGCATGCAGGTGTGAGTGTGGACATGACTGGGAGGGAGGTGATGGAGGAGGAGGAGATAGTGGAGGCAGTGGATGTTGTAGTGTCTGCAACTGTATGGTGTTTGCGTGAGTGCTTGTGGGCTGAAGTGTGGTGTTTGTGTTTGCCTGTGCCACTCTTGGGTGTTGTCTTGTGTGCATGCTTGTCTGTATGTGTACCTGGAATGGGTTGGGGATGAGGAGAATGGGACTGGGAAGTGGTAGTTGGAGGGGGATGGTAGAAACAGGGACAATGGCTGCCATCAGAGAGGAGACCAGAGCCTGAATCGATCTCTGTTGGGCCGCCAATCCACTGTGAATGCCCTTCAGGAATGCACTACCTTGCTGCATCTGGGATGCCAGCCCCTGGATGGCATTCAAAATGGTTGACTGCACTACAGAGATGGATCTCAGGAGGTCAATAGCCTCCTCACTCAGGGCAGCAGGGCTCACTGGGGCAGGGCCTGAGGTGCCTGGAGTGAAGGTGATGCCCACCCTCCTGGGTGAGCGGGCACAGGCAACTCGCTGAGGTGCTACTGGGTGGGCAGTGCTGTTACGGGGGTGGCGGCTGTACTTGCAACTGGGGTGGTCACAGAGGTATCCGCCACAACCAGGGAGCTCCCATCGGAAGAGATATCAGAGTCTGTGTTGTCTCCTCCAGTCTCTGCCGTGGTGCTTCCCTCGCCCTCCAACCCACTGGTTCCCTCAGCATTGGTGGACTCTGCCTCCAGGGTCCTGTGGGATTCAGCTCCCTCTGTCATCGCTGCCCTTGCTCCTCCGCCAGACGATGCTAATGCACACAAGGACAGGATGACAAAACAAGAAAGGGGGGGTAGACAAAGGATACACTTGGTCAATGACTGCACCAACAACACCATTGGCATGCACATTACAGTCACACACAGGGAACAGGCTTAAGCACTATGTATTGCACTACCAGGGATATGGCTAGTCACTAAGGCAAGATGAGAACCACACACCGCCAACTGCAGCACACCTGGGACCCACGATGCCCTGCCTGAAATGGACTACTAACAAGCTGGGTTACCTGTATTTGCCATGCAACCATTACCCTTCAGTTGACCCACGCTGCAGTGTCTGTCCTGGCCTTTGGGGCACCCACTAACATGCATCCACCACCCGGATACCACCCAAGCAGCCAAAATATGTAATGAAACCCATTGTACTCACCCCCTTGTGGCTGCTGTGATTCCCTCAAGTGCCCATCCAGCTCAGGGTATGCCACCGCCAGTATGCGGGCCATCAGGGGGGTCAGGGTCCGATGGGCACCCCTTTGTCATTAGGAGGCCATCCCACGCTGGGCCTCCGCTGTCTTCCGAGCCCAGCATCTCAGGTCCTCCCACCGTTTCCGTCAGTGGGTGCTCCGCCTGCCATAGAGCCCCAGGGTCCGCACGTCCTTGGCAATGGCACACCTTAATCCCTTCTTTTGATGGACGGTGACCTGAAGAGGTAATACAGACAGGAGAACTCCATCAAACAAACAGTCCAGCCGTTCACACACATGGCCCACCTTACCCAATTCCATCACCATTGGCACACACATAGGCCAACTCACAACATCTACACCGCCAACAGACAATCCCCCCACCCACCCTTACACAGTGCCTTCACACACATCTCCATGCATCCATGCCACATGCATCGTGACCAAAGTGTACTCACCTGTTGGTCTGGAGGCCCCTACAGCTGTCCGTATTGGGGTAGGACCCCATCCACCAGTCGCTTCAACTCTTCCGAAGTGAAGGCTGGGGCTCTTTCCCCAGTCACACGGGCCATGGTAGGTTCCAGACACAGGTCACAGCAGCACACACAGTGTAGGTCTTCTCCTGTTGATGGTCAGGAATCAAGTGAGGAATCCGATATAAAATGGTGGTCACGTCCGTGGCGGTGTACACCGTCACTGCCGGCGTACATCCCCATTGGCTACTGTACTCCATAGAGCCCAATATTATCCAATGAGGAATTGCATGGCGGTGCAAGACCGCCTACCGCCATGACGCCCAACATCAGCGGAATTACCTCACTTCCACCTGTCCCTCCATACAGGACAGGCGGTTGCCATTTCAGGGGGGGGAAACTGGCCTATCAACAATTACTGCGTCACAGGTTAAATAGGAACATACTTTGACATTTACACTGTCCCAATACATAAGTGCACCATGTGGACTGATGTTGTGGTTTGGTTGTTCAAATTGTAACAGCCTACTCACTCTTGTGTCCTTTAGATACCTACCGCTGCGGATGAATAGGAGGTGGAGACATACCCCCGTGTATAGACCCCTGGTGGCTATACTGGAGGGCAGGCACATTATACTCACCCATAGACAGGACCGGGCCACAATCACAGAGCTGTGTGCCCATTTAGAGCCTGACCTGATCTTATCTATCCGTCATCCGGCTGGGATCCCCCCACTTGTTCAAGTGCTACCAATGTTCTATTTCCTGGCCACAGGTTCTTTCCTAGTGACAGTGGGCTTGTCAGCAGGAATGTTACAGCCAGTGTTCTCAATCGTGCTGGCAAGAGTGTTGTCTGGCCTGGTAAAACAGATGTGCAGCTACATAGCTTTCCCCCAGGTGGAAGATTTGGCCACTGTGAAGGCTGGATTCTATGCAAAGGGACATATCCCCAATATTATTGGGGTGACCTACGGGACACATATTGCATTTGTCCCCCGTCCACATACCTCACCCCTGCCAGAATGAACAGGTGTACAGGAATCGTAAGAGTTTCCACTCCATGAATATGCAGATGGTGTGCCTGGCGGACCAGTACATTTCCCACGTCAATGCTAAGTATCCTGGGTTGTGCATGATGCCTTTGTTCTGAGGAATAGCATCATCCCAAATGTAATGGCCCAACTACAGAGGCACAGGGTGTGGCTAATAGGTGAGCCTTGGTCCCCTCCAGTGTATGTTAGTGTATGCCTCTGGTGTTAACCTCATAGGATAGTGTGTGGCTAAATGGTGTCCCTCAATACCTGCAGGTGACTCTCGCTACCCAAAACTATTGCGGCTGCTGACCCCTGTGAGGAATGCCAGGACAAGGGCTGAAGAACGTTATAATGAAGCACATGGGTGAACCAGAAGGATCATCGAGAGAACCTTCGGCCTCCTGAAGGCCATGTTCAGGTGCCACCATCTGACAGGTGAATCCCTGTGCTACTCACCCGAGAGGGTCTACCAGATAGTAGTGGCATGCTGCATGTTGCACAATCTGGCCCTCAGACGCCATGTACCTTTTCTGCAGGAGGAGGAGACTGGAAATGCCCCTGTGGCTGCAGTAGACCCTCATGACAGTGAGGATGAAGAGGCTGAAGATGAAGATGAGGATGAGGACAACAGAACCACAGTTATCCGTCATTACTTCCAATGACACATAGGTGAGTCAGTTCAACTTCACATTTCTATGACTATTGGTTTATTCTGTGTGGCTGTGGCATGATGGCATTATTCACTTTTTACCCCTACTTACTGTCACCTATGGATTATCATCTTACAGATGTTGGTGCAATGACAACTGCGTACTGATGTGCTGACTACAGCCAGCTACAGTTTATTATTTCTATGCCCTCGCACTGTACAGTTCATGTGCAAGTAATGTAACTGTTTCTATTAATACACTGCTTCAACACATGACATGCAAGTATTTGAGTTGTGTTCACGGGTGTTGATTGTAGTGCTAGGAAATTAAGGGGAAAGTGCAATGGAATGGGGTGATGATGGAGGAAAGTCCAGGGTATTGTTCCAGTCTGTTTGTAGCACAGGTGCAGTGTCCAAGTGGTCATAGGAAGGGGAGCAAAGGCAGTTTAAGGTGGACAAGGTGACTGCGTGGGACACAAGAGGGACAATCAGGAGAGTCTCATTTCCTGGCGGTGGTCTTGGCAATTGTCTCTTGCTTCTGTCAGGGTCGCAGGGAATGTTTGCGTGGTCGTTCACCTTCTGCAGGGGAGGGGTGCTGGTGGCCTGTGGGTCCTGTGGCGGGGCCTCCTGGCCACTAGCGGCAGCAGAAGTGGGGGGCTGTTCAGTTGACTGGCTAGTGGCAGGGTCCCGCTGGTGTGCTGTTGCCTGCCTCATGATGTTGAACATATTTACCAGCACCCCTGCTATGTAGATCATGGTGGTGTTGATGGCCTGCAAGTCCTCCCTGATCCCCTGATACTGTCCCTCCTGCAGCCGCCTGTTCTCCTGCACGTTCTCAAGGACCTGGCCCATGGTATCTTGGGAATGTTGGTAGGCTCCTAGGATCTCAGAGAGTACCTCCTGGAGAGTCGGTTCCCTGGTCCTGTCCTCCCCCGGTGCACAGCAGTCCTCCCAGTGTCCCTGTTGCCTGTGCCTCTGTCCCCTGAATGGTGTGCCCACTGTCACTGACCCCAGGTCCCTGATTGTCTTGGGTATAAGGTGTGGCGTGGGGTCCCTGCTCTTTCCAAGTGACAGTGCACACGGCACACTGCTGATTGTCCTGGGGACAGAGGTGTTGGTACGCTGGGTGGGTGCTGTGGTGTTGGATCCTGATGGGGAGGCTCTGTGGTGGCCTGTGAGTGGGCTTGGGTAAACGGCTGTCCAGTGGTCCCTGAAGGGCCAGGTAGGTCATCCAGATCCTGAAGTCCAGAGTTTACGGTCATCACTTGGGGCATCTTCTGTTGGAGGACTGGATAGTCGTGGCACCTCCTCTCCACTGACATTGGCTGGGGCACCTGTGGGGATGTAAGTGATGTATTATGCTTCATGTATGAGACATATTGTACATCCCTGCCTTGCCCTCTATCGTTGGTGTTGCCCTGCCACCTTTTGCTTGTATATGGTGATGTATTGTGGGAATGTTAGTTTCCCTATGCTGTGCATGCTTTAGTGATGGGTGTCCATGCAGGGCTGGGAGGGGTGTCCATGCATTTGTATAGCATGCAGGGCCTGGCATTGTGGTTAGTCAAATGTGTAGGTGCAGTGTGTGAGATGGAGTGGAGTGATGGGAGTGAGGTTGAGGGGGTGTGGTGGCATGCAGGTATGGGGTGATAAGTGTTAAATGTTGACTTACCAGTGTCCAGTCCTCCGGCTACTCCAGTGAGTCCCTCAGGATACAGTATTGCCAGTACCTGCTCCTCCCATGCTGTGAGCTGTGGGGGAGGAGGTGGGGGTCGATCGCCAGTCCTCTGTATGGCGAGCTGGTGCCTTGCTGCTATGGAACATACCTTCCCCCGTAGGTCGTTCCACCTCTTCCTGATGTCGTCCCTTGTTCTTGGGTGCTGTCTCACGACGTTGACAGTGTCCACGATTCTCCGCCATAGCTCCATCTTCCTTGCAATGGATATCTGCTGTACCTGTGCTCCAAGCAGCTGTGGCTCTACCCTGACAATTTCCTCCACCATGACCCTTATCTCCTCCTCAGTGAAACGGGGGTGCCTTTGTGGTGCCATGGGTGTTGTGTGGTGTGTGTTGGTGAGAGTGTGTTGAGTAATGTGGTGGGGTGTGCGATGTGGAGTGCGTGAGGGATGTATGGGTGTGAGTGGTGTGTGTGTCTAGTTGTCTCTGTGCTGTTCGTGTCAATCTCCTGGCAGTAATTGTTGTTGGTAAAGGGTTTTGGGTAATGTGGATGTGTGTTTTATAGTGGTGTGGGTGTGGTGTGTGTATGAGTGTCAGGTGTGTGTTTTTCGTATTGGCCAATGTAGGGTTGTTTTGTATATGGTTGTCCATTCTGAGCACAGCAATATGTACCGCCGTTGAATGTCCGCCGTGGTGATTTGTGGGTCATAATGTGAGGGGTGTTGTTTTGTTGGAGTAATGGTATGGGTTTTGGGACTGCCAGTTTAGCACTGACCTTTGGTCTGGAGGATTTGTGTATGTGCTGTATTCTGTCGGATTGGTGTGTGTGTGTCATGATATGGTGAACGGATATTCCCCACCACGGCGGTATGTTGGGGGGCGTCAGCGTGGCAGTAGGCGACATTTACCACCAATATCATAATGAGGGCCCATGTTTTCTGGAGACCGGAGTATACAGTCAGGAACACTCGCAGGCAGATAAGGGTGCTTCAGACTCTATGCCTCCCAGGATCTACCTCTCTTTGAATGATCTTTTGGTGAATTTTTCTATGCAAGAAGGTGGTTACCTCTGGGCTGGGTTCAGCTGCCATAAAGGCGTAGGGTCATAGGCTTTCTTCCCCTAACCCAGTCAAAACCTCCACTTTTGGCAGTGACTGTTTGCTTTCACTGCTGCCTCACAGACACACACTGTGCATGAAAGATTGTGGTGTCAGTAAATGCACCCACATTTTTGTCCAATGAGTAGAGAGAGAGCATCAAATCAGTTTACCAGAATTCTCCTTCTGGGCATGCAGGCACTCCAAACACCCATTGGGTGAACCAGGCTTGGAAAAGGGCTGAACTGGTTTCCATTGTAACTTTCTCAGTGGGAATTGACGTGGCAGTGAGTCCACACCCACTGTGAAGTCATCTAGGGATACCAAACCTTAAAGACTTGTATAGCGAAAACAGCCAAGCTCTGTCAAGATTGTTTAGGTGGCAGGTGTACCCATGAGGCTGAAAGTATCCACTGATCCGAAAAGCTTCACCAGCCTGAAATGGAAGCTAGGGTTTGGGTCAACCACTTTTTTACATGTCCTTAGACCTTATGGGCTAGCAGGAGGCTCAAACAGTTTGGAAAAAGGGATGGATGCCATCGTCAGTGGTATATAAGTAAAATTCCTGGGATGAGCAGGAACGTCCTCAGGGCTATTCTGGGACAGAAAGGGGCCAAGTAAGGACACTACAAAGGTGCAGGCTCTGTCTGTGACAATGCAGTCTTGCCACTGATGAAGAACCGTTTCTGCAGCTCTGTGACCTAGGCAATTAACTTAATTTGCGGGTGACATCTATTGTTGCGATCTGCAATGAAGATCTTCTGTCATGTGGGATTTGTGTAGGTAATCCTGGAAATCAGGGTCAAGTGTTAGTTTTGTGGGACTGTTTTTTTCTTTGTTTCCTGCTTGTGTTATTGTTTGGCTGTCTTCAATGGGTGCGTGCGGTCGTCCTACCACTGTTTCTCTGGGCATTCAGACACAGAGTTAAAATGTCAGATGCTGTTTGAAGAGGGCTGTTTACTGTTCTTTCTCTGATTTCATTCCCTGAAGACAGTTCATGAAGGGAACACACTTGATGTCTACATCCTCACATCTGCTAGAGATAAAGTCATATAATATTTGACGTTATGCTCACCCATGATTCACACAGCTGTAATTGTGAGGGACACATGTAAAATAGGCGCAAACAGAAAAAATCTAAAACAGGTCCAGCCTGTTACGGTAATGGAGTATGTGTATTTTAAACATCATACCCGTAACATTAGTAGGAACTTGATACAATTTGAAGTACTGTTTACAACGAAGGTTCACAGTTCATGAGAAGAAAACTTTAAAGGGTCTCCAGATGGAGTTATTCCCAATTCCAAAACCCTGATCGGGGCAGCGTCAGAATCCGATGTTTGAACAATGGAGCAGCAGCCCTGGGTACATTTTGAGGATGGTGCCATATTTCTGGATGCTTGCTCCAGGGGAGGTGAACCAGCTCTTGGCCAAAGTGGATTGGCTGACATCTCTACACCATGTGTGAGTGCATGACTGGTGGATAGTGCGGAGCCACTGCTCTTAGATGTGTTGCACGCTAAACAGTCACCTGAGAAGGATTCAACAGCTAAAAAGGCAGATGTCTTATCTTAGTTTTTTCTCTAAGTGTGTGTGGTTTTACTACTACCCCACATCAGGAAAATCAGTAGTCTGCTCTCATATTGGTGATACTATCTTTTAAATTAGAGCTTTGTTTGCTAAGAAGGCGAATATCAGTATCTACAAGACAATGGAACAATCAGCTGAGAGATGCTTGGAGTGTTTACAAAATTGGAGCAAGTCACCTCATGGGTGACAATGATTGTATCTTTAATGGGGGGCAGTTGGCAAAGGTATGCTGGGCTATAATAAAAATGGATCTGTCTGCAGAGTTGATATGAGAATTAGATTAAGGATATGGCAGTCAGCAGGGGCTTATAATTAGAAAGCGGACAGTCCATGGAGGGATGCTGCCTAAGCATTATAGGAATGTGGAACAGTGCTGAGAGAGGCCAGAGCAAGGGCATTAGTAGCGAAGTAGAGACCCTGCGAGAGAGAACACCGAAAGCGGGCCCCTGGGGTTACTGGGACATGATCGACGCAGAGGGGGTAGACTCTGGGCTGGGACCTGAAGAGGGACACAGATCACTGGATACCCCCTGTGACACATTGTAAGCCCGCTAACACAGAGGGACTGGGGATGAGAGCTGAGACTGTGTGCAGTGTGAGCAGGAGCAGCGATGAGGCACGCATGGGGCAGAGTGGGGGGGACCCTAACCCCCCTGAAACTGACACCACTCCCCTGCTGTGCTGCATGCTGGGCTCTGCTGGGAGAACCCACTGCCAGAGAACACCGAAATCAAATTGCCAAGAGTCCTCCCTAACTGAACTGCACATACATAATTTATTGCGATACACTAGCCTTGGTCAGTATGGGCAAAATGAAAAAGAGGGAGGGGATGGACTACAGGGGGCTGAGCATCGAGTGATGAACGCACAAGATCGCATTATATGAGGATGATATGGTGCCCTTCCTCCACAATGCTAATCCAGAGTTGAAGGGTGCGATAGAGTTGCTTGGGAAATTTGGGGACCTTTCTGGATTGCGCATTAGTTGGTAGAAATCCTACATCTTTCCGTTGCGGAAGGACACTCCTCCAGTAGAGGACATGCGAGGACTCTCAAGGATGGCATCCACTTTTCGATATCTCGAAGTTCAACTATACCACGAGCCTGATGATCTACTAGAGGGCCATGGGGGACATGCGATTCAGAAACTAACATTGGACGCACTGTTTTGGAGGTCGCTTCCCTTATCGGTGGCGGGCGGGTTGCCCTGATCTAAATGGTGGCCCTGCCTAGATTAACCTACTTCTTTACCACCCTGTCAGTATATCTTCCTGGCTTCCGATGATGGGAGATTAACTCAATACTGATCGGGCTAATTTGGGGCCCAGGCATACGCAGAGTGGCTCTTGCTAAACTCCAATGCCCCACCAATTCCAGTGCCCCACCAATATGGAGGGTTAGCAGCACCTGATGTGGAACTTTATTACTTGGCGAGCCAGCTACAATGGCTTGCACAATGGATGCATGTGGAGACACCATATCAAGGAGAGGGGCAACTAACGGGGGCACCTGATAATAGAATGCTTCGGCTCCTACTAAACACTAGGGGCCGACACCCTGCAAACCCGCCGGAGATGCGGATTATGCAAAGCTGCATTCATGTGAATGCGGCCAGGCCTGCACCCCTATAGCAACCCAACCCTGTGCTGCACATGGAGTTCGGCCATGCGCAGTGGGGGTTGCCCACAGTTCCACGTGCCCCCCTCCCCTGGCCAATTTTGGTCCCAGGGACCCCATCCCCTGGGGCCCGGGCCTCCTAAAATTTATTTCTTTGGGGATGGGGGTTGGCCTCTCCCCAGGCCGATCTCGGCCCCAGGTACTGCATCACCCAGGACCTGGACCTCTCCATCTCTGTGAAAGCAGTTTCTGCTGTTTCCCTGCCTGCATCTCCACTGGCGGGGAAACAGAGAAACCTCCACTAGCATGCGTTTGACAGCTCTCACTTCATCCAAGCAAAGCGTTTGCTGTGACTTGGTGAGAGCTGTCAAAGCTCCTGGTAAGTCACAGCAAACAGCTATGTCACGGGGGTGAACACCCTGGGACATAGCAGGAGCCGGCTCTCAGGAGGTGGCTGTCCCAAGGCCATCAGTGGCTCCACGAGGGGGGTACGGCCCCCCTTCAACATTTCAAGTAGTCCCAGGGAGATGGTGGTTCCCGGGGCAGTGGTTCCGCAATGGACCCCCTATTATATTTTCATTCAGTCCCTCGGAGGTGCCGTTCCCCAGGGCTGTGGGGGTGCTGAGTGCCCCCTACCACATTAATTATGTTTAAAGCCCCATGGAGGCGGCAGTCCTCAGGGATATCTATGCACCCCCTCTGCATTACACATATTTAAATCCCCAGGAAGGTAGAGGTCCCTGGGGCTGCGCATGCGCCTGGTGGCCCCCCACATTTAGTAAATTTGAAGTGGCGGTCCCTGGGCCTGCAAGGGACTGCGCTGTCCCCGCATTACATTTATTTAAAGCCCTGGGGAAGTGGTGGTCCCTTGGGCTGCCGGGGGCACGCACCCCCCTACATTACATTTATTTACCACTCTGGGGAGGTGGCAGTCCCCGGTGCTGCGGGAGGGCAGCGCCGCCTCCTGCATCAGTTTTATTTAAGACCCTGGGGAGGTGGCTGTTGGGGTTGGGCTTGGCGGCCCCCTTGCATGCTTTTTATTGAAAGCCCTGGGGAGATGGTGGTCCGTGGGGCTGCGGGGGGGATGGGTGCCCCCTGTATTCTTTTTATTGAAAGCCCTGGGGAGGTTGCCGTCCCTGTGCCCGTGGGCCTGTGGGGGTCCAAGCGCCCCCCCCCGCATTTAATTAAACACTAGCCCCAGGGATGTGGCGGTCCCTAGGGCTGCAGGAGGACCAGAGGCCAGAGGGGTACCATTCAAAATGTAAATGCCCCTGGGACAGACCCACCCGGGGGCTATATTTAAAAGCTTGTTAATTTTCGGCAGATCCCCGGATCCGTCGCGTCTCCGGATGAAATTTTTTTAAAAAAAGCTTTTTTGCTCAGAGGGCCCCAGAGCTGAGGGGTCTGGGTGTCCCTACCCTGGACCCCTTTCTTTTTTTGTACGTTTTTTTTTCTGGGACTCAGCTGAAGCCGAATCCTACCATGGTTTCCTTCTTGAAGTGTTGGTAGCCAATCAGATCTCAGAACGCGATCCGGAGGGTTCACGGAGCCCTTACGTGCCTATATATACAGGTTTTATAAAAAAAATATATATATATATATATATATATATATATATATATATATATATATATATATATGAGTAAAATTTCTTTTATAGGGTTTAGGGTCGGTATGGGTTTTTGCATGATAAGTGGCTTTTTTAGGGTTTAGGGTGGGTATGGGTTTTTGGGTTGTAAGGGTAATTTTAGGTTTAGGTTGGATATGGGTTTTTGGGCAGCAAGGGAAATTATAGGGCTTTGGATGGATAGGGGTTTTTAGTGGTGAGGAAACGTTTATGGTGGGTATGGGTTTTTGGGTTGTAAGGGGAATTTTAGGGTTAGGGTGAGTATGGGTTTTTGGGCAGCAAAGGAAATTATAGGGCTTAGGGTGGGTATGGGTTTTTAGGTGGCAAGGGTTATTTTAGGGTTGAGTGGGTATGGGTTTTTGGGTGGCAAGGGTTATTATAGGGTTATGGGTGAGTATGGGTTTTTGGGTGGCAAGAGTATTTTTAGGTTTTAAGGTGGGTATGTGTTTTTGGGTGGGAAGGAGGTTTTAGGGTTTAGGGTGTGTATGGGTTTTTGGGTAGTATGGGGTTTTTCGGGTTTAGGTTGGGTGTGGGTTTCTGGGTGGTAAGAGGATTTTAGGCAGAAATGCCTTTCGAGTAGATTTTGTCACTCTTGCAGGCCAGCATACTCAAAGTCAATGAAAGCTGCCTTCTTAAGTTAGTTATCTGCGCCTGTTGCTTTGCTTTATTGTCCTCATTGGCTTCCCAATATTTTAAATCTTCTTTGTTTCAGACTCCTCATTCTGTGTAGAGATACAATGTTACGACTAAAGCATTAGCTTTCTGTAGTACCAAAATGAGTGCATTTAATGAAGCTATTTTTGCTGTTGGATCGCCTTTTGACTTCACGTATATAAGCTTTATTTCAAATTCAAAATCTTTCAACGTCCCCAGTACTGCTGTGCAGGCAGTAGGATACTGCTGTTTTGTGCCTTACACAGTTTGCTCTGTTACATCAAATATAAAAGACAGTGTAACAGTTGCTCAATACCTTTACTGACAGGATGTATGGAATTGCTTGCTGATATTGAAGGAATTCATGTCTTTTAGTGGCATATCAATCATAATAGATCATTGAAAGTCCGCTTTGGCTGACAGCCCATTGCACCCAGCCCACATATGAGCCTCTAGAAATTGGTGGGCTTGCTTTAGTAGCTGTGCTTGAGTGCGTGTTTCAGCAGTGCCTCTGATCTCAGTGCCCCACAATTATCATGCAAATTGTCTGCATAGCATGATTGTATTTGCCTACAGCTGCCTGGTATGCCCTGTGGGCATGCACCTCCCTTCTCGGTGAGATGTGTATTTTGTTTGTGCAGACCATGTCTGGCCAGGCAGTGTTAGTTGTCCTGCATGCACTGCGTCTGTTACTACAGTAGCCTTCTTGAAACAACTTCATTTGAATGTGGATTAGCAGCATCCCAGTTAAGCTGTGTGGGTCATAATGTGCTGGAAGATCTATTATCGCATAATGCGTGAATACCCCTGCTGCATTTGAAACTTCCATTTAGATCCAAGAGTAAAATAACTCAGTGTTAGATACTATGGCGGTTATTCTGACCGCGGCGGGCGGCGGTTGCCGCCCGCCATGCGGTTACCGCCGAATGACCGCACCGCAGTCAAAAGACCGCGCCGGTCATTCCAACTTTCCCGCTGGGCCGGCGGGCGACCGCCAAAAGGCCATCCGCCGGCCCAGCGGGAAAGCCCCTGCAACGAGGAAGCCGGCTCCGAATGGAGCCGGCGGAGTTGCAGGGGTGCGACGGGTGCAGTGGCATCCGTGTGGATGTTAGGGGGCCCCTGCACTGCCCATGCCAGTGGCATGGGCAGTGCAGGGGCCCCCAGGGGCCCCACGACACCCGTTCCCGCCATCCTGGTTCTGGCGGTGGACACCGCCAGAAACAGGCTGGCGGGAAGGGGGTCAGAATCCCCATGGCGGTGCTGCAAGCAGCGCCGCCATGGAGGATTCCCTGGGCCAGGGGAAAACCGGCGGGAAACCGCTGGTTCCCTTTTTCTGATTGCGGCTTTACCGCCGCGGTCAGAATAGCCCAGGAAGCACCGCCAGCCTGTTGGCGGTGCTTCCGCCGCCCTCCGCCATGGCGGTCATGGACCACCAGGGTCGGAATGACCCCCTATGTCTACTCCAACCACCAACACCCCCAGCTAGAGGAAATCCCATAGCTGTCAGATGGGCAGTACGGGCGGGCATACATTCTCTGGTTTCTAGTTTCACCTCCTCCGCTTTTCCTGCCATTGTGTACAACAACTCAAATTTGATTTGGGGAGATCCTTTGTAAGTGTTTGATGCTCAATGTACTTAATTTGGAAAGGGGGGGGGGGCTTTCCTGGTACTAAGGAGGATCATAGAAACCATCAGGCCGTTTCTGGCTAATTTTGTCTACATAACATTTTTTCGGGGTTCCAGGCGCTCAGGGGCCCTCAGTGGTGTAACCCAGTGTTTGGCACCATGTTGTGTTAGCCTACTTTAATTGGGGTTGCCTAGCTACTTCTTCAAATATCCAAAACATAAATACAACCTTTTTTGGAGAAAAGGGAAACTAGCAGGTGTCTCAACATGTAGAAACAGAAAGACATTCACACACAACCACAAAGACACATGTTGGCATACTGTATTAGACACAATGACAAACACAATCATATAGAGGCAGATTCACAGAAACATACACACACCTTCTCCATAAATGAACCCTAGTTACTGAGTTCCTTAACACAGATTTCTCTTTCTCATTCCAGAGTTCAAATGATGTCTCCAGTGTCTACAAAGATATTGCCCTGCTTGTTAACCAAATGGACCAGAAACTGTCTACTACAATTCAAAGAATTTACAGTGAACAAGGTCTTACAGTAGATATTCACATTACATTTTTATATACAGATATGTATATCATGTTTCGGTTTTAAGTGATATGTTGGTTCTGACAATCAACAGGGACTTATGAGGTGCCAAACAGCCCTAAATTAATTCAACTTGCATTTGACACATATTAGTCATATGAATCATAGTTGTTCACATACAAACTACATTGGTTAATGTAAGATATTGAATGTGTCTTTATACGATTCACACATGTTTAATTGGTTTGCATGCACTATATTGCTTGACATACAGGCGAATTGGTTTGAGGAATCAAAATATTGGTTAATGCAAAATTAAACTATTGAAATATCAATAAAGCTCATTGGTTATGTGAGAAAGCATACAGTTCAAGGTGTATGTTTTTTAAACACAACATACTGGTTTGTGTTTCAATAGATTGCAATTTATATCAAGAGAACACTGATGTGTCTATTTAGTTTAGTGGACTGGTGTATGCACAGTAAATACTGGTGTGTGTGACACAATGCCATACTTGCACAATTTATTGGTTTGTAGACATACCCAGTTGGTTTGCCTGAATAATGAATTTGTTCATATGCATAAAGTTGTTGTTCCCATAAATACCATACAGTTGCGCAGGCATAACACACTGGTACGGACATGATATTTTGGCTGAGATGTATAGTACATTGACTTGCCATCATAATGTACTGTTTGTATGCAAAGCACACTGATGCACATGTATATTATACTTTGCAAGAGTAACACATTGGTGTAGATGTTTCATGTATGGGTTTATATTCATAATATATTGGCTCACTTGTACTGGTTTTGTACTATATTGGTTGAAATGTGTAACCTATTGGTTTGAGTATATGCTGGTCTTCAGTCATAATGTACTGATCAACATCCTTAATTGCTTGGTTCAGCTGCATAATGTACTGGTTCACTTCTATAAAACACTGGTTTGTATGTCTAATAATATGCTGCTTTGGATACAGAATGTATGGATTCCCTCTTATAATGTATGTTGTGCTAGAATGTCTTAAAGAATGCTAATCTGTTGATCAGAAACCGCTTCCTGGGGCAAAAAACATTTTGTTACATTTTGTGCAAGGTGGTTTTTAAAGCCTTTATAAAGATGGGATAAGCCTTAAATCTCTTCAATGACCTGTGAAGGGTCTGCTTTCCAAAGAGCTAAATGATAAACAACCCTTATGGACCAATTTGTAATGGGGGATCATCAGATTAGTTTCCGAAGCTGAGTGAATGCAGTATTTCCATACTATTTTCTCGAGGTATGTTTGGCCTATTTTCTCCAAAGCCCGAAAAATCAGGCGTACTGTCATAGACAGAATTCTGTTCTCCACCAGTAGCCAGGAAAGAGCTTTCATGTGGGGAGAGATCCTGGCCTAAGTAGGAAGCCTGAATAAGAGGTGCGCTGCTAAATTCTGAATCACTTGCAGTTGTTTGATCTGTGTCTTACTTATCACCAGGAAAATACTATTACAATAGCTTAACCTAAACGCAACAGGCACATTGAGATTTTATCTGTATGACTTTGGAACAAATGTTTGTCATCGAGGTATGCACCACGGTCTATAATCATTATCGTTGTAGTTCGGGTGGCACCCACCATATATCGGACCATACATGTGTTTATTAGTTCTTAAATCTGTCACCTTAGTTTTATCGGAGTTCACTTTGAGGGTGTGCCTTCCCTTCCATTTAGGTGTTTCCTTCAAGCACGTGTTGAAGGTTATACAGTTTTGTTTTTGATCTCTAAGACTGATCAACAGCATACATCATTAGGTGGAATCAATGGAGTTAGATATATATTAACAAATAGAGCTCTAAGAGGAGCCCTGCAGTACTCCAAGGTTCACAGGAGAGTCCTCTGAAAATGCCTGAGCCGTTTTTATTACTTGGCTGTGGTCAGAAAAATAGGAGGATATTCCCTGCCAACCCCGACCTCTGACACAAATCTCCTTCAGACTAAATAAAGTATGGGAGATGGTGTCGAAGGCTGCTGGTAGATGTAGCACAATCTTCATCCAAAACACTTCTCAGTTCATCTACAATGTGTACTAACCCTGACTCTGTCCTGTGTCTTGGTCTCAAACCCGATTGTTACTGGATCTAGCACAGACTGAGTCAAGAAAATCAGTCGAATTTCTACTTACAAATTTCTCCAATATTTTTACTGATGCTGGTAAACTGTGTATATATTGGTTGCAAAATACACCCTATTGGTTTGAAACCATTACATGATTATTCACATGCTTGATGCTCTACTTAACATGCATATCCTACTGGTTTATTGAATATCACAAGTATTTGCATGTAAACCATGCTTTTTGGCGTACATAATTGTACGGTTCATCTACATAATGTATTGCCGCATTCTTGTAATGTATTGGATTGTATGTGTAATATATTGGTTTAAATGTATACCACATTGGTTTAACAGCATCACTTGCTGATTAGAATGCATGATGTGCTGATTCTAATGCACAACCTGCCGGTTTGTATGTTTACCGTGGTGATAACGTACTGGTAGACATGCTCAATCACATGGTTCCCATAATTTACCACATTGTCTTGCAAGCATGTTATATGTGTTTGTATACAAAATATTATGTTTTCTAAACATCATGCACCGATTTGTGTGCACATCATACATAGACATAATTTTGGTATGGCCTTCACATACTATTTGTTATTTTCCCAATCACACTGGTTAAACAGCAAACACCTTGGTTTGAATGGGGTTTACACTGAAGCCTGTTCTATATGCATTGGTTTGGTCTCGATACACTATGGTTTGACTCCGCAGAGAATGGCGACAATGGAAGCATTCTCTGGAAGTTAAAGGCTCAGTGTTCTAAAGCCCTGGGAGAAACCACTTTCTGTGAAGCTCACAAGAACTTGCTGTTAGCCTCCAGAGAGAAATACCTTGGATCTTTTACTCATGTTATCTGTTCACAACTGCAAGGTTATGTTTCCAAAAGTAACGTTTTACCTCTTAAACTGTTTTGGGCTCCCCCATTCAAAGCGTGATTGTAAAACAGCAATCATTTACATTTTTTTCAAGAGTGTACTAGGTGTTTCCAATGCTTATAACAGTGTTGAATTGAGGTAGACTGACATTGCTGAAGCGGCTACAGAAGGCTTACTCCATCAAAATGTTTATATGTGTGGCTTATAACAGAAGTTGTCAAGCATTTGGGGAAGAGGGCACGAAAACATGACACAGTTGCTGAGTGTGGAAAAGGCAGCTTTATTGGAAACAGGTACACTTACAAATAACAAGCCTTGGCCTGCGCCTTACAAAACTAAAACCTCACTAAACAGCAACGTCACCAATCCAAAATCCTCCCCCCTCCCCTACTATACCCTCCCTCCCCTTTCCTTTTCCTTTGCCCAGATGTAGTTGTCCGTTCCTGTTTCTTTTGTCAAACTCATTTGTTGACCTTATCCATTCTTTAATGCAACCTGACAATCGTCCTTGCCCAGCGTCATAACTGTTAATGTCAGCCTACCTTCCTGTCCGTCTAGTCCGTCTGTTGTCCCCCTTTCCACTACCTCAATAACTGCTAGGGTCCTGTCATATTCGCTATGTGTGCGTAATTCTTTTTGTCATGTAGGACTCACAGTCGCCACCAGAAAAGCCAGCTAGCCCGGCTTTTCCTCCCGCCCCCCCCCCCCCCAACTGCCTCTCAAGGTTCGTTAAGCATAGTTTTCAACATCTCCTTCATATGCAGTAAATAAAGTTCCATCCCCATGAAAGACAAATGGACCCCGTCACCCTGGAAGAATTCTTTGTCCTCAAACCGTAAATCCTTGTGCTCCATAAAAGTGATGCCCCGGCCCATGCAGAACCTCCTCATCTCCTTATTTAATTTTCTCCTGGCCATCTCAATGGCACTGGGCTGCTTAGCCCCCGCCAAACTTGACGCGGTACAAAGCCTGTAAAAACCACATGGCAACCTCGCCACCTCCCTCGAATCTCCTCAAAGTCCTTCTCCATGCTTTTCATTAAATCAAGTCCAGTCGCTTTAACTAAATCATTCTCTCCAGCATGTATAATCAAGATATCAGGACAAAACCCCTGCACCATCAGATTACTCAGACGAGGTAGTAATTCGCACCACCGTAATCCGCCTCTCGCATCCCAACACACATGGTATCGGATCCTGTCCAAACCCAGATTCTCTCCAATGGCAGTTCTGCACGCTTGTCTGTGTGCCCATTTAATAAACGAATGTCCCACCACTCAAATTGAAAGGAAATAAACTTTTAATCCGGGCACCACACCTGTAAGGGAGAAAAAAAGACAAGGGTATAAGTCTTCAGGGGTCACGATCCCTGACTGCAAATATCTTTTAAAGCTATCTCACTTCCATCTCCTCAACCCAGGAGCTCTGCCCAACCCTATCCCTTTCTCCCCACCTCCGTAGCCATCCCAATCCTGAAAGAATGAGTACCAAATTGCTCCCCGTCCTGTCCCAACATAGCCAAACCCTTCCTTATAACTGCTAAAAGTTGATAAGCTGTGACTACCTTGTCATCCTCATGTTGAAAGACCGCTCCTGCCCGGAACGCTGTGTACTGCCACCACTGCTTAACCAGTGCCAAAGGGCAAATAGCGGCCACTGGGTACCGACGCAATCGGACATCCAACCCTCTCCCTACCTGATCCGTCTTAGAAGACTGCAACCGCATCGTAACCCCCTTCCTATCTAAGGAAATATTCTCCTATGCTATCCCAGCTTTGTGCCTCGAACCCAATAATTCTGAAACCCGAAAGGCCCCGAAAAACATCCACGACATGAGCGTCCGAAACAGCACAGTCTCCCGCTCGCTCAAGCACACCACAGCCATGCTTTCCAATAAACCCTTCAACAAACTCACCGACAAAGGCTGTCTCACTCTCCCTCTCTTGCCTCCGACTCTTGCCCAACCCTCAAGAAGTCTCTGCCCCAATTCCCCCGCCGACGGGTGATATCCCCAAAATAGCTTACCCATGAACCCCAGGGCCACCAGCTTACCAGCTTTAGTCACTCTGGACTGTTCCCGAGCAATTAAGACCATTATGAACCGAACCACATCTTCCACTCTGTCCGCATGCACAACTCTCCTCCGAGCTCCCGATCTCAAAAACTCCCGCCATGCGCCCATGTAGGTACGTTGCGTGGAGGGTGCTAAGTAATTCATCACCAATCGAAGCATCCTGCCATTCCTATGCTCCACATCCCGTCTGACATTCTTGTTCTGGTCAGGGGCACGCCCTATACTAACCCATGGAATCTCTCCCACTGCGAACGAGACAGAGCGTCCGCAATGTCATTGTCCACACCGGGAACATGTTGCGCCCTAAACAGAATATCCTGTCGCAAACATTGTAAAACAAACACTCGAAGCAGCTGCAAAACCTGAGCTTCCCTGGCCGACTGCCTGTTAACCATCTGCACCACTGCCAGATTATTCACCCGAAACAGAAACCACCTGTGCTGAAGCTGGTGCCCCCACAAACATACTTCCACCACCAGCGGAAACAACTCGAGAAATGCAATGCTGCGCCCATCATTCAACCAGTCTACTGGCCAATCTTCAGCGCAAAGTCCTTGCCAATATAGCCCAAAACCATGAGCCCCTGCCGCATCCCAAAAAATCTGCACATCCCACTCATACGCACTCCACACCTGCAGCGGAATACCAATGAATGATTCCAGAAACAGACACCACATGCGCAAATCCTCCCGTACACCAGCTTTGAGCCGCACGTGATGATGAGGAACGGAAAGCCCAGTCAAAGACAGTCCCAGTCGTCTGCAAAACGTCTGTCCAGCCCTCACCACCCTGCAGGCAAAGTTGAGATGGCCCAGCAACACCTTCACTTCTCTCACAGTCACCTTCCTCTTTCCCAACACAGCCTGAATAGTCAGAAGCATCTGAGCCTTTTTGTCGTCAGGGAGTTGGGCCGTCCTGCTCACCGTATCAAGCTCAATCCCCTAAAAGGACAAAGCCATGCAGGGCCCCATGGTCTTCTCGGGGGCCAAGGACACACCTAGGTCCCCCATCACTGCTTGGAATTGTTGTAAAACCTCTGCGCACCTCTGAGAATCCCACGGTGCAACCAAGAAAAAATCATCAAGATAATGCGTCACATGTCTGTGCCCTGTGATCCTCGTAAAAATCCACTGCAGGCAAGTACTGAAACACTCGAAAAGAGAGCAAGAGCTAGAGCAACCCAGCGGCAGCGCCTTGTCTACATACCACTTGCCTTGAAACTGGATTCCCAGCAGCTCAAAATCAAGGGGTGAACTGGCAACAAGCGGAAAGCCGATTTGATGTCCGTCTTAGCCATCAATGCACCAGTCCCCATGGCTTCCACCAGTTCAACTGCCATGTCCACAGGCACATAAGAGACTCTTGTCAATTCCTCTGGTATAAAATCATTCACCGAGCCACCTTCAGGCCAGGAAAGGTGTTGAATCAACTGAAACTGGCCTGCTTCCTTTTTGGGAACAACACCAATGGGCGAGACCATCAAATTCCACATAGGCCAAACTGTAAAAGGGCCAGCCATGCGACCTTCTGACACTTCTTTGTCCAATTTCTCTTGTACCACTGCTTCCCTGCCGCGCACCGAACAAAGGTTGTCTGTCCACCTGCGCTCTCTTGGTCCCATGTACCCCAAACGGAAACCATGGGTAAAACCTTGAAGCAACATGTCAGCGCCATGAGGTCTGTCGTATCCCTGCAACCAATATCTCAACGGATGAACCTTAACCGGAGTATGTGCCTTTTCCTGTATATCCCTGCCTAAACTGTTGTCCCCCAGAGCCGTTAGGCTGTCCCCCGCGTTACCCTGTCCCTGTGAAGGTCCCTGTGGCGCTCCCCCTTGTGAGGTCTGGCCATAACAGTGCAGCAAGGCATGGCGGCCCCCACATTTTGAACACTCATGTCGGAACTTGCAATATTCCTGAGAGCAAGCTCCTTATTGAAGTCCCAACACGCTCCACCTCGAGTGGTGGTGGTTTGCCCTGACTGTCCTTTTCCCACCTCTGCCACCACCCCTTGTGTGGGGTGCTCCCGAAAGGGCCAATAAGTAATGGGAAGTCCGCTAGCCGTAAATATGGTTTTCCTGAATTTCGCTGGATCCATAGTATGTTGCCAAAGGTCCACGTCGATCTCACCCCACTGTACGTCTGGGTCCACCCCCATCCGTGCCCTGAACTCTTCATCATATTGAAGCCACGCATAACCTCCATAATTGATCTGCACCTTCCAGATAACGTCTATGTACTTAAAGAGCGCCAACGACCTATTGGGGTGACGCTCTCAATACCCACTCGCAATAATTAAAAAGGCAGCCGTCCAGTTCTCTATATTCACCGGCACCTTAGGCCTCTTAGCCAACTCATATTCTTGTTCTTTTGATCCCTACTTAGAATGGACCTCCTGGTGTAACAATTTCAAAATCTCGACATACTCACCTTTTAAAAAAAATTCTTCTGTTGACTGCATCAAAGGAGCTCCCAAATGCTTAGCCGTGCCCATGTAGGGCAGTTTTGTCCTTTTGGGACCCTGCTGCTCTGACTTATCCTCTACCTTGGTCGACGGCACTGACGCCTAACTATCTGTTGTGACCCCGGCATCCACCACATACACTCCTTTCACCAAACGTCTCTCGTGCTCAGTAACATCGTCTTATGCTTCAATCTCCACCGAGACAATTTGCAATTTAGCATCGCAGGAGCCCTTACCCGGCGCCCAGGTCAGTGGCTGCTCCTGTGCCTTCTGCCTAACCAGCTGGGCTCCTTCTGGTAAACCTCTGGTAATGGGATATGCTACCTGTAAAGACTTATCAACAGGATTAGAAGAACCCCGACCCCTCCACCATACCTGCTCATCGTCCCCATCATCTGAAATCTCCCCCTCCTTTAAACTCTCTTCAGTAAAGTCCAAGTCATTATTGAATCCTTCCTGTCCCCAGTCTCCTTCGCTTACCATACAATCACCGGCATTATACCTTTTTTTCCGTACCCGCTTCGCAACACCTCCTGCTGCTGCGCCAAGACGATGCTCGCTCAGGAGGTGACGCCAATGGGCACACTGCCCCAATCATCCCACCTTTCCCGAAGAGCGTCTTTGACCATGCTGTCAGAACTCCAGACTTCTGGTGACGCCATCCAGCTACCTGCACTGGGGCCCACCTTCTCTTCTGCCCAGCGCCGCAGAGCCGCAAACTGCCCGCCTGGGTAACCGGCACTCGTTCCTGCCTCCTCCTGCCAGAAAAGGTCCGATGTGCCGGGTTGAGAGCTAACCCCTAAACTATGTGAGACAACCATACTTAGAGCACCCCCTCCTACCCGGAACGCACCCCTTCACTGTCTCGCTGGCCATCCACTCCCTTAAGAACCGCCCCTGCACCCCCCCAAAGACTGCTCATGTTGACCATACACCCGTCCCGGCGGCTTTACCTGCATGGGCGGGGACGCTTCTTCAACTCTGTCCCCAACCCCCCCCTCACTCTCAGACTCGCTCCATACCAGCATCGTAGTCCATTTGGCACAAACTGGCACCCGACCGCCGGCACCCTCCTCAGCAACTGGTCCCAGCTCCATACCCACCTCTCCAGCTCCCCAACTCACCTCCGCGCCAAGCATAGCTGTCCTCATGCACCTGTAACCCCTTTTTACCCCTCGTGGGCCCCTTTGCATGCAGGTCCTCTGTCTCACCCTGCCTTCGTTGAATTACAACTTGTGAGGCAGTGCTCGCCGCTGCCCCATGAGGTTTTGTTGCCCTGTTACGCTGTGACACCCCTGGGGCCTGACCTCTCAAGGTTACACTCTTTGCGAGCCCTTCGGGCCCCACCGCGCCTCCAACGCCCTGTGGGTGGTGGTCTCCCCGTCAAAGGAGGCGCCTCCCACTGCCCTCAAAATTCACGCACCAGGAGGCATGTGCAGCCCTTTCCGGCGGGTTCCACCGTTCGCAGCTGTCCCCGCTCCATTCTTCTGCCGCCTCGCCTTTGTGGGCGAGCCGGTGAAATGCGTAGCACCTGCTTGCCCTCCCCGCACCAACCGTCTTACTCCTCCCACCGCCCCGCCCCCTTTGGCTTACCTGGAGGACCCGGACCTTCTCTCCGCGCGGAGGCAAACATGCCCATACTGCCGCCGCAACACCGCCAGCCAACTTGCGCAACGAAGGCCGAACCTCCAAGCGAATCAGGTCCATGCTTCCTCCATCAGCTGAAGCACCTGCTGGACTTTCGCCTCTGTCATGGCCACTAGCAACCGCACCGGCGAAGAACAGGACGAAAGATAAGCGCGAGAGAAGCCACCAACACTCCCCGCCTATTTACGTGCAGTGGGGATTTGATTATAGCTCTGCTATTATGTATATAGTTGTTGTCTCTTCTTATTTAGTAATTGTTTTTTTATTTTTTATATGCTAACCCACCAAAACGCTAACAAACTGGAACCAACTAAATACTGAGGGGAAACTTTCCTCACATCTCACTACCAGTCACCGTGTCACCTACTGCCAAAATGGTGGCCGGTACAACATGTCCGCTTATAAATAACTCCTGCCGCCCGCCTAAAAGGAGCCCAAAAGTAGCCCTCACTGCCCTGGGCCATACCACCTTCCCCAAATAATCCCGGGCGGGGAGACCTTGCCAACTCGGCAGTCCCCCCCCAGGGCCTCCTTTGAGGGCAGAAGTTTTTAGCATATTCTACAAATCATTAGCCTTTTGCTATTGGGGAACATTAAGGTCACGTTTTCCTTGAACTAAATAAACTTACGTTCAGCAAGTCCAGTAAACTATCTGAAAAGGCTTTGTGCAACACACATTATTTTGAACAAATGATTCGTAATTTTAGTTTTGAAAAAATAAACTATTTACAGTTCCTCTGGGGCTACAGAGGCAAAGAGGACGTTGCAAGGCACCTTTAGAAGCTACTACACAGTTAGAAGCTACTAGAGTTTTAGAGTTTGAGGTCACTCAGCTCCCCCCCTTTGAAAAGCAGGTCGGATTGCCGCCTACACTGAAAGGAAGACCAGCACTTCAAACAGCTGGTTCTCGAGGTTTGCCTTTCATTTTTATTTAATTTTTACATCATATGCTCTGTACAGGGAGCTTAAGATAGCGCGCTTTGTTTAATGTTTGGATCAGATGACACTGTTATCCTTTTTGTAAACTAGTTGCAGCAAAACTATTTATATCTATAATAAATACAGACTTTCAGTTCTTACAAAGTGTTTCTCCATGTTTTCGCCTCTTTATTAGATCTTGTGCCCAGCATAGGCAGTCTAAGATGGCACCCTTTGTGTATGCATTCATCACAGGACATGCAAGCTTGAGTGCTTCTGAGACGCAGAAATAGAGGAGAGTTGTGTTTCCCTGGCCTTGTCAATAATTATTCCTGTGATTCCATTGTTCCTGTTTAAACAACTGGCAGTTATTAATTCCGTTTCAGGCCAGGAGGCTCAGATTATGCTTCTCTTTCTTTACTACTTAAAAAACAGCGGCCAATCACAAAACAGAAAACTTCAACTACATTTCCCAGAATGCTTAGCTCAACATGTCCACCAATCACATTCCATTAAACCCTATTAGAGTCCTTAACACCATCGTGAACTCCTCTTTCTTTGCTGCTCGAGCAGACAAGATAAGTGCCTTTCACGTTTCACTGGCGATTCCAATTTGACTTGTATTGTATGCTTCAAGCCTCTTCGGCTTTCTTACCTCATATTCTTTGCCTCGGTCCTTGGGTGGTGACTGGGCTGTTCACGTGCACGCGCGCAGCTCCTTGCTGCGGAGCGACTGCCTTTCCGTGCTCCTCGCGCCCATCCTCTCCTCAGCAGGGCACCTAATCCGCGGGGATTTCTCCCCGTTACAGGTAGGTAGATTTGTTTGTCACAGCGTGGGTTGCGCTGACCCACCCCTCGAGTGCTGCTGTCCCAGCGCCTGCCCGAAGCCTCCCCTCATCAGGCCCAGGCGGAGAGCCGAGGAGCGACGCATAGCTCAATTGGGCTTGTTCCTAGTAAGACTGGGCTATGCGTGGTCCTCCATTTGTCTCTTCTCCTTCTACGCGATGACAGGACGCCAGGAATCGAGCACATTGCTTTCATTCCTGGCATTCCTGTCACTGCGACAGACAAAGCGCTCTGGCTGAAACAACAGAGCAGGCCCTGCAAGTTGAGTGGAGTGCACGCTCAGAAAATCAACATTTAATAGTTACTCTCCTTGATGCCCTCTACATAAACGGGGCTGCAATAAATTATTACACAGCTTATGCTGAGGAGCCTTAGTTTTGAAATTCTGCTCTAGGGGTGACTCCCCCCACCCCCGATTTATTCTCTAGCGACCTCTTGGACCTTGATTGTTTGCTTTTGCAGCCATATACGATTGAAATATGACTGACTGGATGCCCTTCGAGTAGGAGAAGTATGGGCAATACAGTGAAGATCCATACGGTCATTTCCTGGGTGATGTTCTTTCTGAGGCGATTGATGCACTTGCGGCTTCTGTGCCACAGAAGTTCAATCAGGCCTTGGTGGCTGCTATGAAACCCATAACCCATCAGCTAGAGCAGTTCGCAAAAAAGCAGGGGCTGGTCCCTTTGTCGGAAGGCAGGTCGGGGTTCATCCGTGTCCAGCAAGGTTAAGGAATCTTCCCTCTCTTGGCCTCATGACTGGGCCATGTCAGCGATAAAGCAGTCCTCCGAGAATGACCATCTCTATTATTCTATCCCTTTCACCTCAAAGGCTTCTCTCATAGGAGCTAATCCTTCTTCTGACTCAGACCCAAGCGACTCTGACTAATCCCGCTGCAGCAAATCCCTGGGCAAGCGCAAAAGGGCAAGGCAGACTGCTTCCACCAAAGGCCAAGAATGGACGGGCTCCCTTTCCAACCTGTTCCAGTTTAACCCGGAGGATATCGTGCGTCCCCGATCAGCCGACTGGGTCCCTGCACCTGCTGTAACAGATTACTTGCATGACAAATTATGCAAATGCTTCGACAAGGAGGTCCGCAATAGGCTGCGGGAAGAATGTCCTAGGCCTGAGATCCCCAACAAGGTGGCGGACACGCCCGAGATCAATGCTAGTATGCTCACATTCCTCAAAATATTCACCAAGTATCCGAAGAAAGGGATTGATCGAGCCTGGCAGTCCTGCCAGGACAAACTTCTGGATTTATCGGGACCTCTGGTGTAGATCCTCAAAATGGCTTTGAGGGCCAAAGAAACTGGCACTCATATCGACCCCCACACCCTAGCCGAATGGACACAGAGGGTGATTTACCTGCTAGGAAACGCCAAATGCGCTATATCGTCCGAAAGGCGCAAATTGCTCCTCATGAAGATCGATTTGAATTTGACAGAGCTGCCACTGGCGGGTGCAGGCCCCCTGGCCGAGGGTCGCCTCTTTGGCAACATATTTGTAAAAGACATTTCAAAATATTGTCACTACATTCACTCAACTGAATAAGGCGCAAGCAAATCTAAAAAAGGTGTTTCACTCTGGCCTTTTTGTCCGGGCCAGACGAGGCAGGGGCTGCTCATCAGGCCGTGCATACTTTCAAGGCTCCCAAAGAGGAAACTTTAGTCGGGGGCAAGATTACAGCAGAGGTGGCACGTTCTTTCCTTCCCACTCCCGTTTCTCAAGACCCAGAGATCAGAAAGGAGGCGCAAAGTACAACCCCCACTCAAGTTTTACCGCAGTTAAGAGTCTTAGATTCATCCCTTATTCAGTTGGGGGGTCGGGTTCACTCCTTTCTATGCAATTGGCATTGCGACGCAAAACACCTGGGTATTATAGACAGAGCAGGGTTTTCACTTGGAATTTTATCAGACCCATTGGCAACGGGCTCCTCCGCCTCCTCTGTATTTTTCCCTACAAGAGACCAGTTTCATAGATTTAGAAATTCAGACATTGTTGCAGAAACAAGCGGTGGCCTTCTTCGAACCCCATCCATCCGGCTTTTGGAGCAACATTTTTTGGGTCCAAAAACGAGGGGGAGGGCACCGTTTAGTCCTCAATCTCAGAGACTTCACTTATTTCATTGTTTACCAGCACTTCAAGATGTAGGGTCTTCATCTACTGCCGGATTTACTTCAGACAGGGGACTGGTTGATGCGTTTGGATCTGAAGGATGCCTATCTCACTGTCCCCATTTGGCATCCACACAGGATATTCCTTTAATTCAGATGGAGGGACAAATGGCTGGAATATTTGATCCTGCCTTTCGGGCTTTGGTCAGCACCCTGGTGCTACACCAAACTGCACAAACCGGTGATAGCACACTTGTGAGAGAAAGGGATCAGGATGATAATATATCTGGATGATATTTTGATCATGGCTCAATCCCAACAATTGGTGACGCAGCACGGTCTCATGACCATATCTCCTTTGCAGGACCTCAGGTTTGTCATAAACAAGGGCAAATCGAGCCTCGCCCCCACCAGAATGGTGAAATTCCTAGGGTTTGTAATCAACTCAGAGGCATCTCAATTGATCCTTCCTTGGTCCAAGCTTCGAGACATCAAGAGAGTTGACAGTACCCTTGGCACAACCCTCTCTGTCCCTGAGGAGAATAGCATGCATTGTGGGCTTCTTAGCTTCCTCAATTCAGGCAATATTTCCGGGCCCTCTTCATTACCGAGCCTTGCAGAGGCTCAAGATTGAGCATCTCGAGAAAGGTTTGGCATACTTGAAGTAAATTCCCCTGACAGAGGAGGTAAGAGGAGAACTACAATGGTAGTTGACGCAGGTGGATGCCTGAAATGGCAGAGCCATTTTCAGCTCCTAACCGGATCGATAATAGAGTCAGATGCCAGCCGGCGGGGCTGGGGCGCTCAATGCAGAGACCTCTTGACGGGGAGGGGTGGGGGGGAAATGGGTCTCAGCTAAAATTCCAACTTAATATCAACTGTCTGTGGAGTTGCTGGCAGGATCATTTGCAATCAAGACTTTGTCCCCCTAGAAAGTTTCAGGCTCCATTCTGTTAAGGATAGACAATATTTCAGCCGTCTGCTACATCAACAAGTTAGGGGAGAGGCAGATCTCCTCTTCTGGCCAAGATTGCCAAAGACTTCTGGCATTATTGCCTGACCCACAAGCCGGTAGTTGTAGCAGAATACATCCTGGGCAGACCAAAGTAATAGCGGACTGGAACTCCAGGTACCTCAGAGATCACAGCAACTGGAAGCTTCATTCCCAGCTTTTCTAGTTAACCCAGGAGATATGGGATCAGTGCAAGATAGATCTTTTTGTTTCCCATTTGAATTGACAACTGGAAGAGTTCTTCAGCTGGAGGCCGGACCCTCTAGCAAGTGCCACAGATGCCTTTTCCCAGGACTGGTCAGGGGATCTCAATTGTGCCTTTCCCCCCTTTGCAATGATACCGAGAGTAGCAACCCAGATCAAGAGGCAAGCAGCAGAGGTGGTTTTGATCACCCCGGTTTGGAAAGCGCAACCGTGGGTTCCATTGCTTCTAGAACTAGTATGCGACTCTCCTTCTTCCTTGGTCGCAGGAGATGCTTTTGGGCCCCCTAGGGGAGATGCACCCTCTAGTAGTACAGAGACAGTTGCAGCTGATGGCCTGGAGGCTTCAGGCAACAGTGGAGTTTGGCAGGCATTTCAGACACAGCTGCAGACTTTATCATTAAAGCATGGGCAACGTCTACTAAGAAGAGATACTCTTCAGCATGGAAAGCTTGGTGGGGTTAGTGCATGAAAAGGCATGTGGATCCTGTGGCAGTGGAGATAGTTGAGATAGTAAATTTTTTGTCGCAGACGGTGGCTGAGGGCCTATCTTACAGGTCAGTCAATAATTTGCGTTCCGCCATTTCAGCTGGGCATGTGAAGGTCAATAATCATCCAGTAGGAATGCACCCTTTCATTTCCAAGCCTCTTAAGGGCATCAGAGTATCAAATCCTCTAAAGCCAAAATATATGTTTCTGTGGGATGTGAACCTAGTCCTCAGGTTGTTTGACAGCTGGCCCGAGAACATTGACTTGACTAGAAAACAGTTATCTGCCAAATTAGCAGTGCTTTTATGCCTGGCAGCATATCGGCGGTCATCAGATGTCAAGACTCTGGACCTTGCAGGTAGAGTGTTTACACCAGAAGGTGTATCTTTCAACATTACTAGAAGGACGAAAACGCTGTCTACATGTACAGAGTAATTTGCATACCCTCTCAATACAAAGTTGTGTGTTGTAAGTTGCTTAAAACAATATGAGGACTGTACTAGAGCATTGAGGTCAGATGTGGCAGGTCAGTTACTGATTTAATTACAGAAACCTTTCAGACCTCTGTCTGCCATGACCATTGCCAGATGGCTAAGAGGGGTAATGGTCGAGGCGGGGATTGACGTGAAGCAGTTTGGAGTTTATTCGGTCAGGGGGGCGATGGCTTCCAAATCTGTAGAGATGGGAGGATATTATGAAATCAGCTGATTGGTCTTCTGATTCTACTTTTAAACAGTTTTATTATAAACCTGTGGGAGATATTGCAACAAGAGTTTTTCAATCAGCTTTGAACTAGCATAATCTGATCCTCCGGTCCTGACAAGGAATAAAAAATTTGCTAGCATTCGCACCAAGAATTTTCAATTCTATTAAGGACACCGAGGTGAGGATTATCCCTCCCAGTTGATGCTTTGATAATGTATCACTAAGACATTGTTTTATATTTAATGAAAGTTTGTTGTCATTTGTATCCCACCCAGATTATTTACCAGTGATTAACTGGCCGCTACCGTAATGTTCTGTCTTGTTTCTTAGGATCTGAGCAGAAAGGGGAGTGAAAAAAGGATTTTATCGACAGGAGGTTGAAGTGTCTGAATTCAGTACTTGGATAGAATCGAAAATTCAAAAGATTTGTCAAGTTGTTGCTGGCAGTTCATCACGCATGATACAGTTCCATGGAGTTAAGGACTCTAATAGGTTTTAATGGGATGCGATTGGTGGACATGTTGAGCTAAGCATTCTGGGAAATGTAGTTGAAGTTTTCTGTTTTGTGATTGGCTGCTGTTTTTTGAGTAATAAAGAAAGAGAAGCATAATCCTCACCTCCGTGTCCTTAAAGGAATTGAAAATCCTTGGCACGAATGCTAGCAAATTTTCATTAATCTTGAATAGCTCTAGATACGTAGTGGTATTTAAGGAAGACTGTGTGTTGCGTATTCCATGGTCTATAGCTTGATCAGCGAGGAGAGATTTTGGAGTTCAGAGAAGCGGATTTGCCAAATAAGTAGCTACAGTATGACTGTGGTTGTATTTCCTGTAGGATATAATAATGGGTTGGGTCCCTGAAATAGCAATAGTATTTTACTCTGTATATACGTGGACATATTACGTAGACTACCTGTGGAACCCATTTATGCTTATAAATCTCGGAGAGGCAAGGAGTGTCTTACCGAATGGCTAGGAAAGTTGATGATGTAGCACATGTAATGGCTGTTTTTAGAACATTTAGAGATTGAGAATAAATGGAGTTGAATTATTAGTTAATTATACGAGGATTATTACTTAAAGCAGCAGATACATCAAGTTTTTAGAGATGTTTTAGTAAGTTGTTTCAAGAGGATAGTTTAACATATTTAATTTGGATTCAATTTAAAAACTCTTTTCAGAAATAGAAAATACCCTTGTGAGCCGCTCACATTTTGGGACACAGATATTGGCTGTTTGGAAGATATTACCCCTGCTTACACACCACTGAACTTGAATCTTAACAATTGGTCAATGGTCTATATATGTAAACTAACAAATACTCAAAAGTCCTTTTTTAGGGATTGAAAAAAGTAATGGTTTAAAATGGGGAAAACGAAACAAAGGCTGAAAAATTTCACTCAGTGTTTTTATACCCAGGAGATGACTTCCTAGAATTTTAATAGAACAAACAAGTAAATCTGAACAGTGTGTGAAGAATATAGAATTCGCTCTTACAGTGATATCTATATGGTAATGATTTGTAACATATGAGAGTGTGAAGGAATCTCGGAGTATGATTAATCATGCCTGCATAGGTCCACGGTATGCTCACTGTTCATTGAATGACTAACAGATGCTGTGTTGAATGTGAAAACTAATCCACACTTTTCCTGGAGTATATGATTTGATAGAACACTTGCATGTGTTTTCTTTTCAACAATGGTAAGTGAAGGAGACTTTAATTTTAGTTGAGTAAAGGTACTAAAGTACAAGGTAAAAATCTCTCTGGAGGGATAAGGTTATTGACTCCCACCCTAAGCTCACTGTAAATCGCCCCCCCCCCCGCCATGCACATTTATCGGATCAATAATTTTACTGCAGATGTTACAGTGACATTATCAATGATGTTATCAAAGATGTCATGAGTGCTATTTTTCTATTGTCACCGATATTTGTGAATTCATCGCGATGTTACAGGGGGGTGCGCTGAGCATCACAACATATTGATGAATATTATGGGCATGAACAAATATTTTTAAGGACATATTTTCACCCTTGCAAGCCCCTACATCACAGCTCTGGGGTCAGGGTACCTCCACCCTGACCCCTTATACCATTTATCAAATTTAGTTTGAGCCCCAGGGACCGTGTCCTGTAACATAAAATGGCGGCCGCAACTTTCTGATCAGGTTGCGGCCAGCAAATCACAGCATTCCTGTTGTTGGGTGCATTCATGAATATGTTACGATTGTCGCGAAAACGTTGCAGTGGATCCACAGCCCTAGATATACAAATGTATTTTCCCTTTACTATCTCAACAACTACTGATCAGATTTACACCAAATAACTGAAAGCATAATCTGGGTACAGACAGCTACCGTTCTGCCAAATTTGATGTAATTCTGTCCAGCGGTTCGGGATGTAGTGGTGTTCAAAACTCCTTTGAGAATTAACAAGGGAAATGCATGTTTTTTCTTACTCCCTCCCCCCCCTTTTTCTTGGCCCCCACTTGACTGATCACCCCGAAATTTGGCATCTGCAACAATGATCATAGGCATACTTTTCTTGGGAAAACATTGTGAACAGTCGTCAAAGGGTGCCAAAGATACAGGCAATGCAAAAAAATGCTTTTTTTATGGAAACATGGCCCTAACTATAACTACCTACTGGTGACCGGCAGTAGGTAATCTATATCTATATCTCTATATCTCTATATCTCTATATATATATATATATATATAGAGAGAGAGAGAGAGAGAGAGAGACATACACACTCTCTCTCCCTCTCTCTCCCTCTCCCTCCCTCTCTCTCTCTTTCTCCCTCCCTCTCCCTCTCTCCAAATTGTGCACTCCACCAACGACTCTTCTTTTTCCTCTACTCCTGTGTGAAAGAACGCCCACTCTGTCTTTGTGAAGTGAAGCTTATTGTATCTGTTTTGACCTGTGATCAAGGAAACAGGGATTTTCCAAACACATTGGGTTTTTCCCTGTCTATATCAATAAACTTGACTTCCCAAAGACATAGAGTGGCTCTGACCGTTTTTTCACACAGGTCCTGAGGGAAAAGAAGGGTCGTTGGTGGAGTGAACAATTTGCGTGATGGAAGGGGATTGCAACCTCGTCATGGACTGCCTCGATGTGGCTGGGGAAGACAACTGAATGGATCTGTGTGTGTGGGTGTGTGTATGTATATGTATATATATATATATATATATATATACAGAGAGAGAGAGAAGGAAAGATATACATATATATAGATAGATATAGATATACACAAGTTCACATCTGCACTGGAAACGGCACATTTGCTGTGATATGATGCACTGTCGTACCCTGGTTTCCCTAGTATGTATTGTGACAATATCACCTTAGTCACCAATGAAAACCTAGAAGCAGAAAATGTTAATCCATTTTTCGTTTTTTTACTCTTCTAAACAAATCTTCTGAATTCCTTTCAATTAAGGAATAAAACGATGCATCCCTTTTTTACCCCAAATATCCCTTTTTAAACATTTTAATGTTCTGATACTGGTATTATAAAGTTACATAACCCCTTTGTCGGTATTCTGCCGGCATCAATAAATTTACAAATCAACTTTGTCGCACTTCTCCGATTTCAAAGGCCCATCGGCTGAGCTTGAAACGGCATTGTCACTCAACCAACGTGCTCAGAAGCTATTTTGCGCTGAAAGTTGATAGTCATGCAGCTCTAAAATCACGGCTCCTCAAACGACCAAAGTCACATTTTTAATATATCAAAAGAAGGTGCTTGGATGGCAGAAATACATAATCACCCATAGGATGTGGCACATATTCGGATTCAGGTCATGAACCAAAGCGTTGTGCTACAGCACGAAAACAAGTCTGTAGAGTCTAGCAGGAGATTCGTATTTGCTAGGTACAGACTTCTAATTGAGGATAACCACAAAAGGTTAGGCAATGTAAGATGTGTGATTTCACGTTAACCAGGTTGTATAGATATATTTCTTAATATACTTTCCGC
Organism: Pleurodeles waltl; assembly: GCF_031143425.1. Lineage (NCBI taxonomy): Eukaryota > Metazoa > Chordata > Amphibia > Caudata > Salamandridae > Pleurodeles > Pleurodeles waltl. The sequence goes on along the minus strand of NC_090440.1, from coordinate 1,961,244,003 downwards.
CATTTTGATTGTGCTTGTTTTCGCTTGGCATAAGGATTTGGCACAGAGCAATATCAGACAATTTTAGATCATCTTCCTTTGTGCCAAATCCTATGGGTTTTTGTGCAGGTCCACCTGCCTAGCGCGTCCTTTTCATATATTAAAATGGGCATTGGTTATAAGAGGTGCAAATTGATTATGGAGCTGCAGTACTGTCAAATTCCTTTTTAAGCATAAAAGTCGATTGCCGTAATTGTTTGTACCACAGTGGAAAAGTAAATCTGAGCTTATGGGACTTTGAAAGCAGAAAAGTAAGAAGAAATTGATTTGTAAAGTGATAAATGACTTCCGAATACAGACAAGGATGTTATGTATTTTATATTTCTTAATCTGAACATTACAATGTTGAAAAGGGGACATTTTGGGTGAGAAGGGGATGCATGACTGTATTCCCCAGTTGACAAGCATTCAGAAGAATTGTTTGGAAAAGGCAAAAAATGAAAAACTCCTTAACATCTTCTGCTTCTAGTTTTTCAAATGATGGCTGAGGCGATATTGCTAGCATATGATCTAAACTGTCCCACTCTGTGCTGGGGTGCACCCTTAAGTTTGTGTTACAGCCACTGCTCCCTGCCACAGCAAATGTGCACAAGCACTGGGAACAGTGCATCAGTGAAATTCTGACCAGCTTTTTGAAGCCACCAGTCCAGCTTTCACTCCAGGCACCAACTTGGCCTGCATTTCGAAGAGGAACGCCTGAGTGACCCCTGTGACTCTGGTGACCCTGCCACCACCACAGATGGGTGCACTGAGTGTTCATCTCATCTATATAGCGCATAGTCAGTGCACCTCCTGACATTCTTTTTGCTTTTATGCCTATAATTGGGTGCAGGCACAATGCCCAAAGATTTCTTCAATTTCATACAACCACACCCCATACAAATGAGGGAACATATTGATGCACATTTAGGCCCTCATTACAAGTGTGGCAGTCTTAAGACCACCACACTCATAGTGGCAGTCTGACTGCTGCCAAACCGGCGGTCTGACCTCCACATTACGACCGTAGCGAATCACAGTTGGACTGCCGGCACTGCCACTGTTAGGCTGGCTGACGGCTGGCGGTTCTGGCAGTATTAATCCATCTGGTTAGCACTCCTAGCAGCGTTGCCCTGGGGATAACGACCCCCGTGTCCACCAGCTTTTGCTTTTGCACTTAGCATCGGCAGTGCAGGGGCCTCCATGGACAGCCCTGTCACGCTTTTAACTGTCTGAATTACAGGCAGTGAAAAGCGCGACAGGTACTGTCGCACCCGATGCACCGCAACATTGCCGCCAGCTCGATTAGGAGCCGGCATCAATGTTGTGGTGAGTTTTCCGCTGGGCCAGAAAATGGAAACACTGTTTCCGCCTGCTGGCCCAGTGGGAAACTTTTAATAGGGCCAGCTGGCAGCAAACCTGAGGGGCAGTCATCCGACCCAAAGAGTTTGGCAGGTGCCCCCCACTTGCCAAACTCATAATGAGGCCCTGAATACCAGCATGATCTATATAACAAAAGGGGCAGCAACTCCTTCCGTAATATTAGTGGGGTGAAAAAGCAGGTGTACGCTCCTCTTGCACCCCTGAACTTAAATTAGTGACTTTTTTCTAAACTAAAATTATCAATCCTTTGTTTAAAATGATGTGTACCTCACTCCCTTTTTTTTTTTTTAGAAAGTTCACTGATTATGTAAACCTTAAGTTTCTTTTTTTTTTTAACAAAAACATGAGGCCCTGATGTCCCCTAGTGTCAACAATTCATGTGTTATAGAGCATGTTAACTACAAACAGCGATATAACCTCTGCAAAACTGAGAAGGAACATTTATAGACCATGCTATTTGTTTTTTATCTAAGCTTTTTGGTAACATACAGAGCATTCTTTATAATAATGTTTAAATGCTAACTATTGTACATACAGCTAAATCACACTTCTAATGGGCAAACCCCCCCAAACAAATTATAATCTTGCAGGTGTGAACAGATAACACAACTAAAAGATACAAGGCCTTTCCGTCGAGGGGAAAACAGCAAGTGCTTCTTAGGTTTACAGTAAGTGGCTTCTCCAGGCATTCAAGAAGAACCACCGGGAAAGCCGATAGGTCTCGCCTTTGGGACCTATTGGCTTTGCCAGCAGTTTTTAGTGATGTTATGCAGCATCTTCAGTGCTTTTCAACATGACTAAATAGGACTTAAAAAATGCTTGTGATGCAGCTGGCAATGTCATTTTGTAGGCGCAGACACCACGCAAGCACGTTTTTTGCTTGTTACACCAAACCAAGTAGGATTTGTAAATAAAAAGAAAAAAGAACTAAAGCTTTTTTTCTTTTTAAAGCAGGTGGAGGGAAGCTTTAAGAAGGGTGGAGGGAGAGAGAAACATGGAAGCCTGGGGGTATAAAAGCAAACGGGGAAGAGACACAGAGCCACATGGCGCAGGTGGGAGAAGCGCACAGGTAAGAAAGCATCTTAGAGAGAGAAGCATATGAGGATGGATGCATAACAGAGGGGGCTGGGGAGAAACACAAATTTGAGAGAGAGTAACACGGAGTGCAGTGCAGAGGGGAAGAGAAGTACCCAATGAAGACAGCAGAAAATATATGCGCCCTTATGGAGTGCTTACCCAAAAAGGAAAACGTAGTATCTGAAAAGTAAGCAGTGGAAGGACACAACTAATGAGGACATGTTCCAAGAGAGGGATAAAATACAAGAAGAGGAAAATAAGCTAGCAAATAAGGAGCAATCAAATGAGTGACCTTAAAGCCAACCATTGGGAAGCAATGAGCGAGCTCTGTAATCTGACAATAGGTCTTTTAGAAAACCGACAGCTTACGCTGTCTGGTAGATGAGACCTAATATTGAGCCTCTCGCTTATAGAGATCTTGTGACCCCTTTCATTGTCTCTGCCTACTCAAATTTGCCATAGTGTAGTGCGAGCAAAGCATTGTATGAAGCACTGGTTTCAGTGTAGAACCCATTCAACCAAGCTGTGTGCTGTTCATTAACCAGTGTGATGAGGAAATAACAAACAGTATGCTATGTACAAACCAAAGGTATGTCTCTATATGTTGTGCACAACAATCAGTAAGTGATATTTAGAAAACAGAATACTTGTATACAAATACATCATTGTGCTTGCGAAACCAATGTGTTATTCATGGTAATCACACAATTGTGCATGTTTACCGGCATTTATTCATGCAAATCCTTATGATAAACATGCAAACAGGCATTTATGCATACAAACCAGTACATTGTTAATTGAAATCAGCACATAATGCTTTCAACCCAATGGATTGCACATTCAAACCAATATATTACACTTACAAACCAGTACATTAGAGGAATGAAGAAATATATTATGTGCATTTATCATGCAATTATGTATATTAGCCAGTACAGTATGTATGCAAATCAGTGTGGTATTCAAGCAAACCGGTAGACTACGCATGTGAACCAGTGCATTTTGTGTGCAAACCAGTAGGTAATGCTTTTGAATCAATAGGTTGCACATTACAACTAATATAGTACACACTCAAATCAGGACAGTACAAGGGTGAATCAATACATTATGTATCTAAACCAAGCATTTAAGCGTGTCTACTACTATATAATGATTAACCAACATATAATGCTTTCAAACCAATAAGCACATTTCAGCCAACATATTATGCACACACATCAGTAGATTACAAGAATAAGTAAGTATAGTATGTAAACGAACCACTATATTAAGGATTTGCACCCGTGTGTTGTTCATGTAAAGTAGCATGATATGCAAATGAATCAGTGTGCTTTGCATACAACATGTACATTATGATGGCAACCAATAAATTATGCATTGCAACCAATAAATAACACACTAGTGTGTTATGCATGCCCAACAGTAGCATATGCACATGAACACAACGTCATGCATATGAACCAATTCCATATGAGGACAAACTAATAGAGTATGCATACAAACTAGGTTTAGGTGAATCTCACAGAGTCTCTCTCCACGGAATTCCGCAGAGTTACTTAAAAACTCAGCGAGATTCAGCGCATGAGGAAATATTCTGCCACGTTGCGGTTAGCAGAGTTTTGCCGAAACTCCACGCTCCATGTGGATGGGGCAAAACTCTGCTAATTCCATCCCAGCTACAGACCAGTACATTGTGCAAGCACAAAGTTGTGTTAGACACACAGCAGTATTTACTGTGCTTACACCGCTGCACCTAACAGACAGGGCAGTGTTATGTTGATATGAACATAAATAGAAATTGTTGGACATGGCCTTCTTAGAGGATTTCCCTGAAACATTTAGCTTTTTTCTCCCAGTTTTTTGCTGACTTTCTGTGAGTTGCCTTAGGACTCTGGACATTTTCCCACTGTACTGCAGGTGGAAGGTGTGCGCACCCTTACAACTCATGCTAGGAAGAGGCGCTTATGTGATCGGTTGCCGTGCTGGACCCAGGAGTACCCTGTAAAAGGTACACCACATACCCAGGCGGGTACGGCCCTGGCCACTAGTGGGACATTGAAATGAGTGTCCCACCCACTAAAGTAGCCTGACCAACATGTTTTATGCCTGGTATTGTAGGCTTGTGGAAGCGCAGGTGTGCCTATGCCCAGGGTGGCATCTTCCTCACTGTGCCAGCCCTGAGTTGTCCTTCAACTACCCCTAGAGCACCCTGGAAGGCGAGGCAGCTGATAGGCAGAAGGCAGGGCAGGAATGCATGGGTGTCCCATGCTCTGGTAGGGAAGAACCCCACTTGAGGTTCCCTATCAAGGAGATTGGCTCTTCCTTGAGGTTCTGTTGATCCTCTCTGAGTGGCCTTAGTGCCCTGGGCACTTTCCCACTGCAAATACAGAGTGAAAGAGTGAAAGTGCCCATGCGCCCTCCCTACATAAGTTAGTGAGGGGTGCCTTCCAGTATGTGCATACGTGCACGTTGGTGTTTTCATATATATACTGGGCCTAGCATGACCTACTAGTATGTACACACTTGCACATTGATGTTTTCATGTATACTGAGCCTAGTATGGCCTGCAAGAATGTGCACACTTTCACAGTGGTACTTACATGTATATACGAAGTCTAGCATGGCTTGCCAGTATGTGCACGTTTGCACATTGGTGTTTTTATATGTATCCTGAGCTTGGCACAATTTACCAGTATGTGCAGTCTTGCACATTAGGGTTTTTATATATGGACTGAGCCTGAACCATGTTGTAAAATCCCTTTTGTGTGCCTTTTCAATTCAAGTTTCATTTCACTGGTGGCTGTGGGAAACCACATCTGTGTATTCCCCAGCAACAACTATAAAATGTGGACAACGGAAACGACAGACCTCGGACGTCTGAGGGCCTGGCTGGATAGATTGGAAGTAGAGGTTTTGACACTTGGCCTCTCGGAGCCAGATCAGGGCCCGCTAAAGATAAGGATCTACATTCTAGGGCCTATGGCTGACAGGACTGAAATTTAGGGGAGACATCTGTGGTTCAAAGGGAAACTCTTTGAATCATCCCCAACTTCAAAGGGCCTCTTGAGCATAACTAGAGGGACCACACTTCAGCAATTTAGAGATACGCTTGAAGGAACGCAGGACGTAGTCCCCATACTGCATGGTGCACACTGCCAGAGAAATCTGTTGTGCACAGAAGTATTAACTATCCTGGGAAGGAATCGTGCAGCTTTCCTGCATCGTGGTTGGCCTGGGCACACTGATTGCTGCAGTATGACTCTGAAGTGTGCTCTCCAAGCACTTGTTGGCTTGTCACTTGTTCTGCGTGGAGGTATCAGAGACATTAAAGACCTCCTGAGAGGAGCCTACACCATCTACTGTGTCATCTGTAGAGTGGTGTGCTCCTACGCATCTGTGTCATCTGCTGGATTCTTCCTGGTAGCAGCAGTATGAGGGTTGAAGTAAGTAATGGACTTGGAGACCGGATTTTCGGGGTGCAGAGCCTGCAAAGTACTGCCCGCATTCAAGGAGTGTGGTCCTTTATTGTAGAGCCACGTCACGCATAAGCATTCGGTTAGTAGTGAACGGATTACTGTTTGTGAGACCCAACATGGCCCATTGTTGTCGAATGTGCCGCATTTCTCTCATGCGACCACCGACTGCATGCTTATTGCATGTGGTGTCCGTGTCACTGGATGCAACCCTCAGAGGTATGGGCTTATCCAGAGGAATGTCGCATTCTACCTCATGGTGCCACTGAATTTGGGTCTCTGTGTGTGTGACCGGACTTGTCTGGTGCGACCTCGTGCACCAAACGTTGCGCGTCATCCAAGGGAGGCCCTGCATTGAGCACTTTGCATCTGCGTTCGGAAGTGTTTAGTGTGACTCAGGTCATCGCACACCAGACCTTGGATGGCATGATGGAACCTGGTAAACTCTTTGTGTGCAGCCGGGACACCTTGGGTGGTCATGTCCTCGATCTCTCAAGCCGTGGTGCCTCCTGTCCTGGGAGGTGCTGAATTGGTAACGTATCTGTGAAGTGGTGTCTTGCTTGGCTGGGCACCACTGTGAACAGCGTGTCCCAAGGATACCCTCTCTCTCTGCTTTGCAGACCAGGGCCCGTGTTGGAAGGCTGGTGTGGAGACTTCTGAGTGAACTTTCCAAGTGAGGACCAAACCTCCATTTGCTGTCTGTTGCCTGGTCAGCCATTCTCTCCTTCTTCCCCTGTACGTGTGCCCCAGGATCTTGATTAAGTGTAACCACCGGCCACGAGAAGCCTAGTATCCGGGGAACAGTTACTTCACTTCGAACTCTGAGGGGGGCGGGAATAGGTTGGAGGATGGAGAAAGGTTTGGGTCCAAGAGAGGTCTGCAAAATCATTTACACCTCACCTGCTGGTTGTTAGGGCACCCCATTAGGTTAATGGAAGCAAGTGTGTGCGAGTGCATGTAGGCAAGAAAGTTTGACATCCATGGCACTGCGTAGCGACGTGGAGTGAGTGTGTGAGAGTGAGTGTCTGGGTTTGAGTTCACCGTGCAGCTGCATTGCTGTGCATGTTGTTTACTATTCTTATTGACATTGAAGTTTACTGGTACAGCCTAGGACGCGGAGCTATTTTAAAAGTGCTATAGTTCTCTGTATTTATAAATTGCTGCTTTCGTTGGGAGCCGGGATGAATCCTACAACTGTTGTATATTGAATTGGGGTGATCGTTGAGGTGGGTCTCGTGCTACCAACATGTTAGCACCACATGTGGGTGCAGTGAGGGAAAGTATTATTTTGATCACCTGTTCACACAGCTGATTTGTTATAACACTGTAATATTAGTGATATTTCTTAATGTGATCTATGCCCAGATTTACATGACATTCATGTGGTGTTAACTCATGTATGTGTTGTTTACAAACTTTATTTACATACATTGTGTGAAGTCTTGTTTGTGACCCTCAGTGTACGTATTGTGTGTTTGTGCTGTACCTATGCTTTACACTTTGCCTCTGTGATAAGCCTGACTAGTCTGTGCCAAACTACCCAAGGATGCACGCAGGTTATACAGTCAGTGTGGTCACCCACCCCTGATTGGAGTGGTAGGTTCTGCCAGGCTGGGGCCTCACCTTAGCCAACCAGATTGTGCCCCCTCCAACAGATATGTTCTGTCTAAAAACACATATCTTAAACTGTATGCTTTCTCAAGTCACCCAATGTATTTTTTGGTGTTCTACTAGGTTATGTTTGAATTACCCACCTTATGCATATTTTGAAAATTCAATCATATTTCTCCAAATATCAGTTAAACAATTCATTCTGGACATGCACACATCTTACTCTTAAATATACACTTAATTCAAGGAAAAGCAGCAGCTTCTGATTTAATAAGCTGGTCTGGATATAGGGGAACTACTTGTAGCTGGAGACCCAGCTACATGTAGACCGATCATCTACGTATTGGAGAAGCCAGATGTAGTGCATGCAAACCAATAAAACTTGGTTGAGGTAGCGGAATACAAAGACACATCCAATATGATTCATATTTAAACCAATGCAGTTGCTATGTAAACCATGATTGATAAAAACCAATATGTGACACATACAAGGGTATTGAATTTGGCCGGTTTGGTAGGGTTTGCTTCATCATATTCTTTGTTTCATTACATACTTTTGGAGACCAGTAAGTTTTCCAATTCTGAAACTGGCAGAATTTGACTTGAAAAAAATATGATTCATACAACTTTACATGTTGGCATCAGTTGCTTTCTATTGTCAATTTCTTGGTCACTGTGTTGGGGGTGATAAACCTGACTAGAAAACCTTGACCTGCCATTAGTCATACACTAGCTGTCCAATATTGCTGAGTTGTTAGGACCCAGATCCATTTGATGGCACCACCTGCAAGATACAGAATGTGCCATTGCTAATTTGGTTTTAGGAACAAATGTGCAGCACAAATTATGTGCTATGGCCTTAAAAGGAATGGATAATTTTAAGTTAGGAAGTTGCAGTTATCTTATAGTGCCTTAGTGTAATGTTTCGGTTGGCTAACACCTCTCAGTCCATTTAGCCTTGAACTGATCTTAACTATGCAAAGTATCTTCTTCAATTCAAATACAGTCCCAAAGATACGCAGTAGAATTCTCAGGACATAGAACTACAAATAACTTGTGGAAAATATTCTCATTTGGTGCAAAGGCTTGAAGATACACCTTTTCTGTTCTGTTACCCCTCCCCATGACTAACCTCCCATGCAAAGATTGAGCGAGGTTTCCTGATTCTCAGTCTCTTCATAAAATCATCAAAGAGAATCCTCCATTGGTCATATGGACCATTAATTCTTGACTTGAAGTATAAGAAAGGAGCTAACATCGGCAAGGCATTTCAGGTGCAGTGAAACCAATATGGCTCCCCATGAATGACAGAGAAGATGGTGTCCAAACCTTAAGGGTTTATTAACAATTTAGTCCAGGTTACAAGTTAAATCAGTCAGCAAAAATGAAAGGAAAATATGGTCAGAGCATACATATTTATATGATCATGCAATCTAAATTTCTAAATGATAAGAAAAAATATGTAAAATAGAATCACATAAAGCAAGCAAGATATCTACTGAGCAGGTTCTAGTGAAGAAGTCCCTCCTCTAAATAAAGTATTGAAAGTAGCAAGAGGAAATTCTATGGGGAAGGTGCCAGCATCAGTTGAACTAAGTTTAAGAGGAAGGTATAAGTGCTCATGCATGACGCTCACCACTCTGGACAAGGGAAATCAACAAACATGAGAAGAAGTCCTCTCTCAGAGAAGTCAGGACATTTTCTGCTCTACTCTTCTAAAGATTACACAATTAAAACATGAAAGAAGATTCTATGATGCTCCTTCCTGTCAGTTTCCACCAAACAAACCAATCCGAAAACAGTGTTCCCTGGGATCAGGTAGACTTTCTAGTTTCCCCGCTCTCAGTCAAATGAGTAACCATCCGTGCGACCTTGGGTTTAACAACAATCTGTTCTGTCAAGTACAGGAGGGTCTCTCCCACCATCTCGGTCTCCAAACCCAACTTCTAATTTAAAGTTATGTAATCCGCGTCTCTAATACAATACACAATGGGCCTTTTCTAACTAACCAAGGCACAGCATGAGACACCTGCAGAGACGAGGGAAAAAACAAGGTGCTTGCAAGACATTCTATGGAAATGCAACATGTGCAACTCAGACCCGGGTATTAGTTACACCAACATTAGGTTCAAAATAATTTCTAACGGAGCACAGTTAGCATAATTAAATATACTGAGTACATTTAGGAAGGATATACATTCCCTTCTTATGACAAATACATTTATTATAATTCCACTAAAAATACGGGTGGCTTTTATCTGCATGGATAAATAGCGGCTGACTACAATTGATTAATAAGATGCACAATAAGATGCACACAGATTAATATAGTTACATCCACATTAAGTATATAAATGACTTATAAAGGGGTGGGTTGCATATGAAGGGGTGGGGCACTGAATTACACTGTTCCAGCACCGAGGACTCATTTGTTGCATAGAATTAACCAGCTCTATTGACAACTCAATCAGAATCACAGCTGAGTTATAACTTCCTTCCTCTCCAAGCTTTTACCAGCACTCTCCTTGGAAAGTAACCAAGCATTAATTTTACTCCTTGGTTGTCACACTGATCATTATCCTCTCCTCCTCATCTTTTTACCTTCTCCTTAGTATTCTGCTGGGACTAGATAGTGACATTTAGGTCTTTACAAAGCTCTAAATAAATAAGTGCAATATTCAGCAGGTACTCCCAAGTCCAGATTATAAATAGGTTATTACATTCCCATATGTGAGGGAACCTCTGTTACTGCTCACATAGGAATTCTGTGTTATGAGGTGATTACTTTTTCCGTCCTCAGAGGTAAATTTCAGCAGATCAAACCTGCTGAAATTTACTGGGGAAAAATGCTTGGTAAATACCAATATAAGCAGAATTCAGTGTGGTAAGCACCAGGTTCTCAATGTCATGACTCCCGCCCGCTCTCTCTAAATAGGAGGTATTAGCCTCACTCTGTAAGTATCTTACCCCATATAGTTGATAGTTTCCAAACACAATAAATGCCCCATCACCATTTGCCCTGCTAATAAACAGGGCCTCCGAGTTCTTCCACAGATGTGGTTGTCATGTGGTACATATCCAAAACTTCTGTGCTGCACAGTGCTAATCAAATGACGGCACGGGATTCACCAGGCCTCACTTGACTTTCAGTGGAAGTTGATAGAATCGATAATATGCTTACTGGAACCCCCAAATCCCTAAAAAAACTTTTACTCCATTTTTTATGTTTTTCTTAAACACACCATTTGTTTTGTGAACTCTTTTTTATAATGCCCTAGAAACCTAGATCTGTCAGTCATGGTGACTCTCTGAATTGCTCTTAGGATAGTTGCTAATAAGCAAGGGATCACAGAAGTCATATAGGTTGTGAAAAATCCAAGCATCACACAAAGAACAAGTATAGCAAATGAGCCACATCCATTCAGCAGCAGAGTGAGAAGGGTGTTCTATGTGTCAGGCAGTGCATTTTAGATCACACTTTTACAAATATATTACTAAAGCATGGTGTGTTAGAGCATTGTCATTTACAGCCAGCACATTTTGAAAAGGCCACAAAATTCACACTCGTATACATTTTTACTGATAAATCTGTATAGCACACAAACGATAATTTGGGGAAAATGAGCTTTAGAGAATATGGGGGTCATTACGACCCCGGCGGTCGGTGCAATAGTGGAGGTATTACTGCCAACAGGCTGGCGGTACATACCTCTACTAATATGACATTGGCAATTTGGCCAAAGCCAAACCTCCAAGTTAACATACCGACTGCCACAGTTTCCAGACCGGCGGCCATCACTAGTCCCCCCCATGGCAATTTGACCCCGCCCACCGCCATGGTTTCCGTAGTTTCTGTACCACCCAGTGCCAGGGAATTCCTTCCCTGGCACTGATAGGGGTTCCCCCAACCCAGAGTCTTCCCCCACCCTCCCTCTTCTCGCCACCCCCCCATATACATACATACATGCACATCATACATACACACCCATACACACATGCATACACACATTCACCCACGCATGCATACATACATTCATACAGACTCACAGAAACACTCACAAACATACATCCAGGCACACACGCAATCACACAACACAACATGCACGTACACACACACCCTCTCATGCACACATGCATTACACAAGCATGCACGCATTCACACAGTCAGACACACCCACCCACACAACACCCCCCTCTTCTGTTGGAGAACCGACTTACCTACTTGAAGTGGGTCCTCCGGCAGGAGACGGGACACAGTGCTGCTGCCCTGAGCAGAGTCCACCAGCAAAACACTGCCAGGCTGTATCATGGAACATGATACTGTAGACATTGTTTTGCTGGCATGGCGCTGCTGCTGGCAGCAGCGCCACCTTACCACCATCCGCTGCCATGACCATCGCCGGTACCGTGTACATGCAGCCATTTCCTGTATTGGTTATTGGTCAAAGTTCTTATAGCTATGAAAAGGTGTTCAAGTACTTTTCCAAGTCTCTATGGCCAAAGATATCAGTGGCTCCTGTATCGTCATGGTTCTCACCCTTGTTGCATCCCCCAATATTTGACACACTATAAGAGATAAATATAATATCGAAGAATATAAATACCTCTGCTCATATGTTGCTTGTCCTTAAAGTCCCAAATTTCAAATAAAATATAATTTCCCCCGGCCATAGTAGAGAAAAGTTGGAATCCCAACAGTCGCCTATAGAGAAATGAACAATGCAAACCTGTTTACACTGAAATAGTCAAAAAACAAAATCTTCAATTATTTGCGAAACTGTATGAAAAAAAGTATGCGCAAAATACCTAGATGTAAGAAATAATGATTGTAAAGATCCTCTTTCATTAGTTTTCAAAAATCCAAAGGCGTTAGTGCTGAGATAATCGGTCCAATGCCATTCCTTTATACCATTCTTCTATACGGCTGCCCTATTGGACTATGTAAATAAGAAAACCCCAGTATAGCCGAAAATATGACATCCCTGCACTATAAAGTCTGGGTGCTAAAGATACCAAAACCCCTCTATCTCTTACCTATGTTATGATTGATGATATCCCTCAGGTTCTCCTGTCTGAATGAAGAACTGGCAGTCTTACTTGCAAATGCTGTTCTGCCAAGACCTGGCATTTTAAAGGAAGTCTTGAATACCCTAGGGCCAATCCCAGTGTGTGCCAGTCTAGAAGACGTCATCAAACGCACCCACTATATGTGGAGACCAACCATGAAGAATAGGAGAAAGAGCATGGCTGCTATATTGGCACAGGAGGATGAAGTTCTATTAAGTCCAAATTGTAAAGGCCACCAGCCAGTATGTTCTTCAATATTGATTGTCTCCATATAATTTACTCATTAACATAACCAGTTTCACTTAATGAATACCTACCATGATACTCCTATTGTAAAGTGGGTCACGGAGTTACTGAGGTCTTCACTATTAGTCGTAAATGGCCTACGCTCATAGTTTTTCCCCTTACCAGCGATGTATCGATGTGCGCTGAGGCACCCAAGAAGGATCAGCTAACGTAGAGACTATACAGCCCAACCTCGGAGACGGGTCCATTGAGAATAACATACCAGATGCACATCAGATGTACGTATGATAAAAGCGGTGGACATATTGGAATAGTAACTATTTCCCTTGATAAAATTTGCCACAAGGTCAATTTGCCTTCATCACCATATTAACTATATACTTCACACCGCTTTTTATGCAAAAACAATAAAAAAACAGCAAGGCACTCATTACGAGGCACTCATTACGAGGCTGGCGGTCCTACTGCCGCAGAGTCAGCTGTAAGGACCGCCACATTATGAGTTGTGAGGCTTAGCAGGCGCCAAGCCTCCACAACTCCGCCTGGCCTGCCATTGCGGTCACACCTCCGTGGCCGGCAGTGAGCACCTCCAACCCGGCGACAGGCCTCAGCCTGCCGTCCGGATTACGAGGCCGCAAACCGACAGCTTTCGGTGGTGGTAATCCCGCCACGAAAACCATGGCGGTCACGCACCCGGCGACAGGAATCTTCATTTATGTCACCGGCATGCACATACACACGTCTCCACACATCCCCTCCACTCATCCACACACACACACACACACACACACACCCCTTCACGCACGCATGCATTCACATACACACCCATTCAGCAGATGCGCATACATGCACTCAGACACCCCCACTCACTCACATTCATCCACACAGACACCCCACTCATTCGCAGACATGCAGACACCCCCATTCATGCGCACATACACACACTAACATTCACATTCAAATACATAAATGCACGCATTCACCACCCCTCCCCCTCTGCTTTCACGCACTTACAGTACCCCCTCCGCATTCATGCACTCACAGTACCCCCTTCCCTCACTGCATTCACACACTCAAAGTACCTCCCCTCCTCATACTTGCACTCACATACAGACACCCCACTAATCGGCAGTCATTCACACTCCTACCCCTCCACCCATGCATACATTGCACACTCTGCACACATGCACCACACACACAGGCAGCCCCCCCCCCTTTCGGACGCCCACTTACCTTCTCCGTTGAGGAGTACGTCTGGGAGGGGATGGGTCCTGGCAGTCTTGCACTGCCAGCACCACCACGCCAGCATGACTCCGCCAAGCCGTATTACGGCTTGTAATACGGCAGATGGAGTCCTGCCGGCGTGGCGGTGCTGGCGATGCACCTGCTTCTGCTTCTGCACCCCTGACCACCAGCACGACTGCTGGCAACTTTCCACCAGTAGCATGGTGGACGGCTGCCAGCACTCGTAATATGGCAGTCTGCTGCCAGGTTTGGATTTGGCAGTGTGGCAAAAAGACCGCAGAAGTCAAAATGAGGACCCAAATAACAAAACCAAAATAGAAACCAAAATAAATACAAAAGCAAAAAAAAAAAAAAAACTTAAACCATAATGGTCATAGCCTCAGTCCCATACCTCATTCAAAACCAATATCTGGCAGTCCAACAGCAACCACCTGGACACCGGGCCCTAATCGTCAAAGGATACCCCAAAAAATCTAAGGGAGGTACAGAGGAATATCTGATCATCATCGGGAACCATAGCCAGCCCCTAAAGTGCATTCGCCCAAGATATTTTATCATTAAGCCCTTTGAGGACTGAATTAAAATGAAACATCCAAAATACCACTTGCTTTTTCTGATATGCACCTGTATCTCCAAAGTATGTTGATTCAACTTTTTCAAGGACAGTCCATTTAAGAAAGCTTTCTGTATGTTCCTGCCCAATTCAATGTGCCACCAAAGGAGCCTGGACTCTATGATTATGAATAGCTGATTTATGTTCACTAAATCTGACCCTGAATTGCCTTTCCGTTTCTCCAAAATACCTTAAATTGCAGGAACAGATAATGAAATAAATAGCATTGCTACTCTTGCAATTAGTCATCTCTTTGAGCTGCACCTTTTTATTGTTTTATGTGAGCAGATCCGATACAATGGCTTGTGCACAAGCATGACGTTATCCACAACGATGCTTTCCCACAATGGAATTGGATCCCACAATCAATATCTGTACACATTTAGACTGATTGGTTAACCTGGCCCTAGCAAATTTGTCTTGTAGATTACTATTCCTTTAGAATGCAAACACAGGCTGAGGTAGAGAGGCCATCCTCATTACTGTTCAGAATATTCCACTGGGCATTTACAATTTGCCTAACTTAGTTGTTAATGTTAGAATGCCTTATGGCACCAACCAATTTCTGTTGATCATCCCTTTGTGGATACTTTGGTGATCATGGAATCTATGCATCACGTATAAGTCTTTTCGGGTATCCCCTTTTGAGGAACTTCTCCTTGAGTAAGATAGCATTCTTGTCATACTCCAGATTACTGCAGCTACTCCGAGTATGGAGGAACTGACGGAAAGGTATCCATTGACTTTGGCAGCGTGGGTTGTAGTTCTCAGAATGCAAGAGGGTGTTACATGTCGTAGGTTTGGTATACTGGGATACCTGGAGTTGTCTATCTTCTTCATAAATCCAAATGTCCAAAAACTCCACTTTCTTATTACTTACTTTTGGGGTAAATCTAAGATTGTCATCACATACATTGATTGTAGGAAGTTGGCTCTGTATGTACTATTTCAAAGTAAGAAATAGCATGCACAGAGTCCAAGGGTTCCCCTTAGAGGTAAGATAGTGGCAAAAAGAGATAATTCTAATGCTCTATTTTGTGGTAGTGTGGTCGAGCAGTAGGCTTATCAGAGGGTAGTGTTAAGCATTTGTTGTACACACACAGGCAATAAATGAGGAACACACACTCAAAGACAATTTCAGGCCAATAGGTTTTTATATAGAAAAATATCTTTTCTTAGTTTATTTTAAGAACCACAGGTTCAAGATTTACAAACAATACTTTAAATGAAAGGTATTTCACTTAGGAACTTTAGGAACTTTGAATTAGCAAAATAGCATATACAATTTTCACGCAAATGGCAATAAGCTATTTTAAAACTGGACGCTTAGTGCACTTTTCAACAGTTCCTGGGGGAGGTAAGTGTTTGTTAGTTTTGCAGGTAAGTAAACCACCTACAGGGTTCAAAGTTGGGTCCAAGGTAGCCCACCGTTGGGGGTTCAGGGCAACCCCAAAGTTACCACACCAGCAGCTCAGGGCCGGTCAGGTGCAGAGGTCAAAGTGGTGCCCAAAACACATAGGCTTCAATGGAGAAGTGAGTGCCCCGGTTCCAGTCTGCCAGCAGGTAAGTACCCACGTCTTTGGAGGGCAGACCAGGGGGGTTTTGTAGGGCACCGGGGGGGGACACAAGTCAGCACAAAAAGTACACCCTCAGCGGCACGGGGGCGGCCGGGTGCAGTGTGCAAACAGGCGTCGGGTTTGCAATGGAGTCCAATGGGAGACCTAGGGGTCTCTTCAGCGATGTAGGCAAGGGGGGGGGGGCTCCTCGGGGTAGCCACCACCTGGGCAAGGGAGAGCACCACCTGGGGGTCGCTCCTGCACTGGAGGTCGAATCCTTCAGGTCCTGGGGGCTGCGGGTGCAGTGTCCTTACCAGGCATCGGATCTTTGAAGCAGGCAGTCGCGGTCAGGGGGAGCCTCTGGATTCCCTCTGCAGGCGTCGCTGTTGGGGCTCAGGGGGGTCAACTCTGGCTACTCACAGGCTCGCAGTCGCCGGGGAGTCCTCCCTGTAGTGTTTGTTCTCCACAAGTCGAGCCGGGGCGTCTGGTGCAGAGTGCAAAGTCTCACGCTTCCGGCAGGAAACGTGTGTTCTTTCAAAGTTGCTTCTTTGTTGCAAAGATGCTTCTTTCTTGGAGCAGAGCCGCTGTCCCTCGGGAGTTCTTGGTCCTTTTAGATGCAGGGTAGTCCTCTGAGGCTTCAGAGGTCGCTGGACCCTGTGGGACGCGTCTCTGGAGCAGTTCTTTTGAAGTGGGGAGACAGGCCGGTAGAGCTGGGGCCAAAGCAGTTGGTGTCTCCGTCTTCTCTGCAGGTTTTTCAGCTCAGCAGTCCTTCTTCGTCTTAGGTTGCAGGAATCTAGTTACCTAGGTTCTGGGAGCCCCTAAATACTCAATTTAGGGGTGTGTTTAGGTCTGGGGGGTTAGTAGCCAATGGCTACTAGCCCTGAGGGTGGCTACACCCTCTTTGTGCCTCCTCCCTGAGGGGAGGGGGGCACATCCCTAATCCTATTGGGGGAATCCTCCATCTGCAAGATGGAGGATTTCTAAAAGTCAGAGTCACCTCAGCTCAGGACACCTTAGGGGCTGTCCTGACTGGCCAATGACTCCTCCTTGTTTTTCTCATTATCTCCTCCGGCCTTGCCACCAAAAGTGGGGCCGTGGCCAGAGGGGGCGGGCAACTCCACTAGCTGGAGTGCCCTGGGGTGCTGTAACAGGGGGTGAGCCTTTGAGGCTCACTGCCAGGTGTTACAGTGCCTGCAGGGGGAGGTGAGAGGCACCTCCACCCAGTACAGGCTTTGTTACTAGCCACAGAGTGGCAAAGGCACTCTCCCCATGTGGCCAGTAACATGTCTGGGTTGTGGCAGGCTGCTAAAACTAGTCAGCCCACACTGGAAGTCGGGTATGGTTTCAGGGGGAATCTCTAAGATGCCCTCTGGGGTGTATTTCACAATAAAATGTACACTGGCATCAGTGTGCATTTATTGTGCTGAGAAGTTTGATACCAAACTTCACAGTTTTCAGTGTAGCCATTATGGTGCTGTGGAGTTCGTGCATGACAAACTCCCAGACCATATACTCTTATGGCTACCCTGCACTTACAATGTCTAAGGTTTTGTTTAGACACTGTATGGGCATAGTGCTCATGCACTTATGCCCTCACCTATGGTATAGTGCACCCTGCCTTAGGGCTGTAAGGCCTACTAGAGGGGTGACTTATCTATGCCATAGGCAGTGTGAGGTTGGCATGGCACCCTGAGGGGAGTGCCATGGCGACTTAGTCATTTTATCCCCACCAGCACACACAATCTGGCAAGCAGTGTGTCTGTGCTGAGTGAGGGGTCCCCAGGGTGGCATAAGACATGCTGCAGCCCTTAGAGACCTTCCCTGGCATCAGAGCCCTTGGTACTAGGGGTACCAGTTACAAGGGACTTACCTGGATGCCAGGGTGTGCCAACTGTGGAAACAAAAGTACAGGTTAGGGAAAGAACACTGGTGCTGGGGCCTGGTTAGCAGGCCTCAGTACACTTTCAAATCATAACTTGGCATCAGCAAAGGCAAAACGTCAGGGGGTAACCATGCCAAGGAGGCATTTCCTTACATTGATCCATTCCATAAACTCATGAAGATCATGAAGCTGTCTGTATCCCCTTCCTAAATGAAGACAATATTGTGTATATATTGTGCCCAGTTCTTGATATTTTCAAAAAATGGGGCAACCTCATTGTAAATACATCTCCTTTCAAACTGGCCAATGTATAGATTTCCAACACTGGGAACGCAGGCAGCCCCCCCTACTGATGTCTTTGATCTGTTTGTAGATGATACCATCAAACTCAAAAGAAATTCCTGTAAAACATTCTCCAGACATTGAAGGATAAACCTCGTGGAAGGTTCAGAAGCTTCTTATAATGACACTGTTTCAGCTGCCTTGTAAGCACCCTCCTAGGGAATGTTTGTGTTGAGGGCTTTGATATCTATAGTTACCAAAAATTCCCTATTGCAATTGAAATCCAAACCCTCTATCTTCGAGATCATGTGAGATGTATTTTTAACAAAAGTCGAAAACTTGCTAACCAATGGTTTAAGAAATGTATCAACATACTTCAACAAAGCTTAAGTGGCAGATCCTATTGTAGATACAATGGGACTAAAGGGGGGATCTTGTACTTCTTTATGGGTCATGGGCATGCCATGTAGTATAGGAAGTCTAGGTCTAGCAACCTGAAGATACTCAAATTCGGATTTAGATATATTATTATTCCTCAAAGCCTTCTCACAAATGTTTTGGATCCTAGAGCAAATGTTCTTAGTAGAGTAATTCTTGATGCTCCTATAGTATTCCATGTTAGATAACGTCAATCGTATCTTTTTTTTGTATGTATCAAAGTCAAGACACACTATGCCTCCACCTTCATCACAAGGTTTGACCGTGATTGAATTATTATGTTGTAAATCCATCAGTGCTTGGCTTTGTTCTTCTGTGAGGCGCTGGAACAAACTCACAATGTCCATCCATGATCTCCACGCTATTCAATCTTCCCGGGAACCTCAATACCCTCCCACAGTGTGTTCAAATGTGTGAATGTCATCACATAATTTATGTGCTTCAACCTACCTCACACTGTGGATGTTGGGCCAAAGCTTCTCAGTTACCCCTTGTGCCCTTAGGACTTCAAAACTGTTTGTAAATGTTCCCAGAGCTCCTCTATCTGCCCGTATGCCACAGGCACCTCACACTGCCTGTTCATGTAATCCTAGGTCCTCACACTCTGTTCATCTCTTCCTATGACAGAAGGTGGTGTGTCTTTAGAAATACATCACCTCTCGATGTACCTGACACTCCTCAGTCTTTTCCAGGTCTCTCATGAACTTTCGTAGTCTAATGAGCTCCACACAATTTATGTTCATGAGCTCAGCTCTCCTTGCTCTGTCCACGTGCACCAAGTCAATGAAACTGTCTGTTCAGGTGCCCCAATTTCTCAGTGTCTGTCCATACGCTCCAGGCTCCTCACCTTTACTGGACATGAGACTCCACTGCCCCCCACACACACCTAGACATGTGCCTCATAGGTCACAAAAATAGTTGTCTATGTGTCCTAGCTCTTCATACCACCTGATGGAAGTTGGGTCGATACATGGAATTCAAAACATTGAGTTTACAAAAAATAATAGCCTGTTTAAATAAATAGGTGTCTAAAGTTCAGCTATTGACACACACTGATCACATTTACAACGCACAAAAGACCGAGTTTTGTGACTATGCACAGAGCAATCTGAAAAAGATAATAATTTAAAAATGCTGCATCTATAACATTTTTGTAAAAAAAAAAAAACATTTTTAGAGTGCCTCTCAGATCTAGTGGCATATTATTCTGCATTCTGCTAGAAATCACTGGGAATTATTTTCCCCCTTCCTTTTTCCTGAGAAACGTAGGAGATATTTGGTTGCTGATTTTAAAGCCCCCAGGGAGCTGCATAGGACTGATAGAGCTTTTTCTTCTAGAAACGTCAAATTTAAAACACTTCTGACAGACCGGGAGCAATGTTAATCCCATAAGCATTTTGTTGCTCCTTGTCTGGATCTGTCCAACAATTTATTTTGATTTTTAAAAATAATTCAGAAATTCATGGGAAGCATGTTTGGCTTTACAAGGAAGACTGACGAGAAACTTAAAGTGAAACCCTGAAGGTTTATTAAAGGATTCGAAGGCCTTACAGAAAGCAAGAATAAAATGGTTACAATCAGTCAGTTAGTAATTTAAATCATGTAATTGTAGGATGCTTACAGAAAATGCAGGAGATGAACAAGCAGAACCAAATACAGTTCGCTCTGAGAAATCATTCAAAGTTATAAATCAGATGTCAGACCAATGTGGTGTCGCTACCCCTCCTAAACCTTAAGGGAGAGTGACCCCAATAGCCTCAAGAATTGTCTTCTTTTATAATGCAAAAATACAATGAACACCACATATGAATACAGTTGTATAGGGTTCCCATGATTTGAACCAAAGGGGTCCATTAATTTGGATCAGGTGTGTTAAAAAAGGAACAAGACCGTTTCTGAAATCACTTGTTCAGCATTTTCCCACAGACTCACATAATGCAGTTCCCATTTCAGTTGCTTTTCTGGCACCAACATTTTTAGCGCAAATGTTGCAACATAATATGCAAGGACAAGTTCGCATGAAAAGCCACCGTGGTCCCAATAGGTGAGGCCTTAGAACACTTCACTCTCAAGGGCACTTTGTGCTACATTGTGCTACAGATCTTTAAAGAAATAATCATTATTCTGTACCTGGGAAAGAAACATTACATCTCACAGCAGTGTTTACAAAGTTTCTTCTATATTCATTGTCTTTGTGCGTTAAGACAAATGAAAAAAGTACTGAGTGCTGAAAGATGACTGTGAACAAAGTTGCAGTTTTGAATTTGAGACCTACATTGACTAATGTTAGCATAAGCACATATTCCTCAACATAAATTATTCATTTCAAATAAATGTCTTCCTTTATCACATGAATACTAATGTACATTTATTTATAAATCCCTACATTAGAACCAAGAACTGTTTCAGATATTCTGAGCCGATGTCTTAATGAGTTTTATGTGTGAGTCAAAGCATCTTATAGGTAATTTAAGCACTTTCAGGCAGCCATTACAACTCATCGCAAGCAGCGTAAATTGTAACACATTACCATAGTCAATCTTTGAGCCAATAATGGCCCTAGCTATGATAGCCCGTGTCTTCCTGTGACAGACGTTAGTGTGTCTTTATGAACGCTGTAGAAGGGAAATTTGATTACTCTATTACATAATTTACCTGCGTATCCTTCAAGGAGTAGTCATCAAACAGGATTCCCAAGGTTTAAATCTTCGTCTTAACTTTTACTTTAACCTCACTCATCATGAAAGAGAAGTAACTAGAATTGTATCCATTCGGATGTCATCTACACAATATCTGTATTTGAACCATTCAAACCCCAATTGACTTCAATTCATCCATCCCTAAATTAAAGAAAATACTTTAGTCAATCTTGCCCTTTCTGCAGCACTGTTGTGAGCTGCATCGCTACCTGAGTATTATCAGCAAAGATCAGAAATCGAGTCCTGGTTTCTTCAGTAGCTCATGAAGCAGCTGGATGCATATATTAAACAGAATAGGCTACGGGCATGATCCTTGTGATATTCTGCAAGTAACGTCCTTTATCTTGGCCAATGCCTGTCCTATTGTCAGCATTGATATGCATTCAGAGAGGAAGAATTTATACTAAAATAGAGCCCTTCCCTTCTTCCCACTTCCCAGGGCCAATGTTTTTAATATTTGGGGTTTTTGAAGGTGTCCGACACTGCTGAGAGATCCAAAAACATCAGAAGTGCTGCATACCTAGAGTAAATTATGTTGAGGATGGACAACTCAGTTTCCAACAAAGCTGTCTCTCTTCTAATGTCTAAGGGACAACTGGACTTATTACCCCTCAAAATTCCATAAAATTCAACATATTCCTGGAATTTAACTGTTGCAGCTTTTCTTTTTTATGGTAACTCTTTATTGGTATTTTCCGTGAGAAATGCATCTGCATTTGGCAACATTATGCCATAGGAACAAATACAAGTGCAGTACAGTGGAGCCCAGATGGACAATACGCCATCAGAACAGCATCAGGAGACAGGAAAGAGCCAGACGCAGAGTAGGAATGCCATGGTCCCTTCTCAAAGCTGCACTGCCTTGCGACTGTGGTAGTGGGGCTGGGATTGGAGTAAGTGTTAGGGAGACAAGCTGGGTGTTAGACTTTTCATCCTTGGCGTGGTCTCCCTTAACTTTTGACCTCTGTTTCCCAGGTTGTTAATGTGTGCTGGACTCTAATTTTGTTGTTTTTGTTACTCTGGGCACTTTACCACTGCTAACCAGTGCTAATGTGCAAGTGCTCCTTTACAAAATGTGTATGTATTTGGCTTATCTATGATTGGCATATTTGATTTATTAGTAAGTCCCTAGGACAGTGCACTAGAAGTGCCCAGGGCCTGTAAATCAAATGCTACTAGTGGGCCTGCAGTACTGGTTGTGCCACCCACGTAAGTAGCTCTGTAATCATGTCTCAGACCTGCCACTGCAGTGTCTGTGTTTGCAATTTTTAACTGTAAGTTCGACTTGACAAGTGTACCCACTTGCCAGGCCTAACCCTTCCCTTTTCTTACATGTCAGACACCCCTAAGGTAGGCCCTAGGTAGCCCCAAGGGAAGGGTGCAGTGTATGGTTAAGGTAGGACATATAGGGGGTCATTACAACCCTGGCGGTACAATGACGGAAGCACCGCCAACAGGCTGGCGGTGCTTCCCTGGTCATTACGACCGCGGCGGTCCATTTGGAGCCGGCTCCTGTGTTGCGGCCAAGATCCCCGCCGGCCCAGCGGGGATCTCCAAATGGCCGTGGCGGGTGCGGCCGCATTGGCGGCCGCCCGGCGGTCCGATCTTGGCAGGGTCGTAATGAGGGCCATAGTAATGTGTTATATATGTCCTAACAGTGAAATATTGCTAAATTCGTTTTTCACGGTTGAAAGGCCTGTCCTTCTAATAGGTTAACATGGGGGCTACCTTTAAATGTGATTAAAGTGTAGATCCCCTTTGGGAGCGGATGGACATTTGGAGTTTGGGGTCTCTGAGCTCTCAATTTCAAAATGCATCTTTTAGTAAAGTTGATTTTAAGATTGTGTTTGAAAATGCCACTTTTAGAAAGTGAGCATTTTTTGCTTATACCATTTCTATGACTCTGCTTGTTTGTGGATTCCCTGTCTATGTCAGTTTGACAGTTGGGCTGATTGCACCTCACACTAGACAGTGATATAAAGGGAGCTGGGGTGTAGCCTGCATTTCTTGATGAGCCATCTGTGCTAGGAGGGAGGGAATGAGTGGTCACTCACACCTGAAAGGGCTGTGCCTGCCCTCACACAACGCAGTCTCCAACCTCCTGGTGAGTGTCTGAGGGCCTGGCCTAGGTAAGGCAGGATTTCACATTTAAGAGAGACTTTGCTTTGAAGTAGGCCTACTTCAAAGGAGAAATTGGGTATAAGAAGGGTACCCAGAACCACAGATTTTAGAACACTTCTGGAAACCAAGAGGAACCTCTGCCTGGAAACGAGTTGAAGAGCTGAGGAAGAAGGGCTACCCTGCCTGTGACTGTGCTTTGTGGAGCTATCCTGCAGTTGCTGCTTCTGCCAGAGTACGAGGGCAAAGACAAGACTTTGGGTGCCTTCCATCTTCTGAAGATCTCCAAAGGCTTGATTTAGATCTTGCCTCCTGTTGTTTGAAGTCTCAGGGACAGCAAAGACTTCTCTCTGCCAGCACCTGGAGTCTTTGGAGAGACTCCTACTCTGTCAAGTGGTGCCCATCAAGTTCCTGGGACCCTGAAAGGAGAAGCTGGCAGCCTAAGAGAAAGAAATCCACGTATAGAACACCGTGCAGTGAAAAGATCGCCGTGACTCCGCTGCCGGCTTCGCAGCTGAAAATCGATGCTCGCCTGAAATGCGACTGAAGTATCGACGCACTGAGCTGGAGAAACTACGCGCAGCATCGCTGATGGCGGCTGGTGAGATCTCAACCTGCGCTGCGTGGTTTTCGGATCATCGTGCGGCTGGATTTCCGACGCAAACCCCGCTAGGCATGTAAAAACAACGCAAGGCCTGCCCGGACCCGAGAGTGCTAACCGGATCGACACATCGCTCTCCTGCGGTGAGAAGAAATGACGCGCCCCAACCCAAAGAAAGGAGAAACGACACAAGGTCTCGTATGTGAGTGAAATCGGCACATCGCGGGCCCTTTTTGTCGCACACTCGCCCGTGCAGGGTTATTTTTGACGCACCCAAGGTACATTTTCGCGCTAACAGTGTGAGTGTGTGTTTAAAACTACATGAAGACTCTTTTTGCTTTTTAATTGATAACTTAACTTGTGTATTGTGGATTTTTGTTGTTTTGGTCTTGTTTTGTTTAAATAAGCATTCTCTATGTTTATAAACCTATGTTTTGTAATTTTGTAGTGTTTTCATTAAGTTAATGTGTGTGTTGGTACAAGTACTTTAAACCTAGCACTCTGGAGTTAAGCCTACTGCTCGTGCCAAGCTACCAAGGGGTAAGCAGTGGTTAGCTGAGGGTTATTCTCTTTTACCCTGACTAGAGTGAGAGTCCTTGCTTGGACAGGGGGTAAACTGACTGCCAACCAAAGACCCCATTTCTATCACTGGGTAGTCGGGAGGTTGCAACTTTTTAAGGTTTTGAAGAGCCAGGTAATATTGGAGATAGGGCATCATCACCCACCTCTCCTTTAAATTAACTGGAATGTTATGTTATGATATAATGTATTCATAATGTGTGCTGTCACCGTGGGTGTCTACGCATCCTGATTGATGTGGCCTGCTGTCAAGTGCCAGGTAAATTAGGCAGATTTGTTTAAACAAAACTGCCAAGTTCCGAGACAGCACCTACACCAGAGTAGTGATGCCTCCAAACGTACCTGAAAGGACAGAGCTCTATATTTTTGGTGCACAAAAGAAACTTGGTGACCTCTTCCTACTTTTTTAGACACTAAGAACATTAAAAAGATTACTAGAAGTAAAGTGAAGCACTCACTTGGGGCAGTGCCTCAGAATCCCTCCCTGAAAAAGCCGTTCACGATATCTCTTACAAAAGTTACCAACATCTGATGATGAATATGGATCCCCCATACAAAAGTAGGTTTGAGAGCCTTCATTATTGAGACAGTATCGGCTAAGGAAATGTATCTAAAGGAGTAAACGGGAAGGCTGTATCCATCCCTTATCCGGTTACACACTTTCTCCTGTATAGTGGCTGAAACTGGGATTGACCCCTTAAAGATCGCAACTGTATCACCAAAATACTGCTGTTCTGCATCATACCAATTAGAAGGCAGTTCCTGAGGCATTGTCAACGTTTAAGGACATACGACATCTTTCAATAGCTGAAAGATGTTTTTCAGCGAATCTGATGCTTCATGATTTGCTCTGCAAAACATTCTCTCTTAGCCACCTGAATGACTGAATCGTTATACCACTCATTACAAACAGCTTGTTTGGATAGAGCAGTGTATCTGCCCCTTCTGTCTCTAGCCTCCAAACAAAATAGATATTACAAAGACGGTGATGAGGGGCCAATAACTGTCCGAACGTAGACTAGCATTTACCTAATCTACTTTTGCGTGATGTTTGTACAGAAAGCATCAACAGGTTTCTTGTGACAGCACCAGTTTGAAACCGATAGACGGGTAAGAGAATTGACCACCTAGTCCATTTTTCCACCTGCTAAAGTTGTAATATGTTTATTTTTGTAACTCCTTTGTTGTTAGGAATTTTCACCTTGTCCGCTTAAGAACATAATGTTCGATGGCATCTGTCGCTGTAGATACGCATGTTTTGCAATAGCTCGCCATCTGGTGTTGGGCCGGAGTGTTACAAGTTGTTTTTCTTCGAAGAAGTCTTTCGAGTCACGGGACCGAGTGACTCCTCCTTTTGTCTCCATTGCGCATGGGCGTCGACTCCATCTTCGATTGTTTTTTTTCCGCCATCGGGTTCGGACGTGTTCCTGTCGCTCCGAGTTTCGGAACGGAAAATTAGCTAATTTCAGAAGATTTTCGTCGGTATTGTTGCGTTCGGGATCGGCGTACTTAGATTCCACACCGCATCGAAGATCGAAGAGCTCCGGTGCCCTTCGGGGTAGTTTTTCGATCCTCCGTCGGGGCCTGGTCGGCCCGACCGCGTGCTGAAGAACGCCGATGGAACGGACCCCGTTCCGTTTCTGCCCCAAATGCCACAATAAATACCCCTACACAGACCAACACTTGGTCTGCAACCTGTGCCTGTCACCTGAGCACAGCGAAGACACCTGCGAGGCCTGTCGTGCGTTCCGGTCCCGAAAAACACTCCGAGACCGTCGAGCCAGAAGACTTCAGATGGTGTCCGCACCGACAGCCCAACGGGAGTTCGAGGAACAGGAAGAGGAAGGTACCTTCTCGATCCAAGACTCAGACTCCGAAGGATTCGACGATACACAAACCGTGAGTAAGACGTCGAAATCCACTCATAGGAACATTTACAAGGCCCAGGGGACGCCACTGCCACCAGGCCATGGCTCGACCCATAAATTCGGTGACCGACCGTCGGCACCGAAAAAGGCCCAAACAGTGCCGAGATCGTCCGACTCCGGTCGAGACACCGGCACGCAGCCTTCTCGGGACCGAGAAAGTGCTGGAGACAAGCCTCGACACTGAGATGCCGGTGTGGACACGGCTCGACGCCGAGACAGCGGCACCGAAACAGATCGACGCCGAGAGGTTTCGGCCCCGAAAAGGAAAAAAGTCACCTCGGAGCCGAAAAAACACGCAGACAAAGTTTTGGTGCCGAAACAAACTGCAAGCGACCCAGCTTCAGGCTCTTATACAGAAGAGCACTCGCTAACCTCCCAAATGCAGAAGCATAGGTTTGAGGAAGAGCTACAAGCAACTGATGTGGACCATACGCAAAAGCGTATCTTCATTCAGCAGGGGACAGGAAAAATAAGCACCCTTCCCCCCATTAGGAGAAAGAGAAGGTTGGAGTTCCAGACGGAACAGACACCACAACCAAAAGTGGTGAAAAGAGTTACCCCACCACCCTCTCCTCCGCCCGTGATTAACGTTTCACCAGCACAAACTCCATCACACTCCCCAGCTCACACCACCATGAGCCAGGGTGACCAAGATCAGGACGCATGGGACCTATACGACGCCCTAGTGTCAGATAACAGTCCGGAGGCATACCCTACAAAGCCATCTCCACCAGAAGACAGCACCGCGTACTCTCAAGTGGTGGCTAGAGCAGCACAATTTCACAACGTAAGCCTCCACTCAGAACAGGTCGAGGATGATTTCTTATTCAACACACTCTCCTCCACCCACAGCTCATACCAAAGCCTGCCTATGCTCCCTGGTATGCTCCGGCACGCAAAAGACATCTTTAAGGAGCCGGTCAAAAGTAGAGCAATCACACCAAGGGTGGAAAAAAAGTATAAGGCGCCTCCTACGGACCCGGTTTTCATCACTACACAGCTGCCACCAGACTCTGTCGTTGTAGGAGCAGCTAGGAAAAGGGCCAACTCTCACACATCTGGAGATGCACCACCCCCAGATAAAGAAAGCCGCAAGTTCGATGCAGCTGGTAAAAGAGTCGCAGCACAAGCTGCAAACCAGTGGCGCATCGCGAACTCCCAGGCACTACTTGCGCGCTATGACAGAGCCCACTGGGACGAGATGCAACATCTCATTGAACATCTGCCCAAGGACTTACAAAATAGGGCAAAACAAGTGGTTGAGGAGGGACAGACCATCTCCAACAACCAGATACGCTCCTCCATGGACGCTGCAGATACAGCTGCACGGACAATTAATACATCTGTAACTATCAGAAGGCATGCATGGCTCCGAACGTCTGGATTTAAACCAGAGATTCAACAAGCAGTTCTCAATATGCCTTTTAATGAAAAAGAACTGTTCGGTCCAGAAGTGGACACAGCGATTGAGAAACTCAAAAAAGATACGGACACTGCCAAAGCCATGGGCGCACTCTACTCCCTGCAGAGCAGAGGGAATTACAGCACATTCCGTAAAACGCCCTTTCGAGGAGGGTTTCGGGGTCAAAGCACACAAGCCAGCACCTCACAAGACACACCGTCCAGTTACCAGGGACAATATAGAGGAGGTTTTCGGGGACAATATAGAGGAGGGCAATTCCCTAGAAATAGAGGAAGATTTCAAAGCCCCAAAACCCCTACTACTAAACAGTGGCTCACATGTCACTCACCCCCTCCACACAACACCAGTGGGGGGAAGAATAGGTCATTATTACAAAGCATGGGAGAAAATCACTACAGACACTTGGGTTCTAGCAATTATCCAACATGGTTATTGCATAGAATTTCTACAATTCCCTCCAAACATACCACCAAAAGCACAAAATTTAACAACACACCATTCCAATCTCCTGGAGATAGAAGTGCAGGCACTATTGCAAAAGAATGCAATCGAATTAGTGCCAAACACACAAATAAACACAGGAGTTTACTCACTGTACTTTCTGATACCAAAGAAGGACAAAACACTGAGACCAATCCTAGACCTCAGAGTAGTGAACACTTTCATCAAATCAGACCACTTCCACATGGTCACACTACAAGAAGTATTGCCATTGCTAAAACTACACGACTACATGGCAACTTTAGACCTCAAGGATGCTTATTTCCATATACCAATACACCCATCGCACAGGAAATACCTAAGGTTTGTATTCAAAGGAATACATTACCAATTCAAGGTACTGCCTTTCGGATTAACAACCGCACCAAGAGTCTTTACCAAATGTCTAGCGGTAGTCGCTGCACACATAAGAAGGCAGCAAATACATGTGTTCCCATATTTGGACGACTGGCTAATCAAGGCCCATTCGTTCATACAGTGCTCAAATCACACAAATCAGATCATACAAACCCTCTTCAAACTCGGGTTCACCGTCAACTTTACAAAATCCAACATTCTGCCGCGCAAGGTACAACAATACCTAGGAGCCATAATAGACACATCAAAGGGAGTAGCCACTCCAAGTCCACAAAGAATTCTAAATTTCAACACCATCATACAACGTATGTATCCAACACAAAAGATACAGGCAAAGATGGTATTACAACTCCTAGGCATGATGTCTTCATGCATAGCCATTGTCCCAAACGCAAGACTGCACATGAGGCCCTTACAACAATGCCTAGCATCACAGTGGTCTCAAGCACAGGGTCACCTTCTAGATCTGGTGTTAATAGACCGCCAAATTTACCTCTCGCTTCTGTGGTGGAACAACATAAATTTAAACAAGGGGCGGCCCTTCCAAGACCCAGTGCCACAATACGTAATAACAACAGATGCTTCCATGACAGGGTGGGGAGCACACCTCGATCAACACAGCATACAAGGACAATGGAACGTACATCAAACAAAACTGCATATCAATCACCTAGAACTTCTAGCAGTTTTTCAAGCACTAAAAGCTTTCCAACCAATAATAGTTCACAAATACATTCTCGTCAAAACAGACAACATGACAACAATGTATTATCTAAACAAGCAGGGGGGGGACGCACTCCACGCAGTTAAGCCTGCTAGCACAAAAAATTTGGCATTGGGCAATTCACAACCAAATTCGCCTAATAGCACAGTTTATACCAGGGATCCAAAATCAACTCGCAGACAATCTCTCTCGAGATCATCAACAGGTCCACGAATGGGAAATTCACCCCCAAATTCTGAACACTTATTTCAAACTCTGGGGAACACCTCAGATAGACTTGTTTGCGACAAGGGAGAACGCAAAATGCCAAAACTTCGCATCCAGATACCCACACAAACAATCCCAAGGCAATGCCCTATGGATGAACTGGTCAGGGATATTTGCTTACGCTTTTCCTCCTCTCCCTCTCCTTCCTTACCTGGTAAACAAACTCAGTCAAAGCAAACTCAAACTCATATTGATAGCACCAACTTGGGCAAGGCAACCCTGGTACACAACGCTGCTAGACCTATCAGTGGTACCCTGCATCAAATTGCCCAACAGGCCAGATCTGTTGACACAGCACAACCAAAAGATCAGACACCCAGATCCAGCATCGCTGAATCTAGCAATCTGGCTCCTGAAATCCTAGAATTCGGGCACTTACAACTTACCCAAGAATGTATGGAAGTCATAAAACAAGCCAGAAGGCCATCCACCAGGCACTGCTATGCAAGTAAATGGAAGAGGTTTGTTTGCTACTGCCATATTAATCAAATACAACCATTACACACAACTCCAGAACATGTAGTGGGTTACTTGCTTCACTTACAAAAATCTAACCTAGCTTTCTCTTCCATTAAAATACACCTTGCAGCAATATCTGCATACCTGCAGACTACCTATTCAACTTCCCTATATAAGATACCAGTCATTAAAGCATTCATGGAGGGCCTTAGGAGAATTATACCACCAAGAACACTACCTGTTCCTTCATGGAACCTAAATGTTGTCCTAACTAGACTTATGGGTCCACCTTTTGAACCCATGCACTCCTGCGACATACAGTTCCTAACCTGGAAGGTGGCATTTCTCATCGCCATTACTTCCCTAAGAAGAGTAAGCGAGATTCAGGCGTTTACAATACAGGAACCTTTTATACAACTACACAAAAATAAAGTCGTCCTAAGGACCAATCCTAAATTTTTGCCAAAGGTTATTTCACCGTTCCATCTAAATCAAACAGTGGAACTTCCAGTGTTCTTTCCACAGCCAGATACCGTAGCTGAAAGGGCACTACATACATTAGATGTCAAAAGAGCATTGATGTATTACATTGACAGAACAAAAAACATCAGAAAGACTAAACAACTCTTTATTGCATTTCAAAAACCTCATGCAGGAAACCCAATTTCAAAACAAGGTATAGCCAGATGGATAGTTAAATGCATCCAAATCTGCTACCTTAAAGCTAAACGACAGCTGCCCATTACACCAAGGGCACACTCAACCAGAAAGAAAGGTGCTACCATGGCCTTTCTAGGAAACATCCCAATGCAAGAAATATGTAAGGCAGCCACATGGTCTACGCCTCACACATTCACCAAGCACTACTGTGTAGACGTGTTATCCGCACAACAAGCCACAGTAGGTCAAGCTGTATTAAGAACATTATTTCAGACTACTTCCACTCCTACAGGCTGATCCACCGCTTTTGGGGAAATAACTGCTTACTAGTCTATGCAGAACATGCGTATCTACAGCGACAGATGCCATCGAACTGAAAATGTCACTTACCCAGTGTACATCTGTTCGTGGCATCAGTCGCAGTAGATTCGCATGTGCCCACCCGCCTCCCCGGGAGCCTGTAGCAGTTTGGAAGTTACCTTCAATTATTTATATATGTGTCATCTCAACCTTAAATAGGTGCATACTTAGTCACTCCATTGCATGGGCACTATTACTACAATTCAACTCCTACCTCACCCTCTGCGGGGAAAAACAATCGAAGATGGAGTCGACGCCCATGCGCAATGGAGACAAAAGGAGGAGTCACTCGGTCCCGTGACTCGAAAGACTTCTTCGAAGAAAAACAACTTGTAACACTCCGGCCCAACACCAGATGGCGAGCTATTGCAGAACATGCGAATCTACTGCGACTGATGCCACGAACAGATGTACACTGGGTAAGTGACATTTTCATTACTATAGAAAATATGAAGAAAAGTGCATCTGGATTAGAAAATTGCTACTAATCTTATTATCTCTGATATCTTCCTAAGTGTGTTCAGGTACTTTAGAGCAAGGCTCCCTCCCTGTTTTACATTGCCATTTATAGGGAACTTACTTCTTCTGAAGCACTTTGCACCTTTTGGCAATCTTTATATGGGAATTCTCTATCATTCAATTGTAAGTGTAGCTGACATTACATGTTGTTGGCCTCACCTAATTTACCTACTAGTGTACTGTGTTCCTCTTTCCTCAATCTGCAGTTTCCAGATTCAGATGTAATTATTTGGGGGGGGTTATCATCTTTGTTCAGACGGTCACGCGAAATACGCTGCCCCCTAGGTAGCAGATGTTTCTTAACATTCAACCAGGTCCTCAATCAATCAGGTTTCAAGATTCACTGGACAAAGGGGAGTGCTGTGTTGTGTAAGAAAAGTACATCTGCCCTCTCATCTCTAACAATTGAAACGAGGGCCTCTTTTTTCATTCCTTCCCAGAAGACTGTTCATGGTCTAGGAATGAATTCCCCCTGAATCATGACTATTAAGGAACTAAAACTGGAAGCGGATACCCAACAAGTACCTTTAAATAACACCAAATAATCAGGGCATTTTTTATACATGTTGACTTTTTCCCACAGCTTGGTTCAACCCAACCTGGACCCGTTTTCCACCACCTCCAAGAAACGTCCACCCTTCTTCATGCCTGCTAGACAAACTCCACCTCTCTATAGCCAAATCAGTCCATTAAAATGCCCATAAAACCTAACAGTCTCAAGAAATCTGAAATCCCATCCTAATCATAGGATATGATAGCGCCTCAACACCGAGCTCTTGCACCCAGCTTACTTGAGACCAGAACTCCTCCTAGTACCGATGGCCTCAGGACTCTTTGAGTGTCTAAATAATGGGCTACAGAGAATCTGATGTACAGGTACTTTGTACAACCACAGCCAGGCTGGAAAAGCCCCTAATACCAAGTACCTTTTATTTGTACGGTTCACTGAATTCTCAACTAAACTAAGGGTGTCCTAGTTATCTCGTTACCAACTGTCTCTCCTGCACTGCCCAGTATTTGGGAGACGGGCTGAGCCACCAGGAAAAGACTTATTACACACAAATGAGAGAGAAAGACTCAGTGATTGATCAATCTTAAAAAAGAACACGTGCACATACCCCATTCCTACCTAGTCAGGGCACGACGGTGCACTAAAACCAGCCCTGGCAAAAATACTGAAATCACTCCCATATTGCATTAGGCCAATAGGGGTATTGACTGAACCCGACTTGCTTAATTTTTGTTTGTTTGAGTGCTCTCCCCGCAAAGACAGTTTTAGAAAAAATGGGCCGAAACAGTGCGAGCTTTAACTTAGCTTCTTAAATATATTGGCTAAGTGCTTTTAAGGCTGCATTATGTCAGCCCGACCAGTAGCCTAGCTTGCTTAGTCGCCTTGCTTGCAGTTGCAGCCCTTCCTACAAATACCAGAATGCCCATATAGACAGCCTGGCCTGTGAATTGAGGTAACCTGGGGCCCCTGGGCGGCAGGGCGTGGGTTCCAAAGAAGGGGCATGTGGCTCATCTTCCTACCTCTGGGCTACCATTAATTTTCTTCAAAATGCTATTAAACAATTTCTGGTCGAGTGGTCCTGGCTAAATGGCTGAATTATCAGAGATTTTGGAACTGAAGAGAGCTACGTGTGGGAGTTGTATCCCAGTAGTGGCTGTGCTTGTAGCATGTTTATTGAGTGACTTTTGTAAAATGCTTCAGTAATCTAGTCTTTCTCCTTATAAAGTATCCAAGCCAAGGCACAGTTTAGCCCACTTTATTAATTACAATAAAACCGATAGGTCTATTGAATGTTTTTCTTCTTGTACAGGGCTATGTTTACAGTACAGCTTGAGCTCAAATGTTCATGTAATTTCCCACACTTGTTATTTTTCTCATCAGCTTTAAAACCATTGCGCGATAAGCGTACAATGCTACGGATGGAGGCCCGTGGGCGATGGCGCAGAACCGACAACACTGCCCTTGTTTGATGATTCTCTCTGCGTACTTTGCAAATAGCCAAATCTAAATATTTAAAAGCCTAGCTCCCACGCACACCCTTTCCCAGGCTGCTGCAGGTGTTGATACTGCAAACATCGTGACGTCACTACCCTGATTCATTCTACAGCGCCCCATTCGTTTGTGTCCTAATTTTAAGCCAACGTGTAGGGCAATTCGAACCTACCATGAGACACTATGCACTGGCAAACATCCCAGTCAGCACACCTGGCTGTCAGCCAAAATGAGAGGCATGGGGCACAGCAGTGCCGGCGGCCATGTCTTCAGAATTCGCAGTGTTCGACAGGCCCAGTATTTCGTGACGCCTATCCAGCCATGCACTCTGAGGTACCATGGGAATTCTGGCCTTGTTTGCTTCTGTATTGACTTAGAGCTAGTTTAGAAAGATATTCAACATACAAGGAGTGTTGTCCCCCTGCGCTGAAATAAAGATTTAACACTGGACCATGCATAGTTCCTTTTTCATACTGTGAAAAGCATAACTTCAGGTACCAGGCTGCAAACAAACGAGCAGGAGACTATACATAGCACAAATGGCTGTTTTTAAAGCCAGCATTCCTTTATATCCTGATATTTTCAAGATGAGACTCCTAATAGGATGCATAAAAATACAAGTCATAAAATGCAAAATGGTGCACCATATAGACCCCAGGAGTTGGTTATGGTGCCAGGCGTGATGTGTGTGTGTGTGTGTGTGTGTGTGTGGTTAATAGGGCAATATTTACAATTTGTTGTATTGTTGTAACTAAGACAGCCGTTGCCATGCTTCACATGTGCTTTTTGCACTCTTCTGCAATTCCATCACTGTATATGGCTTCCAAGTGATGTACATTAAAACTGTTTTTAAGTATGACTTTTCAGTATCGTATACATAACTTGACTTAGATAACTTTAAGCCAATTGGACATGCTCTTCCCCTTTTAGTATTGAAGTTACCGCTAAACAGCAAAGGAAGATGCAGAATTCTGAGATGAAATGAAGGGTTACTGTCTCTAAGGGTTATATGCACATCAATCCTTTTAGAAATCTGTCGTATTGTGTGACAGATTAACCATACAGAGATCTACTATGAGATTTCCACACAATGAAGTGCGAGAAAGCATCTCGGCCATCATCTAAATCCCAACTTTAAAATTGTCTCTCTTGGCTTGTCTGTTGTCTGATGTGTACTGGCTCATATAATGTCAGCATTTTGAGTTTGCTTTGGTCATTTTTAGGTCGAGCATAGCAGCGCGCAAGTGCTGCTTTTCTGACGTGCTGTTATCTATTTGGGCTGTTAACCACGCCCACCTCACGCCCATCATTATCACTAGTTCATGGGCTTGCCCTTCAAAACTCCTTTGTTTTTGTTGGTAAATGCTTTATGTTTGTTCCTCTTTGGGGCAGTGGTGTTACCACCTTGGCCATCGACCCTTTTACATGGATAATTGCACGATTGCAGATACGTTTGACTGCCAGCGAACTTCTTATTCCTTTTGTGTCTCCTTCACGCTCATGCTCATGGTGGCCGTGGCGCTTTGAGACGGGCTCGCTTATGTGAAACTGTTTTACTTTTCATTTTTAGTTAATGTGGCAAGAAAAGTCTGGTTAGGAGTTTACAGCGCTAATAGCTCTAACGCGAGAAAATGCGTGACCCATTGCATTGCAAATGCTTGTTTAGAAGAATGCTTTGATCACAGAATGAGCCAGACACACTGATTCTCTCATCTCTTGTCACCCTGTAGCTGATCAGCCAGAGGAGTCCTTGCAGAGGGGCGTCCAGAGCTTGCTACAGCCGGTCATGCAGCGCCTTTTCACAGGTAAGAAGCAAACACATCCCAGTACCTCCAGCACAGTGAGACATCGATTAACATGGCAAATGTTTTAGGCACAAAAGCTATGAACAAGCACTCTTGATTGGCCAGCCACCTCAATTTTAGAAGCATGTCTCCAGATAGACTATGCCACACAAGGTTTACTAGTGAATTTATGGCAGCTGTTTTGCATAGTGTCAAATGAGGAAACTGTCTCCTGTATTGGGGGAAGTTGTTCAGTCTTACACATTTGAGGGAGACTTCCGGTATCAAGTGGAGTATTAGCTAATCAGGAAGGCTCTGTCAATTTCTAGGGGGGCTGGCTGACTAAACATGCTGGCCTTTGTCCCCTTAGTCTCTCCACTCTGCCCATGGGCCGGCTTTTAGTGGTGTGTTTTTATACGGTCTGTATCTCACAATAGGCAGCAGGAAGCCATGATTAACAATGTAAACACAATGGATTTTGCTTCTTGTCTGTGAGCCCATTTGTTAATACGGCCATCATGTCCTTCTCTCTATTTTAAAGTGCAAAGGTGTCACCTATGTGAACATTTATGACGTATTGTGAGATGTGAATTCTTCTAATGAACTTTTCAAGAGTTGCGGGTGCAGACTGGCACACATGGAGCTTGGGAGATTTTCTGGCAGACGTATCTCTGAAATGCAGAAAGGCTCTGTGCCTGCTGAATTAGTGAAAAGTCAGACACAGAGCCTGTCATATGGCTGACTCTTCCTCAGCTCTTGCAGCATTTCTCAGATCTGGTCTGTCAGGATTTCTGGAGAGTTCCCTGAAGGCCAGTCCTCCTGTGAGCAGAAAGGGTTTAGAAAGAAAAGAATGCTGAGTGGTGGAAAAACCAGAGGACAGACTCTAATCTATCAATATTTGTATAGAAAGAGAAAGAGCGAGAGAGCAAGTCAGGGCAGGTGATGTGCTTGTCATGGTTAGAGAAGGAAATGAGGAAGGGAAAGAAAGGTGAAAGTGAAAGAAGAGATAGAGTAAGAATGGAAAAACACAGATATCTTATGAAAAATGTTCCAGAGAGACATGGAGTACAGAGAAGATAACAGGGAGAAAAAGTGAGACACTGTAGAGCAGCATTTCTTGACGAAAGAGACAGAAGGGAGGACAGAGCACAGGGTGGATGTGCTCCACGGTGGCACTGGTGAGGGATTAAGATAAACACGCGGAGGAGAGAAAATAAGAGAAACATAGGCCTGATGTAAGGTTGTGTGGCATTGAAAAAATCCCCCGACTTCTGGAGGAAATGCTAAATCCGGATCCTACCACAGTATGGTAGAGTAATAGCACTGATGGATTTCCCCCAGAATGAGTACTTCTTCCAGAATTGTGAGGATTTTCCATTACCACGCTACTCTAAATCAGGCTAATGTGTGCAGACACTTCTATGCGCTCACAAAAGCTGACTTGTCACCTAGAACAGATGTGGTTATATTAAACATTGCAGGTAACCTGCGTGAGCAAGGCTTTCCAGAAAATGAAACTGTGAACTAGTGGAAAGGGGTTTAAGCAGTCAGTTAAATTCTCTTCAAGTGAGTTCTTAAGTTGGCATAAGAGTGTACTGTGCTCAGAATGTAGGCATCAGTGATTAGTTTGTTAACTTCCATACCGTAGAACACCCCTCATTGCTCGGAGTTCATCAGGTTGTTTAAGGACTCCGTGTTCTTGCAGCAGAAAAGTACTGTTCATATGTACTGAGTATGACATAGAGAGTTTATTATGCAGATGTCACACTTAACACAAAAAGGAAAGGGACTTTGCATGGTCTTGTGTGGGCACACTTCTAATGCAACAGAATATGTCTGCTGGGCCAGCCCAGATCCCACAGTTCTGAACGAAAATAGATATCATTGTGTCCTAAAGTGTATCCCCCCCATGATCTTATGCCGAAAATGTACCTATCCTTATTGATTCCCTCTGTGAGCTTGCGACCATGCAGTAAATGAGAACAGGCAAGTATAGCCTGAACACTTTACCATCACCGGCACACTGTCTGCACGGTCTGCCTGTAAGTACTTCTGGTCCCCCTGCACATGAATAAAAGAGATACAAGAACTGTGTTTCATTGCTCAAAAGGAGAAATTGACTAAACGAGTATTGGCTTAATTGTGATCTCTCATCTGGCACTGGATGAGGAGGCTGACCATTAGAGAATTCTCACAATTTTTATGTGTCTTGGTAGTTTCATCACATCCACTCACTCCTATCTACAAGGCCAGTCTACCAGGATGGCTCCCCAACCACAAAGTAGACATAAAAAAGGAACGCTAACCTGCATTCTAAGATGGCAATCTAGGGAAAGAAAATGGGAGAGAGCAATCTGGTTACACACCTTAGTGATGACCTTATTTGTGGGGGAAAATAATTTTGCCTTATATGTGCTGAATTTAATTTATATTATTTATCTGTGCAACTTTCTATGGTGCAAACATGGCTCGAGCGCATTACAGGACTTTACAAAGCTAAAGAAATAAGATAAAATAAACATGATAATTTTATATATCTGAAACTTCATAAAAACTAACCACAGCTAGTAAACAGAAGCAGAATAGGTGACGAACAAACTAGAGATGCCAGTAGGAGAGAGAGGCATGACTGTAAAAAGCATATGGATAAATAAAACCACAGTTAGTAGGGGCAAGGCAACAGAGACAGGGAAAGTAAGTAAATCAGCAAAAAGGTACACCATAACAACATTGAAGGGAAATTAGGATAATGAACGTCAAACAAAAGAAATGGATGGAATTTCCTGCCTCGGTAACACTATGGTGGAATCTGGAGTATTGAGGCACAGAAAGTCAGGGACATTCTGTGGCATTGGAAGTAACTAGGAAGAGTCAAAACGTAGAACTAAAGTACAGTGCTCAAGAATGTGCCTGGGAAATGCTGGAGTAATCAAAGAGCAATGAGAAGAGGACACAGTAGTGTGGGGATGCGAGGGGGGCAATCTGCGGTTAAGCAACAGTTATGGCCTAACTGTTAGAGGAATAATTATTATTTCCAGACCCGACCAACGTGCCCTTGAAACAAGGAGATTTTAAGTTCCTTCTAAAGGTTGATAGACAGGAAGTGCGATGTAACACTGGTGGTAATAAACCCGAAATTATCATGGTACTGGCAGGGAAAGATTGTTACATGGACCTTTCCTTATTGGTCAAACAAGAAGAGCTTGGAGCAAGTGTAAGTGCTAAAGGTGACATGGTGCCCTTGGTGACACAAAAGGATAATATTACATATGCGATAACAATTGGGCGAGTACACCATCAGCATATTGTTTGTCGATAGTCCGGACTTAATAGGAAAAGGACAATTGGCAATAGATAATAAAACAATACAGAAAGAGCACTGATTTTAGGGCAGTCCTGACCAAAGCCTGGGACCCATAGAGGCCAATAGAAAAGGCTCAGTGGTGTGACAAAACTTGAGAGCCCCCTCTGCAAAGTACCTGGTTGGGGCCCCTCCCACTGGACGCAGACAGGGGCCTGCCGCCTGGCAACAGTGTACTGTGCTGAGAATGCTGCCCTTGGAGCTCGGCCAGCCCCCCAAACTGCAGGGGCGGCGGTGGCCTTTGTTATCTCACTGAATAAGGCTGTAGTCCTTCTTTATGGGCAGATTTATGAGCGAGATTCATCAAAACACAGTTGGGGAATGTTGACTCTTTTTTTCCATTATAAGTTTGAAAGTCTTAATTCCAGGGACTCCTTGTTGCCAAATGAAGTGACCGGATTGTACACCTTAAATATGACCTGATATAGTTCGTAATAATTCCTGTGTAGTTTACTCAAAGCAGCTAAACATGTGCCACCAGGAGCATAGATGTCATATTTTGCTCAGCCCTATGCTTGACATTCCTTACTGATATTACTAGAATCTAGGACGGATTAGAACTCTATTACATCACCAGGTACAAGCAAGAACAGAGAGACTCACCCAACCTAGGAACAGCACACTGACACGCGAGAGGCATGGCGCATCACTGCCAAAGAAGAAGTAACCTAAACGAAATAGAATAATGAAGAACACCATCTCTCGAAACTATTGGAAAGATACACATTGCTGTTTACGAGCCCATTAGAGGTAGCAGTGTTATTCTTGCAGGAGGCACAGGGAGTGGGGAACAGACAGAATTAAAAACAGTTATGACTGGAGGTACTCTGCAGAGCAGACAAGTGAGTGAACGAATGATGAAGTGTCATGTATATGACTAATTACAATGCAGCACTAGATAAAACTAAACATGTTCTCCAGAGTCACAAAGACTATGTTACCAAGTGCTGTACAAGAACACATTGT
Organism: Pleurodeles waltl; assembly: GCF_031143425.1. Taxonomy (NCBI): domain Eukaryota; kingdom Metazoa; phylum Chordata; class Amphibia; order Caudata; family Salamandridae; genus Pleurodeles; species Pleurodeles waltl. The sequence goes on along the minus strand of NC_090440.1, from coordinate 1,961,203,804 downwards.
TATTATGCTTTTGGTGGGACATTCAGTCAGATGGATGGTCAATACAAGATTAAGGGCCAGATGTATCAAAGAGTTTTACCCATTGTGTGTCTATGGAAAAATGTATTCGTACATATGGCCCTAAATCTGCTCATCCATGGTCGACTATGTATAAACCATGGCTCACCAGGATTTGTCCTCAGCCATAACAACAAGTGCTCAGGTCAATTCATGTTGGGTAATCATATTGTAACCCAATGCATACACAGGGTGGTGCATGTGTAATCCATGCATAGATTTGTATTGCTCCTGTTGCAACACATAGCCTCTCTTCTTCTTCTCTCTAAAGGTTACCTTCAGATGAAGACTCTGTTGTATATCTGGGATCAGTATATCATAGGGCTGGACCAACCTGCCTACAACTGCCTTCCAGCTTTCGGTCTCACTTTCATCATGCTCCTTCGAGATCATCTCAAGGGCTGTCACTCGGTAGGTGTGTGATGATTGATATAAGATGCACACCAAGTAAATGTAAATGCAGGCAGTCTCTCAAGGTGGTGTAAATTCTTCTGCAGTGCATGAGATTATGGGTTATTAAGCTGCAAAAGTGATCTACTATACTTTATTGTGAACCACTTGTAGTGTAAATTTCATCCTTATGGTGGGATAAAAGCAGCTCCCTTCTGGTGTGAGACAAGTATTGCTAATCAACTGAAGCAAGCAGTAAAAGTAATATGAAAAGATTTTCTGGGAATAACTTTCATTGTTGTAGCCAACTTGAAAGGAAGCTTAAAGATGATTGCCCAGAATTATGTATACATATCGAATCACCCTCGTTGGTATGCTTCAAAGCTAGCTACCAGCCCAAATCCCTGACAAATGGATAACTGCACTTCTTTTGATCTTCTTTTGATCATTATATGCTAGCAGCTTTATATGGCCAGTTGCGAACGAATTGTCCAACAGTTAACACATTTAAAAGACATTTCATCAGTGACTAACTATGTTCTGTTGAATTGTTATGCACTAAGTGTATGTAGCAATTTATGCTTAATAGTGTGCACAGAAAGCAATCATAAATCATTATTCCTTGTTTTGTACATAGGCAAGGAGCTGGGTCAGTCGCAAAATTTATCAACTGGATCCCATACATTTGCAATCAGATTGAGTGGCATAAGCACTTGGGGGAATTACTTGAGTATGAAGGCCAGCATGGTAATCAAGACAAAGCTAAAAGGGTATTGCACGTTCCTAGACCAATTCACCATTACACTGAATATACTAAATAGTTATTAAGGCTGATTAGTCAAACTGTAAAAGAATGCAGCTTCTGTTATGCTTAGGCCTTAGTGATAATGAGTGGACTGTTTTGGATTGCAGAACAGCAAAAACAGCTCTATGTTCTTTATTACAAATTAGTCAGTAGTAAGAACCATTAAATGTAAGATGAAGATGGAAAACCGGAGGAAAGAGTTAGTCTTCTGTAAGAAAACTGGGCTCTTTGCAGGGGTCTCCCACTTTTTGCCCCCATTTGAAAGACTAAATGCTGGCTTTTTGATTATGATAGTGCACTGAGACCTGCTAACCAGGCCCCACTGTATGTGTTTCTCTCCCTAAAATGTTATGTTGACATGGTGAATTTCTGATTGGCAAAACTTTACCCATCTGTAAACCCCTAGTAAATGGTACTCAGGACATAAGTGGTAAAGAGGTCCCCAGGGCTGCAGCACGAAGTTGTGCCACCCTGGAGAGCCCAGGCAAACTACTGATGGCAGGCCTGCCATTGCAGACTACAAGAGCGGAGCAAACTGCTCAATTCGACTGTACCCCCACCATGAGTGGCACAGTCCCATGCACTTCCTTACATATATGTCAGACACCCCTAAGGAAGGTCTCTGCAGCCCAAAAGGCAGAGTGCATTATAAATGAGGTGCAGGTATGTGAACACAAGCGTATATGTCTCTGTAGCATCCTTTCCATTAAGGTACACTATAAGTGCAGGCCGGGCCATGTGATAACATGGGACTTAAGCCTGGTTGACCTGGGCTGCTAGCTCTATTATGGTACCGCCTGGATATGTCGAGTTTCTTCTCTCCTTCAACACAAATCATGCATCAAGGAACAGCTGGCATGCACCCAGGCAGCGCATTAGAGGTTGCCCACTTGTTTGCCAGCCTCCTTTGTGCTCTGCCCAAGCAGCTCATGCTTCTTCCCACAACTCCTGCAACCAAGGCAGATTTCTGACCTCCTGCCAGGAAGTCTGGGTGCTCCCAGAAATCAGAACAAAGTGCTGAGGCAGGCAGGAGGTCACACCTCCCTCCCCTCAGCTGGGCTAGTGAATAGAGCCATCAGTGCGGTGAGCTTCAAAGGCTTCACTGCCCAGTTCTCCAGCGAGGAAGCAGCCCTCCCCCTTCCCCCAGGCACATTTGCTCATGGTCAGGTGGTAAATTAGGTAAGCAGTACTGTGTACAACCCAGCAGGCTGACCACACCTCAAGGGTGAGCATCCTGGTTTGTGTACTAAATTTTGATTTCTGCCATCTTAGGAGTGGCATAATAGAGGGTTCTGGGTACTTAAAGGTCACCTGTGCCACCGGATGTGGTCACCTCAGGGGTGATCTAGCCATAAGAGCTAGCTGCCCATTGGCCAATAGCCTTCACACCCCTTAATCCCCTGAATCCAGGATTTAAGGGGAACTCCTGACACTAGAACCTCAGATTTGATGGACTAACTTTGAAGAAAGACAAAGAGAAGCTCTGCATGACCGACAACCGGACACTGGCTACTGCTTCAAAGCAAAAGAGAGAAACTCTGTCCCCAAGGCAAAAGACTGGGAACCGTGTGATCTTCCTTCGTTCTTGGCTGAAACTCGGGACCTCTGTGGAAGCCAGAAGTACCCTCAATTTCCCCTGGATTGGTGGCACCAATTTCCTGCAAACTGCCGGTAAAAAGATGCGCTGGAATCAAAAAATCGGCCCACCAAGGAATCAACCAGATCCAGTTGGTGAAGTGTATTCTGGGAGTTGTAGGCCCGACTTCCACAAAGTTACAGGCCCCTAAAATACTCCCCGGACCGCCAGATGTCTCAAAAGCATCTTGCTGTGCTTACAGTTACCAAGGCTTGTTGGTCACCAGCCAGGGGATTGACCCCTTAACTTGCTGTTGCAAGAAGAGAACACTGCCCAGCACTTGTGACCTATATCAGCAACGACCCCACAGCAAAGTTTTTGCATCCCCTTTGCTGCAGCACCATGTGTATGTTAAAATCAGCACCGGCGCAAGCTCCGTTCAGCACCACAGACAGCCAGGACAACTGTGCACCTGGACTCCAGGGTCAGGTAAAACTGCTTTAACTTTTGTGATCTGTTCCCAGGGACTGCCGTAGCTGAACCCCCCCACCCTCCCAAGGGTTCAATACAACTCGTCCCATAAATTCATATTTTACAACATGGCATTTTCCCATTGACTTCAATCCAGTGTTTTAATGACATTCCTGCAGTGGTTTTCTATTGATTCTAAAATCGATATCTCCGGTTCCCCTGCACCTACACTGTTTGTTTTGGTGTCTAAAATAAAAATAAGCTCTAGTGTCAGTTTTTTTTTTAGAGTCATGCCAATTAATTATTGTCCATGTTTTTGCTGTGAAATGCTTACCCCATGTTTCTCTAAGTAAAGCCTGACTGTTCTTTACCACACTACCAGGACTGAGCAAATTATTTATTAGTGTGAATCCAAGGATCATCTCTGGGGCATTTTGAGAATATTACATGGTGACGACTAACCCCCACATAATACTCCACTTTCCTACAGTCCTCGATAAAATGAGTCTACATGAGTGCATGGAATCATCCAGAATGAGGACTGCCTAAACTCTTGACTTAGGCTGGCTTTGTTTGCAATGAGGACTGTTGAAAATAACATGACCTAGTGAAAGTAAACAAAAAAAAATGAGATTATGTGAACCAACATCAACATCTATAGGCCCAGATTTGCAAAGAGCTGACATTGTGTTGCATATACCAGAGAGAGAGCAGAACTGCACCATAGCTACAAAGAAGTGGCACAGTTCTGCTCTCTCCTTGCAGTGGCTCACTTTCAGCAGCCATGCACCAACACAGGCACCCTAGTTCCGTAGTGCAATGGTGTTTGCATTATGGGCAGCATATTGTTTTTGCAGGAAGGGAATTTTCTTTTCTATGTGTGCTGCAGAATGCATCTCGCATGCAAAGAGTGAAAAATGAGGAGAAATAAAAATATATCTCCTCATTACACCAGCCTTGGGGAGGCACAGGAGTCTTGCACGAATCCATGTATATAATTCTTTGTAAATATAAATTAGCATCAAAATCTGTGGGTGGATGCACTGGAACAACAATACATCACCAATTGAATAGCCCCTTGATGCAAAGTAACATGAATCCCCGTTAAAAAAGTAACATAAACCTGACACAAAATCTTTGTTAGTTTTTCTTTTTCTTTTTCAGATAGATGGCTGTTGTGAGCAATATTTAAAATTTCACAAAATGGTATAACAAATGTTTATTTTATGATTTTTATATATATATATATATATATGTGTATATATATATATACACATATATATATATGCACACACAGTAAGACAATGAAAACACCACAAAAGAACCAGTTTAGAACAATAGCCAATATTTATCTAAATCAAACAAGACCAAAACAACAAAAATCCAACATATAGAAGCAAAGATATGAATTTTTAAAGTAACAAGAGTCTTATTCCATAGACGTGAAAAGTACCTGGTCTGCGTCAAAAATAAAGCTGCACAGGCGAACGTCCGTCAAAAAAGCAAGTAATGCGTCTATTCTTTACTCGCAAGTGAGGCCATGCATCGATTCTTTCTCTGCCAGGCAAGCGATGCATTGATTCTTTCTTCGCAGGGAAGAGATGCGTCGATTTCCAGGCAAGCAACCTCAGGTCAGTGCAGTGATGTTGCAGGGTTTGACACCCAGGGACGATGAGTGGAAAATCCGAACACACAGCAGTGATGAATCCACACTGCCGATTTTACCGGCGATGTATCGATTTCTCAGCCACGGTGCAGGTGCTGCCTCAATTTTTCTGCCGCTCGGCTCCAGTGCATGGATTTTCACCTTGTATTCACCAGCTTCTCCTTTCAAAGGCTCAGGGACTGGATGTGACACCACTTGACAGGGGAGGGGTTTCAGCAAGAGAGCCCAGGTGCTGGCAGATGAAGTCTTTGATGGCCCTGAGGCTTCAAAACAGGGGGAAAGCTCATTCCAAGCCCTCGGAGACACTTCACAAGCAGGTTTTCAGATTGCAAAGTCCAGTTCTTTCCCTCTTCAGGCAGAGGTAGCAGCAGAAGGCCAGCACAACAAAGCAACAGGCAGAGTGGCAGTTCCTCCTCAAGCAGAGGTTCCTCTTGATCCAAAAGTAATCTAAAAATATGGGGGTTTGGTTCCACTACTTATACTCATTTCTACCTTTGAATTAGGCAAACTTCAAAGGAAAGTCTCTGTTGTTCACAACATCCTTCCTTCCCCAGGCTTAGCCCCAGACACACACCTGGGGGTTGTAGACGGCATTGTGTGAGGACAGGCACAGCCCTTTCAGTTGTAAGTGCCAGCTCCTCCTTCCCCACTCTAGCCCAGGAGACTCATCAGGATGTGCAGTACACTCCTCATTTCCCTTTGTGTCACTGTCTAGAGGGAATTCACAAACAGCCCAACTGTCAGGCTGACCCAGAGGTGGATTCCACAGGCAGGCAGAGTCACAGAATGGTAAACAAGAAAATGCCCACTTTTTAAAAGTGGCATTTTCCAACAGACAATCTAAATAACAACTGTACCTGAAGATGTATTTTTAAATTGTGAGATTAAAACTCCATATCCCTATCTGCTCCCAATGGGAAACTGCACTTAAAAGATATTTAACCTATGGCAGAGATAGGCCTTCCAGTAGTGAAAAATAAATTTAGCAGTATTTCACTATCAGGACATGTAAAACACACCAGTGCACGTCCTACCTTTTAAATACACTGCACCCTACCCCTGGGGCTACCTAGGGTATACCTTAGGGGTGACTTGCATGTGGTAAAAAGGGAAGATTTAGGCCTGGCAAGTGGGTACACTTGCCAGGTCAAATTGGCAGTGCAATACTGCACACACAGACACTGCAGTGGCAGGTCTGAGACATGTTTATAGGGCTACTCATGTGGCTGGCACAAACAGTGCTGCAGACCAACTAGTAGCATTTGATTTACAGGCTCTGAGCACACATAGTGCACATTACTGAGGGCTTACCAGTAAACCAAATGTGCCAATTATGGAATCTGAAAACCAGCAAAAAAAAAATTACAGCGCAGGATCCAAAAACCAGGAGGTCAGGAGCAAAAAGTGCAGAGAAACCACGCCAAGAGCTGCCAGGTTCTTGGTCCGCAGCAAAAAGTACAGGGAAACTATACCAAGAGCTGCCAGGCTTAATACATGTCCCCTCCAGCTGAAAGTGGGGAGAACTATCCAATCCCTTGGGAGTTCTCATTACTAAGGTGGAGAAACCTGGAAAGACCATCACCATTGGCTTGCTCTGTTCCAGGGCAGTGTTCCACTGTAAATTCCATTCCCTGGAGGGAGATGGACCACCTCAACAGTTTAGGCTTCTCACCCCTCATCTGCATTAGCCATTGGATGGACCTGTGGTCTGTCTGAACCCGGAAGTGAGTCCCAAACAAGTAGGGTCCTAGTTTCTTCAGCACCCAGACCACAGCAAAAGCTTCCATTTCTATTGCGCTCCACTTCTGTTCCCTGGGAAGTAATCTCCTACTGATGAAGGCTACAGCTTGATCTAGGCCCTCTTCATTCAGCTGTGAGAGCACAGCTCAATTACCACACCATGATCTGGAGCATCTGTTTGCACCACAAACTCTTTGAAAACACCAGGAGCCATGAGCATGGGTGCTGCACACATGGCCTTCTTCAGGGTGTCAAAAGCAGTCTGGCACACCTCTGTCCAGATCACCTGACGTGGCTGCTTCTTGGAAGTCAGCTCTGTCAAGGGAGCAGCAATGGTGCCAATACCCCTTGACAAATCTCCAGTAATATCCAGTGAGTCCTAAGAAGGTACTCACCTCAGTCTGGGTCTTGGGTGGTGCCAAAGCCAGAATGATGTAAATGTTTGCCTCTAGGGGTGCCACCTGGCCGCTCCCTACCTGGTGTCCTAAGTACATCACAAACCTCTGCCCTATTTGTCACTTACTGGCCTTAATAGTGGGGCCTCCACTCTGCAGGGCCTTCAACACTTCTTGGAGATGGTGCAAGTGGTCCTCCCAGCTGAAGACAACAATGTCGTCTAGGTAGGTGCCACTGAAGTTCTCCAATCCAGCCAGGAACTGGTTGACCAGCCTCTGGAATGTGGCAGGGGCGTTCTTCAACCCAAAGGGCATGACACAAAACTGGCAGTGCCTCTCTGGTTTTGAGAATACCGACCTATCTTTTGCCCCCTTGGTTAAGGCAATATCAAAATTAAACATGCTGTGAAAATTGGCAGCTCCCAACCAGTCAATGTGCTAATCAGCTCCGGGGACTGGGTGTGCGTCAGTCCTGGTATGGCATTGAGCCCCCGGTAGTCAACACAGAACCTAAGTTCAGGTGTGACACCAGGTGGAGCAACGTTTGGGACCAGAACCACAGGGCTGGACCAAGGGCTGTTGGACTGCTCAATCACCCTTAACTCCAGCATCTTGGAGACTTCCTCCTTGATGCTGTTTCTCACTCTGTAAGTCTTGTGCTTAACAGGCAGACTGTCCCCCAGTATCAATGGCACCAGTGGGTGACCTCATGGGTAAGTGAGAAAATGAAGGCAAACTATTTCAGCAACTGTAGACAGTCCCTCTGCTAATCTAGGGTCAGAATTAGGGGAGAGGTTTACACCCTCCACTGAACCATCCTGCTCTTTGGCAGACAGGAGATCGGGGAGAGGTTCATTCTCCTCTTCCACCCCATCATCTGTAACCAAGAGCATGGTCAACTCAGACCTATCAAAGTGTGGTTTGAGGCGGTTCACGTGTAACACCCTTAAAGGGTTTCTAGGAGACTGCATGTCCACCAAGTAGGTGACATCACTTTTGCACGCCTTCACCTCAAATGGCCCAGACCAAGGGTCTTGGAGAGCACGGGGCTCTACACACCCACACCTTCTAGCCAGGCTGAAACTCAGCCAGAGTGGTATTCTGGTTATACCAGCATTTCATATCTTCCTGGCTAGCCCCCAGATTCTCTTGGGCAAGTTTCCGAAAGTGGGCTGTCTGGTTCCTGAAGGCCAGCATGTAACTGAATACATCCTGGGGGGCTTCTTGGGAGCTTGTTCCCAGCCCTCCTTCACCAAACTGAGAGGCCCTCTCACAGGGTGCCCATAAAGAAGTTCAAAAGGGGTGAAGTCAACCCCCTTCTGTGGTACCTCTCTGTAAGCAAACACCAGGCATGGTAACAAGACATCCCACTTACGCCTCATGGGTTCAGAGAGCCCCATAATCATGCTCTTCAGCGTATGGTTGAATCTGTCAACGAACCTATTGCTTTGGGGGTGGTAAGGCGTGGTGAACATGTATGTTACACCACACACCTTCCACATGGCCTTCATGTACAGGAACATGAAAATGGTACCCCGGTCAGATACCACCTCCTTGGGGAAACCCACATGGGTAAAGATCCCCATCAATGCCCTAACTCAAGTGAGTTCCAGAGGTGTCTGGGCCCGGCCGGTTTCTGAAGACCCTCAAGGGTGGGGCATGCTTTCAGCGCTGCACAGAACTCTTTCCTGGTGGGGCCTCCTTCCTGCTGCCAATGGGTCAGCTCAGGCAGGTCCCCTAGTTCAGCCACTTCTTCCCTTGTAGGTTCCGGGGCTCCCCCCTTCGGTTCAGCTTCCTCTCGGACTCTGGGAATTTCAGGGGCGGGTTTCCCACACCCCTTGCCCCTTCCTTTCCTGGCGGGCACCTGGGCCACTGTTTCAGGCTACAGGTCCTTTTGATCACCCTTTCTGGCAGCCATGGGCCGTGTGGTCATGCACGCCCACTCTGGCAATTCCAAAATTTCTGAATGGAACCTGAGCTCCACTTCCTTCCAGGCAGCTCTAGGTCATTTCCTAGCAGACAGTCAATAAGCACTGATGGAAGCTATACTCAAGGAACCTGAGACCCCCCCCCTATGCAATGGGAACCTGAGCTACTAATCATTGGTGCTCACTGTTGTCTACTGCTACGTCTTGGTGGACCATATTAGGGACTACCTGCTCTTGAGACACTCGATGACAGCAAACTGTTGTCATACTGGCTCCTGTGTCTCTAAGAGCCTCCACCTGCCTTTCATTGATGGTCACTCACTGCCTGTACTTCTTTGAATTATCAGGCATGGGGGTTCTCAGGACTACCTCACGCTCACCCAGGGAGACCAGGGTTAACTCAGCTGGCTCCTCACCACTAACTGGGGCCAACTCCTCCCCAAGCGCTACACTGGCCACCCCAATTGACTGCCCACCGGTGGGGGGCTGTGCCCGCTTAGGACACTTGGGACTCCCTCTGATGTGCCCTTTCTGACCACAGGAAAAGCACTTGATAGGTCCCTTCCTTGAAGGTTTATCTGAAGGGAGCCAACTCTTATTCTCAACACTGGGCTGGAAATCGTTACCCTGGAAGCTAGTTTGGGGCCCTTTAGAGAACTCCTTACTTTTATCCTTGTCCCCTTCCCCCTTCTTTTGTTCGGGACCCTGCCCACCCTTGGCAGAGTTTTCCCCACACAACTTCTTGTGAACCTTGATACTCACCCAACAGTTAGCCTCCTGAGCAAGCTTCCTGGGTTCAGTAAGCCTGCTGTCAATCAAGGGCTGGATCAGCTCTGGAAAACACAGACTAGACAAGTGCTCCTATACAAACAAATTGTACAGCCCCTGGTAATCTGTTACCTCACTGCTTTTCACCCAACCTTCCAGTGCTCTGCAAAATGAATCCACACATTTAAGCCAGGTCTGGGAATCAAGTTTCCTACTCTCCCTGAACTTCTTCCTGTACATTTCTGGTGTCAGGCCATACCTAGTGATGAGGGCCTCTTATATGTTACAGTAGTTGAGCTTGCTAGCTGCCCCTTGGGGTAACAAGATATCCCTCCCCTCTGCTGTGAAGTAGTTCCACAGGCCTGCCTCCCAATCTCTCTCAGGGATCACGTGCATGTGGAGAGCTACTGCATATGCCCTGAAACCACCTGTGGATGTCATCCTCCTTAACGTGCCCTTTTCCTACACTCTTGGGAAGGTGCACTCTTCTCTCAGACTGCCCTGAAGAAATGCTGCCACCATCTGTGCTTGACCTGCTCCTGCAATCCAGCTCAGCTCCTGAGCTAAACACATTTTCTCCTTCTCCATAGAAATTCTCTCTTTTTTCAGAGCAATTTTGTCTTTCTCTTCATCCCTTCTCTTCCTAGCCTGCTCCACCTGAAGCTCCCTTTCATGCTGTAGCTTGAGCGTCTCCATTTCCAGTTGATACCTCCTGTTTTCCTGCCTATACTCCAGTTCCTCCTGGGTCAGACCTTTGGAACAAACACTGCTGCCTGCCAAGGAGGTCTTCCCTGCCAGGTCTAACACTGCCAAAGACTCAGCAGGTTGTTGGTGAGTTCTCCTAAGCCTACGCCCCTCATCAGGGTACACACATAGAGATATGGAAGCATATACAAAGACTTTTTGTCATACGCCAACCTATTACAGGATATATGTAGTCATATGGTAATGAAAATCACAAATATATTGGCCACAGTGAACATAAAATCGGATTCAGAATGAAACAAGTGAACAATATATTTGTGTATATGTATTTCCTACATAACCTATGCCCAGTGGGTAGTAGTAGTCATCTGCCAATATGAAAGCTGAAACCCAGAAGCCTCATCTTAACAGTGACCTCTTGCTTACTAGAACTCTGCACAGCCTGGCATAGTCAAGAAGATTTAAGGCGTAGCTGCTCAGGACATTCTTCCTACACTTGGGCCAAAGTACGGTGGCGCTGTGCATGCTCAGCAGCCTGTAGTGCAGGGTCTAGTGGACTAGGCAGGTATCCCCAAAAGGAAGTTATGGTTGGTGCATGCATAGTCACTACACTGGGGGTATGCCTACTTGTTCTTTGTTTTTTGCTGGGCAGTGCTCCTCTATCTCGAGTGAGATAGGCACAATCAGGCAGATCATGGTTGCTGGAAAGGGCCTTGCGCACACAGGCAACACAGCTGGTCCATGGTTAAAGCTGTTTAAACTTGGCCTAAGCCATGGGGAAACACACATAGTGCTAGCCTTGGAGTACTGACGATTGGCCCCTGGGGGTCTCTGCTTTAGGTTCTGAACAAATAAATGACATTTAATAATTTCATTATTTTTTAAAACAGTTCAAATATTTTAATTAAGTTTATTATTTGCTATGTAGAATCAGAATAGCCCAAACGCTTCAATGTAACTCAATGTTCTTAAAAGCCGTTCTCAAAGTGAATAGTGATTGTGCATGATGTGCAACCTATACCTAGGTCAAAGGTTCATATCCTTGTTTAAGAAGACCTTTAATCTGTGGCTGATATGGTTAGTTCTTGCACTTCTTCGGGGCTGGCCCTGGTGTAGAGCCGAGCGCTAAGTAAATCGCATTATATGAGAGGTGGGTTGTGTTTCCAACCAGGTTGTAAGGCTGCAGAATTCCCTAAAAACGAGGTGAGCTTTCTACTATGATTTAAAAGCCAGTGCTAATCTGGTGATTTAGTCCGGTCGCTAATAAGCCTGGATAAGCATGTAGTCTTTTATCCGAAGTAAAAAAGGGTAGGGCGGAGGTTGTTTGGAATGTATATAGTGCTGCATGTTATCCTGATCACTCAAGAGCACCAGAATATGGGTAAATATGGAATAATTTAAATATATCAGGTTGGTTAAATTAATTGATAATAAATCAATGTTCTTTGGGGCTCCCTTCCTGCACAACAACAATCATCCCCACAACGCAGGCACCCTTGCACCATGCAGCAAGGGTGCCTGCGTTGGCACTAGGCAGCAGTTTGTGCACCAGCACAAGGAGAGAGGACAAAAATGCACCATATCATGTAGATACAGCGCATTTCTGCCCTTTCCCGGTGGCGCACGGCAGACACCCTGGTTTAGATCTTGGCAGAGGGGTTACTTCATCACAAATGGTGATGGGTATCCAGTCCGCCAAAATCTAAAAACCATAGAAAGCAATGGTATTTAGATTTCGGTGGACAGGATATCCTTCACTGTTGTGGTGGAGTAACTCCTCGCAAGAGATTTAAATCAGGCTCATTGTCATTTACAACTGCAATAGCTCTAACTCTCGCAAATTCGAGACCTATTGTCATTGCCAATGCTTGTTGCTACTTTTTATTACTGTTCCGATACGCTGGGCCCGAGGGCTGATGTAACTGTATCACTGACCCTTGTAAAGGGTGCTCAGAAGACTGTACGCCTGAGTGACTTAGCCCAGAGGTGTATGGGGCTGCTGCTTTCTCCATTTGTAGAGCAACGTTGCAAACATACTGACGTCTTTACCAAGTAAAGGAAGCATCATTTATCCCCAAGCATTATGGGAAACCTCAAGAAGTATCAGAAGGTGCGTGGAGTTTGGGTCGCTCCAAGAAGTTTTGGACCTGAAAGGAGTACGTAAAACTCCATGGAGTACGGAGAGCTCATAAAGTATGTTGATGGAAAATGCGTGCACCCGCAAAGGATTGTGGAACACAGTCAGCTGTGACTGGTGAAATATGCATTGTGTGGGTGTCATCATATTTATTTTATTCCTTTAGGCTATGACATTTTACGGTGTCACCATAATGTCCTACATGAAGAATACAGATACTATAAGTAGCTGGGTACTCTTCAGATGGTATACTCACTGAGCAAAGAGGCTCCTTGGCTTAAGTGCAGAGAATGGCGACACACTCTGCCCCCCACCTCTTCATTCTGTCCATGTACACCAAACTCATCACACCGTCCCTCCGTGTACCCTTGGCTCATTTCAATGTCTGTCCATGTGCCCCAGGCTCATCACACCATTCATGTCCCACAGTTTCATCACACTGTCTGTGATGTCCTCTTTTGCATTTTCCTTGTCCTATATTTCCATGCAATTCAAACTCTTTAGACTCTGTTTGTGTACCCTAAACTCCTTGCCCTTTTTATATACACCTGGGTCCTGATAAATGGTTTGCAAAAAAGGGGGCAAATTAACAAACCTAATAAGTGCAAGCATACTCTTGATTGTGAGTTTTTCTGAATCCTGCAGAATCTGTATTTTTATTTTTACGGTGCATTAAACATTGTTTGCATTTAATTTCTCCTGTGGTAAAAACCACTTGTATAATATTTACTGCATGCAAAATCTGACACATGCAGTATATACCACTTGTGTGGTGTAAAACGTGCATGCTGAGGACATGGATAAATGTGTGTTCATTGCCCCAAAAAGGCCACTGTTGTGGAGGATCCAAAATTACCTGATTCTTTTAAGTCAATACATTTTGCTACACCAGGAGAAGTCTACCCCCCAAGGTGGCAACTAATGTATGCACAGAACAGAGGTCGCAAGCCACCAGGCCTTATTCATAGCCATCCTCTTCTAACATCCTAAATCAGTAGTGGAAAACTACAGAACCTGCCACACTATGGAACTCTGCATGCAGAAGATGCACAAGTCTTCAGATCCTGAGCTAGAAATATTGGTACAGGGTGTCATAAACCATGGACATTTATTTGGCTACCTCATTCTCAAGACCTCACCCAACACCTACACGAGGCTCTTTGTTTAGATTAGTGAGAGAGTGTATGGTATTGCTTACTAACCATTGGATGTGGACAATATAAAGAAGCATTACAACAAGCACACAAAAATGGTGGGAAGCATCTCCCCAAATCACAAGCGGAACCTCTGGCCACATGTGGTGGGTCCCCACTACACATTACTTCAAGGTTCAGAGGGTGAAGGTCCTTCTGACTGTTGACATGTCATGCATTAAGGGCACCAATGGAGAAATGGAGTGTAGAGACTCCAAAAACAGACATGTAGGTACAGGTGCAATATTGTGTATCAGATGGGTGTAAACACTTAGCAATGGTCTTCTGTTGGGCTGATATTGATGGCATCTTGAAAACACACTCAACAATGGTACAACTGTGCCCAGGGGCTCCTAACCCACACACATAACTTGGAGATCAGCTGCAGAACTGTCCATAATGTTGCATATGCACAAGTGTGAGCCATTTATGGACATTTCCACTTAGAAGCTACTCACCCTATATAGAGCCTGATGGATATGAAGGCCCATCCTGCTGTACTGCCCCTTCAGATGCATCCACAAACCCCAGCACTGCAGCTAAGACTACATCCTCCACTGTTGCTGAAAAGCATTTATTACTGCTGCCAAGTAGGAACTCACTACGTTTGCCAAGATTTTACCCACCACTGCAGCAAAGAAACCACCTAGCACTGCAGTCAATACTGCAACTACCAGAGAGCCAGAAAAGCACCCCTCTTTGAGCCAAGACATCAATTATCACTTCTGAAGCTTAGGCTGCAATTACCACTGCCACCGCAGCACAGATCACATCATTAACTGTTAGTGAGCTGCAGGTATGTGCCCCTCAACACTTACATATTTTTTTAAACATAATTTTATTGCATTTAGTTTTCCGCAATAACACAGTACAAATACTAGTCATTGGGTTAACCGACATGTAGGCTAGTTTCGATACAAGGAAGGCCAACAGTGGCATTGCTTGCAACATAGCTTCCCCAATCATATCCTTACCCCCACCTTCCTCCCACCCCTTTACCCCGCCTCCCTGCCTTTCCCGAGTTTCTTACTTGACCAGCCAATTTCTTAAGACAACAATACATCGTCCTGCAGAGATCTATTAGATTTACTCATCGCATTACCCCTCTTAACTCCAGTTACAGCTCTCAAACCTCCTCATCCCCTACATCAAGTGAAATGGAACTGTCAGGGGAGTCAGTAGCTGGCGCCTTCAGGCTATCCAGCTGGGCTTCCCAAGCCCTGGCCTTATCAGTCATACATCGCCCTCTCCTCACTTCTTGAAACAGTACTCTGCACTCACATTCGGCCCATTGAACCAACGCAGCTCTCCAGTTATGCAGTTGAGGAACAGAGGTTGCCTTCCAGTGCTAACACCAGAGCCACATCGACTAATCTAGTAGATCATTTATGCTTTTGTGGACGGAGAAAGCCACCCAGTAAACACACCTGAGGGGTACAGGGCATTAATCTCTCAGTAACTTCATTCAAACAGTCAAGCACATCTCTAATAAGTGTGCAGCGCAGAGCAGTCCCACACCATGTGGAACATCTTAGCCCCTCTCATCGGGGGCAATATGTATCTCTTGCATCAAATATTTTCTTGATTTTGCCAGGTGCAAGATAGGCTCTATGCAGAAAATATTAGTTGATAAGCTTAAATCGGGCATTGCGTGAGACTGTATATGTATTGGTAAGGATAGAAAACCACTGATGATAGCAATCTGGTTGGCCATACCCTCCTCCCATTTGTGTTTCAGGGTATCTAGTGGTCCATTAATATTTGTTCACATGCCTTGATATAAGTCAGTGAAAGCTCTAGTTGTCCCCGATCTCGTGCAAAGGATATGACTGCTGTTATGAGTCAAGGGTTCCACCGGCCTACTCCTCCCCAATGGTTCCACAGGGTGCGTGCAGCTGGGTAATATGTGAAAAAGTGACCCTGGGGTATGTGTAATAATTGTGAGAGTTCCTCGAATGGCAGGATTTCTCCATCCCTGTAAATATCCCTGTTGTGAGAGTCCCCTCTCATGCCAATCCGCCAATCCCGCCAGTGCCCCACTCCTGCCCAACACCTCCAGGCACTGCAGCAGTAGCTTTGGCGTGTAGGGTCTGGGGACATTTGTGCGCTGTAAACAGCGCTACCACCAGCGGTGGATAGTCTGGATTCTAGACTCCCATCTATTATTGGGCGCCTTCAGAACATAAGCAACTGGAGTAGCACGTGTAACGTAGGTGTGTTTCCTCGAGGTCCCCCTCCTGCCTGCAATCAAGCATGTAACAACTTATTGAGCCACTGAAGTTGGGCTACCAAATAGTAAAGCTCAAAGTCAAGAGCCGCAAGACCACCATCTGAGGTGGGCCTGCGCAGTTTATTCAGGGCCACCCTCTGTCTCCCCCTGCCCCATATCAGGGGGAGACAGAGGGAGGCAAGTCCACCTCCCTGAAGGTGCTGTGCGGGGTCAATATGGGCAATGTTGTGAAGAAATACAACAGCCGTGGGAGTACTATCATTTTAGCAACTGCGTCCCTGACAGCCACCTAAAGTGGAAGGGTACTCCAAAAGGCCACCCCGGTGCGGAATGATCTGACTGCCGCTCCGATGTTCCCATCAATAGTGTCCTTAACATTATGATATATGTTTACACCAAGGTATTTCATGCAAGAGCCCTCCCAACTCAGTCCGTGCAGGTCAGGTGGCTGTCGCATACAAGGCGTTTGTGGGTACACGAAGGACTTCTGCCAGTTGTTCCGCAGGCCTGAAATAGCGCCAAACTGGTCCATGAGTGTAACCGTTCTATGTGAATCTTCCCTAGCCTTGGCAAGAAATAGCATGTCATCCATGTATAAGGCTATAGTGTGTGTAGCAATACCTCGGGTCAGGCCTTTATACGCCATTCCCAACCTTGCTCTACAAGCCAGGGGCTTGACGGCTATGGCAAACAGAAGGGAGAAAGGGGGGCACCCCTGCCTAGTGCCTCGCCCCACCACCTTGCCAGTCCGAACCCTCACTCTAGGGTCTGTATAAAGAAGCCTGGTCCATTGGATAAAGCACCTCCCAAGCCCCATTGTAGCAAGTACTTGATAAAGATAGTCCCATTGAAGACTGTCAAATGCTTTCTCAATATCTATAGAAATCACAACAGCCTGGTCATCTGTAGGGCTCACAGTATCCATCAAGGAGAGTAGCCTACATACATTTAGAGCTGTATTCCTTGTGAGGATAAATCCATTCTGGTCCTCGTGTATTAGGGCAGTCATATGGGGGAGGAGAAGCAAGGCAAGAATCCTACTCAGGAGTTTGTAATCCATGTTTAACATGAAAAGCAGTCAGTAGGCTTGCACATCCCAAGGAGGTTGACCCGGTTTAATCAGAGGAATAGCCGGGAGATGTCCCACCTCCCTTGCTGCCACATATAATTCCTCTAATCTAGGGAACAAACTCTCAATATACGTTGCATAAAATTCTATCAGGAAACCATCAGTCCCTGGCACTTTCCCTCGAGCCATAGCCCTGATGGCTGCTCTGATCTCCTGCGCCGTAATGGGTCCCCCCCAACATGTCCGCATCTTCCACTTCCAGCCTGGGCAACACCACAGAGCCCATGAAAACATCTAATGCTTCCTGTTGAAGCTTAAGCGGGGGACATGCAGGGCAGTATAGTAGTCTTCGAGTCTCTGGGTAATTGTCGCTTGCCCTTAGACAATGTCGCCCTCAGATGTTTCAGTTTGTAATATCGGGGTAGTCCTAGGTTTGGGATTAGCCAGCCATGCCAGGAGCGCGCCCGCCTTATCCCTCTCGGCATGGGCTCTTGTGAGATATTCATGATGATCAAAACACCGCAGCTTCTCCATGGCGGCCACGAGGTGCTCTTTTGCTTCCAGCAATTGTAGATGTAAGTTCTTACCGCAGGGGTGGGCTTTCTCAATCCCCTTAAGGACTCTTCCGCACTCCTCTACATCATTCAGGAGGGAACAAAGCACCCTCACGACTTCGGGCATTTACCCCGAATCAGTGCCTTGAAGGTTTCCCAGTCATTGAGGATAGAAGAGGAAGAACCAGCATTATTTACAAAGTATTCGCGAATAGCTTCCGCAGTGGCATGTTTAAACCCCGGGTCTTCCAGTGTCTCAATGCGCAATTGCCAAATCCGGAATTCGGGGGTGCTCTCTATGCCAATTTAGCATGAGTAAGACTGGATTGTGGGTAGACACCATGTGGCATGAGTATTCCACGTGATACACTGATCTGTGCACTTCTGGTGAACAGAAGAATGCATCTAGCAGCACGTGAAGGTGGTATATCCCAGAGAAAAAGGGGGCGTGGCCAACATGGTGACCAGAGCGGCCGCATAAACTGCAGCTCCGCTCCCGGCCTTCGTCATATATCCTTATCTGACGCCTCCATCCTTTTAAGCGGAAGGCGTCGCCCGTGCTGCACTCAGTGCTTCTCAGGCGACCTACTATCCGGCTCGGGTGGTGCCGGAACCTGTGCACCGCGGACGGCCAGATGGGCGACTGAGCCGGATGCTAGTGGGCGCGGCCCGATCAGGCGTGACTCCGGGCCGCGGAGTTGCCCTTCACCAGTCGGATGGGGGCTCGGAGCGGACCTGTGGGACCCGAACGGGCTCGGAACGCCACAGCTGGAGTGACGGGCTCGATGCCCTCGGTACAGGTGAGGGCCTGTTAGTGCGCGCCGGCCCAGGGAGTCCCACGACTGGGAGGCTGCGCCCGCCCACTGAGGTAGTCCCGGTCGCAGGGACTGAGGGGCCGCGCCTGCGGATTCCCTGGTGCTGGGCCCTTAGGACCACGAGTCCTTATCTGCCCCTCACTGGCACGCGTGGTCTCACACAGAATGTACACCGCTCGGATGCATGCTGATGCCGCTACTGTCCCAGCAGTTAGCTGCGACCACGGCGAACATTAGATGAGCTAGGCACCACATACTACAAGCGGCCGTGGTCGCGCAGGACCAGGAGAGGCGGCGGCAATAATGATAGCCAAAACATTTGCTTAGCCCTAAAACGTTTTAAGGACATTGCAAAGAGGTCAGCCTCGCGCCCCCATCGGTGACATAAACCGAGTCGCGGCGCTTCCATGGAATGCAAGGTTCCTTATGGGTGTACATGAACATATTGTTCCACAATAACATAAATTTAACAGGGCATCGCCCGTTATGAGCTGATCTGCGCATTGTAGCAGCCTGTGATTTACTTCATCTTACAACAGCCGGCTACTCAAAAGTCCCAAAAAAAAAAAAAAAAACGTTCTTTCTCTCGTTGCATAAATCATTCAGCTGAAGTGATTCTCCCTCAATTGCACCCGCTCAGCTTTGCCAGTTCCGACTATGGCTTAAACTCACAGATAAGGATTAGAGCGACCGTTCAGTGAATTACTAAAACTACGTGACTTACCTGCTGAAAACAATCCCACTGACCCTGCGCTCAAGCTCTCAGGCACTGGGAAACTACCCCCAATAGCACAAAAAAGGCGGCCTGCATAACTACGACAAGCCCACCCTATGCCCGCCGGCCGGCACCACACAGGTTGCAACTAATCCTAACACTACCGTAAGTTACTAATAATAGGGTCAACCCTACTCGGTATTGATCCGTATACACTCCGACTGGGACACTAAGTCATACCAGACAATCAATGGGCAAACCAAAGATCCCGCACGTGCTCCCAGGAAACATGGACTCAGGCGCATCGCCTCCGCCTGTGGAGCCCTCAGTTACGTACCAGGAACTACAGAAGATGGAAGCAACACTACAAACCCACATAACACAGTTTGAGAAGATATTACAAGCCATCCTAGACACCAAAACTACCCTGGAAGCAAAAATAGGATCAGTTGTCGAAGATGTCAATCTACTGCGTACAGATCAACAAGCCCTGGCGGAAAGGGTAACAGCACTTGAAAAAGATGCGGCACAATTTAACCTATCGATAAAGGACATACAATCGCAGCTGTTGACAGTGTCGACCGAAGTTGAAGCTCTGAAACGCAGAGCCGAAGACGCTGAAGGCAGATCACACCGGAACAACATTCGCTTCGTGGTGTTTCCCAAACGGGCTGAAGGGCCTAGCACAGAATTATTTATTAAGCAATGGCTCACGGGAACAATATTACAAAATAACATCCCAAAACTTTTCTCTGTAGAGCGCGCCCACAGGGTTCCTGGAAGACCCCGCCCCCTGGCGCTCAGCCCCGCCCTTTAATAGCAAGAGTCCTTAATTACCGCAACAGAGACCTCATCTTGCAATTGTTTCGTAAGTCAGGTCCTGTACGGTTCGAAAACTCAGAAATCACGACCTACCCAGACTTTACTGCGGAGGTACAGAAGAAATGTAACTCCTTTTTCAGGGTTAAAGAACGACTGCGAGAACACGACATCAGGTACGCTCTTTTGTTCCGTACCAAACTCCGAGTACAAGACGATACCCGCACTCTCTTCTTCACTTGTCGAGAGGACGCATGGACTTGGCTGCACGCTAAAGACCTCGCCGATCTGATAAACCCAAGAAATCCTATGGAAAAATGGTCTTCTCCAAAGGATAAATGCAGGCCTCGCAGAAAGCAAGACACTAAACCTTCACCTGAACAGTCCCAAGTGGAGCGCTCCTTACTATTACAGGCCACAACCCGTTTTGTTAATACATCCCCAACATCCTTGTCTACTCAAACTGAATCAGACCATGAACCAGATGTAAATTATGATTCCGCAGACTCCTACCGAGGCCCTACTCTCATGCCACGCTCAGCAGATTACATTTGTTAGTCACCCAGGTCCTAAACATCACCATATTCTCGGCCGTGCCCCTCCTGTACAGAATCAGTCCACCTCGTTCAATTATCTGGGCCTGGGCTGTATGCAATCATGTTTCGTCGTCACTCTCAGCCACAACACCTTAGTCGCCGGAGGCCCCGAGCAGAAGCACCAGCAATAAGAGCAACACTGGCCAGGAATCCCATCGACTTGAAAACATGAGCCTGAAGCACCCCCCGCTCCATACTGACTGTTACCCTAAGTTGGCAGACACTGGCATACCTCTAGTCGTGCCGCAACCACAGTTATTGTTTTATATAGTTATTGTTTTTTCTGTCACTAAATGGGTTTTACTCATGTTACCAAACGTAGTCCATGATTACAGTAATAGGCGTCATAACCGTGTCATCAATAAATACACACTAGGTAGCACCAACGTTACAGAATGTTTGATTGTAGAAGACATTGAGAACATCATAGGCACGCACAGAGCAAGGGCCACATACTCACTGTGGTCAAATAAATCTACATATACATCATGACCTCCCAAAATCAACATTACACCCCACAAAACAAAATACTCACATGGAATATTAGAGGCATGGCATCCTCACGCAAACGCCAATGGATTTACACGTACCTTAGGAGACACCAGATACATATTGCCATGCTACAAAAGACTCACTTAGCTAGGTCCTCTCTGGAGAGCTCATGTGCAAAATGGCAGGGACAACTGTACGGTACTACTTTCTCGACATTTGCTCGCGGGGTGGCGATTTGGATAGCACCAGGGGTCCCATTTGTAACGTCCCACACACAATGTGACCCAAATGGGTGTTACGTGATCCTGGAGGGTGTTCTAGATGGCTCCCCCCTAGCATTAGTTGCATTATACAAGTCAACGTGAATTCTTATGGACACTTAATAACAGTAAACTTAACGATCCAGCGATGGCTAGTATACGGGGTGGCGATTTAAATTGTGTGCTAGACATCCATATGGATTGCTCATTTCCCCCACTCGCCATTGCCCCAGCTAAACGAGCATCCCTTGACCTGGCAGAGTGGGCCTCTGTTAGACCTGACAGCCTTAGGGTAGTCACCCCTAACTTTTTGCCTGCCTCCCTCCACTTTTTGGACACTGTTTTTGCTGGCTTTTAGACTCTGCGCACTTTACCACTGCTAACCAGTGCTAAAGTGCATATGCTCTCTCCCTTGTTAAACATGGTAACTTTGGATCATACCTGATTGGACTATTTAATTTACTTATAAGTCCCTAGTAATGTGCACTATATGTGCCTAGGGCCTGTAGATTAAAGGCTACTAGTGGACCTGCAGCACTGGTTGTGCCACCCACTTAAGTAGCCCCCTTAACCTTGTCTCAGGCTTGCCAATGCAAGGCCTGTGTGTGCAGTTTCACTGCCACTTCGACTTGGCATTTAAAAGTACTTGCCAAGCCTAGAACTTCCCTTTTTCTACATATAAGTCACCCCTAAGGTGTGCCCTAGGTAACCCCTAGAGCAGGGTGCTGTGTAGGTAAAAGGCAGGACATGTACCTGTGTAGTTATATGTCCTGGTAGTGCAAAACTCCTAAATTCGTTTTTAAACTACTGTGAGGCCTGCTCCCTTCATAGGCTAACATTGGGGCTGCCCTCATACATTGTTGAAGTGGCAGCTGCTGATCTGAAAGGAGCAGGAAGGTCATATTTAGTATGGCCAGAATGGTAATACAAAATCCTGCTGACTGGTGAAGTCGGATTTAATATTACTATTCTAGAAATGCCACTTTTAGAAAGTGAGCATTTCTTTGCACTTAAATCTTTCTGTGCCTTACAATCCACGTCTGGCTGGGCTTGGTTGACAGCTCCTCGTGCATTCACTCAGACACACCCCAAACACAGGGTACTCAGCCTCACTTGCATACATCTGCATTTTGAATGGGTCTTCCTGGGCTGGGAGGGTGGATGGCCTGCTCTCACACAAAGGACTGCCACACCCCCTACGGGAACCCTGGCAGACAGGATTGAACTGAAAGGGGACCTGGTGCACTTCTTAGCCACTCTTTGAAGTCTCCCCCACTTCAAAGGCACATTTGGGTATAAAACAGGGCCTCTGCCCTACCTCATCAGACACTTGCTGGAGAAGAAACCTGAACCAGAAACTACATCCTGCCAAGAAGAACTGCCTGGCTGCTCAAAGGACTCACCTGTCTGCTTTCTACAAAGGACTGCTGCCTTGCTGTTGGCCTGCTGCCTTGCTGAACTCTTGTCTGGCTGTGAAAGTGCTCTCCAAGGGCTTGGATAGAGCTTGCCTCCTGTTCCCTGAAGTCTCAGGACCAAAAAGACTTCTCTTTTTCACTTGGACGCTCTGTGCGCTGAAAATTTCGATGCACAGCTTGCTCCGCGGCGAGAAAAACGCCGCACACCGACGCTGATCGACGCGACGCTCTTGGGACGACCGGAAATCCAACGCACGGCTTCGCAAGGACACCGCCGCCCGACCTCTAGAGGAGAAATCGACGCAACGCCTGCCGTGAGATCGTAATTTCGACACGCAGCCCCGCAGAACGACGCGCAGCCGGAAAACAAGCAGGAAAAGCCACGCACAGACCCGGGACATCTGGTAATCCCCGCGACCCACAGAAAGAGACTGTCCGCGCGCCGGAAAACGACGCACGACTTCCCCACGTGGAAAATAACGACGCAAGTCCGTGTGTGCTGGGGAGAAATCGACGCACACACCCTTTTTCCACGCACCTCTTCCTTTGTGGCCCTCTGAGAAGATTTTTCCACTCCAAACCAGGTACTTGTGCTTGAAAGAGACTTTGTTTCTATTCTAAAGACTTAAGACCCTTTATATCACTTTTCAGTGATATCTCTACAATTTCCCATTGCAACTTTATTCTTTTGACCTACAATTATCCTGATAAATATTATATATTTTTCTAAACACTGTGTGGTGTATTTTTGAGGTGCTATATGGTGGTATTGTATGATTTATTGCACAAATACTTTACACATTGCCTTCTAAGTTAAGCCTGACTGCTCATGCCAAGCTACCAGAGGGTGGGCACAGGATAATCTTGGATTGTGTATGACTTACCCTGACTAGAGTGAGGGCTTTGCTTGGACAGGGGGTAACCTGACTGCCAACCAAAAACCCCATTTCTAACAGCCTCTAATAACGGTCTGAGGGAAATCTGGAGAAATGAACACCCCACGCAACGTGAATACTCTTATTATTCGTCAGTACATAAACTACACACCAGAATAGATATGTTATTTAAACCAACTGACATAATACAAAAAATAAATACATCTGGGTACTTTGCCCGCACCATTTCAGACCATAATCCGTTATATGTTACATTATTATGGGGCCGTACGTACACTCGTATCCCAACTTGGCGTTTACAGCCAGAAGCCCTTACAGACCCTCCCTTTCACGCAGAGCTGTCCAAGTGTTTATCGGACTACTTTACTTTAAATAAGAACACAACCTCATCACGCGCTATTGAATGGGACGCCCATAAAGTTGTGATACGTGGCCACTGGCTGGCAGCCACCGTGGGGGTCAAGAGAGTACTTACTAGAGAGCTGCAAGAATTGTAAACCAAACTACGTAAGATAGAAGTTGAGGTCTCTATTAATGCAGCCCCACCAGAAACATTAAATTCGCTTAGAGCCAGTCACAGGGAGGCTGACACCAGGCTGTGCAAACACGACTACAGACACTTTCAGGCGCGACAGCATGCAGAAGGGGATAGATAGAGTAAACTGTTAGCATGGCTGGTTCGCCAGCCGTCACAGTCCTCACCCATAGGTGCGATTAGACTGCACACAGGCCTTGTTGTTAATACCCAGGTTGAAATTAATGCAGCCTTTCACACATACTATCGCTCCTTATATCAACCCTCCACCCCCCCCCACTGAACAACAACTAACTGAACTTCTGACGCTGATTCCCCAAAACCCGCATATTACGAGCAATGCAGATGCACTAGACGGCCCTATCACTATGGAAGAGTTATGCTTAGCTCTCTCTCAAATGGCACGCAACAAAACCCCAGGGCCAGACGGACTGCCAGCGGAATAACTCACAATCCACTCATCTCCTGCAACCCCTTTTGGAGGTGTACAATGAAGCTGGCAATATAAAGCAGCTACCGGACTCTATGCGCAAAGCATTAATAGTTGTGCTCCCAAAACCATGCCGAGACCCCTTGGATGTCAAATAATATAGACCCCACTCCCTTCTAAATTCTGACTGTAAACTCCTAGGGAAGATCCTAGCAAACCGACTACTCCCTCATCTACCAAACTTAATTCATCCTGATCAATCTGGATTCATACCAGGGTGAAATAGTTTTTTAAATATTAGGAGATTAATCTGTATAATGCACAGCGTCACAGAGGCAGAAACAGTAGCTATATCCCTGGATATAGAAAAAGCTTTTGATACGCTTAGTTGGGACTATCTGTTCCGCACGCTAAAGGCATTTGGTTTTCAGCACGGCTTTATAAGCTGGATCAGGACATTATACTCCAAACCCACAGCCCGAGTCAAAAACGGGACAAGTTATTTCCGAAGTATTCCCCATTGGCAGGGGCACCAGGCAAGGCTGTCCGCTCTCTCCCTTATTATTTGCTATAGCAATGGAACCACTAGCAGTCAAACTCAGCAGCTACGCTTACACATGAATTCAACACACATCACATTGTATCCCTATACGCTGACGATGCCCTGATATACCTACGCAATCATACTTCATCCATTGCAGGGGTAATACTGATTCTGGACAATTTTGCACTTGCCTCAGGTCTGTGCGTCAACTGGACTAAATCAAGTATTTTCCCCCTCACCCCTATACCAAATGGACAGCTCATGACACTACCCCAATATCAACTACCTTGGTCCCATTCAACCTTTAAATACCTAGGCATCCATATATATCACTCCTTGGCAGACTTAAGAGAAGGCAACTTGGACAGACGGCTCCGATCTGCCCGCGGTTCGCTGTTATTCTGGAGCGCGCTCCCACTATCCCCTGTGAGCCGGACAGCCATAGCTAAAATGCTAATCCTACCGCGTTTTCTATATTATTTCACTGCGCTCCCAATATCTTTGCCACGCTCCTTCTTTCATAAATTACACTCCCTACTGACTGATTTACTGTGGGGCAGGGATAGACGGCGGGTGGCACTATCTGTTACACAACATCCACAAGAGGAGGGCGGACTGGGTATGCCAAACCTAGAATTATACTACGCAGCAGCTCAGCTGCAATGGGTAGCTTTGTGGCTAAGTGATCCGGCTTCCTCAGAGTATGCAGCAATAAACGCATACACGGCACCACAAACAATACTAACGACATTACTGGCTGGACCCCCCTATCCACCGAATAGATCCCCTTTATTAGATGCAGCCAGATTCTGTTGGCGGAGATACGTCCAGGGCAGAGTCCCATCCCCCCCTTACTCCCCTTCACTACCTCTGTCTCAAATACCGAGAGTACAGGACCTATCCTCTCATCACGACATACGTGTAACTAAATCATTAAACATGGGAGACCTATATTCGTACTTGAGCACTTTCACAGAACTGGTATCTGCTGGGACCATGCAACCCGGGGCATTCTTGACATATAGCGCCATTACAAAACTTCTACACAATTTCTGGGGGTGCAGTTATTCCGAACCCAGCGAATCTCCCCTACTTACCACACTCCTCACTATGGGCAGCGTAAAAGGCACTATTACAAAATTATACAAAACACTTTTAACAAGCGCCCGCACAGACTTAACTCAGGCTAAATCCCGCTGGGACACCGTCCTCGATGCACCAATCTCCCAGAAAACCTGGGAAGCAGCCCTCACCACGATTAAATCTGTGTCCCAGAACACCAGACTAAGATACACTCAGTTTAACTACATCCATCAGTCCTATCTATCCCCGGCCCACATTAACAAAATGTACCCGAATTCTAAACCACAGTGCCCTAGATGTGCCACACCTACAGCTAATTTTTACCACATGGTCTGGGATTGTCACCCAGTAAACACAAGTTAGCAGCGTATCACGGAAACCATAGCAGAGATCGTTGCCCACACACTCACTCCCTCCCTCTCCGGAATCGTGCTTGCTGGGTATACGACGTCTCGCTAGGGTTGATAAGCACCTTCACAGGTTTATAGACCTTGCATTTGTTGTATACAAGCGATTGATCGCTACACACTGGAAGGCCCCTCACGCTCCTCCTTATTCCGCCTGGCTCCATGACCTATATAACCGCACACAAGCAGAAGCTCACACATTAAGACAACTCCAACAAAAGGGCCAGATACAAGAGGGAGCTGAAATCTGGGACAACTTCGTAGTAAAAATAGAAACTAGAGACGATATGTACCCCCCCTGATCCCTCACACCCTTCCTGTCAAAACAGTATGACATCATCACACCCAATTGTCACACAAAGTTAAGCAACTACTAGAGCCCCCTCCCAGGGCGACCCCAGGTAATGTGTTTGGATCACACAAGCAAGTTAGTCCTGTTCCGGCCCTGTTCTCGCCCTTACCGCACAAATAAACACCAGATGCGCCTCTTTTGTTTCTCACGTCTAAATGCTACCCTTATTATTTATAACGCCAACACATATATACACACCAATGTAACAATCAGAGTGACTATAGTTACAACTTGCACAGTTTTCAGTTGCATGTCAGTAAGTTAAATTATAATCGTACAGTACAAAGTCTATAAACGTGAGTGAATGTGTACAAGAAAGGTACATTTATACACTTCCTTAAATAAATGTAATGTACTGCTGTTTTTGCACCTCGTCTAATAAACAGATTTAAAAAAAATTAAAATCCCAGAGAAAAATGAGTAGTCCCTGGTAATAGGATTAAGGCGTCTCCAATAGCCAATCAAACCCCAGTGAGTTTGCCACATCCTAAATGTGCTTGCCATTCGCCTCACCAGAGAGTCCCTTAGAGGTGGATGGGATCTGTCCAGAGTAGGGTTGATGACTCTATTGTAATCCCCTCCTAAAAGTATAGGTTGCATCAGGTATGGGGCCATAACCTTGGTCAGGGTCTCGTAAAAACTGTCTTGATCCGAGTTGGGAGCATATATCCCTACCACTGTTATGTCGCAGCCCGCAAGTCGACAAGAGATTTATACATATCTCCCATTAGGATCTATCAGTTCCTCTGTTTTTTAGAATGGGACCCCAGATCTGACGCAGATCAAAACCCCTCTGGAAAATGCAGAGTAGATAGTAGCATGTACTTGGCCCCATGATCTCTTCTGCAGGGCATCCCTCTCACTTACAGTAAAGGGGGTCTCTTGTAACAGGGCTATATGTGCGCCCCTCCACCTCAAGTATATATGTACCTTATACCTTTTAGCCATACTATTTTAGCCCCTAACTTTCCAGCTGATTATGTTGTAAGTCATGGGGGTTGCCATAAGAGTTCTCGGTACTCTAGCCCACGTAACTCCGTCTCTCAGCACTTATACTTGTAATACCAATTGACATCAGTTGAGGAGATCGTGGGTCAGCTTCAACCAGAGGAAATGATACCTTTTGTTACAGGGAAATGGCATAGAAAGCCAACAGACCTGCAGCAGGAGCCGCATTTGGAAAGGACAGGCACCCAACTTCACCTGGAGAAATGGCAGAATTTTGAGCTGGAAATAACAGGACTTCCTGAAAGATTGCACTAAATTGCTGGTTTGGTCCCTTTAATAGTGATTTTGGCAGACTGGCTGGGGTGGGGGGACTGAGGTGCTGATGGTCCTGAAACCTTAAGCCCTACGCTGAGTTGCCTGGAGTTGATTATGGATGGGGACTTTGTGTTGTGGAAGATACCCCAACAGAAACAGAGTGTTATGAGGTTTTCTGGTGTTGTATACTTGTTATAAAACTGTGTGTATTTTCCATCAGTCTGTGAGTTACAGGTGAAGCTCGCAGTAAATGGATTTTGATGACAATATTTGCCCAGGTAACATTGCGGTGGAATGTGAATTGATGGAGAACCTTGTTGCATATATATTTCAAGAAACACTTGCTGTACGATCTGTGGGCTGTTTT